>NC_141699.1:176435165-177035165 GCF_964263255.1 Lissotriton vulgaris
GGCACTACTGCTGTAGAAAAAGAAGAATTTATGATCTGGCATATAGGTGACAATAGCACAGATAGAGCATTTCTGAATTGGACAAGTTTCATAGGATCAATAGGGGAGCCCGATTTGACCCTTTTACTCAGCGTGAGAAATTTGTCATGGGACATAGGAGGGATAACAGCTAAAGTAGTGGTGGGCCGAAGAGTGACAGTGGAAGCAAAGTCCGTAGGGGCAGTAGAGAAGGATTTATAGATGGTCTCAACCTTTGAAACAAAGAAAATAGCCAACTCTTCACATTGTCGCTCAGACGCAATGCATGCTGTAACAGGATCTTTCCGGGTCTGCCAAATGGGAGCGGATATTCAGCCTGAGAGTTACATGGAGTACGGGTGCAGGATGCTGGCTTAGTACATGGTGCACACTCATTTAAGTGAAGCACCTTGCCCTAATCCTTATGCTGATTTTAGTGGTTTAGCTATGGAGAGCAGCCTTCAGGCTTAGACCAGAGGGAGTGGTAAGTAGCTTGTTTCACCAGATTTAATCACGTAGTGTAGGTTAAATGAAAAAGAACTGGGCATTGTATTTATAAAAATATGTCTATTTATTATACGAACTAACACATTGGTATATCTCCTACTCAAAGATATCAACACAAATGAACAAGTTACTTACCTTCGGTAATGATATATCTGTAAGAAACATAGGTTAGTTATATATTCCTTACCTTAGAACTACCCCCAGGCATCAGACTGGATCCAGAAAGTTTTTTGTCAGCAGTACCCTTGCGTGTCGAAAGGTGGCATCGGTCGGCTCTACGTCGTCATTGGCGTTGTGGTCGCCAGGATGACATCACTGTAGCTACATAGACGCCGCCCTCACGCGCAGACGTCAGTTCTGAACACGACTTTCCATGCCAGAAGCACAGAGCCATGCAAGACACTGACCACTGGTACAAAAAACTTGGGCCCTGAAAGGAATACCTTAACCCTGGAAGTCAGTTCTCAGAACAGGGAAGGATTGGTGAGGCGGTAAGGAATCTATAACTAACCTATGTCTCTTACAGATATATCGTTACCGAAGGTAAGTAACTTGTTCATCTGAAAGAAACAGTTAGTTATAGATTCCTTACATTAGAATAGATACCCAAGCAATACCAACCCCGGTGGTGGGTCTGCAAACCAATTTCACACCAGAAAGTCCCGGAGAACAGAACAGCCAAATAAGCCGTCCCTCCGGACTTGGCTGTCCAGGGAGTAGTGCTTTGTGAACGTGTACAGCGATGACCATGTAGCTGCCTGACAGATGTCATTGAGGGGGACTCCTCGTTCCAAAGCAGTAGTAGTTGCTGCTGCCCTGGTGGAATGGGCACACTGCCCCAATAGAGGCTCCTTCGTTGCCAAAGAATAGCATGCTTTAATGCATGAAACAACCCATATAGAGATGGTCTGTTTGTGCACGGCCCAACCTTTTTTGGTGCCCTAGTAGCGAACAAACAGCTGGTCATCTATCCAAAATTGCTTTGTGCGATCCAAATAAAATGATGGTGTGGAGTGCAAAAAAACGATGGATTTGGGCCCAGATCTTTGGACTGGGGTGAATGTGTGACATTGATCCACATTCTGTCCATCACCTGTTTTGTTTGCAATTGCCGCCATAAGTGCGCTGGGGATGCTCAGACGTGGGTCCCAGGCACTCCACACCACTGGAGTCAAGCTAGCCGGGCTGATGAGAGGTGTTACCTCGAAACCGGTCCGGTCCTCGGATGCTTGATTCCGTTCTGGGAAGGACATGGCTTTTGTAGTTCGGACTGGACTGTTCCCATGGGGCACAGGGTCAGAGCTGATTTGCATATCGCCATTGTCTAACCCAGGGTGGTGTGGAGTGCAAAAAAACGATGGATTTGGGCCCAGATCTTTGGACTGGGGTGAATGTGTGACATTGATCCACATTCTGTCCATCACCTGTTTTGTTTGCAATTGCCGCCATAAGTGCGCTGGGGATGCTCAGACGTGGGTCCCAGGCACTCCACACCACTGGAGTCAAGCTAGCCGGGCTGATGAGAGGTGTTACCTCGAAACCGGTCCGGTCCTCGGATGCTTGATTCCGTTCTGGGAAGGACATGGCTTTTGTAGTTCGGACTGGACTGTTCCCATGGGGCACAGGGTCAGAGCTGATTTGCATATCGCCATTGTCTAACCCAGGGTGGTGTGGAGTGCAAAAAAACGATGGATTGGGCCCAGATCTTTGGACTGGGGTGAATGTGTGACATTGATCCACATTCTGTCCATCACCTGTTTTGTTTGCCATTGCCGCCATAAGTGCGCTGGGGATGCTCAGACGTGGGTCCCAGGCACTCCACACCACTGGAGTCAAGCTAGCCGGGCTGATGAGAGGTGTTACCTCGAAACCGGTCCGGTCCTCGGATGCTTGATTCCGTTCTGGGAAGGACATGGCTTTTGTAGTTCGGACTGGACTGTTCCCATGGGGCACAGGGTCAGAGCTGATTTGCATATCGATATTGTCTAACCCAGGGTGGTGTGGAGTGCAAAAAAAACGATGGATTTGGGCCCAGATCTTTGGACTGGGGTGAATGTGTGACATTGATCCACATTCTGTCCATCACCTGTTTTGTTTCCAAATAAAATGAAAGCGCATGTTTTGGATCCAGACGGTGGAGCCTCTCTTCCTCTTTGGAAAAATGCAGAAGCGGAAAGAAGGTGGGCAAAGTGATGGTCTGTCCAATATGGAAAGGAGTAACCACTTTGGAAAGAAAAGATGGACGAGTTCTAAGGACAACCTTGTCCAGATAGACTTTTAGAAAAGGAGGCTTTGAAGAAAGCGTTTGGAGCTCACTCACCCTGCGTGCAGAAGGGATGGCCACCAGGAAGGCAGTTTTTCAAGTCAAAAGCCCAAGAGGACAGTTATGTAGTGGCTAAAAGGGAGCGCACATAAGGTAAGTAAGAACCAAGTTCAAGTCCCACTGAGGCATTACGAAGGGAACAGGAGGAAAAAGATGAGTAATGCCTTTAAGGAAGCGATTTACAACAGGGGACTTGAAAAGAGAAGGCTGGTCAGGAAGCCTAAGAAAGGCTGAAATGGCAGAGGTAGCCCTTAATAGTGCCCAGACTGAGCCCGGCTGGGCAAAAGAAAGGAGGATTAAGAGAACCTCAGAAAAAGGGGCAGAAAGGGGATCCACAGCCTTTGCTGCGTACCATGCCACAAATGTATTCCATCTACAGGAGTATACAGTGGAGGGACGCCTGGCTACCAAGATTACATTACAGACTTCGGGAGGCAGGTCAAACGACATCAACTGCCGCTGCTCAATCTCCACGCAAGCAGTTGAAGGCTGGACAAGTTCGGGTGGAGGACCATCCCCTGCTGCTGCGACAGAAGATCCTCCTGAAGAGGCAGTCTGATCGGAGGATCGATGGCCATGTGAAGCAGCTCGGGATACCAGACTCTTCGTGCCCAATCCGGCGCCACAAGAATGACTTGGGCCCGTTTGCACCTGATCCTCTTTAGCACTCTGGGTAGAAGTGGTGTAGGTGGAGAGGCGCCTAGAAGACCGCAACTCCACTCGCAACGAAAAGCGTTGCTTAGTGAGTGCCGCCTTGGAAATTCCAACGCGCAGAACTGCTGACATTGCGCGTTCTCTTTGGTGACTAATAGATCTAGCCAAGGCTCTCCCTACTTTTGAAAGAGTCCTTACACCACATCAGAGTGAAGACGCGGTTCGTGATCCATCATGCACCTGCGGCTGAGTTTGTCCACCCAGTAGCGTTCAGGGAACCTGCCAGGTGTTGAACCAACAGAGATATGCCCTGATGTTCCAGCCATGTCCAGAGGCGAAGGGCCTCTTGACATAGGGTCCATGACCCCAACCCGCCTTGTTTGTTGCAGTACTACATGGAGGTGGTGTTGTATGTGAACACCAGCACCACTCTTTTCCGGACAGAGAGAAGGAATGAGTTTAGTGCAAGACGGATAGCCCGAAGCTCCACAAGGTTGATGTGAAGCCCAGACTCCGCCGGAGACAAGAGTCCTCTAATCTCCACCTCTCCCATGTGGTGCCCCATCCCAGAAGGTATGCATCAGTCACCACTGTGAACTCTGGTTGGAGAAGGGAGAGGGATCTGCTGTTGACCCAATCCTGGTTCGTTAGCCATCACTGCAATTGTCGTCCAGTGCCCTCCGAGATCTGAACGCAATTGGACAGATTCCCCTGATGTTGTGCCCACTGGAACTTCAGGTCCCACTGCAGAGCCTGCATATGCCACCTGGCATGGTAAAACAGCAGAATGCAGGAGTCCATCAGGATCAGGAGCTGGAGGGTCATCCTGACCGAAACCTGGGATAGTGGCTGAAAGATCGGAAACATAGTCAGAATATTCCGGACTCACTGTTCGGGAGGATAGCCCCGAAGGAATATGCTACTTACCAGTATGCATCTGTTCTTGGCATGTAGGGCTGCTGACATTCATATCTGTGCATAAATCGCCGCCTAGTGTTGGGTCCGGATGATTGCACATTGTTGTCCTGGAAGAGTCTTGGAAGTATCACGAGATAGGTGGCTCCTCCCCTGGACTACAGTGCGCATGGGCATCCTCTCCATCCTCAGATTGTTTTTCGCCATTGTGGCAGAGATGGAGTATAATACAGTAAGTGATGACCATGCCTGAGAATGATTCTGAGTGCTACAGCTGCGACAGGCACCGGGGAGGAGGGCGGGCGATATGAATGTCAGCAGCCCTACATGCCAAGAACAGATGCATACTGGTAAGAAGCATATTCCGTTCGAGGCATGTGGGCTGCTGAATTCATATCTGTGCATAGAATAAATAGCAGTTTCCTCCTTAGCGGTGGTTGCCCGTGCCAGCTGCAGCAGTCTGAAAAAGAGTTCTGAGAACAGCCTGTCCTACAGCAGCTTGCTGTTTGGAGTGTACATCTACGCAGTAGTGTTTGGTAAATGTATGTATGGTGGTCCATGTGGCTGCTTTACATATATCCTCTATAGGAATGTTACCTAGGAAAGCCATGGATGCCCCTAACTTGCGTGTGGAATGCGCTCTTGGGGGAACTGTTAATGTGCGTTTAGCCTTTTGATAACAGATCTGTATGCACTTAACAATCCATCTGGCTATACCTGATTTGGAAATGGGGTTGCCTTTGTGCTGTGGAGAGAAGGCAACAAACAGTTGCTTAGTTTTCCTGAAATCCTTTGTCCTGTCTATGTAATACAGGAGAGCTCTTTTAACATCCAGTGTGTGCAGTGCTCGGTCTGCCACTGAATCTGGATTTGGGAAGAATACGGGCAGTTCTATGGTTTGATTAATGTGGAACTGCGATACCACCTTAGGCATAAATTTAGGGTTGGTACGCAGCACTACCCTATTAGCATGAATTTGTATGAAAGGCTCTTGAATAGTTAGGGCTTGAAGCTCACTAACTCTTCTTAGAAATGTGATTGCTACTAGAAAGGCCACTTTCCATGTCAGAAACTGTATCTCACAAGAGTGAAGAGGTTCAAAAGGTGGTCCTATTAGTCTGGTGAGAACTATGTTCAGATTCCAGACAGGTGAAGGTGGGTGTCTGGGAGGAATCACTCTCTTGAGTCCCTCCATTAAAGCTTTAATGGCTGGCACTCTGAAAAGGGAAAGATGCTGTCTGTTTTGAAGATAAGCTGCCATTGCAGCTAAATGTATCCTGATGGAACTATATGCCAGATTGCATCTGTGTAGATGCAACAAATAACATATAATGTTTTGCGTTGATGCATTTAGCGGATTTATGTAATTATTGGAACAATAAATGACAAATCGCTTCCATTTTGCTGCATAGCATGCCCTGGTTGTAGGTCTTCTTGCCTCCTTGATGATGTTCATACAGTCAGGGGGCAGGTTCAGGTAGCCAAACTGTATGTCCTCAGGAGCCATATTGCAAGGCTCAACTGTTGCGGATCTGGGTGCTGAATGTCTCCACAGCTCTGAGTGAGGAGACTGGGTGTGAGTCGCAGTCGTTGGTGAGGCACCACTGAAACTTCTAGGAACGTGGTGTACCATGCCTGCCTTGCCCATGTTGGAGCAACTAGGATAAGCGTCATTGAGTGCTGCCGCAGTTTGCGTGCCACTAGCGGTATGAGCGGTGCTGGAGGAAAAGCGTACGCAAATCTGCCTGACCAGTTCATCCATATCGCATTGCCCTGAGAGTGCGGGTGTGGGAACCTGGCGGCGAAGGTTAGGCATTTTGCGTTTTCTTTTGTGGCGAATAGGTCTATCTCTGGATGACCCCCTGCTGGAAATACGGTTGGAGCACCGAGGGATGTATCTCCCACTCGTGCATCTGATGGCTGTGCCTGCTGAGCAGGTCCGCCATCTGGTTGTCCTTGCCTGGGAGATGTTCCGCCATGAGGAACATGTTTCTTTGAATGGCCCACTTCCACATGCTCTGGGCTAGATGTGACAATTGTGGAGAGTGTGTGCCTCCCTGCTTCTGGATGTAATACATGGCAGTCATGTTGTTCGTCCGGATCAGCACGACTTTGTTGCACAAATGCAATTTGAACGACCTCATCGCCATGAAGATTGCCATCAGTTCCAGCAGGTTGATGTGCATCTTCTGCTGCTGCGTCGTCCATAGACTGTGCACTGTATAATGGAGGGCATGCGCTCCCCAGCCCTGGAGAGATGCGTCCGTCGTCAGCACTATCTGTGGTACAGGCTCTTGGAACGGTCGTCCCCTGCAAAGGTTTTGTGTGTTCCACCAATGCAGAGAGTTGTATGCACGACCGGTCACCAACACTAGGTCTTTTAGATGTCCCTGAGCCTGGTTCTACTGTCGTGCCAAGCACTCCTGAAGCGGACACATGTGTAGCCTCGCGTGAGGGACTATGAAGATGCAGGAGGCCATTATACCTATCAGCTGCATAAAAACTTGCGCTGGGAGTGAGTGTTGGGGCCTGAATTTCTGAATCAGCAATTGCATGCTGTTGACTCTGGCTGAGTTTGGCTGCGCTGTTGCTGTTAGAGTGTTTATTGTCGCTCCCAGGTACTGTTGTACATGTGCGGGTTGAAGATGAGATTTTGGGTAATTTAGTGAAAATCCTAGACTGTGTAGGAGGTGAATCGTGCGGGACATGTGCCTAGCACATTGCTGGGCTGACTTTGCTTGGACAAGCCAGTCGTCCAGATAAGGATAGACATGGATGTGTTGTCTCCGAAGGTGCGCAGCTACTGTCGCCAAGCACTTGGTAAACACTCTGGGGGCTGTAGTGACCCCGAAAGGCAGGACCTTGAACTGGTAATGCTGGTTGTTTATGGTGAACCTGAGATATTTCCTGTGTCCTGGGTGAATGGGAATGTGGAAATATGCGTCCTTTAGGTCTAGGGTTGCTAGGAAATCCCCCTGACTGAGCAATGGTAGAACTTGCTGCAAAGTCAGCATGTGAAAATGTTCTGACAAGATGTACTGGTTCAGGGGTCTGAGGTCTAGAATGGGCCTGAGAGACCCGTCCTTCTTTGGGATTAAGAAGTACAGTGAGTACACCCCTGTACCCTGTTGTTCTAAAGGCACAAGTTCTATGGCCCCTTTTTGCAGCATGCAGATGACTTCTTGCTGCAATAAGTGCATGTGCTCTGCGGACATAGGACGGTGCCTTGGGGGTATGTTGGGTGGAGTGGAGGTTAGTTCTAGACAATAGCCGTATTGGATAAGTTGTCTCACCCACCTGTCTGTGGTAATGCCTTCCCAGACTGGAAGGAACTGCTGAAGTCTTCCCCCAACCGGTGTTATATGGTCTGGGGGCAGTGACAAGACGTCACGGTTTATTGCTGGCGGAGGATCTGGCATTATTATTTCCCCGTCCTCTGCCTTTGGTGCTGTTCCCACGGTATCCACCCCTATTGTTTTTGTTATAGGTGGTCTGTGTGCCTCCTTAGTTGTATTGGGCTTGCTGTAATGCTTGACCTCTAGAGGCTCCCCTGTTACCAGAGCAAAGAAAGGAACCGCCCCTGAACTGTTGTGACTGCAGAGCTCCCATTGATTTTGCTGTCTCAGTGTCTTTCTTAATTTTTTCTAGGGTCGTGTCTACATCAGGACCAAATAGAAAGTCAGGGTTAACCGGCTGATTGAGCAAAGTTGTTTGGATCTCTGGCTTAAAACCAGAGATGCGTAGCCAGGCATGCCTTCTAAGCATCACACTTGTGTTGATGGCCCTAGCTGCTGTGTCTGCTGCATCTAGCGCACATTTAATGGATGCATTTGAAATCAGCTTCCCCTCCTGTATCAGCATTTCTGCTCCCTCCTTATAAGCATCAGGCAGGTGTTGTAGTAGCTGCTCTAACGTGTCGTAATGAGCCCTATCATATCTGGCTAATAGGGCCTGTGTATTTGAGATGCTCCAAATATTTGCCGCTTGAGCCGCTACTCGTTTGCTAGAAGCTTCCAAGATTTTGGATTCTTTGTCCGGAGGAGGAGCATCACCACTTGTTTGAGAGTTTGCTCTCTTACGAGCATTAGCCACCACTAAGGAGTCCAATGGGAGCTGGCCTTTGATGTACGTAGGGTCTACAGGCGCAGGCCGGTATTTTCTTTCAATCCTTGGGTTCACAACCCTTGCCCTTGTGGTCTCCTTGAAAATGTCACCAGCGTGTTTAAGGACACCCTTTAGCATAGGCAATGTCTTTACTGATCTTTCTGAAGTTGAGAAAGTATCAAACAAAAAGTCTTCCTCCACTGGGTCAGCGTGCATTTCCACGTCATGGTTATTGGCTGCCCTTTCAATCAATGCGTTAAACGCAGCAGTATCTTCAGTAGGCGAGGTTTTGACTGTATAGGACTAAGTGTCAGGCGTGGTGTGTGGCTCACCAGGGTCAACAGGGTCAGTCCAGGGTTGAGGCTCCTCTTGATCTGTGTCAATAGGATAATTAAATGCTTCCTCATTGTATCCCTCCCCCACATCCTCATTGGTACGTGTGGGAGAATAGGCGTATTCTTGTCCATAGGACTCAACAGGTTCAAAAAGAACAGGTGAGGTGACAGAGTCCCTTTTCTTTTTGAGTGGGATCTTGTATGACTCCAAAGGATTTTCTGGAATGATCTTTCTTTTGTAAATATCGAGTCTGCCAGAATCCGAGTCGATGAATAGTTTTGACTGATTATCATAGGAGGGCGCTTGGAACACCACGTCCTCTTGTATGGGCTGATTTCTTGAGACTACCAACATTTTTTTGGCCGTGTCGGTGCTTTTTTGTGGCTTGAATGCCTTGGGTCGAGCGGTCGGGGGCAGCCGTACTTAATTGGTGGCTTAAGCATTGGAGACGAACCGACCTTCTTCGAGGGTGGCGCGGTCTTTGATCCGACCGACTTTGTTTTATTACTAGTTTGTTTGCGGCCTTGCGTCGACTCGAGCTCTTGGTGCGCAGCAGGCACGCTCTTCTGCTTCGACGTGACATGCTCTTTCGGGTCGATTTTGGTCTTCGACTCGAAGGCCTTGACCACCAGTGGCTTGGAGGCTGGAAGCTTCGGATCGAGAGTCTTCGAAGTCTTGAGTCCTTTGTTAGTGACGCCATCTTTGGACGTCGACGTCGACGGCGTCAGTGCGACATGCTTGACCGTCGATACAGGCTTCGGCGCCCCGATCTTTGGGCCGACACCCCCTTGTGACCCCGAAGGGTCGATGACACTTTTTGATTTGATTGGATCTGATGAATCCGAAGCCGTCGATCCGAGGACTGTCTTTAGCAGTTTCGGTTTCGATTTAGCATCTGTTGGATTTGGTTTCGATTTCACTGCTGATTGTGGTTGATCGACCGATGGCTCCTTATAAATATTCTTAGCCGAGCCTTGACGCGGGGCTATAGAATGTGGATTAAGATCTTGGCTAAGGCCTTCCGGCGATGCCTCGACCTGAGCCTTTGAAAGTACAGTGTCAGTATTGGGCTCCGCGACTGCGGTTGGGCCTTGCTCATCGCTCGAGTCGTCATCGACGGCTCCGATGGCCTCTGCGTCGTCTCCTACCTTGACGACGTCTTCCTCATGGACGTAGTCTTCTTCTTCGTCCTCATCATAGTTAGAGTTCGGCTCCGACGCAGGATCCGACTGTTGTTCAGGATCCTCTTCATTGACGCCCTCCTCGTCATCAGCCTCGAAGATATTCTCCGGGTCGGGCGCCGTTTTCTGCGCCGACTGTCTTGCGGCGCGTCGAAGCTGAAGTCTTCTTCGACCTGAACCGAGAACAGGCCATGCAGCTGGCCTCGTCGTGGTCCGGGGATAGGCATTTATTGCACACTGGGTGCACATCAATGTGAGGGTATTTGGAGTTGCAAACGGGGCATCGTTTGAAAGGGCTCCGTTCCATCGTCGATCGTTGATGGGGCCTTTGGTGTAGAAAAAGGCAAACGGCCTTCGACGTCCTGTTCGAAGAACTGGAGCAAGTACGTGGCACTGAACAAAAGACAATACCGACGCCCGAAGGCCTTTTGGCCTTGTGAAAAAGTGTTTTACATCGATTCCGAACTTGAGTCAAGAAAGTACATCCGAACCCAATGGCGGAAAACTAAGCAACTGTTTGTTGCCTTCTCTCCACAGCACAAAGGCAACCCCATTTCCAAATCAGGTATAGCCAGATGGATTGTTAAGTGCATACAGATCTGTTATCAAAAGGCTAAACGCACATTAACAGTTCCCCCAAGAGCGCATTCCACACGCAAGTTAGGGGCATCCATGGCTTTCCTAGGTAACATTCCCATAGAGGATATATGTAAAGCAGCCACATGGACCACCATACATACATTTACCAAACACTACTGCGTAGATGTACACTCCAAACAGCAAGCTGCTGTAGGACAGGCTGTTCTCAGAACTCTTTTTCAGACTGCTGCAGCTGGCACGGGCAACCACCGCTAAGGAGGAAACTGCTATTTATTCTATGCACAGATATGAATTCAGCAGCCCACATGCCTCGAACGGAATATGCTACTTACCAGTATGCATCTGTTCTTGGCATGTAGGGCTGCTGACATTCATATCGCCCGCCCTCCTCCCCGGTGCCTGTCGCAGCTGTAGCACTCAGAATCATTCTCAGGCATGGTCATCACTTACTGTATTATACTCCATCTCTGCCACAATGGCGAAAAACAATCTGAGGATGGAGAGGATGCCCATGCGCACTGTAGTCCAGGGGAGGAGCCACCTATCTCGTAATTCTTCCAAGACTCTTCCAGGACAACAATGTGCAATCATCTGGACCCAACACTAGGCGGCGATCTATGCACAGATATGAATTCAGCAGCCCACATGCCTCGAACACTACGTTGTGTCCAGAACCGCTCTGATGAAGAGGAACTTTTGAGAGGGACTCAGGTGTGACTTTGGCACGATGATGGAAAACCCCAGCAAATGCAGGAGGTCAGCAGTTGTCGAGGTGGGAGACAACAGCCTGGGGCGAGCCCGCCTTCAACAGCCAGTCGTCGAGATAGGGGAAAACTGGAACCCCTGATCTGCGCATATGAGGTGCGACCAAGGTCATCACTTTCGTGAACACCCGAGGGACGCTGGTCAGGCCAAAGCAAAGCACGGTAAACTGAAAATGCTTGTGGCCTACCTTGAACCGCAGGTAACGCCAGTGGGCCGCCAGGACAGGGATATGACAATAAGTGCCCTGCAAGTACAACGCTACCATCCAGTCTCCAGGGTTGCGGGCAGACAGGACCTGAGCGTCACCATCTTGAACTTCTCTTTCCGGAGGAAGTGGTTGACCTTCCTGAGATCCAAGATAGGACCCAGGCCTTTGTCCTTCTTGGGCACCAGAAAGTAGTGGGAATAGCAACGCGACCTACTTTTGGGACAGGAACTCGCTCGATGGCTCCCTTGGCCAAGAGTGCCAACACTTCCTGTTAGAGAAGGGCCAGATGATCATCCAACATGCAATGGTACTGAGGTGGCATGGATGGAGAGGTAGTCTTGAAGGGGAAGGAGTAGCCCCTTCGGACTATCTGTAAAACCCACCTGTCCAACATCATGCTAAGCCAGTGGGGGACGTGATGGTGGATCCTTCTGCCCACTGGCGTTTGGTGGTCCTGAAAGGTCAGACTAGGAGTGTTTGGAGGCATGCTGCAGAGGGGGCTGTGGTGGTCTGGTCCGCCCGCTGGCCCCTCAGAACCACGGCTGTGGTTCCCACATCCCCAGCCGCCGAGGGTCTGAACAGCTTGCGCTGGCCTGTGGCTCTGGGCGGGACGTGGCGGGGCACCCCTTCCGCAGCCCCGAAAGGGGCGAAAAGCAGACTGCGCAGGGCGGGTGGTGGAGAGGCACAAGGACCGGGCTGTAGCCCGAGAGTGCTTAAAGAGCTCCAGCGCGTTGTCTGTCATGTCGCTGAAGAGGCTATGGCCATCAAAGAGCATGTGCATAAGGATGGATTGGACATCCCCAGAAAAACCAGTCGACCTCAACCAGGCGTAGCGTCGAAGGGCTACCAACGTGGAAATCGTCCTGCCTAGTGAGTCGGCTTTATCCAGCCCACAGCGGATTGTAAACTTTGCTGTGTCTCTCCCTTCGGCAACTGCATGAGAGAGTATAGCCCGGGCCTCCTCTGGGCACTGAGGCAGCATTTGCGCAACCGTATCCCACACAGAATGGGTGTAATGGCCCAACAGAAATGCAGTGTTTACCGACCGCAGTCCCAAGCTGGAGGAAGAAAATATCTTCTTCCCAAGAATAGCCAGCTATTTGGATTTCTTATCATGTGGAGCGTTAGGGAATGTGCCCTTGGAGGTAGAGGATTGGACCACCAGTGGGGTGTTGGAAGAGGAAAGCTGGACCGCCCAGCGCAATGGCGTCGGGCAATCATCTTATCCACAGGAGCCCCTGTGCTGGGCCTGGACCAGGTGCCCAAAAGGATGTCAGTGAGGGCTTCATTAAACGGAAGCAGGGGACTCTTTAGCCCTCGCTGCCGGTTGAAGAATCTCTGTCAGGAGGTTAGTCCTGGATGCCACCGTAGGTAGCTCGAGGTGAAGAACCTCGGCCACCCTACGGAACACCATGGCGTAAGAAGCTCCCTCCTCCGTAGCCACAGTAGGAGGAGACAACATGCCAAGGTCTGGTGAGGTATTCAGACCATTGGCTTCCCCAAGTTCCTCTCGCCAGTCCAGTTCATAGCCTAACTGGTCAGTCTGAGGGTCCTCCCAGTCCTCCTGACCCTCTTCTGGCTGGCAGCCTGGTCTAAAAGAGCCAGGGTAGAACAAGGGCACCAAAGTACTCGTTGGCACCGGATCCAGCATCAGTTGACGCCGGTCCGGCTCCGTGTCTACATCGAGGTATAGGCCGGGGTCGACGTCGTCACAGGACACAGCCAACACGGGTTGCAGACATGGTGCCGGTGGAATTGGCGCTGGTGGAGGTGTCACAAGGTCGACCGGCGCCGATCCGAATCCAGGCCTGGATCCAAGGGGATCCTGCGGCGCTGGGGCGGAAGCCGCTGCCATCAAAAGCCCATGGTCCCCCAGCCGAGTCCGCGGGCCCGAAGAAGCGCCAGCAGAGTCGGGCTGCCCAAAGATGGCATGCATCGCTTCGTATAATTGACAAAGCTGAGCAGGGGTCCCGGGTGGATAGGTGCAAAGTGACGTTGGAATCCTCTGTAGACCACAATGGAGGACTTCAGAAAAGATGCAACTGGCGAAGACGGTGCAAGAGTTCAGTGGAATACAAATGTGGATTCTTGAAGAGAAGAACCTGCAAACAAGGGGGCAGAGTCTCTGCCACTCGGAGGTGACCAGGAGGAACGGAAGAGCAACGACCACTGATGATGGGAGATGCAGAAGTGATGACAGTGACCTTGTTTCTGCAGCTGTGAGGACCAGGCGATGCGGAGGATGACCAGTAGCAATTCACGAGCTGTCCCACATCAGAAGTCGAGAACGAGGGGGGTCGGTATCCGGCAGGAGCACCAACAAGCATTGGCAGCAGCAACAGACGTGGAAACCGATGAAGAAGCAATGTTGGGACCAGCAAGGTCCAAGGGACTCAACCAAGGGCAGGAGAGTCAGAGCAGGCCTGAGCAAGCAGGGGAGCCCACTGAAGCAAGAGGAGACTCAAAAGGACCCACAAGTTAAAGGCACAGGAGTCGCAAGAGGACCTCTGGCAGCTCACCAAAGATGTAGGCCAACGGTGCAGAGGATGTGGTGAGGACGGAGATCTTGGCAGGAAGAGATGCTGGAGGCTGAAGCTTCGTGTAGCCCGAAGATATCCGGAGTACAGAGAGTAACAAGCCTTGGCAACTGCAAGTCAACGCAGTGCACAGGGGTTCGGTTCCAGCGGTTTAGACGAGGGATACTGGCCTCAAAACTGCAGAAAACACAGGTCAGGCCTTAAGGGAGTTACACACCCACCACCTGTGTTGCTGAGCCTTTCGAAGTCTGAGGGACGTCAAAAGCAGCAGACAGGTTAGCTTTGTTGTGGTGCCTGCAGATGCAGGGGAGTGACTCATTCATTCCAAGGGAGATTACTTTGGGTGTCCTTGATGCCCACAGTTTTGTTGAAGATCCTGGATGACACAGACAATGGAGATGACTTGCAGAACAGCAAGACCAGGAGCACCGTGATGCAGTCTCGGGTTCAGGCGAAGTCCTGGTGTCCAGACAGTCGAAGAGTGAGGTAGTTTCAGGCTGGAGTCTTGTCCCATGATGAATCTGAGGACCCACTCACACGTAAGCCCTTTTATAAGCTAAGAAAGACGTTAGGATGACTCATGGGGTCCCTCCCAGAGGAGCGGCTGGACAGAGGGGAGGATACTCCCATGTCCTTTGTCTAGTTTCATGCCAGAGCGCGTTCTAACTAGAGTATACAAGGAGAGCACCAAAAGTGCCCTTCAAAGCAGTGCCCGACCCAAACCCAATACACTAAGTCCTGTCTGGGAGGTGGTCATAGATCGGCGGATTTATTTTTGGTTTTGTGTGCCCCACTAGGCCACCAGGGATTTCAGTTTTTTTATATTGGGGTGCGGCCCCATGGGCAAGGGTCGCTCCCCTTTATGGGGGTGATTTTTTAGTTGTGTGCCCCCCAGTAGGCCAACATGGATTTCAGGTTTTATTTTTTTGTTGGGGAGCGGCCCCTTGGGCAAGGGTCGCTCCCCTTTTATGGGGGTGAATATTTTGGCCTTTTCTCTGCCTTACGTTTTAAGGCCCATCTGTCCCCAAGGGGGCAGTAGCCATTAGACACCAGAGATTTATTTTATGCTGTTGGGGAGCGGCCCCTTGAGCAAGGGTCGCTCCATTTATCGGGTAATTATTGTGGCTGTTTCTGCCCCCTTCGGGGACAGGTTGGTCATATGTTTTTAGGCCCATCTGTCCCCAAGGGGGGCGGAAGACACTAGACGCAAGGGTTTTTTAAATATTGGTGTTGGGGAGTG
The DNA here is from genome assembly GCF_964263255.1 of Lissotriton vulgaris. NCBI lineage: Eukaryota > Metazoa > Chordata > Amphibia > Caudata > Salamandridae > Lissotriton > Lissotriton vulgaris. Next base: position 176,450,554 of record NC_141699.1, read on the forward strand.
GCCCCTTAGGCAAGGGTTGCGCCCCTTTTACGGGGGTAAATATTTTGGCAGTTTCTGTCCCCTTTAGGGGCAGATCGGCCTTATGGTTTTAGGCCCACCTGCCCCCCAGCTTGGCTGATGGATTGTATGTGAACTGGTGCATTATTTGCATATGTGATCGTAATGTTTTATTCCTCCTTTTTATTCTACTGCAAATATTTTGATTCTGGTTTGTGGTTTCGGCAGTTGTTGATCTGCAGTTTGCCTAGTTGGATGTGTTTGGTAAGAAAAACAGTGGGATATTGTTGGTCCTTGCTGTGTCTGTGCAGAGTAGTTGGTGGTAGAGTATAACTGTTTCTGGCAAGTGAGTGGTATTGTTTTGGAATATATAGATCTTTGTGATAAAGCCACATTTTGTTTATTACTTATTTTACAAAGTGTTTGTTGTTGTTGACTTGTTTGACAAGTTACTTTTATTAATAAAGATTATGGCTAGCCGAAGAGTTACTGCTCAGCAGGTAGTTGGTATGCTTTTTGAATCTTCCTCTGACAATGATTATGAGGCTGACAGTGCGTCTGGAGTAGAGGAGGATGTGCAAGATTCTTGCAATGAGTTTTCTGTCCATGAGGAATCATCTGATAATGAAGCTACTCTCAGGGATGATGATGCTACTCTCAGTGCGGATGAAGTGCCTGTTTTAGAGGAGGACAGTGATGTGTTGATGGTGCAGCAAAAGGCATTTGGATTCCAGCCTGGGGCTGCAAGGCTTCCCATTGTAAGTGCTGGACTCTGGTTTGATCCAAACATGGTGCAGCTGGTGTTGCCTGCTTTTAGTGGTGATGCAGGGTGTAGAGTGAATTGTGATTTTTGTTATGGCAAGACATCCAAAGCAGGGACGTATCTCAGGCAAGATCTTATCTGAAGTCAGCCTTGGGGGCCACTAACCTATCAGCGATCTGGGACATGCAACTCGGCCATAATGCGTTCAAAAAACTGGTTTGGAAAACTGTTAAATCGATCTCACTACTAGAGGACAAAGAGACATTTGCCAAAAGAAATCACGCATGGATGATTTTAAACTCATATAAATCACTGACACCACAACCATATTTCAGTCAGGGCTATCCCAAGACGACAAAACTAAAGTTCTTGAAATACAGACTAGGGGTCTTGCCCACCAAAGAGCATTTACCCCCTTGGCTCAGGAGCAAAGGCCATGATGCCTGAATCTTTTGTATTACTGCGAAGGGCGACATATTCCATATGACCTGCCTCTGCCAAGAGCTTCGGCCAGCCCACCAATAGCTCTTAAAGGACCAGCTCAAGTAGATCGGAACTCGCACTAGAAGGCAAGCGGTTCTGGCTTGCCTGAACCCTGCAAATACGAAACTGAACTGCAGATATGTAAAGTTCTTTGCAATAATTGAGCAAAAACTGTCAAAAAACACTCCGACCATTTACACAGGAAACACACAGCTGCAAATCGGAAGGAAATACGCTCTCCTGCCTCAAGAGAAATGCCCCTGGACTTTAGATTGGGCTTTTACTGCATGTTCTTTTTAATGATATTTTATATGAATCAATTTTCTTACGATATTTTAAAATCTTCCTTTTAATGTTTGCACTGGTTTTAATTAACTATGCATAATAAACTACCTACCTACCTGTAGCTGTTTGGAGTCAGGCTGCTGAAGTGCGCAACTTTGTGTGCATTGTCGACTACAAGAAGCACATGGGTGGTGTAGATAGAGTAGATCAGAGGTTGGTACCTTACACTTCTGTTTGTAAGTCTTACATTTGGTATAAAAAGTTGGCCATCCACCTCGTCGACTTTGCAACTTTTAATGCTTCTGTTGTGTTCCAGGAATGTTCTCCAGCGTCAAGGATGACTTTTGTTCAGTTTCAGGAGTCTGTGATAGGCAGCCTTGTTGTAGTGGAACAGGCAAGTGTTCCTAGAGTTGGAGTGGTGGATAAAATCGCCACTGTCCCTATTTAATTCCTTCCACTCCCCCAAAAAAACAATCCCTGTAGGAGATGTAGAATCTGTTTGCTTGTGCCCACATGCTTCAGATTGTATCACACTCAACAGAGTTTTTTGGAGCAACCATGAGTCTACTAGTGAACTGCCTTGTCTGTTTTGTTTAATATTTGTAGTTCTGTTTCACGGTTGGCATTAGAATGATCTATTTAGTTAACACTGTTGTGTTTGTAGTTATAGTTTTGTATCTAGTTCCAATTGGTTTGTATTTTCTTGTTCTTGTTAAAAACAAAACTGATGACCATGTGCGTGGACTGGCGCTTGACTGGCGGTGTGCGTGGACTGGAGCTTGGCTGGCGGTGTGCGTGGACTGGCGCTTGGCTGGGGGTGTGCATGGACTGGCTCTTGCCTGGTGGTGTGGGTGGACTGGCACTTGGCTAGCAGTGTGCTTGGTTTGGGACTTGGCTGGCGGTGTGGGTGGACTGGTGCTTCGCTGGCGGTGTGGGTGGACTGGAGCTTGGCTGGCGGTGTGGGTGGACTGGCGCTGTGGGTAGACTGGCGCTTGGATGGCGGTGTGTATGGGCTGGTGCTTGGCTGGCAGTGTGCATGAGCTGGCACTTGGCTGGCGGTGTGGGTGGGCTGGCGCTTGGCTGGCGGTGTGGGTGGGCTGGCGCTTGGCTGGCAGTGTGGGTGGGCTGGCGCTTGGCTGGCTGTGTGGGTGGGCTGGTGATTGGCTGGCAGTGTGGTTGGGCTGGCGCTTGGCTGGCAGCGTGGGTGGGCTGGCGCTTGGCTGGCAGTGTGGGTAGGGTGGCAGTGTGGGTGGGCTGGCGTTTGGCTGGCGGTGTGCATGGACTGGCTCTTGGGTGGTGTTGTGCGTGGGCTGGCGGTGTATGAGTAGTGACTTGCTCCTGGTCATTAGACACACTGCTAGTCAAATGCCACTGCACTCACTACATCAACCGCTAAGCAGTGGAATTGCTGTGTCAGTCATGTGGGCGTATAAAAGGGATGAGCACTTAAATGGCGCTGTCTGTTGATGTAAATGTTGTAATGTGCAGGGGAAGTGGCTGACGGCGTGAATAGTCTTGTATGTCACGTATGAAAGGTATGTGAATGGCATGTAAAGAGGTTGGTGCCTTGTCGTGGCTTTACAGCTCACGAGCTGTGAGTCATTGGTTCAGGTTTTTAACCTTTTAATTAATAACAATGCATTTCGTTTTTGTGAAATCTCTTGTTAATAAAGTTTTACGCTCTGAACCTTCACTGACCCTCATCCCAAATCCAACCAATATGTGTGTGTACTTAAGGAATAGTTAGTTTTGAAGTAATATTTGTCTTTTCTGTCTTTCTCTGCAAGGGTGTACATTGTCTCTACATTGTCTGTTGATGTGAGTGTTGTAATGTGCTGGGCACACAGCCGGTGGTGTGAACGTGTGTGTCAAGTATAAAAGGTGTATGAATGGCCTGTAAACAGGTTGGTGCCTTGCCGTGGCATTACAACTCACGAGCTGTTAGTCACTAGTTCAGGTTTTTAACCTTTTAATTATTAACAGTGCATTTCCTTTTTGGGAAATCTCAAGTTAATAAAATATCAATTTTCAACCTTTCACTCACCCTCGTGCCACATCCAACCATTATGCGTGTGCACTTGAGGAACAGATGGATAGGCAGTCATATTTGTCTTGTCTGTCTTTCTGTGCTACGGTGTAGTTTGTCTCTATGGAAAATTTACCAACCTGAGATATTTTTGAAAATTAAAAAAAATGGGGAGTACTGGGTGGTGTGCCTCTCTTGGATCCCAACAAACAAGTTACTTACCTTCGGAAACGCTTTTTCTGGTAGATACAATATCTGCCTGTGGATTCCTCACCTTGTGAATATCCCCCTTGCGTCAGCAACATTCGGAAATTCTTTCGTAGCTTCGCGGCGACGTCATAGGGGCACTGCATCGCGCGCGACTCCGCTGACGTCACCGACACCATAATAGGCCAACGCCGGCGTGATGACATCAGTTCTGCCCTTTTATCCGTGCCTTCGAGGCACACGGACGGATTAATGACAGTAGAAATATACATAGTATACACAGTACACAGACATCAAGGTAACACACACAGTGTGAAACAAATGCAATAAAACATCTGAATCAATCAATTCCTTGACATTAAAGTAAATATATTACAGTAACTCTGGTATAGAAGAGTGGACAACGAGGAGGGGGGTGGGCCAGTGAGGAATCCACAGGCAGATATTGTATCTACCAGAAAAAGCTTTACCGAAGGTAAGTAACTTGTTCTTCTGATAGATACATCTGCCAGTAGATTCCTCACCTTGTGAATAGATTCCCACAGCAGTCCCCACTCCCGGAGGAGGGTGTCCACTCTGCTATACCAAGAAATCCTGGAGGACAGAGCGTGCAAAGCGGCCCTCCCCCCTTACTTCGGAATCTAAGCAATAATGCTTCGCGAAAGTGTGGAGGGAGGCCCAAGTCGCAGCTCTGCAAATGTCCTCTACAGGCACACCTCTAGCCAAAGCACATGTTGCAGACTTTGCTCTAGTGGAATTAGCCCTTATACCCTCTGGAGGTTCCTTACCCGCCAGGGAGTAGCAGATCTTGATGCATAAAATTATCCATCTTGATAGCGTGCGCTTGTGCACTGCCTTCCCCTTCCTGCAGCCAGTAAATCCGACAAACAGCTGGTCATCTGACCTGAACTCACTCGTTCTGTCCAGGTAAAAGGACACCGCCCTCTTAGGGTCCAGACGGTGCAGTCTCTCCTCCTCCTTGGAAGGGTGGGGGGGCGAGGGGGGAGGATAAAATGTAGGAAGGGTAATGGACTACCCCAGGTAGAAAGGAGTTACCACCTTTGGCAGAAAAGCAGCCCTGGTCCTGAGAACCATCCGATCTGCATGAATGGATAAAAATGGGGGCTTTGAACTTAGAGCTTGAAGCTCACTTACCCTCCTTGCTGAGGTAATTGCTATCAGAAAAACAGTTTTAAAGGACAAAAGCCTAAAGGGACACTTGTGTAATGGTTCGAAAGGCGAACCCATTCGAAAAGTTAGTGCAAGGTTTAAGTCCCACTGAGGTGCAATAAAAGGAGTTGGAGGAAATTTATTGGTTAGGCCCTTGATGAACCGTAAAACATTAGGTGACTTAAACAAAGAGGGCTGGTCAGGCAAACAAAGGAATGCCGATAAGGCCGACAAATAACCCTTAATAGTTGCCACCGCAAAACCCTGCTGGGCCAAGGAGAGAGCAAATTGAAGAATATTGGACAAACGAGCCCTCAATGGGTCAATGGACTTCTCCCCACACCAAACAACGAACTTAGACAATCTATAGGAATAGATGGACTTAGTGGAGTCACGCCTGGCCGATAAGATGACATCCACCACATCGTGTGGGAGAGAAAATGAACTCAGGTTGCCCTGTTCAATCTCCAGGCATGAAGGTGTAAGGTCTGGAGGTGGGGGTGTAGAACCTGCCCCTCCATCTGGGAGAGGAGATCTGCCCTGTGAGGGAGACGGAGCGGCGAGCTCGAGGAGAGGTGGAGAAGATTTGTGTACCACACCCTTCTTGGCCAATCCGGGGCAATCAAAATAACTTGGGCCCGGTCTTGGCGAACCTTCCTCAGAACCCGAGGAATCATGGATATGGGGGGGAAACGCGTAAAGGAGCTGAGAGTCCCAACTCAACTGAAATGCATCCCCCAAGGCTCCCTGCATCAGAAACTGCAGAATGACGGGTAGTGAGCATTCTCGTGAGTGGCAAATAGATCCACCAGAGGAGTTCCCCAAGTCTGAAAGACCCAACGAACTACCTCTGGATGGAGCCTCCACTCGTGGTCGGCCAAGAACTGCCGACTGAGAGTGTCCGCACGTACATTCAGTACCCCGGCCAGATGACTTGCCATCAGACAAATCTGGTGGTCCTGAACCCAGGACCAGAGACGCAGAGCCTCTCTGCAGAGACACTGCGACCCCACTCCTCCCTGCTTGTTGACATACCACATCGCGGTCGTGTTGTCCGTCAGAACTTGAACTGACTGACCGCGAAGGGAAGGGAGGAAGGCCTTGAGTGCCAAACGTATTGCCCGCAACTCTTGAAGATTGATATGAAGCAACCTTTCCTCTGGAGACCAAAGACCCTTGACCTCCAGATCCCCCAGATGAGCACCCCACCCTAGAGTGGATGCATCCGTTATCACCGTGGCCACCGATGGAGGTAGATGAAAAGGCTTTCCTTGTGACAGATTGCCTTCCACACTCCACCAAGTCAGATCTGCTGCAGTTTCTCTGGAGATCCTCACTGACTCCCTAAGATCCCCGTTGTGTTGATACCACTACCTGCGGAGGCACCACTGGAGTGCCCCCATGTGCCAGCGTGCATGGTTGACCAGCAGTATGCAAGAAGCCATCAGACCTAGCAAGCGAAGGACCTTCAGGACTGGAACGACTGCGCCACTGTGAAACAAATGAATAATTTCCTGAATGTCGCGAATCCTTTGAGGAGGTGGGAATGCACGACAAACAGTAGTGTCCAGTACCGCACCTATGAAAAGGTTGCGCTGGGAGGGCACCAGGTGAGATTTGGGTACATTTATCGAAAAACCCAACCTGTGCAACAACTGAGTTGTCTCCTGCAGGTGATGGAGCACCTTCTCCGGCAACTCTGCCTTGATCAGCCAGTCGTCCAGATACGGGAATACAGGAATCCCTGACCTCCTGAGATGTGCCGCCACCACTGCCATCACCTTGGTGAAGACTTGTGGCGCAGTAGTAAGGCCAAACGGAAGGACCGCAAACTGGTAGTGTTGCGACCTAACCGTAAAACGGAGATACTTCCTGTGCGACTTCAAGATGGGAATATGAAAATACGCATCTTGTAAGTCGATTGACACCATCCAGTCTTCTTCCATCAGCGCCTGAAGAACCTGTGCAAGGGTGAGCATCTTGAACTTCTCCTGCTTCAGGTAGAGGTTCAAGATCCTGAGATCAGGATTGGCCGAGACCTGCCATCCTTCTTGGGGATCAGAAAATACCGGGAGTAGCACCCCTGACCCCTTTCCTGCTCTGGAACCACCTCTATGGCACCCTTTCTGAACAGCGCCAGGACTTCTTCCTGCAAGCGAAGCAGGTGGTCCTCCGTACAATAACCCTGGCAAGGAGGGTAATTTGGGGGAAACTCCAGAAAGGGAAGAGCATACCCATTCCCCACGAGATTGAGAACCCAAAGATCCAATGTAATCAATTCCCAATCTCGTAGGAAATGGGTAAGCTGGCCCCCCACTGGGCCAGCATGATACAGAATGGCAGATCTAGGGCTGCTTTGCAGCGTTGGCAGGGGGCTGGGAAGGAGAAGAGGAAGAAGAGGAGGAGGCGACTTGACGACCTCTGGGGCGTGCTCTCTGTCTGCCTCTGTTCGCCTTATACAGAGTGTTTTGCTGCTGCTGTGGCTGCTGCTGATTGGACTTGAAGGAACGAAAAGCCTGGTCTGAAGGCCCAACGACTTAGCTGTTGCCCTGCTATCTTTAAAACGTTCTAAAGCAGCATCTGCCTTTTTGCCAAACAGACCAGATCCGTCAAATGGCAGATCCAATAGCGCAGACTGGACATCCGTGGAAAACTCAGAAGACTTTAGCCATGCAGCTCTCCTCGTAGCCACCGAAGAGCCCATGACCCTAGCCACAGAATCCGCTGTGTCTAAACCACTCTGGATTACCTGCCTTGCCGCAGCCTGAGTGTCCAAAATTACCTCCTGGAAGTCCTTTCTATCTTCTTCCGGTAACTTTGGCACCAATTGTTTCACAGTGTCCATAAGGGCGTGGATATAACGTTCCATCAGACAGGTCGCATTTGTGGACTTTAACGCCATGCTGGCAGAGGAGAATATCTTTTTTGCAGCCTGATCCTGTTTTCTCGACTCCTTTTCTGCAGGTACCTGTGGGAATGCTCCCGTTGACTTCCTGGAACAGGCAGCCTGCACCACTAAACTTTCAGGCAGAGGGTGAGGGGATAAAAATTCAGGATCATCTGGAGCAACTCTGTATCTTCTGGCAACAGTCCTAGATACTGCAGGAGTCGACAAAGGTTTCTTCCAAACATCCCAAATTGGCTCTGCCAGTGCATCATTAAACGGCAGAATTGGTTCAACCACCGAGGATGGAGAGTGAAGGACCTCCGTAAGAAGGTTAGATTTAAACTCAGCAGTTGGAAGAGTAATGTTCAACAAACTTGCCGCCTTCCTTATCACCATATGGTAAGGAGCCACATCCTTAGAGGGTGCATCCGGCACTGGAACTAAATCCCACTCAGGAGACAGTTCAAGGCCACTAGCCACTGTTAGGTCATCAAATGGGTCCTCAGACTCCTGTAGCTCACCCTCCTCCAAATTACCTTCTCGAAACCTTTCTTCCTCCATAAGCCTCTAGGCTTCACGCCTCGACCTGTGCTTAAAACACAAGGCCGACGGATCCACTGTCGACTCAGACGGCGCCGACATCGGACGAGCGACTTTTGTACGAGGTCGGTCAGGGTTCGGCATCGGAGTTGATGGATTCGGCGTCGATGGATTCGGCGTCGACGGCTTCGACGTCGATGGCTTCGGTGTCGAAGGACTCGCCGGCGTCGGAAACTGCCGGAGCCGGCATGAAGGGCATAAAGGGCGCAGGTGCATAGGTCTGGGGAACACCCAAACCATATGCCAACGGACCCGTGGGACCAGCAGAAGCCCCAGTGGGATACATAGCCCTGTTGTAAATCCCAAACATCGCGGTCAGGAACTGCGACGGATCCTGACCTGGAGCCGGGAATGAAGGGTACATACCCCCGGGCTGCTCATGAGGGCGTGGAGTCGATTCGACGTTGACTTCCTCCTCGGGCTCGTGCACCGGAGTCGACGGACCCGCTGGCAACGGAGTCTCTCCCTCACCAACCACCTCCTCCTCCTCACCTTCATCCTCCCGACCTGAAGGATGGGATGGTGCCGGAGATGGATTCGCTACCTGCCCTGGTGAACCTGGCGAATTCGCAGGAGTCACTTCACCCTCGGCGTCCTGCTCTCCCGAAGCCGAAGACACCACGACCTTTTCAACCAGCTTCACCTGCGACTTCGGCTTTGAACCCGAGTCCTTCCTCGAATGATGCCTGGACTCATGGGTTCTCTTCTTGTGTTTCTTCTTTGAAGAATGTGATGCATGGGCCGAAGTCGAGTCCGAGCGCTACCTCGATCGATACCTCGATCTCGAACGCCGAGTTCGCGTCCTCAAACTTTTCTTCTCTTTTCTCCCTTTAAGTTTCGCCACAAGAAGCTTGGTTTCTCTCTCTCAGAGGGCCTTGGAAGTCATTTTCCTACAAGACTGGCAGTCCTCGACATCGTGGTCGGAGCTTAAACACCATATACAGCACTCGTGTGGATCTGTAATGGACATAGTCTTTCCACACTCGCCACCAGCCTTAAACCCGGTCTTCTTCGAAGACATGTCGCGTGAAAAGACAAGAAGCACAATTAACACAATGTAACAAAGTTACACCAATTGCTACGGATGACCCCTAGAAAACCGTTAGCGTCGACGATGCGGAAAAAAGGGAACTGATGTCATCACGCCGGCGTGGGCCTATTATGGTGTCGGTGACGTTAGCGGAGTCGCGCGCGATGCCGTGCCTCTATGACGTCGCCCACGTCGGCGCGAAGCTACGAAAGAATTTCCGAATGTTGCTGATGCAAGGGGGATATTCACAAGATGAGGAATCCACTGGCAGATGTATCTATCAGAAAAAAAATTCTCACAATCCCATGTAAACCTCAAAATGTGACACTAGACGCACATTTTCTTTGCATTGCTGTGCCATAATCTTCTGGTCTCAGAAAAACCACAAATCTCCTAACACCCAGCATTCCCCCAGGTCTCCCGATACCAAAGGTACCTCACTTGTGTGGGTAGGCCGAGTACCCGCGAGAGGCAAGGGCCCAAAACGTATTGTGGAGACATCAAAATTACCTATCACAAAACAACCTGGTTGTGCAAGGAGTGGGGGGGGGGGGGGGGGACACCTGGGTTTTTGGCCCCAGCCTCGGTGGCCATCTAGGGAAACCTACCATACTCAGACATTTCTGAAAACTAGATACCTGGAGTTCAGGGAGGTATGGTTGCATGGACCCCCCCCCCCCCCTCCCCCCCAACATTTTCCTACCCAAAATCCCCTGCAAACTTTAAATTTAGCTGGAAATAAACACATCTTCTCAGATTTAAGTGTGGAAAAGTTGTGGGATCACCGGGCTGACACAAATTTCCTACCACCCAGCGTTCCCCCAAGTCTCCCGATAAAAACAGTACCTCATTCGTGTGGGTGGGCCAAGCATCCACGACAGGCAAGGGCCCAAAAACTATTGTGGAGACATCAAAATTACCTATCACAAAACAACCTCCTTTTGCAAGGGGGCACCTGCGTTTTTAGTCCAGGGCTCAGCGGCATTCTAGGGAACCTACCAAACCAACACATTTCTGAAAACTAGACACTCGTGGGAGTCCAGGGATGTGTGGTTTGTGTGAATCCCCCAATGTTTTCCTACCCAGAATCCCCTGCAAACCTCAAATTTAGCTGAAAAAAAAATATCACATTTTCATACATTTCAGCTAATATGACAAGCTGACTTTAGTGCTGTGAAGAAGACAGTAGTCTTAGTTAAAAGACAGAGGAGCCAATATGATTAGGTTCAAAGGGTACAAAGTATACATTTCAAACACCAAGGTTGGGAAAGAACATGAGTGTCAAACCTTTAATAACCTGCATTACAGCTTCGAACGAGGGTGGATGATTTGGCACATGTGGAAAGGCTGAAAGGGCAGATAAATAATCGGTTACAGTGCACATTGCAAGGTCTTGTTGAGCTAAACAAGAAGAGAGCTTTGATGGTATGGGGTGAGTTTCCCGGGCACCACACCAGGTTACAAACTTGTTTTAGCACCCAGAATAGGTGGATCTTGAGGAAGGGCATCTGGAAGCAAGGATGACTGCCCCTACCTCAGATGGAAAGTCAAACGCAGTCAATTTTCGCTACTCAATCTCCACGCAAGGAGGTTAAGTAGTAGAGGTACGGCTGGAGGACCCTGCCCTGTTACTGAGACAGGCGGTCATCCTGAAGTGGTAGCATGATCAGAGTACATATGCTGATACACTCGTAAGGTGACAGGATGTGGCGTAACGGTCAGAACTGCCGACTTTGGAACTGGGGAACCAGGTCAGAGTTTTGGAGATGGCTCACAATCCCGTGATTCTGGGCAAATCACTTAAGCTCCATATGCCTATAAAAATGAATGTGTCCTTGTGTAATGTAATTGGTGCTCATGTAAAGTGCTCCAATACCTTTAGTTTAATTTTGTGCTATAGAAAACTGCAAAAAAATAAAATACTCCTGAGTTTTGAGCACTACAGCCTCATGCCGAATCTGGGGTAATAAGGATAACTTGAGACCGGTCGTTCTAGCTCTTATGAACTCAGGGCAGGAGGGGTAGCAACGGGAAGGCATGTAAAATTGACTTTTTCCTTTCCAGCCTGAATGCCTTTGACCCTGCACATTCTCACAGGTAGTGAATAGGGCTCTTCCGACTAAACAAATACGCCCTGCACCACCTCAGGATGCAGATACCTTTCATGATCTGCCTGGCAACGTCTACTCAATGGCTTTGAGGGACCCTGCAAACTAATTAGAAAGATATTCTTCCACTCAAACCATCTCCAGAAATACCAAGACTATTGATAAATCCCCCAGGACCCCCTCCGCTCTGCTTGACACCACACAGTAGTGGTATTGTTTGAGAGGCAGAAGGGAAGCCTCCAGGGCCAAACATAAGGCCCAGGGCTTTATTAAGCTGATGTGGAGCTGGCTCTCCGCCTAGAAGACTTCCAAACCCAGTAGTGATGCCTCTGTCATCAATGTACACTCTGGGTGGGGAAGGGAGAATGGTTTGCTTCAGGACAAATTGTGATCGGCCAGCCACTACTACAGATCCTTCGAGAACTAGACGGGGTCATAATTAAGGCCTTGATGCTAAGCCTACTAGAATTTTCAGGTTTCACTGCAGGGCCCGAAAGTGCCAACTGGTGCAATTGACAACAAGGATACACCAGGCTAATATGCCACGAAGCCTTAAAGTAACCCCCACTTGGATGCATAATCCAGAATTGAGGCGTAAAAATCTGAATCAGTGTTCAAATGTCCAGGACTCAATGTAGTAGAATAAAAGCTTTGACCCTCACTGTATTCAGAATAGCCCTGATGAATAGAAGTCTCTGTGAAGGAAGCAGGTTGGACTTTGTCTCGTTTATGGTGAAACCCAACGATGCAAAGAGCTCTGCATTGATCTGGAGGTGGGCTATTACTGACTACAGTGAGCCAGCTTACTGCAGTCATTTCATGAAGTACAGAGAACTCCCGACCTCTGAAGTTGGCCTACCGACCAGAGCCATTACTTTTGTGAACAACCGAGAGGCCGAGGTGAGGCCAAAGGGGAGCACAGCAAATTGTAAGAGCTCCTGTACCACCTTGACCCACAGGTAATGCCTGTGGAACTGCAAGGTGGGTGTATGAAAACATGCTTCCTGCAAGTCCAAGGACACCCTCCAGTCTCCCAAGTCCACAGCAGACAGAATCTGAGCACCAGTGTGAGTCTTTCACAGAAAGCCAATTAGGATCAAAAGTCTGCGATATTCGTGAGGCCACCATCATTTTTGGGATAAGAAAGTAGCAGAAATAACAACCCTGTGCTTCCCTCCATGCCCAGTACCCATTATATGGTACCCTTGGAGAGAAAGACGTGTGCCTACTGCAGCAAAATAGACAGGTAGGTGCTCCTCCAAAATTATTTCTGGTTTGGAAGCAATGTGGGTTTCAGGAGGAAGTGAAAGGTAGGGAATAGCCCCTTTAGATAATCTTTTAGTTCCATCTGTCAGACGTTGTGGATCATCAACCTGGAAGAAATACTGAATTCTGTCTCCCACTAGTGAAGTATGAGATGTTTAGGATAAACTAAAGCGGCTTGGCCACTGTGGCAGGAAATGAGGAGTTGGAGGGCTGGTCTGTGCAATGTGAGCAGGTGCTGCAATCGTTACAACAGGTTTATAGATGAAATGCTTGAATTAATCTTAGCCTCTGGCAATCACTCAGGCCGCACTCGGGTCCATCGTTTTTCACCCACTATGCAACCTCAGTTTGGAACCCGACATATGCAAATCAATCTTGACCTTGCTCCAATAGGAACAGTCTAACCCGAAATGCCAGGCCAGCTGACGTTTTCCGAAGCCGGGACCTTATCACAGGTGCGGCACTTTTCCTTCGTTATTTGGCTCTGGTCCCTACTTGACCCTTAGCTGCTACGCTACGTTAGCGTGAAACATACTTTGGACTACTTAAACTGTTGACTACTTATACCTGGCTGCCGCTTTTATACGAGAAATCTTGTTTAAGACGTCATGGTCCTTTCGTATTTATTTGCTACGTTTCCTAACTTGGGGCTATAAATCGATTCTACCGCACCGACTGGGACTATTTGAGTTCATCTCAACTAGGGCTGACATTTCCCTAGCTAAGGAGTGTAGGAAGGTGGATATCGGACTATGGTTGCCCCCAACTTTTTCCCTGGTGTTTTGCTGGTTTTTCAACTTAGTTGACCTGGGGCCCTGCTATTCAGGACCCCAGGCCCACTGCTCTCTCTATAAAATGGATTCCATGTACCCTAGGTACATATCTAATTGGATACTGAGTCACCTTATCAGCCCCTGTGCAGTGTACCCTAGGTACCCAGGGCATAGGTGCACCCAGGGCCTACCAGGGGCTGCAGCATGTATTATGCCACCCCTGGCTGGCCATCTAAACAGACACAACTGGCTGCACGACAGCTGGGGCAAGGTGGTGTAATCACCCATTGTTTTAGATATAGTATCCCTATATCTAACCCTAAAATGGACACATATATTCCTATCAGTCACTCCTATGGCAGGCCTTATCAATCCTGAAGGCAGAGTGCTTGGAATTATGTGAGATGGTGCTCTGGCATGAGCTGAGCCCGTTTGCAGCTTGCGGAACCAAGTCCCAATAGCTGTTCCATGATAACACTATACCATATACTCTTAAGTGCATTATGAACCTCCCGGTCAAATGCTAACTTTGGTATAGCATTATCAAAACATGTCGAGTAAGGTGTCATACGAATTGGAATACTACCCCCTCGCCAATTCTGGCGACGGGGGTAGCATTCCACCCTTCTAGAGGGGCACGACATGTATGTAACTGTGAACCCCGGTTAAAGTTAACTCGAGCCTCAGCATCACAAAATGGATGCTGCCACCACAGACACAAGTCTGACCTCCTGCTGCTGGGAGTCCTTCCAGCGAGGGAGGCTCGGACAAAGGGTTTCCTGCCTTGGGAGGTGCTAGCACCACCCTAGACAGGATTTTGTGTATTAGGTAGGACAGGGCTGTAAGGAATGAGACATGCCTGGGGCACACAAGGTGTCCCTGTGCATACACCGGTCAGAACCAATTCCTGGGGCATTCCAGCCCCAGAGCTGGCGCAAGACCGGACAAAGGAAAGGGGGTGTAACCACCCCCCTTCCTGGTCCCACCCAGAGGAGGGACCTAGTCGTAGTACAGCCCCCTTTAGCTGAATAAAGGTAGGAGCTGGTCCCATTCCCAGTTAGATTAATCTTGACCCCTCTGACCTCTACCCACATCCACAGCACAGCTGGGGCCCGTGGGTGCGACGAGCAACGTGGAGACGGCCATCTTTAGAAACCTGCACAGCGCTTCCAGCACGACCGCCGAGGGATCCTCGAGTGAGTGCATTGGGGTTTGAGAAGCCCCACACCGACGCAGCTCCTGCACCGAAGACCAGCCCCCCAGCATCCACGAGATCTGCGTGGGGCCCTTTTGCCTGGTTGCTGCTCTTCCTGTTGTCTGGTCACTTGCCGGCTGGCCTGTGACCTCTGAGACTACGACCCGAAGATTTCACCACTGCTGGTCTGGTCCCCCAGACTGGCCCTTGCTTCCTTGTAAAGGAGAAGCACCCCGGACCCTCCTGGTCCGCACCAGACGCCATCTTTGTTCCACCGCGTGGCTTGCATTAGCCAAGGCCTGTTGTCCAGATCGACGATCCGACACCGCCAACAGCAGCAGACTACGTGGGACAGCTCGTGCCTCCAGCCTGGTCGTGAAGAACAGCTCCTGGTCCGCGCAGCTACAGAGAGAAGCGACCCTTCCTCCACCTGAACGCGGCGACAGCATCTGGTTCCCTCCTGGTTCCAGCACCGTCACTGGCTAGTGACCGAGACTCTGTCCCCTTCCCTTTCAGGACATCTTCTTCCTAGTTCCATCCTTGGAACCACCGGACTCCTCCATCTGGCTGCCTGCCAGCAACTCCTTATTTCAGGCATCACCCGGATCAACGCAGCAAACCCAACGCAACTTCAGCCCTATGCACCCGCAGCCTGTGGGTTAGGTAACTAAAGCTTCTAGGTTCTGAAGTCTGTGTACACTATCCTAGTGTCCAGGTCCACTGGTGTTTTCCCTCCATCCAGCCGGGTTCGTCCGGAATCCGTAACTTTGTAAACTGTAGCATCCATAGACGTTGGTACGCATCCCGCGTGAGAGTTTCCACTCTGCACGTGAGTCCCGTGGGCCTCCTGCTCCTTACTTACCTAGTTTGTAGCGTAGTCCCAGCGATCCTCCAGCCTCTGGATCTCCTTACAGTACTTTCTTTCCTCGCATTCCATTGTTTTGAGTATATGGTTTGTCGTGCCCCTAAGGCGCACTTGTAAATATTGTGCGAACTCGTATTTCCTTTTTAGTATTGTCATGTGCTTAGCCCTCTGACCTCATAAAGAGTTAAGAGGTGTATGTTAGTTAATAAATATCCGTTTATTTTCATAACAACCTGTCTGGTGTCCTTTCACTTGGTATTCAAGGGGTTATATGTGGTAAAACAGCTGGCTTCACATGCCATTCAGAGTTTAGCCTAAAGACTGCTTTTGTCCACTCTACTAGGATAGCTGGTCTATAAGGTTGACTTACAACCAATCACCATAAGGGTTGTTTGGACTGATACAAGGTGACCACTAGAACTAGTAAACATCATATATCAGGCCAACTTCTCACAAGGAGACCACACTTGGTCAAACAAAATACGTCGTCAACCCCGGTTCGCATATTGTGCTGATTTACGAGTGCCGCCCCTTGAGAATACTAGCTTGCCCTGACGAAGTTCCTAAAGGCAACAAATGGGAACGAAACGCGTTGGTTGTGCCTTTGCTTCATGAATACTTTTGAATAAAGAAGAGGACATTTACAAATTACTTTCTCTATTGACTTTATTTGAGTGCACCTTCCATTTTTGTTTCTTTGTACTGTGGTAAATTGTACATACTAAGGCAGCGGATGTTGGAAGCGATTGCACCACCTAACTTCAAGAACTTTAAGATCCGTTGTGCTTGACCTTGTCTGCTGCTTTTGGTCTTTTGGTTACACTATGCAACCTCAGTTTGGAACCAGACATATGCAAATCAATCTTGACCTTGCACCAATAGGAACAGTCCAACCCGAAATGCCAGGCAAGCTGCTCCCCGAACCAGAAAACAAGCAACCCAAGATTAGTGTTGCTTTATTGGGGGCACTTCTGTTGGGTACAGATTGGTTCCAGTGGCACAATGAGCACAAGACCCATGTCTGTGCATCCCCAATACACTTAGGGTAGCAACTGCAATAACAACAAGCTGATGGATGGAATGCTAGAAATAATGTCAGCCACTGGCAATCACTCGGGTAGCACTCCAATCCATTGTTTTTTTTTGCCCACCTAGCCACCTCAATTTGGACTGAGCCATATGCACATCAGTCTTGACCCTGATCCAACAGGAACAGTCCAGCCCAAACTGCCAGGCCAGAATCTCCACGAATCAAAACACAAGAAAGCCAAGACCGGTTTAGCAGAGATTGGGCATCTTTGGTCGAGTATAGCTTGTTTCCAGTGCCACAGTGATCACGGAGTCCACGTCTGGGCATGCCTGCTCACTTAGGACAGCAACTGCAACAACAAGGTGATGAATTATATGCTTGAATTAATCTCAACCACTGACAATAATTCAGGCAACACCCCAGTACAATATTTTTAGCCCACCATGTGTTCTTGTGGACCCAGCCATATGGAAGTCCATTTTGGCCCTGCTCCAATAATAAAAATCCGGCCCAAACTTTCAGGGCCAAAATAAGTGGGTTGTCTGCTGCATCACTGGCTGGGACATTCGCTGTTGCCTATAGGCTAACCCCCCTGGAGTAGCTACTAAATTTGCATAACTGATGAGGGAATTGTTTTGCAGGGGTCAAAAAGCTTCAAGGAATGTGCTGTGGGCCTACTATCCTTACATCTTTCCCCTGCAGTCGTGTCTTTCATGTTCATAAGTGATGCTTGCACATCTCCTAAAAATTCAGTAGAACTCATCAAGGCATGTCTGTGGAACATGGTACTGGCGCAAACTGCTCTGCCAATGCTTTCAAGGTGTCTAAATCCATGCAGGTGATACATTTCACTGCTTTATGTCCAAGTGGATCATCAGAGATAAGAAGGCCTGGGCCTGTATAGCTGCCAAAGAGATAGACTGCAGTTATTAAAACATTTGATTTCCAAAAGCAGTATTTCTTTGGCATTCTCTATCTGGAGGATGTGTCATAAATCAGTTAGGAATATCCTTACTGGCCGAAGTCTGCACAATTAAACTTTCTGAAGAAGGGAACTTGGTGAGGAAATCTGGATCACTGGGTGCAAGTCTAAGTTATCTGGCTACTTGTCAACTAAGGAAGGACAAGAACATTGTTTCAACTACACAGACAGAAAGGCATCCATAAGGGCATCCCTGAATGGCTGCAAGGACTCCCATGTCGCAGGCCCAGGTTGGAGAATCTTGTTACAACATTTATCTTAGTCCCAATGAAGGGCAGATGCAAATCTAGTACCTCATCTGCCTTCCGAACCACCACGGTGAATGAGGCACTTTCCTATGTTGTTGGCCCATGTAGCGAGCTAAGCCACATTTCAGGAAAGATTTCAAGCCCACTGGTGATTTGTAAGTCACTGTAAAAAGCATAATCAATATAAGGAGGGGGAAGCAACCCATCTACCTCGCCATCTATATCATCATCCGTATACTGGGGTGTTCCCCGTTTTGGAATTAGAGTCAGAGTTAAACAGAGAATGGGGAGTCTGCTGATAATTGAGTGGTGGTAGAGGCACCACTCTGGTTAAAGTCAGGCTGCATAACAGCCAGTTGTGCGTTTGTGATCTTGTATCGCAACATCAGTCGAGCTCGGGTCAATGTTGGTTCAGACGTCCTACATAGGTGCCTGCCCTGGGCTGCCCATTGGCATTGGTGGAGTTAGTATCGGAGTGGATCTCTAGGTCAGTGTGGAAGTCTGTACTGGAGGTAGGGTGAGACAGCTTCAGGGACAGACTTGCTGGAGATAACCAGACTGGAGTCCTATGTGGTCTGTGATGTCCAAAGGTGCATCAGTTTGAGCCAGAAACATGCTAAACATTTACAGCAGGGCCTCCTGCAGAACCTCAATTTGCTTGCCCAGACTGGCAAATTGGAGTGGGACCTGTGTGTAGAATACATCTTCTTCTTATGCTTAGCTATGTACAGCTTCACCTACTGGTCTTGACCCTCCACTCCCCCCACCCCCTAATGCATTAGGGTGTTTTTGTCACGTGACTTAGTCATGCCCAGAGCCCAGGAACCAAAGGCACACTTTCTGTAAGTCAGTCATCAACATTTGCTTCTTGCAGTCGCAGCACTATTGAATCCTTTAGTCTTTGGTGAGGATATCATTCCATGTGAAAAGTTTTTCGGAGTTACAAACTTAGGAGCGGAGCTCTAGATTTACATCATAAGGAATGGAAAGAAAGGAATGGAAAGAAAGTAACAGACAGCTTGCAGGAGTGCCACTTCTATGCAACTCCGCTCCTTCACTTCTGGTGTGGTATTGAGTCAGAGCAGTGCCGCATAATGCCACCACTAGCATTAAGGTGCACTGTTGAAAAATTCTCTGAATCCAGTTAGGTACCTCAGGAATATTTTAATCTGCGGTTAAAAGCGTCATTAAAGCCCAGAAATTTATGAAACTGTCTAGTCCCAGGCTGAGGACTGAAGATAAACGGAACAGGCAATGGCCCTCCTTGCCTTGAATCTGTCCAAGGACAAGTTGCCTTATCCCCAAACAGAACAGGCATATCCATAAGGCTCATCTGCACATCTCTGGAGAACTACCAGGGTGAAAGCCAGACATGCCTCCTCAGGACTCGGGAGGAATCAAAGGCCCTGGTCACAGAATCGACCATGTCCAGGCCTGCCCTGAATATCTGACACTAGGTACCTTTCCATCCAGTACCACTTCATAAAAGTGGCTATTAGCTTTTCCAGAAGACTGGGAACCACAATATTTGACATCTCCCATATGGCGAGCAGAAGCAGGTTGTGTTCACTGATGTGAGGGTCAAACTGTTATTCGATAAAACTTTCTTTCCAACAGCCTCAAATCTTTTCGACTACTGTCCGATGGTGCCATTAAGACTCACCTGGACTCTGCTTCAAAGAGGAAAAAACCTGCATCACCAAAGTCTGTGGTGAGGGGGGAGTTGAAGAGAAGGGCAGGTCTCCTGGGATGGGGTCTGTATAACGTGACAATATGCAGATTCACTGATAGGCTTGAGGTGGGTTTATCCCATGCCTCTTTGATGGGCTCAAGTAGGGCAAAAAAGTTTCTGATGCCGCCAATGTTGGATGCAAGGCCACAGTCAGTATATTTAACCTGGCTTCCACAGCAGGCAGGAGACATTTTAAGATCTCTGCTGCCTTCCTTAGCACTGCATACGAAGATATCACTTCTGGAAGTGCAGGATCTGTGGGACAGCCTGTCTCTGTCCCAGGAGATGTATCCATTTTACTTGTATTCTGAAGAGTGAAGCACTTCACCATGTTGGAGGAGGGCAGGGACAGCAAATTACCAACTTACAGCTGTCATTGACATCATGTATGACCGGGTCAGCATCTGTGTAGGGTCTGAGTCTTGCTCAAGGAGCTCATGCATAGTTTGCCAAAAGTGATGGCATGATACCTGCTCAGGCTAGAAAAAAGTCTCTGTGCCTGGACTCTTCTGTAAATCTCAGGGTCTCTCTTCTGGACCTGGAGAATATCTTTAGTCCTGAGAAAATTCTGAGAAGCCCGTGCCAGTGACAGAATCGCTGGCAAAGGGACTGGAGCTGGGATAGATCCAGCTGGCACAGGAGGTATTCCCTGATGGGGAACCTTTGAGGTCGAATGGCTCTGAAGGTGACCTGCCAGCAAAAATCCAAACTGAAACCATGTATCCCAAAAATGCACCAGAGGGGACCTCAGTCTCACTGAACAGTGCCATCATGGCATTGAGGAAGTGAGCTGACTTGGCGTTGGTTTGGATCCAAGCACCTGTAACTCCAGGTAAGCCAGTATTGGCATCAGTGCCATGAATGGGAGTGGTGGAGATGGTCAGGCATGGGATCTGTGGAAGGTGCTGGAGCAGATGGCACTGCCGGAACAGGCTCCTCAGGCAGAGTGATGTATGTGACCAGAGGTGGTGGAATGAGTCAAGGCAACCAGATCTCGACTTTTATTGACAATGTGGAGAGTCATCAGAGTGCTTCCTCCTCTTCTTGTGCTTTCTTCTCTTTGGGTGATTTAGACAAGGAGTAAAACCACAACTTCAAGGGAGATCTCAATCGGCATCCAGCATGATGACACTTATGCTGATGCAGGCCTTAGAAAGGTCGACCATATGTCTTTTTATGACTTTGGTGTGCAGGAGGCCATAACTGTTGCAGCACCCTTAGTAGCAGTTCAACCCCAAGCACCAAATATTTCATGTGCGACATTTGTCCATTGAAAGTGCAGCATGGTTTAAAGTCTGACAACTTTGGCAGCGACATTGTTGTTTGTGACAAAAAGCTAAAAGAAACACACTGGAAACATGGGAAAGACATCATGCAGAAGAGCTCTGGATCTGCCTCAAAGCGCAATGGAAAAAGGGAACTGAGGTCAGTGCTATACAGGTGATGTCATGCTTGCCCTGCTTTAGGTGCAGAGATGGAGGCAGCAGCCCCTAACAGTGAAAAAGGTTTCCAGATACAGCATGGCAGCTGAGATTACTCATCAACTGAAGAATCATCAGGTAGAAGAATCCATCAGAAATTCTACCTTTGCGACTTTAGTGAGGATCCTATGATGCAGAACTTGAAGCTGAATTCTGTGATTTTGTTTCTCAGATGATGTAAAACAAGACTTCTTGACAGGCAAAAAATATAAACTGTTCGCTGAAGAAAGTAGCATATTAAATGACATATGGCAGCTATGCAACCTATCAGAATTCATCATAAACAACAGGAATCCATCGGCTTCCTTGGGAATATGTGTAAACAAAGAGCTCCGATTCCTTATGAAAACAAAACATACATTGAGTGATAAATAGAGGCTAAAGCAAGAACTCAATTGAGTTCTCCCTCACTGGACACGCGGTGCACAAATCTGAAGACAGCCTGTGGGGACAAGCTTTGGGCCCATCCACTCATCCACTGGTAGACTGAAAAGGCTTTAATTAAGTGGACAGGTTACTGAATGGAAGTCCAAAACTATGAATACTCCATAAAGGGTGCGGGAGTTAGAAGGAGGAGCCTCAGATGTGAATTGGGGGGCGAAAAAGCAGTCCCAACCAGTTTGCCATTTTTTTTTCTCTTAAAGATAAAAGGCCAAGAACACAAGGCTATAGCCTCTTGAAAGAGTAGGATAGAGTAATACAAACCATAAACCACCATGGGGTTCAAAGACGGATGCATTGTATAGACAGCTTAGTTTCGGGCACATGGCTTGATATATTCACATACACAACACCATCATTGCATTATGCTTCTTATGACAAGCCTTTGGTTAGTTTCACAGAATTGATATAGGGATGGGAATTGGTGTTAAGCTCAAGGACTCCTTGGTACTATGTCTCAGAATCAAAGCAAGAATCAAGTCATGTCACTGATTCTAATTCAGTTACATTAAGCTACTGAGCTGCACAGGAGGAAGCTTTATGTTATATTTCGCCAGCACCTCAATCCACGCCCAAATAATGCTGGAAGAGGAAGCTTCAGTTTAGGACAATGTGCCACCTTGGAAACATCTCTGGTTCAGTGGAAGCCATTGCAACCTGCATGTTGAAAAGTGGACAGACTACCCAGTTAAATCAAGTTCCTCACACAGGAGACTATCTTGTGACAAAGTCCTGGAAGTCCCAGAAGAGCAAAGTCAAATAAGTTCACTGGCCTTTATAGGCATTTATTCAAAGGGAATAACTGCAAGAACAAAGGCTCATTTGTTATACAGAGTACAAAGATAGGGTCTGTGAGTCAGCTTAGAAAAACTGAATGTTTCAGTCCCAGCATTCTCTGAAACCAGCGACTTGCAGCGCATTTGAGATCCAGGCTACTATAAAGCAGCTTGTAGAAAAGGAAGTATTAACTGAAACAAAAGTGGAATTACAAGCTGAAGGAAAGGATCAGGGTGATACATTGCCATGTTATGCAAAAACTCATCCCGTTTCCTCACCTACAGAAAAGGGGCAAAGGCATGGACCCTTAGTGCAAGTTGTGAGGCCAGGGCCTATCGGTGCTTGGACTTGGCAGGGCTGTGTGTGTCCAATCTTGAAATCAATATCTAATTTTATGCTGGTCCAAAAATGAGCTTGCTTTATTGGTTAGTCTACATCCTGTGCCTCACAATCTTGGGGGACTGGGGCTGGTCATAGGAGTACAAATGCCATTTATAAAAACACACATAAATGTAAATCCCTAAAATGCAGGCTAAACAAAAAATATATGAACATGAACAGAAATCATAGGTTTGTAATGTTCGCAACCCCTGGAGAAAAAATGAGCAGATTTATTTGGAACACAGGCAATCTTAGCATATGGCTGTAATCACAGCTCTGAGGCGCTGCACACTCATTAATCTGAAGACAAATTATTGTCTTTGCTTGAAGATAGCTTCTAGGAATAAACATGCAGTGGGAATAGCATAGAAGAGCAGAAACAAGTAATAAATGTTACTTTGAGCATTTCTGAAACGGATGCTAGAAATAAAAGAAGTAGAAAGGAGCAAGTCCGACAACAGAAATATGTAGAGGTACATTATTAGAGGCAGGAAAAATGACCTATAAGACAGTAATACTACTTACAGAATGTATGGTTGGTTTTAGAGTAGGCCAAACAACCAACAAAAAATGAAGTTATGTAAATAATAATAACTTAAACTAGACCTTCATTATGACATAAAACAAATCATAATGTCCCCCCTCACTTATTTTTTTTTTATTCTATCGCATGAAACTCAAGGTAAAGGATGGCTGACACAACCTCTCTTCCCTACCTCAGCAGTTCTCATCTTTACTATCAATGATGAGAAAGCACCTGAGCATGGGAACAGAAGCTTCTCACCCTATAAGCGGGAGCCCAATTAGCCACCAGCTGCTAGGATGATTACCTTTATTCAGGACCGTCTTATTACTGAAAAAATATTGTACAAAAAAGTATGAGGGGGAGCATCCGAGGAGATTTCATTTAACACACTGCCGTCGATATGGGTGATGCTTTATTTTAATTTAAAAATCTACATAATGTATTTATTCAATTGTATTTGATCTTAAAAACATCTATAACACCATATAATATGCCGGCCGTCTAAGACATCAAATTATAAAAAGATGGGTAACAAGTACAGCTGCTCTTACCTTGTTCGTATTTCCGCAAGTAGACGAACCACCGCCATTACTGGGGTAGCGCCATCTCCTGTGGCAGGAAGCGAGGTATGAATTGACAGGCTTCCTTCCTGAGGAAGCAACATGGACTGTACTGCCTGCACTACCTTCTCCGTAATTGACAGCTTATGAAGAGGCAATGCCTAGTGATGTTTGTATGGGGTAGAATAAAAAGTAAAATTGATGAGGTTAGGTTCTAAAATAGGAGTATTTTTTTCATCTGGCATTATTTTTCACTTAATATTTTAAATAATGATATAAGACTGACAAGAAAAGATGTCAAAATCGTATGCTAAGCAACGTTATTAATGAGAACATAGAGCATTTGTTAATGTTATTACTGAATCATAATATATAAACAACTTTTAGATATCAACATGTCTTAACTTTTTTTTTAATCATTGTGTAAGATATTAGCTAAAGTGGTCTGTCCTCTACTTTCTGAGCTATATTCAATCCCCAAAATGAATAGTTACTTACCTGTGATCAGAGTTCTCCTGTTGAGAAATCATTTTTAATTCGATAAGCTCTGCATTGCCCCAGCCCATGCACAGCATCCCAGAGCATCTTTTATAAACTATTTACTGAACACATTTGATTGAAAAGCCATTTTTTAGTATATACGTATAATATTCTTCCCTAAAAAAAAGCTATATTTGCTAATTTGAACTTATCTTCTTAAAAAAAAAGAAACCAATTAAACTGAAGACAAACAACTGTCACTATATTCAATATAGTGACAAGGAAAACACTTTCAAAAACATTTATAAAAGAAACATTAAAGAAAGTATTAATAATGCAGCCTAATAGGATGAAGCATGAGAGGCTGGTAAAACTGATGCTGCTCCTTTAAGGAACAGCATACCACTATTTCCCCATCATGTCCTGTCAGCATCAGTTCAGCCTCTTCTCAGTTTATGGAGATTAAGGATCATGGTGGAACTGAGGTTAACTTCTTTGCCATTTCTGCAGGGACGATTACTTACAACTATATTTTAGATTCCTCTGAAGGAGAACTATGTATATTCATACTTCTCCTCTGGGCAGTGCTCAATTGATGAAAGAATAATTTCGGGACAAAAGGTTTTTCATCGATGCAATGAGCAAAACTAATGTCTGTTGCCAAGTACCATCGGTGCATGGTCTTGATTCCACCTCATGCCTCTTTAATCCACCACTGGACACTCCCTGATACTTTTAAATCACCCTTGCGGGTTTCCTGCTTTCCCCATTTGTCATGTCGTTTGCGTTCTTCTCTTCCTTCTTTTCAAAGTCTGATGAAGAAAAATAAGTGCTGGTCAACAAAAATGAGTGCCAGCGGGCCTGCAAGCAACAGTTTAAATTAACCACTGCTTCCCAGGGGTCTTTATTATTAGTTATAAGCATGAAATAGAACAGCTAGCCTACTTGTAACAAGTGTGAAGAAAGAAAAACACTACACTAACCAAGCAGATTTCGTGTATTATTTCACGTGTAGGTAATGATTGTTATTGTTCTCACTTCATTTTACACAAGCTAAACATTCTTATTTTGACAACTATTATTTGATCCACATAAGAAAAGAATTAAGTCTTGCTCATATTCTCGGTTTGTTTTTTGCAGTCTCCGAGATTTCTTTAAGATAATTTTCTGCTTGCATTTCGCTAGTGAAACTCTGAGTAGATCCTCTGAATATTATTTTCAGTCTTGCCGGGCTTTGTAAGTACACTTTAGCACCAATCTGCTCAAAGGGATTAAATAGCTGCCTCAGCCTCCATCTCCTTTCCACGGTTGCGTGGGCAAATTCTTGTCTTACAAAATATGTACTACCATTGTATTCTTTCTTGCTTGTGGGGCGAGCTAAATCATATATGGTGTCCCGAAGTAAAAAATTTCCAAAAAATACCAACATTGCCCTTGGATATTTAGATTGATTCTGTGTTTTTTTAGGTCTTTCTCTAGGTCCCAGGTTTGCAGTTGGGGCATAGATGATTTGAGGAGTTTAATTATGTATCCCCTTGGGTCATGATCTTCAACACCTTCTGGGAGCCCCAGGAAACGCAGATTGTTCCGCCGTGCTCTATTTTCCTGTTCCTCCGCCTTTATCATTAGGTCCTGAATAGCACATTCTTGCCTTTTTTCTTGTTTTTGCAGATAAGTGACATCCTTGTCTAAATGGTCAGTTCGTGTCTCAACTGATACCATCCTTTCAGAGATTGCCAGGCATGTGCTGCCCACCTTATTTACCGCCCCTTGGAGCTTTTGAATAGCTAAATGATGCTTTTGAGTATCCTTTTGACATCTTTATGCAACTTCCTTATTGAGGTCAATATTTCTTTCAAAGATGGTTCGTTTGCCTCTCCTGCCTCGTCATATTCAGAAATGTTCCCAATTAATTCCTCCCCACTTTCCTGAGTCTTCGTTGTTTCTATTCATTTTTTAGATTTCACGTTTTTCCGAGGATCAGTCAATTCTGTGTTGCTTCCTTGATCGGTGGTTTCATCATAGGTTGATTTATTTAATCTTGTATTCCTTGTTCTTCTTTTCTCAAATTCTTTCCTTGGTGTGCTTCCTTGTCCACGATCACTCTCCTTCCTTGTTTCAGAACGTCCAGATATTTCCGGGGATGATAGTTCTTGGTCTCTTCTTTTGTTGACTTCACTCGTCTCACTAGCAGTCGAGATCCCTGTCTCATACATGTCTACATCAGACTCTTCAGAGTCTGTATCAGTTCCTAGCGACAGTGGTTTATCAGGTGGGGGATTCAGGATTACTTGTCCATCGACCACAAGATTGTTTTTTGCATTTCCCCTGTCCAGTACTGTTGACTCCTGTATTATTACCGCCTGCCTTAGCCCTTTATTTGCCCCAGTTTTGGGCACTGGGCTAAAAATATTTAATACTCTAGGCTGTGATGCCATTGACTCCCCCGTCATCTTTGCATTTGCTTTTAATTCTTTGATGGTTTGTAGGCGTTTTGCTTTTTTCATCATTAATTCCATCTCTTCAGTATCTTCATAGTCTTTCTCCTGCTCTTTATGTTTCTCTTTAATTTTCTCTCTCTTTTTATCTGATTCCATGCCACTGCCTTTGCCTTTAGCCGCTTGCCTGTCGCCTTTTTTCTCCTTTTTTAGTTTTTCTTTGCTACCCTTGTCGTCCTCCTTCCCCTTCTCCTTTTCAATCTCGTTCTCTTTAGCTCTCTCCTTCCCTCCATCCTGTTCCTGTTCTTTATTTTTTATGTCTTTGGCTTTTATGTCTTTGGCTTTGGTCCCTCTTGTTTCCCGTCTTTGCGGCATTGGTTTCAAGGTATGACCCCTGTCCGCTTCTTGTACCGTCTTGTTAGACGTATTAGGCTCATCAGACTTAGGCTCTTCATGCTGTTGTACTTCCCATATATTCGGTCGGGGCATAGAAATATCACTGACCACGTTCTGATCCTGTAAATCACTTATCACCTCCTGAGTACTTTCTTGAAGATCCTCCATCCTTTTTATATCCGTTTCATTCATCTTGTCTATCACTTCTTGCCCAAGACTTTGCTCGTTGTTCTTTTTTTCGTACCTTTGTTTATTTGGCTTTATCTGGTTAAGGTATGGAGTAGTTAATCCCTGCCCTGTTTTTACCGAATTTGGTGTGTTTGAGATGCCACAAATGCTCAGGTTAATGTGTCGTTTAATTCCGTTTCCTTGGACTTTGGGTTGACAGAGAGGACAGAGAGAGCTAAATCTGCTATTAACACCCTCACAGTTACATTTATAGTTACATTGACGGTTATATTGCTTCTGCATATATTGTGTATATTGCCTATCACCACTTCGTGGAGTTTTAAGAAGTTCCTGGGTCGTTATCACTGTTACTGCCACCTTTATGACCGTCTTATCATATAATAAGTCAATTTTTCTCTTTCTCCGAGGTAGCACTTTCCGTTTCGAGCGATGCTCTTCTCGCATTCTTAAGTGGAGCGCAATATTACGAGTGTGCGCCTTTAAGACTAGAGCCCCCTCCTTTTTTTTTTTCTGTCCTCCCAGCTTGTACAAATAGCCACTGTCAGCCACCGACCAAGTGATTGGTAACTGAAACCCGGGGCAAAGGTCAGATCCTTCCAGACGGCTGAGCAGACCAGTAACGGCGCTGAGCAGAGAAACAAATGTCAGAGGCAAATTTCTTTCTATTTGCTGCGTTTTATAGCAGTTTATAGCGTTATAGCGTTTTAGTGTCCTGGCCCTAGCCTTAGCCTTAGTCTTTTTGAATTATCCAATGCAAGTTTTTTTTTGTTTTTTTTTCCCGCTTATAACCTGGTGCTCCTTACTCGTTGTTTCATTAACAATAAGATCGACCACTCTCTTACTCACACACCCCTAACACCCCTACTCCAGCTCCTCACCTTCCAACTCAGCTTGAGCTGATCAACCAAAGCGGCACCGATTAGTACTTACGAGCGTGGAGTGAGATTGCATGGAGAAGTGAATGGGCAAGGTAGCTACCGTGGTCAGTAAGTCAGTAAGTCCGTATCTTTTCCTTCTCACAAGCTGCTGATGGACTGCAGACCCCGTCTGTCCAACTCGAGACGACGCCCAGAACCTCGGAAAAAATGAAAAGCTTTTTTTTGTGCCAGTGCCGGAGAGTCTCAGAAGAGGGCTCAAATATGGCTCAAAAAGCTTATGATGGTTAATGTCAATCGATCAATGTCACTCGAAGCATCAGATAAGGTCCGAAAGGTGGGGTGTGCTTTTTTCCGACTTTCTGACTTTACAGCTCCCACCCGGGCTCTGAAAAAATTGACAAGTCTTTCTTTCTTCTCCTCCTTTCATCGACCATCATAAGTCCCTGTTTTTCTTTCCAGTTTTATCTAGCTCAATCATCCTCATGTTCTCGCTCGAGGAAGAACGAGTTTTTCCACTGCATTTTCCCTTGATTTCCCTCTGCTCTCACGCATAGCTTATCAGGGGGAGAAGGAAAGAGCTCAGTCAGCGACTGCTCCCGTTGACGCCATCTTGCACCTGGCCCACTTAAGGCCAATCATTACCTACACGTGAAATAATACATGAAAACTTTTGCTAGAGGAGTAAAAGAAAAGAATCTTTGATCTCAAAGACTTTTCTATGTATGTAAATAATACACTCACGCAGGGGTGGGGAGGGGCACTGAGGCGCTCTGACCATGGGCGCCCACACCTGGATCCGGTTTGGGGAGGGGGGGGGGGGTGGCAAGGGTCAAGGAAGAAGGGGGGAGGGAGGGAGGGTCGAGGGGTGGGATTGGTTGGTGGAAGGGTGGAAAAACGAGAAAAAAGGAAAGTGGTACAATTTTGGACAAAGATTCGTTGAGAAGGACAATAACATGATTAGGGATCTGAGTGATGAGATATATAAACAATTAAATGGCAAGCATTAGAATATGCACTATTAATGCGGGAGGACTGATTGACTGGAGGAAGAGGCAGAGACTGGCATTCTTAGTAAGGCATGAAAGGATTGATATTATCTGTATACAAGAAACCCATCTCCCATGGTCAAAACGTAACCTACTTTCACTGGGTGGCTTTGAGTTATTAGCTTGCTCTACACAGACGTCTACAATCCGAGGTGTAGCTATATTAATTCGAGGTTCCCTAGGTAAAGCAAGGAAAGTGAAGGCGGATAGCAATGGGAGATGGGTAATTGCTGACTTAGACCTCGGTTTCTCGTTATGTGTAGTGTACGGCTCCAATCAAGATGAGCCTGAAATATTCGACTTTTTAGAAACTGAACTTGTGGGTTGGGCTACACCGTTGATAATAGCGGGGGATTGTAATATTTCGGCTGATTGGGTCGAATCTGAACCATATGCAGGTCGGAAACCCAAGGTCTTTCAATCTATTCGATCTCTTCTGAGCTCTCATGGGATGATCGATGTATGGGGGGCCAAAAACCCCTTGGATTTTGGATACACATGCTTTTCTAATCCTGCCCAAAAATACACGAAATTAGATTACTTCCTGATCTCGTCCTCTGAGTTATCGAAAGTTGACATACTTAAACTTCCTAAAGTGGTGTCTGACCATAACCCATTAATTCTTTCATATAGTATAGGTCAGAGGGAAAGAAAAAGCAATTCCTGGTCCTTTGAGAAAAAGCTCCTTAGTGATAAAAGATTTATAGATCATCTGAAAAATTGGGTCCCACAATTCCTTGCAGCAAATAGGTACAGTGCGTCTAGAAACACAGTCTGGGAAACTTTTAAGGCAGCATTGAGGAGTGAAACTATTAGCTGTTCAGCAAGATTAAGAAAGGAAGATAGAAATAAGATTGAGGGTTTAATGAAAGAGTTAGTAAAAGTAGAAGAGCAACATATGACTGATATAATCAAAGGGGTTAATACCACTGCAAGTCAGGAAGCTTTACTGACAATCAAAGCCGCACTCCAGAAAGAAGTAACTATGAAAGTCACAGGAGAATACCAATCAAATAGGGTTAAAAGATATGAGACCGGTGAGCAGGCAGGGAGAGCACTTGCCCTCAGGTTAAGGCAGGAAAAAACAAGAAACACTATTGTATGTATAGAAGAGGATGAGATCAGGTATACAGAAAGTAAGGACATTTTAAGAGTATTCGAGAAATTTTATCAGCAGCTGTAGGAGCAGGAAGAACCTACTAAGAAACCAGGGGAAGGAATACGAGATCGGGGCCCACTTTTAGAAGACTCAGTTAAAAAAAATTGGAAGAAGAAATTTCATTATTAGGAGTAACAGTTGCGTTGCGGGAATTGGCCTCAGGTAAAGCTTCAGGTCCCGATGGGATACCTTTAGAAGTCTATAAAACAATAGAAACCGAAATCACTCCGCTTCTGGTAGATTTGTTTAATGGGGTTATGTGTACAGGATCAAAACCCTCCTCTTGGAAAGTAACAAATATAGCAATCTTCCATAAAAAGGGGAAACCAGCGGAAAAGGCGGGGTCCTACCGACCGATTTCCCTAATACATTCCGATACTAAGCTTTATTCTAAAATTTTGGCAAAGAGGTTGGGCAGGGTCATTGGCGGTCTAGTATCCCCATGGCAGCATGGGTTTGTCCCCAGTCGGGGCACTACGGATTATACCTGTAGGGCAATATCTTTGTTTGATGCCCAGGCTGCCGTGAGGGGGGATGTCGCTATGATCCTACTCGACGCAGAGAAGGCGTTTGATCGTGTGGACTGGAGCTTTCTCTGGGCTATTTTAGAGGCGAGGGGATTTGGTCCCAATATTATAGGGGCCCTTAAAGCCATGTATGTAGAACCAACAGCTACGGTAACAGCAATGGGCGAGAAATCAGGGGTTATACATATAAAAAGAGGGACTCGGCAAGGCTGTCCCTGTTCCCCTATTCTATTTGCGCTGTATATTGACCCCCTTATATAGTGTATTATTGACTGCCCAGAGATAGCTCCAGTGATATGCAATGGTTATTCAAGTAAAATACTGGCCTACGCTGACGATCTTGCAGTGTTAACAAATAATCCACAACAAACTCTTCCTATTCTAATTCAGATGGCTAAACTGTTTGGGGAAGAGTCAGGCTATCTTCTAAATGAAACAAAAACGCAGGTAATTTGTTCTAAAAATATAGCTAAAACGGACTATAGATTAATCGACTCTGCCATATATTTAGGGGTAAAAATCAATGCCAATGTTGAGAAAATTGTAAGTGAAAATTATCTGCGACTTATTAAGGATATTGAGCAGGAATTAAAAAGAATAGATGTGCTACACCTCTCATTAATAGGAAGGGTAAATGCAGTTAAAATGTCTATGTTCCCTAGAGTTCTCTACTTATTTCGGGCCATCCCTTTAGCAATAGAGGACAGGATCATGAAACAACTTGAATCTATGTTTATCAGATTTGTATGGCAATTTGGCAGGGTAAGGCGATCTACAAACTTAATGGCACTGCCCAGAGAAAGGGGTGGGATGGGATTGCAGAAATTAAAGTTATATCATTGGGCCTGCTTGCTAACCCAAATGACTACTCTATTTCAATTTACATCTGTACCTGATATAACACCTGGGTTTGTAGATCAACAATGTCCGCCCCAGATATATAGGATGCTATTGGGTGAAAAGACTATAAATATATTTCAGTGTGAATTGGAACGAAGCGTTTATAAAAAAACAAGATTGAAGACACTGATTGGCGCATGGAAGGTTTGGAAAGCAATTATGAAAATGTTTAATATCCCGAAAATCAATTCCTATCTGCAACTGTATAACTCATCTCTCTTTCCTCAACTAAAAAATGATAATAATTTGCTGATGTGGAAAAGGCTGGGGCTTAGATCCTTGGGAGATTTAATGGAAGCAGGTGAAATTCTGGGGTTCGAAATGCTGCAGGAAAGATTTGGTATTCCAGACAGTCAATGGCTGGTTTATAGTCAAGTTACCAGGGCAATTAAGGCAGTCAGGCCACAGATTTCACATAGAGCAGATTTTCCACTGATTGAGTTATTAAATAGAGGTTGTAGGAAGATTAAGATTTTATATAATTGCTTATTGGACCAAATCCCGGATGATATTGAGAAGGTTGAGTCTAACTGGGCGACAAAATTAGGAGATTCTGAGGTCGATCTGGATCTTGCTCTCGCATTGAATAAAAAAATATTCTGGGCATCAAACCTTCGCGCACAACACTACAAGACTATTTTTAATCTTTACCATACACCCGCGAAGATATTTGCCTGGGGTCTAAGTGAAAATGATAATTGTCCCAGATGTAATGAAAGCCAGGCTGACATTATACATATGTTTTCTTCCTGCAAACAGTTGGAAAATGTTAAAAAAGAAATAATGAAATTTATGGTGGGGCTGCTAGGTCAGTCCATCGACCTATTCCCTACCTTAATTTTACTGGGTACAGACTCTAAATTGGGTTTAGGCAAGGCTGAAAGAGATCTAATGTTTTTATCTGTTGCTGTACTTAGAATTTTAATTTCTGCGGCGTGGAAAGATACGAACCCCCCATCCTTGCAGATGTGGCTCTCGAGATTTCTAGGAATTCATAACATAGAATCCTGCCTCTATGAATATAAAGGCATGAGGCAGCGTAAGGAGGGTATACGCCTATGGGCTCCTGTAACTAATTGGAGAACAGATAGAAATGGATAAAAATGTTGTTCCTCTCCAATTAATTTAAACTGATTTCTAACCCTATTTATCTATTTATTTTTCTCGTTCCCGCTAACAAGATATAATTAAAAATGTATGTAAATATATCAAATATTTATCAAATTCTTATCATGTATGTAATAATTGTTGAAATTTGTCCATTTATGTACCATTTTTATCAATAAATAAAAAAATTTAAAAAATTTAAAAAAACAAGCAGATTTCACAGAAATGTTTGGCCCATCTGCTCTGGAGTAAGTATCAAGACAGTAATGCCTTGTAAAGTATGCAGAGACCCCCCACCAATCCCAGAGAAAGACACTTTTCTTTTTTTTACATACATCAGCAATGGATATAATCCTTAATAATGCTGCAGTAGCACCCCTACCTCGTTTGGAATGGGTTTGAGAAAAACCAGCAAAGTTTTCCTGGTACTGCTGTGGCAAGGAAAAATACAAAAAGCAATCCTCCTTCAAATGGAGGGTTTCAAAGAGGCCTATTCTGTAAGTAATGGATAGTCGACAAAAATTGTTAGTCAGCCTAATGCCATTGGTTTTATCGAGAACAAATGGAAAAGGTTGGAAGGGAAACTAGCATGAGGCCTCATCACAACCTAATATTTGTGAAAGACCTTTATGACTATTGGCCTGAACTTCAATAATCATAGGAGCTGAAATTATGGTCACTAGAAAAGCAGCCTTCCAAGAGTTATGTTGTATTCTAGATCTATGAGTATGCTCAAATGGTGGAAACATTCATTTAAAGAGGAACACATTAAACTCCCCAAGGAGGAGAAGGTCTCCTTAAGGATGGGGCAACTTCCTTATTTCCCTCTAACAAGTAATTTACAAGTGGGATTTTGAAGGGAAAAAAGAGGTTTGGGAAGAACTTTTTCTATCAGTGGTAATTGCTGCTAGATGTACTTTTATTGAAAACTTCAAAGAAAACTGAAGCCCAGATTTAGCCAAATCAAGCAGATCTGGAAGCATCATTTCCTCTTGACATCTAATTGAATCAATGTTTTTTCTGGGTATTCCAAATACTGAATCTATTCTCTTTGAAAGAGTGGTTCTTAGAGATGAATATATTGCTTGTTTCCAAATGTTTAAGAAGTCTTGAGGAATATTTTAAATGCCAGTCAGTGACAAAAAACTCTAGTCGGCCAATTGCAGCCATAAGAGTACAGATGATAAAAAACATTTCATAAACAAATAAAGCAGCATTTCAGATGATAAAAAACATTTCATGAATAAAAAGAGCAGCATTTCAAGGTTCAAGACTCATCTAGGATAATACAGTTATTTTCGAGGTAGAAACTATATAGGATATATACTAATGATTAGATGCATAAAACATATAAAAAGGGTGATTGTAAAAGTTTAAAAAAGTAAAAAATGTGTTCAGATACTAACATACAAATTTGATACGGGTGGGGTAGTTATGTTCAGCCATATTTGTTTCCAAGTTGAAAGGCAGACAACATTTCCCATGCCATACAAATATTCCCATTCCCCAGCCTTTGCAATCACTCAAAAGCCTCCTTCTGGGTGTTTGTATTAAAGAGCAGAAAATAGTGCACAGAAATTTCTTCCTAGCATGAGCATACAAAGTGCAATGAGCTTTGACTGGCAGTGTTATTGCACAGACATCTATGTAATGGTTCTCCCCAGACTATATTCCTAGGAAAAGCAACTATCAGGTGCAATAGACTAAATCAAATTTTTGTTAAATAAAACCTGAGGTTCCCATTCTGAAACCAGGAGAGATGAGGCTCACACTCATGTGTCAGACTCATTGGATTCTAAGTGCAGCTTACAAGCAGATTATCAAAGGCTGGCTGATGAGCTCTGCCTTGCCTATACCGAAATGCCCTTTTTACCCTGAATATAGCCCTGGAATCAATGCTTGCCGGGTTTTTGGCTTACTCCTGAAAGTCCAACTCTAGGAATTATTTTTTTATAAATCTAATCCAGGGTATATTGAGAGCATTGTCCAGAGAAAGACAATCCTCCAGTACTTCCTTAGAGAGTTGCGCATCAGTTCATGAGAGTAGTGGTGCCAGCTTTATCCTGTCAACTACAGGTGTTAAACCCAACTCTAATATTGCAAGAGTTCAGAAGCCAAACTTTCACGTTAAATCATGGAAGGTTAGGATGTAGGATCTGGCACCTGAATTTGAACAGAAGATTTAGTCTGTACGGCAGCTTCTTGTGTAGTTGTTCTACTAGTTGTAGTACATCGGTATGCCACCATTGCTTTTGCCACTCCAGAGCAAAGCGATCATCCTCACTCGGTCTCTCATTAGTTTGATGATTACTGATAGAAGCAGTTAGATCAGAGGAATGCATACACAAACGTATTTAACTAAATGATTCCTTTTTCGCAGAAGAAGCTGTGTAGCACTGCATTAACACCTATTTGCGATTCTCATGAATTGCTCCACTGAGAGAACCCCCTTCAGCATTGTAGTCACCAGTTAGAAAAACAGCTGTGATAAACAGATCCCTTGCAAGCAATCATTTGCAAAATGACAATTCTTCCAGAGACATCGGTCTAGATCAAGTGCATCCCTGCTTTTTGATGTAGTGCATCATTGTATTGTCCATTTAAACAAGCAGGGATGATGTTCTGAAGCTCAGTGGGAAAGACTCCTGCAGGTTGATGTGATAGGTCTTCTCCTTCTCCAACTACTTTACCTGAGCTTGAAGTCAATCTGGTTGGGCTCTCCACTCAAAGCATTCAACACAATGGTTAGGGACTGAGGATCCAGATGAAATGGCACCCTCTTTAGGAAACTGGTTGGTCGATAGAGCCAAGAAAGAGCATTGATTTCAGCCTGAAAGATAGTGAACTTGTCTTCCCAACTACTTTAAATCTGGAACCACTGGCCTTCCAGACACAGAAGTAACAATCTCTTCTATAATCAGGCATTAAATACCAGAACGATACAAATGCCATTGAACCCAGAAGTGATGAGATTTGACAGACTATTGGATGTCTCATATTTAGAAACAACTGACACTTCAGACAGATAGAAAATAGTCTCTTCTCCGATCCGATTGTGTGTCTAGGAGTGAAGGTGTGAACCCATGTAATGGACAGACTGAACTATGCTACTGTTGACTTGAAGTGATTTACTGCGAGACCCAAGTGCTAAAGGACAAAGACTGGTATGTTGAAGTGACAATGGGCATCCAAAGTTAGCAATGATTTTATAATTAACTCTTTCACGTAAAATAAATACATGAAAATGTTCATTTTCCAGATGTGTGCAGAGACTACTGCCAATCCATTTGAAAAGGTTGGTTGAGCTGACTTGTGACAGAAAGGGATGACTGTCTTGATAGTGGACATTACCCATCAGAAATCATATAAATCAGCAATATCACTGTATGATGGGGATGTTAAAGCAGGTATCCTTAAGATGTCTGGCACAGATTGCTTTCTTTTGAACGAACTGGAATAGATTTGATGGAGTCCCACATGTGAAACTTCTCTTTTTTTATACATTTGTTCACTGATCGCAGGTTTAGAATGGGATAATATTCATCCTGTTCTTGGCTTCTTTCAAATCAGAACATAAAGGCAAATTTAATTTCCTTTTTTGGAATGAGGGATCACACTCACTTCCTTTTTATGAGAAGGATGCTGACCTCCAGATAGATTGACACTCAATAAAACTGTTTTCTTTGGAGGGACGTGAACAAAACCTCAGAGAATAGCCATTTTGCGCAATATTCAACATACATCTGTCTTTCATTACTTTTTTCCATTCTTCCGGATCATTGCTGTTTCAAATAAGTTTATTGAATTTTTGGGAGAAAAGCAGAGATCCTCACAAACAGCATAAAGCACTGAATAAGCCTTATGTCATTTTGAAAGTACTACGAAAGCAAGAGAGTTGGACTAGGAGTAGGAGTAATAAATCACAAGTTACTACTTGTGCAAAAATATATCTGTAAGAGACATTAGTTAGTGTTAGATTCCTTACCTTAGAATATCCCTAGGCGTCAGACTGGATCCGGAAAGTTTTGCTTAGCAGTACCCTTGCACGTCAGTAGGTGGCGTCCTGGGGGCCGCTTCCGTCGCTGTTGGCGTAAGCGCCGAGCTGACGTCACAGAGACTACTTAGGCGCCACCCATGGCGCCGACGTCAGTTCTGTACACGACTTTCCGCGCCAGGAACGCAGAGCCATGCAAGATACTGATCAGTGTTGCATAAGACTAGGGCCCTAAAAGGGGATGACCTTAACCCTAATAATCAGTTCGCAGAACGGGGAGGATGGGTGGGGTGGTAAGGAATCTATCACTAACTAATGTCTCTTACAGATATATCGTTAAACAAGTAGTAACTTGTGCATCTGAAAGAGACACGTTAGAGATAGATTCCTTACCTTAGAATAGATACCCCGCAGTACCAGACCCGGTGAAGGGTCTGCGAATAAAATTACACCAGGAAGTCACGGAGAACAGGACGGCCAAAGAAGCAGTCTCTCCGGACTTGACTGTCAAGGCAGTAATGCTTTGTAAACGTGTGCAGCGAGGCCCACGTAGCTGCCTGACAAATGTCCTGCAAGGAGACGCCACGTCCCAAGGCAGTAGTGATTGCAGTTGCCCTGGTCGAATGGGCACGCAGCCCCACAGGAGGCTCCTTCTTGGCCAAGGAGTAACATGCTTTGATGCACAGAACAACTCACCACGAGATGGTCCGTTTGTGCACAGCCCGACCTTTTTTGGTGCTCACGAAGCCAACAAAGAGCTGATCATCCACCCGGAACTGTTGTGTACGTTGCAGATAGAAGGCGAGCGCACGTTTTGGGTCCAGACGGTGGATCCTCTCCTCCTTCCTGGAAGGAGTTGGGCAAAGTGATGGTCTGCCCGATGTGGAAGGGCATAACAACGTTTGGCAAGAAAGAAGGACAGGTTCTTAGAACCACCTTGTCCGGAGGAACTGAAAGGAAAGGAGGTTTGAAAGAAAGAGCCTGGAGCTCACTCACTCTTCTGGCAGAGGTGATAGCCACCAGGAAAGCCGTCTTTAAGGTGAGAAGACGTAAGGGGCAGTTATGAAGGGGCTCAAAGGGAGCGCACATCAAATAAGTCAAGACAAGATTCAAGTCCCACTGAGGTATTATGAAAGGCACAGGAGGAAACGTGTGTAATGTCTTTGAGGAAACGGATAAAGATAACCTTTAATAGTGCCCAGAGCAGAGCCCTGCTGGGCCAAAGACAGAAAAAACAGAAGAACCTCAGAAAGAGGGGCGGAAAGAGGACCCACAGCCTTTGCTGTGCACCATGCCACAAATCTGTTCCACCTGCAGGCGTATACCGTTTTAGTGGAGGAACGCCTGGCTGCCAGAATGACAACACAGACTTCCGGAGAAAGGTCGAAAGCCGCCAACTGCCGCCGTTGAATCTCCACGCATGGAGGTGGAGACTGGACAGGTTCAGGTGGAGGATGGTCCCCTGCTGCTGCGACAGAAGATCTTCCCAAAGAGGTAGACGGATTGGAGGATCGATGCTCATACTGAGTAGCTCAGGATACCATACTCTTCGAGCCAAGACCAGAGCCACAAGATTGACTAGGGCCGGTCGCGCCTGATCTTCTTCAGCACTCTGGGCAGAAGTGGTATAGGCGGAAAGGCGTACAACAGACCGCAACCCCACTCGCGTCGAAAAGCATCTCAGAGCGAGTGCCGCCTTGGATATACCAATGCGCAGAACTGATGACATTGCGCATTCTCTTCGGTGGCGACTAGATCTAACCAAGGTTCTCCCCACTGCAGAAAGGGCCCTTTTCCACGTCCGAGTTCAGATGCCATTTGTGATCCATCAAGCGCCGGCAGCTGAGTTCGTCCACCCTGGCGTTCAGAGAACCTGCCAGGTGTTGATCTTCCTAAGTAATGCCTTGATGTTGTAGCCATGTCCAGAGGCGCAGAGCCTCCTGACATAGGGTCCAGGACCCCACTCCGCCCTGTTTGTTGCAATACCACATGGAAGTGGTGTTGTCCGTGAACACCTGCACTACACTTCCCCGGACAGAGGGAAGGAATGCCTTCAGTGCAAGTAGGATCGCCCGCAGCTCCAAAAAGTTGATATGTTGATATGGAGCCGGGACTCCACCGGAGACCAGAGGCCTCTGATCTCCGCCTCTCCCAAGTGCCTGTCCCCCCCCACCCCCCCGCATCCCAGGAGGGACCACGGTGTGCTCCGGCTGGGGAAGGGAGAGGGATCTGCCATTGATCCAATCGTGATTCGTGAGTCACCACTGCAATTGCCGTGCAGTGCCCTCCGAGATCTGGACATGATCGGACAGGTTGCCCTGATGCTGTGCCCACTGGAACTTCAGGTCCCACTGCAGAGCCCGCATATGCCATCTGGCATGTGTCACCAGCAGGATGCAGTAGGCCATCAGGGCCAGAAGCCAGAGGGTCATCCTGACCGAAACCCAGGATAGAGGCTGAAAGATCGGAATCATAGCCTGAATATCCTGGACTAGCTGCTCGGGAGGATCAACCCGAAACAGCGTCTAATCCAGAACCGCTCCGATAAAGGGGAGCTTCTGAGAGGAACTCAGGTGCGACTTTGGCACGTTGATGGAGAACACCATCAAATGCAGGAGGTCGGCCGTAGTCTGGGGGTGGTTGACAACTGCTTGGGGCGAGCCCGCCTTCAACAGCCAGTTGTCGAGGTAGGGGAAGACTGACACCCCTGACCTGAGCAGATGAGCCGCGACCACCGCCATCACCTTCCTGAACACCCGAGGGGTACTGGTAAGGCCGAAGGGGAGCAGGGCAAACTGAAAATGCTCCTGACCTACCTTGAACCGCAGGTAGCTCGGGTGAGCCGGCAGGACGGGGATGTGAAAGTAAGTATCCTGCAAGTCCAACGCCACCATCCAGTCTCCAGGGTCGATGGCAGTCAGGACCTGAGCCAGAGTCAGCATTTTGAACTTCTCCTTCCGGAGGAAGTGATTTACTTCCTT
Organism: Lissotriton vulgaris; assembly: GCF_964263255.1. NCBI lineage: Eukaryota > Metazoa > Chordata > Amphibia > Caudata > Salamandridae > Lissotriton > Lissotriton vulgaris. The sequence goes on from NC_141699.1 coordinate 176,490,462, forward strand.
AAGGCCCGAGATGGGGCGCATGCCCCCCTTGTCCTTCTTAGGGACCAGAAAGTAGTGGGAACAACAACAACTCCCTACTTCCTGCCCAGGAACGCACTCGATGGACCCCTTGGCCAAGAGGGCCGTGACTTCCTGTAGGAGAAGAACCAAATGATCCCCTGACATGCGGTGGCACCGAGGTGGCATGTCTGGAGGGGAAGACTGAAAAGGAAGGGAGTAACCTTTGCAGACTATCTGCAGCACCCACTTGTCCGATGTAGTATAGCGCCAGTGGGGTGCTCCCAAAAGCTCGGATTAGGAAGGTTTGGAGGTGGAAGCTGCTGGGGTAGAAGTGGATTAATCCGCACGCTGGTTCCCAGACCCACCCCTCCGGAAGCCGCGACCACAGCCGCGCTGAGGCTGGTTATGCACAGGCTTGTTGAAAGAGCGTGCATGGATGCCTCTGCCTTGGCGACGAAAGGAACGAAAACCAGGAGTGGCCGGGGTCTTTGCAGAAAGGCCCAAGGACTTGGCCGTGGCCCGCAAGTCCTTAAAACGCTCCAGTGCAATGTCGGCCTTATCGCCAAACAGGCGGGTGCCATCAAAGGGCGTGTCCATGAGTGAGCTCTGGACATCGGGCGAGAACGCAGCCAGGCGTGGCACCGTAACGCCACAGTCGTAGAAATCGCCCTGCCTAACGAGTCAGCGGTGTCCAGACCACATTGAATGGCGAACTTAGCCGTATCCTTACCCTCCGCAATCGTCTAAGAAAGGGCAGCCTGGATCTCCTCAGGACACGGAGGTAAAACCTGAGCAACGGTATCCCACACTGCATGGGAATAGCAGCCCAACAAGCAGGCGTGTTAACCGACCGCAGCCCTAAGCTGGCCGAGGCTTTTAGAGTCCTTATCCGGCGGAGCCGTGGGAAAGGCACTGTGCGACGTCGAGGCCTGGATGACCAGGCTCTCAGGCGTGGGATGAGTGGTCTGAAAGGCGAGGTCGCAGGGCACCGGGAGGTGGCGTCTGGCGACGCTTGTATCTGCTGGGGCCCCCATGGCCGGCCGCAAACAAGTGCCCAAGAGGACTTCGGTAAGGGCGTCATCGAAGGGCAGCAACGGCTCAGAGGAAGTAGACGCCGTCTGGAGCACCTCGGTGAGGAGGTTGGTTTTTAGGGTCATGGTGGGGAGGTCAAGGTTGAGGGCCTCAGCAGCTCGACGGAGCACCATCGTATAGGAAGCACCCTCCTCCATTGTAGGCCGGGGAGAGGCAAACCCTGGGTAGGAAGAGGCATCGAGGTCGCCTGCGTCCTCCAGGTCATCCACCCAATCCTACTCTGAGTCACATTGCCGGGCAAGAGGGTCCTTGGACCCTTCCCAGTCCTCTTACGCCTCCGGCGTAGAAGTGGTCGGTCACGGCGGCAGAGCCGGAGAAGAGATGAACGGCACCGGCCAGGGCTGAACCAGCACCGCCTCCCAATGCGGATCCCAGGCCGGAACAAAATGGTCCTGGAACCGAGGCAAGGGTGGAGCCGAGGACGGCGCTGGGGCTGGCAACGCCGGACCTCGTGGCCCCTGGGCCAGAGCCAATGGAGTAGAATCCTGTGGTGGAGCCGCTGGGCCAACAGGATCTGGACACGGAACTGCGGGGCCCGAAGGCGACCCGAGACGGTCCATGTCAGCAAGAAACTCTTGCACCTGTTCGGGAGTCGCCGACGGATCCGAATAGGGCGGTAGACCATGGGACTCCAGGCTCCAGAGGAGTAGCAGGGGCAGAGCCCCTGTCCCCGTGATCCACATCCGAGGGCGAAGACTTGGAGCCCGAAGAGTGGCGGCTGCGGTCCCGCAAGCAGTCCCGGGAACGACCCCTAGACCCGGAGCGGCTGTATGACGAATGCTGGACCTCCAGCAACTTCCGACGCCGCTCCCTCAAGGCCTTCGGGGCCATGGCCCGACAGTCCCGGCAGTCGTGGCCAGTTTCCACGCAGTAGAGGAAGACATCGTGGGGGTCCGCCACCGACATAACGGGGGTAGGCCCCCCAGGATTTAAATCGGGGCATCCCTACGTGCACCAGGAGAAACAAGGGGTGAGACAAAAGGTCTCAAAAAGCAGTCCAAAAAAATGACTATGTACGTGCTCTAGCCGGATCTGCGCTTGCTGGCGCGGACAAAGAAAGAACTGGCGTCAGCACGCATGGGTGGCGCCTAAGTAGTCTCTGTGACGTCGGCTCGGCACTTATGACCTACTGAAGCGCAGGGGTACTGCTAAGCAAAACTTTCTGGATTCAGTCTGATGCCTGGGGATATTCTAAGGTAAGGAATCTATCACTAATATGTCTCTTTCAGAGTCATCTGCTACCTTTGAGCTAGGAGCAAGCACAATGTAGTAGCTATAACATATGCAACACTTGGGTATTGTCGAACATAAGGCGTGTTTGGATGGAAAGCTCAGCATGTCACCAGTGGGGCGAGCATAATGTTTGCAGCAAGTGATGGAAGTTTGTTAGTGATGGCCAAGTAGCAAAGCATTTGCGTTAACCAAGTAACCAGAGGGGGTATCAAAAACAAGGGAGGGGGAGGAAGGAGCGAGCGTAGAGGCCTGTCTATGGTGGCATCCCTAGTGTACGGCAGTAGAGAGTCATTGAACAGCTGTAGGGCCCGCAGCCGAGGGGGAGCGTAGCAAGAGTTCTCTGATCGGGAGAAATGTTGAATATGTGGCTGCTAGGTGTGGGAGAATTTGGTGTCCGTAAGGTTAAGACGGGCAGTTAATAACTATTAACTCCACAGCTATAACATGCCAAAGGCGCAGAAACCATGCCGAGATGGTTGGGGAGAGGGTTTTTTTCCAGTAAAGGGCAATAAATTCACATATGGATAAAATATCCTACTGTAGCTTGGCACCTCCAACAGATCGGGGAAAGGGTTGGACATACCTTCTGGAAGGCCGCAGGGGTATAGTACCATCGCTTCGTTAATTTATAGGCTGATTCGCGTTGAGGAATGCTTCTGTACATTTTTGGAAAATCAATCCAGAGCCACTCCCAGCTTTCTGGTGTCACCTCCTCCTTAGTGTCAGTCTTCCACTGTTTCTGATATGGGTGGGGTTGGATCTGGTATGAGTGTTGTAGTACCTTGTATGTGCGGGAGATTAAGCCCCGGGAGCCCTCAAGGGCTCAGACCAGGGCTTCTGGTTGGAGTAAACAAATCGATTCTAGCTAAACTACAGGTACTCAAGAACTCCGCCGCAAGACTGCTCTTTGGACTAGCCACACATACATCAGCTAAACATGCCCTTAACACTCTACACCGGCTACCTATGGAGAAGCGCATAAGGTTTAAGGCCTAATGCATCGCCTTTAAGGTATTAAAAAACTCAGGTCCAAGCTACCTGATAAAGTGCTTTAAATGAAGGGTTTAAAGACATGGCTCTTTACTCTGTAACCTCGAGTAAGGATTGGAATTATGACATTCAGCTTACGCTATGTGTCGATTCTTCAAGCGCCTTAACGCCCTCGGGTAGATGTGCGTTATACAAATAAATAAATAAAAGGGGTAAGCGATCTAGTTGCACCCTGTGTACAGTTGGGGGTGAGCAGCCAGTGATGGAGCTGATGGTACTGTAACCTCGAAAATTCTGCAATGTGAAAGGAGTTTTTGCATTGCTCAAAAGTCTTGAAAGTATTCCCCTCAAAGAGGTCCTGAATTATGCAGCCTTCGCCCTCTGAACATTATTGTCTGTTTAACTATCCAACTTGTTTTTCTTAAAAGTAATGTGCCCATATCGAGGGAGCAACATTGAATATGTCAGCGAACCCATTCCTGGAATCCAACAGAAAACACAGTAGCTGCCCCTACCTTTTCAAACTCAAGACTTCACTAGATTTGCTTTTTTTATGTTAAACACTTATCTGACAAATATTTGTTAAACAGTTCTGAATACTATTTCTACTGATTAGGATGTTTCCTGTGAAATTTTTCTTTTTGTTTGGATTATTCCAAAAAGACAGACATTTTGAAATAATATGCCTACATGAAAAGATGATGCAATTACATTCATACTGCTGGCCAGAAAGTGGCTGAAATTTTCCAGTACGCCTAGATAGTTCTCTACCACAACCCCAGAGATGTAAGAGGTTTAAGATTACAAAGCATATAACTATGATACCTTTATGACAAATCCCTTATTAAGAGAAACCCTGAAAGTGCTAGGCCTCAATTTGCCCTTTAAGTTTAAGTGTTTTTATTGAGATTTTCAAAAATGAAGAATCATACAGAGGTATCAAGAAAGAAGCATTGCAGAAGGAAGAGCAATCAACAGTTACATTCGAATTTGCCCTTTAAGAGGAAGTTTCTTCTAAGGTGGATTCACCATAAGAAAGTAGATGTTGTTCTCCTCCACGAGACATTATTGAACTAAACAATTTCCTCCTAAAATCTTATTGGTATCCTATTCCGTTCCATGCTTAACTGATACTAAAAACAAGAGTGTTGCTAGAGGGCTCTTATTCTTGTTACACACCAAGAGAGGAGACAAAAAAAGCAGTGTGTTTAACATGAACGATTAGTGGCATGCACATAACTCTGCTCTCAATTTATGGACCAAATGATAAACCTTTCTATGAGTATCTGTTTTTCCAGGACGGCTTATTTACGAAGAGAAGAGTTCAACAGCATTCAGGATAAATCCATTGATAGATTTGTGTCAAGAGGCTCTTGTACCTAGATTTCAACTCAATTTGCAGGTGAATATAGACCTTGCACTTATAGATATAAGGAGATCCAACCACAAGGGGAGAAGACACTATACGTTCTCCCCCGATGTGAATAGATCCTTCACTAGAATGTATTATTTTCTCATTGACCCCAAGTTTAAGATACACAAATAGGTGTTCAAGTTCTCTCTAACCACACACCTGTTTGCTTACAGTTAGATATAACATTATCTAGGAACATGACGAGTAAACTGTGGGCAGTGCATGAAATCGCTTTTAGACACCCCACTATAGGCATATCTATATATGAAACCCTTAATAACTATCTTAAAGAAAATTATAATGGGAAGTTTGAGTGGGATATGATTTGAGATGCAGCTAAGAGATTCAATTTACCAGGTTTGTACGTACGTTGAAACAACACAACACTGATTTAGAATCCAGAATTTGGCAAATGGATTAAACATGGGTCTGACTGCTACTTGTCATCCTATTGAGAACTTCGTAAAGCTTATGAAAAGTATAAACAACTATTGATGAAATACACAGCAATGAAAATGCTATATACAAACAAAAATATTATGAAAAAAGCAATAAGGCTGAAAGTTTGTTAGCCTTCAAGTTAAGACTATTACAAAGCACGACTAAGAATTCAGCCATTCGGGATACTAATGTACTCTGGACAGGTTCCAACGTAATCCTAACCCTATTACAGAATTATTATACTTCTATGTACAGATCCCAGGACCTTGACAATGCACTACAAAATCAGTACCTTGCCAAGCTACGGTTCTCGAGAAGCTACAAATTAGATTTTGTTCTCATAGATGAACCTTTAGACAACTGAAGAAGTTAGGACAGCTATAACAAATGTAAATAATAAGGCATCAGGTACGGATGGACTGTCTGTATCCTTTTATAAAGGTTTCATTAATATGCTGGCCCAGCTGTTGCCAACTGTGTTTAATAAGTTCTTGCTGACGGGGACGGGTATGAATAGCATTACAAAACCCTGTTGTGGGTCATATATACTGATACCCATATTAAACTTTTACATAAAGATCTTTATTTCCATCTTAGTAGTGAGTATGAGAGACTTTCAGCTCCAATGTCTGACAAGCAATCTAGATTCCTTAAAAATAGATACACATTTGACAACACCAGATTAGCATATTCTTTGATAGATGTAGCAAAGAGGAACAGTAGATTGAATGGTCCTTCTCTCGCTGGACGTGGAGATACTTTGATAGAATCGGTTTACAATTCATAAAAAACAGCACCTGGCAAAAACACTGTGGGCCCAAACATTTGCAAGCACATTATAGCAAACTTCAAACGTCCGAGAGCACAAGTGAAAGTGAATGACGAACATTCCCTGACGATAACACTAACTAGGGGAGCCAGACTGGGATGCCCACTGTCCCCTTCGGTGTTTGCTTTGCCCATGGAGCCATTGATACCAAAAATGAATGAAACCCCAAATATTAAGGGCCTCATGTTAGGACGAAGGGAATACAAATTCTCCCTTTTCAGGACGATGTCCTTTGCTTTCTCACGGAGCCAGAGACCTCGATTCTAGCTCTCTTAAAGAGCTGGAAAACCTTTCACACCTATCCAACGTAAACTATGCTATCTGGAAGAGGCGTGGCGCGGCGGCCAGGGTGCCTGACTCCGGACCACGGGATTCACGGTTCAATTCCCACTGCCGGTGGCAGGTTAACCCAGCACCATGTGACTCTGGAATCGCAAATTCTTACCGATGGCCCCCAGCGCCGGGACACCTCTACGGAGGTAGCTGTGCGCTTTTAGAAATGAAGGGATTTCATTTAATTTCATTTATAGGTGTCTGTGACACTAACGATCTCAGGAAGGAATTGATGAGAGCGACAGGGTTTAAGTGGCACATGGCCTCACTGAAATATCTGGGGGTCTATTTGACAAATAAGGTATCTACTATGGCTCAACATAACATCCCATCTCTGTTTGACACCTTGTACAAAGATCTATATAGATGGTGAAAGCTCCAGGTATCATGGTTGGGCTGAGTAGCTAATATTAAAGTGAATGTTTTACCCAGTCTCCTCTATGTTTTACAGGCATTCCAACTTAGCTTTAAGAAAGCTACAATAAGCCAAAGTCAGAACAAACTAACGTTTTTTAAATGGGAGAACAAGGTTCCCAGGATTGTGTTAATAAATACTCTTTTACCCTATTTTTTTACTACCCCTACCTGTCAAAATCGGCGAAAGATATGTTAACACACTGGCGGCGTGGCTTGGTGCCCATGTAGAGCGGCAGCAGCTCGCGCCCACTGCCAAAACACGCCACTAAATCCCGTTCCTGGCACTCAAGGTAACCAGCAATAGACACCCCAGTAGGCCGGGAGCCAGTGGAGAGGCGGCTGGCTGCCCCGTGGTGCAGTGAGCAGATGGAGGTGGCGGAATGGCGAGAGGTAACCTGCGAGGGCGACAGACTCAAAATGGCAGCCGCGGACCGTTGGTGCAACTGCCGCAGTGTGTAGTAAAGTCCGGAGAGTGGACCTGCCCCAGTAGTCCCAACTCGAGGCCCATCTTCTGAGGTCACAGAACATTGGCCCTCGGTGAGAGTGCCCTAGCTCCTGTAACCTGGCCTACATCTGAGTGCTGCTCTAGAGGCACTGAGAGGAGGATGCTCACTTTCCCGCGAGCCGCAGGAGGGAGAAGAGAAGACAAGGGGTCATCAGCATTAGAAAATAACCCCACAGTGTTCGTACAGCTGTTCGCCAGATAAACATTGAGCACACCTGTACAGCACTGGGGGAAGCAGCTGCCACCACTGCACTGCCCTGGCAGAGACACCTGCCACGCCAGCCATAGACAGCTTGCAGTAAGTGTTTGGGCACAATGAATGTGAGGTAGAGGGGCAATCCGCCTGGCCCCACTCCAGTCAAACTGTGATACAGCTCCTTTTGCCCTGTCTAGGATGAGACTCCGACACGTCACAGTCGTAGATACCAGCAGATGAGTCACATGGCAAGACTGACAAGTTGGATAAAATACTGGCTGCCATTGAGAGCTCGAGAGGGACCATGGAAACGAAAATAGACGCGGACATAGTGGATCTGGGGCTTCTGTATCAAGACCAAGGAAATTTGGCTGAAAAAGTGCAACAACATGAAAACACAGACTAAGACTTACAACCACTCATGACCTATATGAACACTGCTGCAACAAGTCTCTCTCAACATGTTAGTGGCCAGTTATCTGCATTATAAAGATAGTGGCATCACCCTCAGGCAGGTGAGACTAGCTGGCCTCGTCACAATAGGAAATCAGAAGGTGTCTGTATATCTGGATTACACACTGGATGTGCAAAAAAGGGCACCGTCCTTTGTTACCATCAAAAAGACCCTGCGAGAACACAGTATTTAAGGCCCCTTTGCTATACCCGGCTACATTGAAGACCATGTTTGAAGGTAAAACAACTTTCACAGGTGTCACAGCAGCATGGCACTGGCTGGAGGCCTACAGGGCTGTGGTGGGAGAAGTGTTACCTGCACCCAAAAGACAACAGGCCCGTAGGCGAAGGTGGAAAAATGCAAAACCCCATATGAAAGGACAGAGGGAAGAAGGGTGGGAGGCTGCAGTGTTGGTGATGTATAACAGAAGCACCGGGGGAGATTCCCCAACCTGAGGCTTCCTAAGATGACTCAGTACATGCACTAGATATAATAGAGGACTTTGCACCACTTGTCCTCATTCCCCAATTGGCAGATGACTTCTGATATTAGAAGCGAGAACAGTGAGTGGAAGGGATTCGTGGGGTGGGGTTTGGAACCCAGATGGCGTCTCATGCTTGGGTGACTAAGGTGTGGCAGCTCCTCCGCTATGGCGGAGGAGCGTCGCCCCACTGCTTTTAAGCAGTGTGAAGAAAAAGCATAAAATTATGACTGTTTGCCTGCTTTGAGGGCGGGCAAGGCTGCTCTGCTCTCAGAGCAGGGTAGGGGAGGAATGGTTTGCCCACTCCTAAGTGTGCAATGACTGTTTGTCGGCCCTCTCGGGCCGCCCAAACTGGTCATGCGCACTTTCCCCGTTCTCCATGAAGGCTGCATTACAGCCTGCATGGAGAACAAGCCCAGGCTCCCATTCCCTACTTAAGCGTCCGACCAGTACGCTCAAAAAAAATCACAATGTTGCATTGTAGCGTTGTGATTGGCCAGGGGAGCCTGGGTGCCAACAAATCACAATGCTGCATTGCAGCGTTGTGATTGGTAAGTGGGGCGTGGCTGTGCTTCCGTCTGAGACCGAGAAGAGCAAGAGCCGAGATGCGGGAGATGGAGCAACTGTATCTTTATTTTTTTAAATATGCGCAAACCAGACCCCCACCCCTCCCCGCCACCTGCATGCTTCACCACCAGCAAGCCATGCCGGCAGCTGCTTCATGATGTGAAAGCTGGGGGCCAGACAGGAGAGCAGAGAGTAGATTTGACAATTCTTACTACGTCCCCATCTCTTCTAAAAATTGAAGCAAGAGAGGAATTAGACCTACTTAACCTTTAATAAGGTGGGTGGCAGTTGTTGCAGGTTCTGAGGATTGTGCATCGCAGGCAATTTTTTCATGTTGTTAAATTATCACTCACCACACAGGATCGAATGGAAGTGTCTTGCAGGCAGATAGGGGGCACCTACAGTTCTGGTGGGGATGAGGGCTGGGAACAAGGGGCCACTTACACCTAGATGCTAAAAAGACCATTTCTAAATATACATTCCTGAAGTGTAAAGTTAAGGCCATGGGTTCAGTAATTAAAAAAAAAAAAACAAGATCTATTCATACCTAAGGAGTAGGGGCGCTCAAATAGTATTCCTTCAGGAAACTCATTTGACAATGCAAGAAGCGGATGTGTTACAAAGACGCTGGAGAGGTCAATTATAGGCCATTATTTACTCCTCCTATGTGGAGGGGGTTACTAGTATGGGTGAAGCCAGGGGTCCCCATCAAAACTACTGAGCTCGAAGGACTTGGAGGGTAGATATGTCCTGGTTTTGTGATGGCTAGATGGACAGGACCTAACACTTGGGTGCATTTATGACCCCAGTGCATACCAGCAAGCCTTCTTTGAATAATGGACAGTGAAATTAGCCACAAAACAGCAGTTCCACTGCTGCAGGGGGATAGGGGAGAATACCAACTGAGTGCTCGATACAGCGCTGGACCACTCCTGCCCACCTATACAGCCTGCCCCGGCAACCCAAGTGTCACAAACATTTGTTTAATGGCTCTAGGATCGGAACCTAGAAGATGTTTGGCAGACGTGTCACACTCAACACCATGAATACTCCTTTTATTCCTCACCACACGATTTACATGTGTGATTGTATCGTGTTTTGGCTTCTGGATCGCTACACCAGATGATCATGCATGCTGAGTACATGGGACGGACGGTATAGTACCAAAATTCCTTATTGCTACATATGCAAAGGAGCGTACCCCGCCCTCCGATAATCACATGGAGACGCCAGAGCGCATAACTCTTGGAAAATTATTTCCTGGAGAAACAGACAAATTTTCAATTATTTTGAAGAGAACCAGGATACAGCTCGGGGTGGAATGGAAGGCTTTTAATGTGGTCATGCAGGCTACTGCATTGGAACGGTAGTGGGGATATGAAACACACTAGAGAGGGATATGACAGCTCTGGTGAATACCCTTAGGCAGCCGGAGAGGGGGGTGGTTAACAACCTAGAACGCACCACACAATACATAACTAAAAGGAGAAATAGGCCACTCAAGGGTAGCGCCTCAAGGGTTTCAACTATAGGGAACATTTAGTGCGACAACATGCAGAAGCTGACAAATCGAAGAGACTCAGTGTGGCTCATGAATGCGGAAACGAGAGGGGGCGGCATTACACATGTTAAAGACACACAGGGACATATTAACCACTCACAAAACAATATCAAGAGTGTTCCTTGAATATTGTAGAACCCTCTATGAGGAAGGCCCACCGGTCTCTGATGCAGATATCGGAGACTATAGGTCTTGATGTCAGCTCCCACAGACCACAGTTGAGCAGTGAGCCCATCACTGAAATAGAGGTTAAAGCTATCACAGACGATTTGGCAATGGGTAAAAACCCCCGTCTTGAAGTGCTGCCAGATGAATTTTATAAAACCTGTACAGACCTCCTACCTCCCCCCATACTCCCCACCTCACCGAAGTATATGCGGCTGCCAAAGAAGGTGGCCTGCTGCCACCAACTTTGAGGGAGGCCTTATAGTGTCACTCACGAAGCTGTACTGGGATCCAACTGACGAGGCCTCATACTGTCTCTTATCTATGCTCAATCTGGATTATAAAATACTGAGCAAAACACAACCAAATCTCCTCTTGCACATTGTGTCCCTGCTCATACATCCAGATCAATGGAAGATTATACCTGGGAACAGAACATCTAACAATATAAGACGCCTCTTCTGCAATCTAGAGGAAACATCAGCAGAGCACAGGAAAACAGCGATACCTTGTCTGTTGACCTGGAGGCATTTATAATCTGATCTAGCGGTTCTTACAGGCGGCCTTGTGTAAGCTAAATTTGGGCAAAATCTGTTTAAAATGCCTAACCCTGTTATATGCACACTAAACAGATGTAAAAAAGGATATGTGAACCAACTTCTTTTGGTGAGATTATTGAATGGCAAATTTTACATTCAGTCCAACTGGCTTGCTGCCCCTCACACAACACTGAGACAGCCTTGCTGGCCATAGTGGATGACCTTTGCATGCTATTGAACCAGGCTGAGCCTTCAGCCTTGGTACTTCTGGGCTTGTCTGCAGCTTTCACTATGGTCCTCCTGGCCAGGGCGCATTAAATTAGCATGAGAGGGCCTTAGAGTAGTGCAGATTGCACCTTATCAACTGGACTCAAGCAGTTTATCTCCCTCTGATTATACGTCTAAATTCAAGACTCTGAATTAGGGAGTACCACAAGGGACGGACAGCACTTATCACTACATTCTAGAATATTTACATTTGTCTTCTGGTGAAATGGATTAATTTGTTTGGGCTGCGATGTATGAAGTATGCTGATACCCTGCTTACCATCACAATGAAAAAGTCAAGGGCAGGCCCTTTTGGACCTTTTCACCACTTCATGTGAGCCGTTAAAACCTGGGTACAACATAACTCCCTAAAATTTAACTTGCAAAAAACAGAGCTACTCTGGCTACAAAACTCTCATAAACAGTCTGCTACATTAGATTTTGGCCCTGCTTCTTGGTCTGTCCGCCCTGTCCATGCGATAAAAAATCTGGGAGTGAATCTGCAACCTTACCTCTCTTTGGTGGGACAGGTTAAACAGGTGGTCCCTGTCTGGTTCTTTTTGCACAAGGTGCTGAAGAAAATTCTGAGCTTTTTCACTAAGAACGTACAACGGGTAGTGAATACAATGAGTAGTGATCCATTGACCATGCTTAGATTACTGTAACTCAGTTTTTTGGGGAATGGATAAGGGGCAAAAAGAAAGATGAGGAGGCTACAAAATGCAGCCCTAAAAATGCCAGTAGGTATTCCATGTTTGACCTCCTAAATCAGTTTGAGCTGCCTCCCAGTGGCTAAAAGAGTGGCTTTCAAATTCCTCTGCTATGATTTCAAAGCAGTTCATGGCATCTACCTGATTTGGCCATCTAAAATATTGTCTGATTACTTTCCTACATGCCACCTAAGCTCCTCTGAGACTCGACTGCTGTAGGGCCCGCAGCCGAGGGGGAGCGTAGCAAGAGTTCTCTGATCGGGAGAAATGTTGAATATGTGGCTGCTAGGTGTGGGATAATTTGGTGTCCGTAAGGTTAAGACAGGCAGTTAATAACTATTAACTCCACAGCTATAACATGCCAGAGGCGCAGAAACCATGCCGAGATGGTTGGGGAGAGGGTTTTTTTCCAGTAAAGGGCAATACATTCACATATGGATAAAATATCCTACTGTAGCTTGGCACCTCCAACAGATCGGGGAAAGGGTTGGACATACCTTCTGGAAGGCCGCAGGGGTATAGTACCATCGCTTCGTTAATTTATAGGCTGATTCGCGTTGAGGAATGCTTCTGTACATTTTTGGAAAATCAATCCAGAGCCACTCCCAGCTTTCTGGTGTCACCTCCTCCTTAGTGTCAGTCTTCCACTGTTTCTGATATGGGTGGGGTTGGATCTGGTATGAGTGTTGTAGTACCTTGTATGTGCGGGAGATTAAGCCCCGGGAGCCCTCAAGGGCTCAGACCAGGGCTTCTGGTTGGAGTAAACAAATCGATTCTAGCTAAACTACAGGTACTCAAGAACTCCGCCGCAAGACTGCTCTTTGGACTAGCCACACATACATCAGCTAAACATGCCCTTAACACTCTACACCGGCTACCTATGGAGAAGCGCATAAGGTTTAAGGCCTAATGCATCGCCTTTAAGGTATTAAAAAACTCAGGTCCAAGCTACCTGATAAAGTGCTTTAAATGAAGGGTTTAAAGACATGGCTCTTTACTCTGTAACCTCGAGTAAGGATTGGAATTATGACATTCAGCTTACGCTATGTGTCGATTCTTCAAGCGCCTTAACGCCCTTGGGTAGATGTGCGTTATACAAATAAATAAATAAAGGGGGTAAGCGATCTAGTTGCACCCTGTGTACAGTTGGGGGTGAGCAGCCAGTGATGGAGCTGATGGTACTGTAACCTCGAAAATTCTGCAATGTGAAAGGAGTTTTTGCATTGCTCAAAAGTCTTGAAAGTATTTCCCTCAAAGAGGTCCTGAATTATGCAGCCTTCGCCCTCTGAACATTATTGTCTGTTTAACTATCCAACTTGTTTTTCTTAAAAGTAATGTGCTCATATCGAGGGAGCAACATTGAATATGTCAGCGAACCCATTCCTGGAATCCAACAGAAAACACAGTAGCTGCCCCTACCTTTTCAAACTCAAGACTTCACTAGATTTGCTTTTTTTATGTTAAACACTTATCTGACAAATATTTGTTAAACAGTTCTGAATACTATTTCTACTGATTAGGATGTTTCCTGTGAAATTTTTCTTTTTGTTTGGATTATTCCAAAAAGACAGACATTTTGAAATAATATGCCTACATGAAAAGATGATGCAATTACATTCATACTGCTGGCCAGAAAGTGGCTGAAATTTTCCAGTACGCCTAGATAGTTCTCTACCACAACCCCAGAGATGTAAGAGGTTTAAGATTACAAAGCATATAACTATGATACCTTTATGACAAATCCCTTATTAAGAGAAACCCTGAAAGTGCTAGGCCTCAATTTGCCCTTTAAGTTTAAGTGTTTTTATTGAGATTTTCAAAAATGAAGAATCATACAGAGGTATCAAGAAAGAAGCATTGCAGAAGGAAGAGCAATCAACAGTTACATTCGAATTTGCCCTTTAAGAGGAAGTTTCTTCTAAGGTGGATTCACCATAAGAAAGTAGATGTTGTTCTCCTCCACGAGACACTATTGAACTAAACAATTTCCTCCTAAAATCTTATTGGTATCCTATTCCGTTCCATGCTTAACTGATACTAAAAACAAGAGTGTTGCTAGAGGGCTCTTATTCTTGTTACACACCAAGAGAGGAGACAAAAAAAGCAGTGTGTTTAACATGAACGATTAGTGGCATGCACATAACTCTGCTCTCAATTTATGGACCAAATGATAAACCTTTCTATGAGTATCTGTTTTTCCAGGACGGCTTATTTACGAAGAGAAGAGTTCAACAGCATTCAGGATAAATCCATTGATAGATTTGTGTCAAGAGGCTCTTGTATCTAGATTTCAACTCAATTTGCAGGTGAATATAGACCTTGCACTTATAGATATAAGGAGATCCAACCACAAGGGGAGAAGACACTATACGTTCTCCCCCGATGTGAATAGATCCTTCACTAGAATGTATTATTTTCTCATTGACCCCAAGTTTAAGATACACAAATAGGTGTTCAAGTTCTCTCTAACCACACACCTGTTTGCTTACAGTTAGATATAACATTATCTAGGAACATGACGAGTAAACTGTGGGCAGTGCATGAAATCGCTTTTAGACACCCCACTATAGGCATATCTATATATGAAACCCTTAATAACTATCTTAAAGAAAATTATAATGGGAAGTTTGAGTGGGATATGATTTGAGATGCAGCTAAGAGATTCAATTTACCAGGTTTGTACGTACGTTGAAACAACACAACACTGATTTAGAATCCAGAATTTGGCAAATGGATTAAACATGGGTCTGACTGCTACTTGTCATCCTATTGAGAACTTCGTAAAGCTTATGAAAAGTATAAACAACTATTGATGAAATACACAGCAATGAAAATGCTATATACAAACAAAAATATTATGAAAAAAGCAATAAGGCTGAAAGTTTGTTAGCCTTCAAGTTAAGACTATTACAAAGCACGACTAAGAATTCAGCCATTCGGGATACTAATGTACTCTGGACAGGTTCCAACGTAATCCTAACCCTATTACAGAATTATTATACTTCTATGTACAGATCCCAGGACCTTGACAATGCACTACAAAATCAGTACCTTGCCAAGCTACGGTTCTCGAGAAGCTACAAATTAGATTTTGTTCTCATAGATGAACCTTTAGACAACTGAAGAAGTTAGGACAGCTATAACAAATGTAAATAATAAGGCATCAGGTACGGATGGACTGTCTGTATCCTTTTATAAAGGTTTCATTAATATGCTGGCCCAGCTGTTGCCAACTGTGTTTAATAAGTTCTTGCTGACGGGGACGGGTATGAATAGCATTACAAAACCCTGTTGTGGGTCATATATACTGATACCCATATTAAACTTTTACATAAAGATCTTTATTTCCATCTTAGTAGTGAGTATGAGAGACTTTCAGCTCCAATGTCTGACAAGCAATCTAGATTCCTTAAAAATAGATACACATTTGACAACACCAGATTAGCATATTCTTTGATAGATGTAGCAAAGAGGAACAGTAGATTGAATGGTCCTTCTCTCGCTGGACGTGGAGATACTTTGATAGAATCGGTTTACAATTCATAAAAAACAGCACCTGGCAAAAACACTGTGGGCCCAAACATTTGCAAGCACATTATAGCAAACTTCAAACGTCCGAGAGCACAAGTGAAAGTGAATGACGAACATTCCCTGACGATAACACTAACTAGGGGAGCCAGACTGGGATGCCCACTGTCCCCTTCGGTGTTTGCTTTGCCCATGGAGCCATTGATACCAAAAATGAATAAAACCCCAAATATTAAGGGCCTCATGTTAGGACAAAGGGAATACAAATTCTCCCTTTTCAGGACGACGTCCTTTGCTTTCTCACGGAGCCAGAGACCTCGATTCTAGCTCTCTTAAAGAGCTGGAAAACCTTTCACACCTATCCAACGTAAACTATGCTATCTGGAAGAGGCGTGGCGCGGCGGCCAGGGTGCCTGACTCCGGACCACGGGATTCACGGTTCAATTCCCACTGCCGGTGGAAGGTTAACCCAGCACCATGTCACTCTGGAATCGCAAATTCTTCCCGATGGCCCCCAGCGCCGGGACACCTCTATGGAGGAAGCTGTGCGCTTTTACAAATGAAGGGATTTCATTTAATTTCATTTATAGGTGTCTGTGACACTAACGATCTCAGGAAGGAATCGATGAGAGCGACAGGGTTTAAGTGGCACATGGCCTCACTGAAATATCTGGGGGTCTATTTGACAAATAAGGTATCTACTATGGCTCAACATAACATCCCATCTCTGTTTGACACCTTGTACAAAGATCTATATAGATGGTGAAAGCTCCAGATATCATGGTTGGGCTGAGTAGCTAATATTAAAGTGAATGTTTTACCCAGTCTCCTCTATGTTTTACAGGCATTCCAACTTAGCTTTAAGAAAGCTACAATAAGCCAAAGTCAGAACAAACTAACGTTTTTTAAATGGGAGAACAAGGTTCCCAGGATTGTGTTAATAAATACTCTTTTACCCTATTTTTTTACTACCCCCTAGCTGTCAAAATCGGCGAAAGATATGTTAACCAACTGGCCCCGTGGCTTGGTGCCCATGTAGAGCGGCAGCAGCTCGCACCCACTGCCAAAACACGCCACTAAATCCCGTTCCTGGCACTCAAGGTAACCAGCAATAGACACCCCAGTAGGACGGGAGCCAGTGGAGAGGCGGCTGGCTGCCCCGTGGTGCAGTGAGCAGATGGAGGTGGCGGAATGGCGAGAGGTAACCTGCGAGGGCGACAGACTCAAAATGGCAGCCGCGGACCGTTGGTGCAACTGCCGCAGTGTGTAGTAGAGTCCGGAGAGTGGACCTGCCCCAGTAGTCCCAACTCGAGGCCCATCTTCTGAGGTCACAGAACATTGGCCCTCGGTGAGAGTGCCCTAGCTCCTGTAACCTGGCCTACATCTGAGTGCTGCTCTAGAGGCACTGAGAGGAGGATGCTCACTTTCCCGCGAGCCGCAGGAGGGAGAAGAGAAGACAAGGGGTCATCAGCATTAGAAAATAACCCCACAGTGTTCGTACAGCTGTTCGCCAGATAAACATTGAGCACACCTGTACAGCACTGGGGGAAGCAGCTGCCACCACTGCACTGCCCTGGCAGAGACACCTGCCACGCCAGCCATAGACAGCTTGCAGTAAGTGTTTGGGCACAATGAATGTGAGGTAGAGGGGCAATCCGCCTGGCCCCACTCCAGTCAAACTGTGATACAGCTCCTTTTGCCCTGTCTAGGATGAGATTCCGACACGTCACAGTCGTAGATACCAGCAGATGAGTCACATGGCAAGACTGACAAGTTGGATAAAATACTGGCTGCCATTGAGAGCTCGAGAGGGACCATGGAAACGAAAATAGACGCGGACATAGTGGATCTGGGGCTTCTGTATCAAGACCAAGGAAATTTGGCTGAAAAAGTGCAACAACATGAAAACACAGACTAAGACTTACAACCACTCATGACCTATATGAACACTGCTGCAACAAGTCTCTCTCAACATGTTAGTGGCCAGTTATCTGCATTATAAAGATAGTGGCATCACCCTCAGGCAGGTGAGACTAGCTGGCCTCGTCACAATAGGAAATCAGAAGGTGTCTGTATATCTGGATTACACACTGGATGTGCAAAAAAGGGCACCGTCCTTTGTTACCATCAAAAAGACCCTGCGAGAACACAGTATTTAAGGCCCCTTTGCTATACCCGGCTACATTGAAGACCATGTTTGAAGGTAAAACAACTTTCACAGGTGTCACAGCAGCATGGCACTGGCTGGAGGCCTACAGGGCTGTGGTGGGAGAAGTGTTACCTGCACCCAAAAGACAACAGGCCCGTAGGCGAAGGTGGAAAAATGCAAAACCCCATATGAAAGGACAGAGGGAAGAAGGGTGGGAGGCTGCAGTGTTGGTGATGTATAACAGAAGCACCGGGGGAGATTCCCCAACCTGAGGCTTCCTAAGATGACTCAGTACATGCACTAGATATAATAGAGGACTTTGCACCACTTGTCCTCATTCCCCAATTGGCAGATGACTTCTGATATTAGAAGCGAGAACAGTGAGTGGAAGGGATTCGTGGGGTGGGGTTTGGAACCCAGATGGCGTCTCATGCTTGGGTGACTAAGGTGTGGCAGCTCCTCCGCTATGGCGGAGGAGCGTCGCCACACTGCTTTTAAGCAGTGTGAAGAAAAAGCATAAAATTATGACTGTTTGCCTGCTTTGAGGGCGGGCAAGGCTGCTCTGCTCTCAGAGCAGGGTAGGGGAGGAATGGTTTGCCCACTCCTAAGTGTGCAATGACTGTTTGTCGGCCCTCTCGGGCCGCCCAAACTGGTCATGCGCACTTTCCCCGTTCTCCATGAAGGCTGCATTACAGCCTGCATGGAGAACAAGCCCAGGCTCCCATTCCCTACTTAAGCGTCCGACCAGTACGCTCAAAAAAAATCACAATGTTGCATTGTAGCGTTGTGATTGGCCAGGGGAGCCTGGGTGCCAACAAATCACAATGCTGCATTGCAGCGTTGTGATTGGTAAGTGGGGCGTGGCTGTGCTTCCGTCTGAGACCGAGAAGAGCAAGAGCCGAGATGCGGGAGATGGAGCAACTGTATCTTTATTTTTTTAAATATGCGCAAACCAGACCCCCACCCCTCCCCGCCACCTGCATGCTTCACCACCAGCAAGCCATGCCGGCAGCTGCTTCATGATGTGAAAGCTGGGGGCCAGACAGGAGAGCAGAGAGTAGATTTGACAATTCTTACTACGTCCCCATCTCTTCTAAAAATTGAAGCAAGAGAGGAATTAGACCTACTTAACCTTTAATAAGGTGGGTGGCAGTTGTTGCAGGTTCTGAGGATTGTGCATCGCAGGCAATTTTTTCATGTTGTTAAATTATCACTCACCACACAGGATCGAATGGAAGTGTCTTGCAGGCAGATAGGGGGCACCTACAGTTCTGGTGGGGATGAGGGCTGGGAACAAGGGGCCACTTACACCTAGATGCTAAAAAGACCATTTCTAAATATACATTCCTGAAGTGTAAAGTTAAGGCCATGGGTTCAGTAATTAAAAAAAAAAAAAACAAGATCTATTCATACCTAAGGAGTAGGGGCGCTCAAATAGTATTCCTTCAGGAAACTCATTTGACAATGCAAGAAGCGGATGTGTTACAAAGACGCTGGAGAGGTCAATTATAGGCCATTATTTACTCCTCCTATGTGGAGAGGGTTACTAGTATGGGTTAAGCCAGGGGTCCCCATCAAAACTACTGAGCTCGAAGGACTTGGAGGGTAGATATGTCCTGGTTTTGTGATGGCTAGATGGACAGGACCTAACACTTGGGTGCATTTATGACCCCAGTGCATACCAGCAAGCCTTCTTTGAATAATAGACAGTGAAATTAGCCACAAAACAGCAGTTCCACTGCTGCAGGGGGATAGGGGAGAATACCAACTGAGTGCTCGATACAGCGCTGGACCACTCCTGCCCACCTATACAGCCTGCCCCGGCAACCCAAGTGTCACAAACATTTGTTTAATGGCTCTAGGATCGGAACCTAGAAGATGTTTGGCAGACGTGTCACACTCAACACCATGAATACTCCTTTTATTCCTCACCACACGATTTACATGTGTGATTGTATCGTGTTTTGGCTTCTAGATCGCTACACCAGATGATCATGCATGCTGAGTACATGGGACGGACGGTAAAGTACCAAAATTCCTTATTGCTACATATGCAAAGGAGCGTACCCCGCCCTCCGATAATCACATGGAGACGCCAGAGCGCATAACTCTTGGAAAATTATTTCCTGGAGGAACAGACAAATTTTCAATTATTTTGAAGAGAACCAGGATACAGCTCGGGGTGGAATGGAAGGCTTTTAATGTGGTCATGCAGGCTACTGCATTGGAGCGGTAGTGGGGATATGAAACACACTAGAGAGGGATATGACAGCTCTGGTGAATACCCTTAGGCAGCCGGAGAGGGGGGTGGTTAACAACCTAGAACGCACCACACAATACATAACTAAAAGGAGAAATAGGCCACTCAAGGGTAGCGCCTCAAGGGTTTCAACTATAGGGAACATTTAGTGCGACAACATGCAGAAGCTGACAAATCGAAGAGACTCAGTGTGGCTCATGAATGCGGCATTACACATGTTAAAGACACACAGGGACATATTAACCACTCACAAAACAATATCAAGAGTGTTCCTTGAATATTGTAGAACCCTCTATGAGGAAGGGCCACCGGTCTCTGATGCAGATATCGGAGACTATAGGTCTTGATGTCAGCTCCCACAGACCACAGTTGAGCAGTGAGCCCATCACTGAAATAGAGGTTAAAGCTATCACAGACGATTTGGCAATGGGTAAAACCCCCCGTCTTGAAGTGCTGCCAGATGAATTTTATAAAACCTGTACAGACCTCCTACCTCCCCCCTTACTCCCCACCTCACCGAAGTATATGCGGCTGCCAAAGAAGGTGGCCTGCTGCCACCAACTTTGAGGGAGGCCTTATAGTGTCACTCACGAAGCTGTACTGGGATCCAACTGACGAGGCCTCATATGTCTCTTATCTATGCTCAATCTGGATTATAAAATACTGAGCAAAACACAACCAAATCTCCTCTTGCACATTGTGTCCCTGCTCATACATCCAGATCAATGGAAGATTATACCTGGGAACAGAACATCTAACAATATAAGACGCCTCTTCTGCAATCTAGAGGAAACATCAGCAGAGCACAGGAAAACAGCGATACCTTGTCTGTTGACCTGGAGGCATTTATAATCTGATCTAGCGGTTCTTACAGGCGGCCTTGTGTAAGCTAAATTTGGGCAAAATCTGTTTAAAAGGCCTAACCCTGTTATACGCACACTAAACAGATTTAAAAAAAGGATATGTGAACCAACTTCTTTTGGTGAGATTATTGAATGGCAAATTTTACATTCAGTCCAACTGGCTTGCTGCCCCTCACACAACACTGAGACAGCCTTGCTGGCCATAGTGGATGACCTTTGCATGCTATTGAACCAGGCTGAGCCTTCAGCCTTGGTACTTCTGGGCTTGTCTGCAGCTTTCACTATGGTCCTCCTGGCCAGGGCGCATTAAATTAGCATGAGAGGGCCTTAGAGTAGTGCAGATTGCACCTTATCAACTGGACTCAAGCAGTTTATCTCCCTCTGATTATACGTCTAAATTCAAGACTCTGAATTAGGGAGTACCACAAGGGACAGACAGCACTTATCACTACATTCTAGAATATTTACATTTGTCTTCTGGTGAAATGGATTAATTTGTTTGGGCTGCGATGTATGGAGTATGCTGATACCCTGCTTACCATCACAATGAAAAAGTCAAGGGCAGGCCCTTTTGGACCTTTTCACCACTTCATGTGAGCCGTTAAAACCTGGGTACAACATAACTCCCTAAAATTTAACTTGCAAAAAACAGAGCTACTCTGGCTACAAAACTCTCATAAACAGTCTGCTACATTAGATTTTGGCCCTGCTTCTTGGTCTGTCCGCCCTGTCCATGCGATAAAAAATCTGGGAGTGAATCTGCAACCTTACCTCTCTTTGGTGGGACAGGTTAAACAGGTGGTCCCAGTCTGGTTCTTTTTGCACAAGGTGCTGAAGAAAATTCTGAGCTTTTTCACTAAGAACGCACAACGGGTAGTGAATACAATGAGTAGTGATCCATTGACCATGCTTAGTTTACTGTAACTCAGTTTTTTGGGCAATGGATAAGGGGCAAAAAGAAAGATGAGGAGGCTACAAAATGCAGCCCTAAAAATGCCAGTAGGTATTCCATGTTTGACCTCCTAAATCAGTTTGAGCTGCCTCCCAGTGGCTAAAAGAGTGGCTTTCAAATTCCTCTGCTATGATTTCAAAGCAGTTCATGGCATCTACCTGATTTGGCCATCTAAAATATTGTCTGATTACTTTCCTACATGCCACCTAAGCTCCTCTGAGACTCGACTGCTGGACCTACAGAGAACTAAGCGCAGCTGCTCATGGGTAAAGCGTTTTCAGAAAGAAACGTCGAACTTTGGAATTAACTTCCTGTCACCTTGTGGAAATTCTATCTGTGCTCCATTTTAGGAAGCCACTCAAGGCCTGGCTTTCCAGGAACTAGGTCTTGCTAGTGAATTTTGGTTTGTCGTGGCTTTTTATTGTAGACTCACTTTACTGATGTGTCAGTTATCTCGGTTAGCACCAGGACACCCCTTGCAGTGATCGTTGGGCTAAACAAATGTATTTACATAACATAAGCTGATTAACAATGTTTTGAAAGGCAAAAAAGAGCAGAGTGGGACTCTGGCATATTGAAATTTATATTCATGCAGTCCAATTGCACCCAGCTTTGGAGTGGCATCACAAGTCAGTAAAAAAGTCTAATTCAAAGCACCCCAAGGAGCATCTGAATATATTTACACAACATCAAAAGCTTAAAATATGTGAGTTATATAGAATTGAATTGAATTGAATTTGAAAGGATTTGTATAGCGCTCGTACACCTGGCGGTTTCTTGGCGCTCACTGGCAACTGCTACTCAGTGTGTCGGAAAGGGGAAAAAGTTGAGCATTTAGGATGGGAAGGCTTGGGTGAAGAGGAAAGTCTTGAGGTCTCTACGAAAGAGGGGGTACTGGGTGCAGGTTCTGAGGGGCAATGGGAGGGAATTCCAGAAGGCTGGACCTGTGGTAGCAAATTTTGAACCACCCCACTTCTTCCGTTTGAAGCGGGGAACCAGGAGAAGGTGGTGGGAAGCGGATCGGAGATCAAGTGAGGGAGTATAGGATTGAATGGCCGAGTTAATGAAGGAAGGGGCGGAGCCTGTCCGGGCTTTAAAAATGGTGCAGCCGAGCTTGAATAAGACGCGTTGCCGGACAGGGAGCCAGTGAAGGGAAGAGAGAAGTGGGGTAACATGGTGTGATTTAGAAAGGTTAAAAACCAGCCGAGCGGCCTGGTTTTGAACGAGCTGGAGACGTCTCATGAGGTAGTTGGGCATGCCATGGTAGAGGATATTGCCATAATCAAGGCGAGATGTTACCATGGCTAGAAGAATTAGTTTGAGCGCGTCTGGGGTGAAGAATCGAGAGACTCTGCGGATAGTCCTAAGTGAAAGGAAGGCTGAAGAAACCACAGCAGAAACTTGAGAATGTAGGGAGAGTTGATTATTAATTTTAAATCCAAGAGTTTTGACAGAGGATACAGGAGTGGGAGGGGAACCTAGTGAGGGGGGCCAGAAGGAGGAGGTCCAAGGGCTGGAGCAACCACCCGTCAGCACCAACTCCGTTTTATCGGGGTTGAGCTTCAGGTGGTTGAAGTTCATCCAGTCTTGGATGAAGATCATAATGGACTGGACATTGGACACGGACTCCGGGGTAGAGGAGAGGGAAAAAATGAGCTGGAGATCGTCTGCGTAATTGTACACAGAGACCTCCAGTTGCTGTAAAGCAAAGATGAGGGGGGCAATGTAGAGGTTAAATAAAAAGGGGGACAAAGAGGAACCCTGGGGGACACCACACTGTATGGGTTGAAATTCCGCAGAGAACTCTCCCAGACGAACCGCTTGAGTCCGGCCGCTCAAAAAGGAGGATAACCAAAGTAAGGCTGTTCCTCTGATTCCCGCCGCTTCGACACGTGAAAGTAAGATGGTATGATCCACCGTGTCGAATGCGGCGGAGAGATCTAAAAGGACCAGAGCCTGATGTTGATTGGTATCCATTCCTTGTCGGAGGTTGTCCAGAACTGATGTTATAACGGACTCAGTTGAGTGGGCCGGGCGGAAGCCGGCCTGTCTTGGAGCCAACACACCATGACTTTCCACAAACTCGCTCAGGGTTTTTGCCACGTGTCGTTCCAATACCTTGGACAGGTAAGGCAAGAGGGAAATTGGGCGGAAGTTGACTGGATCGGAGGGATCTGCTCCAGGTTTTTTTAGAATCGGAACAATCACTGCCGATTTGAGTGCAGGGGTGACGATGCCCTGAGCCAGCGAGCTGTTTAGGAGCGCTAAAGGTGGTGAAGGGCAGTAAGTGTAAATCTGCTTTAGAATGTAGGCGGGGCAGGGGTCCAGCGGGGAGCCGGACTTAACCAACGGGAGAATGGAGAGGAATGAGTCAGTCGAGAGGGAAGGAAGTGAGTCCAGGTGTGCCGTGACTAGAGGACGGGTGGGGTCGGTGAAGGTCTGGGATGGAGGAGGAATGTTACTTTTGATTTTATTGATTTTGTCCAGGAAGAAGTGATTGAGCGAGTCACATAGTGTTTGGGAGGGAGATGGCTTGAGTGAAGTTCTGTCAGAAAAAGCAAGATCCTGGATGATAGAAAAAATTTCTCTTGGCCGATTCTCCGCGAGTTGGATTTTAGAGGAGAAATAGTTTTTCTTTGTGTCTAGAATGGCTTTCTTGTACTGACTAAGAAGTTCAGTATAGCGGTTTTTAGCAGTAGGGCAGTAGTTCCGTCTCCATTGTCGTTCAGCTTGGCGGAGAGCAAGTTTTTTGATCTTTAGGTCGTCTGAGAACCAGCGGTTTGCGTCTTTGGGGCGTTTGGTTGCGATGCGTTTTAGAGGAGCGATGGCATTGCACCCGACCCGTAGCCAGTTGGTGATAGCTTCTGCCTGCCCTGAGGAAGGCAGTGCGGTCAGATCAGGGCTGGAGGAGGAAAGGAGAGTCAAGAGGGCTTCGATGTCAACACGATTCCATGAACGCGCCCAGACATTTCTAGCAGAGGTGGGCTTAAGTGGTGGAACAGGGGATAGGGAAAAGGTGATTAGTGAATGATCAGACCATGAACATGGGGAAATCAAAAGGGAATTGACCGGGCAATCGCGTTGCCAAATTTGGTCTAGGATGTGTCCCAACCTGTGTGTGGGAGTATTGACAACTGATGTGAAGTTGAGTGACAGAAGAGAGTCTGAAAACTCCTTGGACGTGGCACATTCCGCAGGGTCGGAGGGCCAAAAGTTAAAATCTCCCAGAACTATAATGGAAGCGTGGTTGACAACCAGAGTCGCCATTAGGTCTTGAAAACCGGGGAGGAAAGTTTGGGGGGAGGACGGGGGTCTGCACACAAAGACACAGGTTAGCGGGGGGGAAAAGGAAAGAGAGCGAACCACTAGGCAGTCTGAGAATCCCACGGAGGGGGAAACCGAAGGCTGGAAGGTGAGTTCCTTGCGAGCGATCAAGGCGACCCCTCCACCGGGCCTGTCAGAGGAGCGATCTGCTCGAATGGCATAGTAGGCCGGGGGGAGTATCGCTAGCAAGGAAGGGAGGGAGCTGTCCGAGAACCAGGTCTCGGTAAGAAACAATAGGTCAGGTTTATGGGAGTCAAGTAGAGTGAAGAGATCGAGCTGGTGTTTTACTGCCGATCTTGTGTTTAGATATATGGCAGAGATAGCAGTGGGGGGAAGGGCATCTGGATGCCGTTTAGAGGGGCTCGTATTTAGAGACGTAGACAAGGTGTTGGTATGGCCTGAGTTCTGTGAGGTTAATAGTTCGAAATTGGAGATGCGAGCTAAGGTAGCAGCCGGTAGGGTCCAGTTTCCTTGAAGGGTGGTGAGTTGCGAGCGGGAGTATTGGATGAGAGAAGCAGAGTGTATGGCCTCTGGTCTCGGTCGGTCGCGGACGGGCGCAGACGGGCTTTCCTTAGGCGCGCCTTCGGCGCGCAAACGGCGCGCCGCTGCGCTCGTTCGCTGCGCTTCCTGGGGAGGCACATACTTATGGAGTGGTGAGTAAATGGGCGGTGGGCGTGGCCTCCAAAGGGGGCGTGGCCTGTCGGTCGCTCGAGGCGCTGGCGTTTTACGCGCCGGTTTCAATGCAGCGAGGGGTCCGCTTGTCAGACTCCAAGGCTTGGGGTAAGTGCAATCAGCATTAAAAACACAACAAATCACAGAAATATAGTTTTAAAAAGGCTCTCTCCCGGCTTTCCGCCTCAGGAGCAGCGAGTATGCAAGTAGAGACGCTAGTGGTCAGCGTCCTACTTATACAGTGGGCGGTGGGCGTGGCCTCCAAAGGGGGCGTGGCCTGTCGGTCGCTCGAGGCGCTGGCGTGGGGTGAATTATAGAACAACAAAAATCAGATTCAAAACAGGTTTCTTTCAGCAATATCTCCAATTGTTTTTAATTGCTTCAGTATCCTTCAATGAAAACAAGTCCACATATATTTCATACGATATTCGCGAAATAACAGTTGCTTGACTTGGCCTTAAACATACTTCATCGATTACAGCCATATTTCATACGATATTCGCAAACAAATAGTTGCTTGACTTGGCCTTAAACATACTTCATCGACTACAGCCTACGCGTTTCATCCCATCCGTGACTTCATCAGGTCTTAAATTCGATATGGATATAAATCATGTAACAGTCCCAGTGGACAGGTATTAGTTACTTACATGTAATCCTAGTTCTCTTCCAGGGGCATCCTCATCAAAGTCATAAGCATTAGAATATTCCCGCCCATGAGAGGGACCCCGGAAATAATATATTATATGTGCCACACAAATATATACATATATATATATATTTATATATATATAAGCAATTGCAGCCAAATAAACAGTAGAGCTGAATTATGCTGTAAAGACTTTCCACCATACATGAACATCTGCATTAGAAACATGAGAAACAACACCAAAGATTGTTTAGAAACTGTTTTAATGCTTAGAAAGCAGTAGAGATTATTATAACTCACTGAAAGCATAAAAAGCTCCCAAGCTGCATTGCAAACACACAGTCTAAAAAGACTGAAAAGCTAACCTGTAGCTGCATGTAATAAAAAACTGACACCGTGCCTTTAAGGCACTCATGACCCCCAGTATCCCATCATGCCTCAGGGGTGACAGTTGGGTCAGTTGTTCTTTTCGGAGACTGAAACAACCAAGTAACAAATAGGTTAACAATATATCCTCATTAACGAATGTCCTTTGCCTGGGGAGGCGGGAGGGTTGCTTATGACTTTGATGAGGATACCCCTGGAAGAGAACTAGGGTTACAGGTAAGTAACTAATCCTTCTCTTCCAGGGGATCCTCATCAATAGTGATAAGCATTAGAATAGAATAGTGAGCCTCACCTCATCCCTGCGGGCAAAGGAATAACACAACAGTAATTTCCCATCAACAAGCCTGAGCAGGCCATAGGCTACCCAAACAGATTCCTCAAGGAGGCTTGCCCTACTTGAGTATCGGCCCTGGAATCAGATTCTAGACAGTAATGCCTCGTAAAGGTATGAACTGATTTCCAGGTTGCAGCCTTGCATATCTCTGACATAGGAATGTCATGTAAGAAAGCTACTTTGGCCGCTTTCCCTCTAGTAGAATGCGCTTTGAGTGACATCAATAAAGGTTTGCCTGCAAGCTGATAGGCCAATTTAATGCAGGAGACAATCCATCTGGAGATGGATCTCTTGGCCGCTGGAAAGCCCGTTCTCATTGAACCATAGTTCACAAACAGTTGATCCGTCTTCCTAATCCCCTTGGTCTTTTCCAAATAGAACTTGAGCACTCTCTTAAGATCCAAGGAGTGCAGTGCAGCTCGGCTGGGGTTGTAGGATTTGGAAAAAACGAAGGGAGGGAAATGGACTGATTTATATGAAAATCAGAAACCACCTTAGGTAAGAAGGATGGATGAGCTCTCAGGACTACTCTATTGTGGTGGAGTACAGTATATGGTTCCTTTGTACAGAGCGCTTGTATCTCACTTACTCTGCGCGCTGACATAATCGCCACTAAAAAGGCTGCTTTCCAAGAGAGATGTTGCAAAGAGGCCTTGTCAATGGGTTCGAAAGGAGGTGACATTAACCTGGATAGAACCACGTTCAATTCTCAAGGAGGAGAAGGATTTCGCACAGGGGGATAGATGTTTTTCAACCCCTGTAGGAAGTCCTTGACTACCGGAACCTGAAAGAAAGAAATCTGGTTAGGTGATTTTCTGTACGCTACTATTGCTGACAGATGAACTCTAATGGAAGCATATTTCAACCCAGAAGTTGCCAAGGATTACTTCCTCCTGCCCTTTAGTAGGATCTAGTTGACGATCCCTACACCATATGTAAAACCTTTTCCACTTGAACGCATAAGACGTTCTCGTGGAAGGTCTCTTAGCCTCTTTTAAAATGTGCATACATTCGGGAGGCAGGTTCAGGTGCCCATATTGCAGGACCTCAGGAGCCATGCTGTCAGGTTCAGTGATGGGAGGTTGGGATGCAGTATCCTCCTGTTCATCTTGCTCAACAGGTCCGGTCTGCAAGGAAGTCGTCTGTGTGGACACACAGACAGATGCAGAAGGTCCGGGTACCACCACTGCCGTGGCCAATCCGGAGCTATCAAGATCATCTCCATGTCCGACCTGAGGAGTTTGGACACTACCTTCGGAATCAGAGCCAGGGGCGGAAACGCGTAAGCAAATGTTCCTGACCAATCCATCAGGAGAGCATTCCCCTGCGTCCCTGGTCGGTGGAATCTGGACGCGAAGACGTGGCATTTTGCGTTTTCGTCGTCTGCAAACAAGTCTATGGTTGGACGACCCCAACAACAAAAAAGCTCTTCTACCACTTCGTCGTTAGCACCCAGTCTGGCTGATCTTCGAAGTGCCTGCTGAGTGCGTCTGCCTTAGTGTTTAATTCGCCTGGAAGCTGCACTGCCACTACTGATAGGCCCGAGCCAGAAGCCAGTGCCAGATCGCCTGAGCCTCCAGGGAGAGAGGGCGAGATCGTGTGCCTCCTTGTTTGTTCAGCTAGAACATGGTGGTGGTATTGTCTGTGTGAACTAGGACTGAGTCGCTGTTTATAGCTGGAAGAAAAGCCTTGAGAGCCAGATGAACTGCCCGAAGCTCCAGCATGTTGATGTGGTAGGTTTGGTGCTGAGTTGACCACCAACCT
This sequence comes from Lissotriton vulgaris, assembly GCF_964263255.1. Taxonomy (NCBI): domain Eukaryota; kingdom Metazoa; phylum Chordata; class Amphibia; order Caudata; family Salamandridae; genus Lissotriton; species Lissotriton vulgaris. The sequence continues at coordinate 176,519,538 of NC_141699.1, forward strand.
TGAATTTGAAGGCACCCCATGTGTGCCCCCCTGCCCTCTAGAGAAGCGTCTGTGACCACGGACAGTGTCGGAAGAGGTTGGTGAAACGGCACACCCAGCAACACATTCTGCGGGCGAGTCCACCACAGGATGGAAGTCCTCGCTGTCTGGGACAGACTGATCCGATCCTCCCAATTCCCTGTCGCTTGGTCCCACTGGTCCTCTAGAGCCTGCTGTAGAGGCCGCATTCTCAGTCTGGCGTTTGGTATCAGAAAAATGCAGGACGCCATGGAGCCCAGCAGGGAAGCTACCCGTCTGACTGTTGGATTCCGAGACTGGAGGAGAGTCCTGCACTTCTGCTTCATAGATGATAGTCTCTCCTCCGAAGGAAACGCTTTTCCCAAACTTGTGTCCAGCACTGCCCTCAGGTAGTGGATGCTCTGGGTTGGATGTTGGACAGACTTCTCCATGTTCACATGGAGGCCTAGCTTGTGTAACTGCTGTAGGCACACTTGAAAGTCGCTGAGTACCTGTCGGGGAGATGAGCCTTTTAGGAGCCAGTTGTCCAGGTATGGATAGACGAAGAGCCCCTTCTTGTGTAGATAAGCCGCAACCACTGCCATGCATTTGGTGAAGACTCGTGGTGCTGACTTGAGTCAGAAGGGCAGCACTTTGTACTGGTAGTGCTTGCTTCCTACCACGAATCTCAAGTACTTCCGATGGCGAAGGGCGATTGGAATATGAAAGTACGCATCTTGCAAATCCACCGAACACATCCAATCCCCTAATTGAAGATGTGGACATATTTGGTGAAGAGCCAACATGCAGAACTTTTCTTTGACCACCACCTTGTTCAGAAGGCGAAGGTCCAAGATGGGTCTGAACTTGTCCTCCTGATCTTTTTTGGGGACAAGAAAGTATCTGGAGTAGACTCCTGTTCCCCTTTGAGAGGGAGGCACCTCCTCAATGGCTCTTTTTTGAAGAAGAGACTTGACCTCTCTTTGGAGAAGGTTTAGTTGGTAAGGGCGAGACTTTTTCAGAGGTATGGACTTTGGGATCGTACGGAAACGTAGTGCATATCCATTGCGCAGTATATTCAGCACCCAACGATCTTTTATGATGCTGACCCACTCTGCCAGATGTTGCGAAGCACTTCCTCCCACTGGAGTGGGTAACGGCGCCAGAGGAAGCCACTGCTCAAGCTTTCCCTCCTCTCGTCATGGACGAGGACTGCCGATGACCTCCTCTACCCCTGTTTGATTTGCCTCCTCGAAAGTGGGTTTTTCCCTGATTTTTGTTCTGGGACCACTGAGGGGTTTGAACCCTCTGTTGAGCTCCTCTGCCCTTGCTGGATTTGAAGCGTTGTTTGAATTCTTTCTTCTTCTCCAAACCGACCGCTTTTACCGTGTCCAGTTCGGTCTTCATCCGGGTCATCTCCTCATCTGCGTGTTCCCCGAAGAGAGAGGACCCAGAGAAAGGAAGATTCAAGATACGTTGTTGAACATCCGGTTTAAGGCCTGTTAAGCGCAACCAAGAAGACCTTCTGGCGCATACTCCATGTGAATAAGAGTGCGCCGCCAACACTGCACTGTCCGCCGCGGTGCTTATCATTTGGTTTGCCACCAGACTGCCTTCCGTTAGTGTTTCTTCAAAGTCCTTTTCGGTCTTCCTTCGGGAGCTTGGCTTTGAAGCGCTCCATCGAGTCCCATAAGGCTCTGTCATACCTTCCCAGCAGCGCGGATGCACTGGATACCTTCAGGGCAGAAGCGGCAGCATTACGACCTTCTGGGACGTTCCTCTCTCCTTGGAGAACGAGATCTTCTTGGACGTTCCTCTCTTCATGCAGAACGAGATCTTCTTGGACGTTCCTCTCTTCATGGATAACGAGATCTTCTTGGACGTTCCTCCCTTCTTGGAGAACGAGATCTATCTGGCCTCCTTTCAGGTGAACGTGCTGCCTGTTGTCTGGGAGGACTGACTGTCTACTTCAGCAACTAGCCTTTGTAGCGGAGATCTATGTTCCGGGCTGACGTACTGCCAAAGGCGTTCCGTAGCCCCGGAGTCCTGCCAATTTTGCAGTGGCGCATTCCATCTAGGGGACAGCCTCACCCCAGGAGCAGAAAACTCTGACCGACGTGGAGGAGATTTTCGGACAGGACTTCTGGTGATTGCCGATGATATGGAGGAACCAGAAGACTGGGAAGATGAGTGACGCGAAGCTGATTCCGTAACCAGAATCGCAGAGTGCCTTGTCATAGATCCAGCTCTCGACGGTGAAGAATGACGCCTCATCGTCGAATCGCCATGTATCGACGATGGAACTCTTCCCCTCGACGCCGACCGCCTCCGGGGCGTCGACGGAGCAATCACTTCCAAAGTCGGATGTCTTGACGATGAGTGATGCGAAGAACGATTGTCTCTCGACGTCGAACGGCGATGACTTGCCGACGACGGAGCTTTCTCCCTCGACGTCGAGTGTTTACGTGACGACGGCGAAGGAACCCTGGACGTCCTCGACGCCGAACGTCGACGAGACATCAACGGACATCGCCTCCTCGACGCCGATCGACGCCTGGTTGTCGACGGCGGAGGGGTCTTGGTCCTTGACGCCGGACGTCGCCTTGTTGACGTCGGTGGGGGAGTCACACTTCTTGACACCGATCGGCGTTGAGATGGCGACGGCAGAGGTGTGCCGCCCCTCGACGCCGATCGTTGCCGGGTTGACGACGACGGAGGGATCCTCGTCCTCGACGCCGAACGTCGCCTGGTTGACGACGGCGGAGGGGTCTTGGTCCTCAACGCCGATCGCAGCCTGGTTGACGACGGCGGAGGAGTCACTGGCCTTGACGCCGATCGCAGCCCTGTTGACAACGGCGGAGGCGTGACCTCCCTCGACGCCGATCGTCACCTGGTTGACGACGGCGGAGGGGATTTCGCAGGCGGAGCTGGAATCCTCTACGTCGGTGACGAACCTGATCTTCTTTTCGACGGCGAGCCCGCTGTCGATGGTCGTTTTTCAGCTGGAAAACTCACCAGTCGATATTTCTTCAGCGCCGAGCCCGACCTTGAAGTTGAAGTTGAAGGACGTGAAGACTTGCCTTTAGAAGGACTTCTGTCCCTCTTGCTGCCCTTCTTCACTGTAGATCTTCCTCTGGTGGACCTTTGAGCCAGTCCATAAATGCGGCTTCTTTCTCTTTCCTTGAGAGTTCTCTCAGACAGGCGTTCGCAGTGAGGACAGTCCTTAGGATCATGATGATCAGGCAAGCAAAGTATACAGACATCATGACTGTCTGTTTTTGCCTTCTTGTTGCCACAAGAAGGACAGTTGTCAAAAAGAGAAGGCATTTTAAAATAAAATGCCACACAAAAACTGTCTAAAAAGACAGAAACCTTACTTGACAAGGTGTTAAAAGTCAAAGTAAGTCCAAAAGTTAGAAAATTGAAGCACATTTCTGTCAGAAAAGCCAGAAAAGAGTGGAGTTGTGTTACCAGGGTACTCCCCGAAGGAGCGCAAAGAACAACTGCCCCAACTGTCACCCCTGAGGCATGATGGGATACTGGGAGTCATGAGTGCCTTAAAGGCACGGTGTCAGTTTTTTATTACATGCAGCTACAGGTTAGCTTTTCAGTCTTTTTAGACTGTGTGTTTGCAATGCAGCCTGGGCGCTTCCTATGCTTTCAGTGAGATATAAGAATTTCTACTGGTTTCTAAGCATTAAAACAGTTTTTGTAAACAATCTTTGGTGTTGTTTCTCATGTTTCTAATGCAGATGTTCATGTATGGTGGAAATTCTTTACAGCATAATTCAGCTCTACTGTTTATTTTGCTGCAATTGCTTATTTTTTTATATATATATATATATATATATATATATATATATATATATATATATATATATATATGAGTATATATAAGTGGGGCACATATAATATATTGTTTCCGGGGTCCCGCGCATGGGCGCGAATATTCTAATGCTCATGACTATTGATGAGGATCCCCTGGAAGAGAACAAGTCTTATTGTTGACTCCTCAAAGTCCACACGGATTCAGCAAAGCCTAATATTATCTGTAAGCACCCAGTAGTATGATAACACTGCCTAATCCATTAGCGTGCTCGGTCTCCATCACTGCCTTTCTGAAAGCGTTAAGAAGTTCATTTACGGTGGGACGGGCTTTAACATGGGTATTGGTTCAGATGAAGAAAAGAACAAGTGAGACTTTCCCCCTTTTTGTCTTCTTGCCATTCTGAGAGGAGTGGTGCTCTTTCTAAGCTTCGTGTGCCTTCTTTCTAAGAAAGAAGAACAGGATCTCGATCTACTTCCGAATCTTGACCTAGTCCTGTTCTTGAAAACAGTCTTTGACTTTTCTTCAGAGAAGCCATAAAAAAAACTTAGACTCTCCTACCTTGAGAGCAGTCAGCTGCATCCATTAGCAGCGTGCAAGAGTGGCATGGTTATGCTCATTCCACAAAGCCAAAAGCAAGCAGCATGAAGGTCAGTGACCAACATATGACAGTAATTTACATGGCTTGAGGCCACATGATTTTGGAAGTGACATACAACAAAAATACTAGAAAAAGTCAAATAAATGTCTACAACATAGTTGAGAAGATTCCCAACAGCTCAATATCCTAAGTCTATGGAGTCCAAGAAAAAAGCCAACAGGCATAACTTGTACACATGGTGCAATATAAGCAATCAACATGTCATTTCTAGTGGAGCAGTGAAACATTGTATTTGACTATTAACAATGCCATCTGGCACTGGTGACTGGAGAGAATTTCCAGATCCAGCTTGGCATTTGAGAAGTTGTTCAAGCAAGGAATCCCTCAGAGCAAGTATGCTTTAGAAGCAAATTTTGATCTCAGAGCGCATAGACGGATATATCTCAGTTGATATGTAAGCAAAGTAGCCTGGACAACTGAAATCAAACTACCTGAAAGTTTCCAAAGACAAATGATGAACAAAAACAGAATTAGGAGCTCTGAATGGCTCCTATTTCCTTGGAGGAAATTCCAGGTGTAACTCATCTATATACAGACAACAGTAATAAAATAGAGTTACATCATATTTACCTTTTTAAGCATGCCCTCTTTAGGTATAGTCAATGCAATAAGGTAAAAACATTAAATCAACAACCTGAACTACAAACCTCTTCCAACAATGTAAATATGGAAGGTTAATATAGGTCATTTTTAGGGTCACATCACAAAAGTCCTGATTATTTTTTTCAATAACAGGAACGTTGTTTTCAAAATACAATATCTAATACCATCTTTCTCATCTCTTGTCCACTACCCTTATGTCTCACCTTCTCCCTTATTCTCTTTAGTTCGTCCTTGGTTCCGGGGCTTCTCTTCCTCTTATTATTAATGCCAGGGAGGCCAATTTGCCAAACTTTTTAGAGCAGGACCGTTTACCAACACGTGTGTATCAAGTGTGTCATGCAAGCAAACAATATAGGCCCCCAGCTACAATTTGGGTGCATTGTGCCCCTCAAACGTTTGGGCCCCATAGCAACGGCACTTGAAGTTTTAATAGCTACACTGCTGCTCAACATCACTGTAGGTGATTCCCACTAGTGTAGAATGTGTATACCACTCCAATAAGTGCTGGGACTCATAACCGTCTTTCATATTAGTACAGTGTCTGTACACAGTTTGTACCAGAATAGGTCATAGTAGTATGGGTTCCTTCTTCTCACTTAAGCTATGGATCGTCTCACCTTTAGCCTCATTAGTTGAGGTGTACCAATGGTCCCACCTAACCCATTAATTAATAATTTCTCACTGGTACAATATCATTATCTGCAATTTTCCCTGTCGAGCCCTCTATTCTATCCTTAATGCATGGTCATTTTGAGACCTTGTGCAAGTAGTGCAGGGTTTCTCTGACCATATTTGCTTTCATACCACTCCTATCAGCAAAAAGTCTAGTTCGCCTTTCAATCAGAGCAGGGTTACCTCACGAAGGGATTACGGTTTCAATCAGCTGGAGAATATTTTACATTCACCTCCCCTTCGGGCATGTTCCCTCTCAGACTCAACATACTGTAGGGCAGCCTATCCTCAAGAAGAAAACAAGTTACTTACCTGTCTCTGTAGTTCTCAGTAGTGGAAGCTTTCATAGATTCACATGCATGAATCATTTCCCGTCGTTGAGACAGGAGTCTCCGGTATATAAAAAAGCAATGCTTAGTTGTATAGCAAACTGAAAAGAGGCCTAGGCCCATTTACCTTCTGCAACCCATAACCTTTGTTTTGTAAAAGAGACCAAACTTGTCTTTGGACCAATCATAACTCCTCACAATATAGAACACTCTTGAGAGAACCTTTTGCCCCTCAGATTTTCACGCACTTGTGCCATAGACACCTTTTGTGCTAAATGCAAGGTGAGCCTCTCAGGGGAGGAGGGTGGGTTCCATGTGAATCTATGAAACCTTCCAATACTGGAGAACTACAGTTACAGGTAAGTAACTTGTTTTCTTACTCCAGTATTGGAGCTTTCATAGATTCACATGTGTGAATCAGAAGAGCGAACAGTAAATTTTAGCACATTTTGTTATGTCACCCAAAATCATGAACTAGGTAACATAAATCGTCTAACAATAGAAGTAGCCAGACCTTAATTTATACATATATAGATAAGCATTAAAAAGTCACATATAATACAGCATCTGACTGTGAGAAGTTGGCCTGATATACAGTGCTCACTATTCTAGTGATCACTATGTATCAGTCCAAACAACCCTTATTGATGATTGGTTGTAAGTCAACCGATAGACCAGCTATCCTAGTAGCATGGACAAGAGCAGTCTTTAGGCTAAACTCTAGAGGGCGTGTTAAGCCAGCTGTTATACCATCACATATACCCCTTGAACACCAGTGAAAGGACACCACACAAGTTGTTATGAAAATAAAAGTATATTTATTTAGAACACAACAACCCTGGACTCTTTATGAGGACAGGGTGCTAAGCACAATACAAAGCTCTTAAGAAAATACGCAAAGCTGCACAATTTACACAAATGCCCGAGGGGCACGAAAAACCATATACTCTAAAAGTGGAATGCGAAATTACTAGCAGGTAAGTCCTACGCTAATAGGCTTTGGGATCGCTAGGACTGGACTACTGAACCTTCAGATTACTAGCAGGAGGCCTAGGGAGATCGGGTGCAGAGTGTGCACTCTCACGCGGGATTCGGAACAAAGTCTATGGTTGCTAGGAATTACAAAGTTAGTGTTATCGGACGAATCCGACTAGGTAGAGCTGAAACGAAAAAGGATCTGGACCCTTGGATAGTGAGGCTATGCTGGGGCACCGAAATGCCGAAGTTACCTAGCCCAGGGGCTGCGGCGGCATAGGTCTGGAAAGACGTCGGGAATCCTCGTTGCAGTCTATGGAGCCTGAAAGAAGAAGTTGCTGGCAGGCGACCAGTGAAGAGATTCGGAGGGATCCAAGCCTGGATCGGTGATGGAGGATACCTGTAAGCAGAGGGGACCAAGTTCTGAATCACTAGCCAGTGATTAGATGGGCACCAGGATGGCACCGGAAGAAGTCACCTCGACCAGGTGAGTGGGCGACGCTGGGCTCTGCAGTCTCACGGACCAGGAGGCGTTGTCGGCGACCAGGATGGAGGTGCGAACTGTCCCACGATGGTATCTGCTGTCGATGTCGCTGGACCCAGGATTGGGGCAACAAGTCTTGGCAAATGTAAGCCCTCGCGGTGGACTCAAAATGGCGTCTGAAGTGGACCAGGAGGGTCCGGGGTGCTCCTCTTTTGGAGGGGAGCTAGGGCCAGTCTGGAGCAACCAGACCAGCGGTGTTGATGTCGTCGTTCGTCGTCGGGAAGGCCACAAGCCAGCGGGCTAGTAGCCAGACAACGCGGTGAGCAGCAAACAGGCAGAAGGGCCCCACGCAGATCTCGTGGAGGCTGGGAGGCTGAACTTCGGTGCTGGAGCTGCTCAGGGTTGGGGCTTCTCGGACCCCAAAGCACTCACTCGAGGATCCCTCGGCGGTCGTGCTGGGGAAGCGCCGTGCAGTCCTGAAGATGGCCGGTCCCTCGAGGTCTCGTCACACCCACGAATCTCAGCTGGGCTGATGATGCAGGTTGAGGTCAGAGGTGCCAGGGAAGCCGGTTCTCGTCGAGCTGGGCAGTCTTGATCCGGAGGAGAGACTTACAGCAGACCGCGATGCATGGATGGTGCCTGCGGATGCAGGGTGACTACTCCTTAGTCACAAGGGAGAAATCTTGAGAAGAAGTCGAGAGTTCCTTTCGTAGAAAGTAGTTTCAGGATTCAAAGATGATCTAATTTGGAAGGGGGCCCGCTCCTATCTTTATACTAGGAAAAGGGGCTGGCACGCGACTAGGTCCTGCCCATGGGTGGGACCAGGAAGGGGGGTGGTTACACCCCTCTCCCATGCCGGACTTTCCCCAGCTCAGGGGCTGGTGTGCCCCTGGAACTGGTTCTAGCCGGCAGATGCATAGTGAGCACCGGGGTGCCACTTGCAGTCACCTTCCTCTAAAGCCCAGCCTACCCAGGATACACAAAACCCTGTCTGGGATGGTGCTAGCACTGCCCCTGACAGGAAACCCTTTGTCCAAGCCTCCCTCGCTGGAAGGACTCCCAGCAGCAGGAGGTCAGACTTGTGTCTATGGTGGCAGCATCCATTTTGTGATGCTGAGGCTTTAGTTAACTTTAACCGGGGTTCACAGTTTCATACATGTCGTGTCCCTCTAGAAGGGTGGAATGCTAACCCCGTCGCCAGAATTGGCGAGGGGTTAGTATTCCAATTCGTATGACACCTTACTCGACATGTTTTGATAAAGCGATACCAGAGTTGGCATATAACCTCGAATATTATAATGCACTTAAGAGTATATGGTATGCGTTATCATGGAACAGCTATTAGGACTTGGTTCCGCAAGCTGCAAACGGGCTCAGCTCATGCCAGGGCACCATCTCACACGATTCCAAGCACTCTGCCTTCAGGATTGTCAAGGCCTGCCATAGGAGTGACTGATAGGAATACGGGTTTCCATTTTAGGGTTAGATATAGGTATACTATATCTAAAGCAAAGGGTGATTACACCACCTTGCCCCAGCTGTCGTGCAGCCAGTTGTGTCAGATTTAGATGGCCAGCCAGGGGTGGCATAATACATGCTGCAGCCCCTGGTAGGCCCTGGGTACACCTATGCCCTGAGTTACAGGGTCTGATAAGGTGGCACAGTATCAATTGGTAAATGCACCTATGGTACATGTGTCAATTTAGTGAGAGAACAGCACGGCTGTGGGTCTGATTAGCAGGCCCACAGCCAGAGAAGTCGTAAACCAGTGAAGCAAAAAGCAAAAATCTGGGGTGATCATAGGATTGCAGACCCTACTCTCCTACATGACCCCCCCCAAAACTTTGGGATAATAAACTAACCTTGACCAGGTGAGTCTTATTGCTCTAAGTGGAAATACCTGGAGAGCCCATCTGCATTGCCATGATCAGTGCCAGGTCTATGTTCCACTGTAAAATCCATCCCCTGTAGGGAAATGGACCACCTAAGCAGTTTGGGGTTTTCACCCTTCATCTGATTTAGCCACAAGAGGGGCTTATGGTCGGTCTGAATCTTGAAATGAGTACCAAACAAGTATGGCCTCAGTTTCTTCAGGGCCCAAACCACAGCAAAGGCCTCCCTCTCAATAGATAGCTGACCAATTTTTCACTCTGGGGGTCAGCCTTCTGCTTATAAAAGCAATGGGCTGGTCATGACCATCAAAATTCAGTTGAGATAGAACAGCTCCCACACCCAACTCAGAAGCATCTGTTTGGACAATGAATGGTTTGGAGTAGACTGGACTCTTTAGGATAGGTGCTGTGCACATGGCCTGCTTTAGGTCATCGAATGCTTTTTGACAGCCTGCTGTCCACTGAACTTTCTTTGGCATCTTTTTACTTGTCAGGTCATTAAGTGGAGTCACAATTGATCCATAATTTCTGACAAATTTCCTGTAATAACCAGTCAGGCCCAAGAAAGCTCGAACCTGAGTCTGGGTGGTTGGAGGAGCCCAGTCCCTGATGGACTGTATCTTGCTCTCCAGTGGCTGAACCTGGCCTCCACCTACAAGGTGGCCCAGGTATACAACCTGTGTCTGCCCTATCTGGCACTTTGTGGCCTTGATAGTGAGACCTGCCTTCTGCAGTGCCTCTAACACTTTCCTCAGGTGGACCAGGTGATCCTCTCAGGTGGAACTAAAGACAGCTATATCATCAAGATATGCTGCACAGAAGTCATCCAACCCAGTGAGAACTTGATTCACCAGCCTTTGGAAGGTGGCAGGTGCATTTTTCAAACCAAAGGGCATTACCACAAACTGATAATGCCCACCAGGGATAGAAAATGCTGTCTTGGGCTTGGCATCCTCAGCTAACCTGATTTGCCAATACCCAGCTGTCAGGTCAAATGTACTTAAGTAGTTGGCAGAAGCCAATCTATCTATAAGCTCATCTGCCCTTGGTATTGGGTGGGCATCAGTCTTAGTGACTGCATTGAGACCTCTGTAGTCTACGCAAAACCTCATCTCTTTCTTACCACCCTGGGTGTGAGGCTTTGGCACTAGAACTACTGGACTAGCCCAAGGGCTATCTGAGGGCTCAATGACTCCCAGCTCCAACATTTTCTGCACTTCTGTTTTAATGCAGTCTCTAACATGATCAGGCTGCCTGTAGATTTTACTCTTGACTGGCAGGCTGTCACCAGTGTCAACCTCATGGGTACACCAATTGGTTTGACTGGGTGTCAGAGAGAACATATGTCTGAAGGATTGAAGAACCTGTTTACAATCCTTCTGTTGATGGTCAGAGAGGCTGCCACAAAAGACAACACCATCTACTGATCCATCATCAGGATTCTGAGTGAGCAGGTCTGGGAGAGGGTCACTCTCTTCCTCCTGTCCCTCATCTGTGGCCATGAGCAAGCTCATGACCTTCCTGTCAACATATGCTTTGAGCCTGTTCACATGGAGCACCCTGTGGGGGCTCCTGGGAGTTCCAAGGTCCACCAGGTAGGTGACCTCTCCCTTTTGCTCAAGGATTGTGTGGGGCCCAGACCATTTGTCTCTGAGTGCTGCTGGGGCCACTGGCTCCAACACCCACACCTTCTGTCCAGGCTTGTACACAGTCAGGATAGCCTTTTGGTCATGCCAAGCTTTTTGGAGTTCTTGGTTTGCCTCAAGGTTTTTAGAAGCCTTTTCAATCAATCAATCAATCAGTTTCACTTATATAGCGCGCTACATACCCGTAGGGTCTCAAGGCGCTGGGGGGGGAGGGGGTGCCGCTTCTGCTCGAACAGCCAGGTCTTCAGCTTCTTCCTGAAGGAGAGGTGGTCTTGGGTCAGGCGCAGGTCGGGAGGGAGGGAGTTCCAGGTCTTGGCGGCCAGGTAGGAGAAGGACCTTCCTCCTGTAGTCGCTCTTCGGATGCGGGGGACGGCGGCGAGGGCGTGGTTGGCTGATCGGAGGTGGCGTTTGGGAGCGTAGAAGTTGATCCGGCTGTTGAGGTAGCTCGGGCCTTGGTCGTGTAGGGCTTTGTGTGCGTGGGTGAGGAGGCGGAAGGTGATTCTTTTGTTGACGGGGAGCCAGTGAAGGTCTCTCAGATGTCCGGTGATGTGGCTGGTTCGTGGGATGTCGAGGATGAGTCTGGCTGAGGCGTTCTGAATCCGCTGGAGTCTCTTCTGGAGCTTGGCGGTGGTACCGGCGTAGAGGGCGTTGCCGTAGTCCAGTCGGCTGGTGACGAGGGCCTGGGTGACGGTCTTCCTGGTCTCGGTGGGGATCCACCGGAAGATCTTCCGTAGCATGCGTAGGATGTTGAAGCACGCCGAGGAGACGTTGTTGACTTGCCTGGTCATGGAGAGGGAGGAGTCCAGGATGAAGCCCAGGTTGCGTGCATGATCTGTCGGTTTGGGTGCGGTGCCCAGGGCGGGAGGCCACCAGGAGTCGTCCCAGGCGGAGGGTGAAGAGCCCAGGATGAGGACCTCCGTCTTGTCAGAGTTCAGTTTCAGGCGGCTGGTCGTCATCCACTCGGCTACCTCTTTCATCCCTTCGTGCAGGTTGGCTCTGGCGGAGGCGGGGTCGTTGGTCAGGGAGAGGATCAGCTGGGTGTCGTCGGCGTAGGAGATTATGCTGAGGTTGTGTTTGCGTACGATGGCCGCGAGGGGGCTCATGTAGACGTTGAAGAGGGTGGGGCTCAGAGATGATGCTTGAGGGACGCCGCAGATGACTTCGGAGGCCTCTGACTTGTACGGTGGTAGGCGGACTCTCTGTGTTCTTCCGTCGAGGAAGGAGATGATCCATTCCAGCGCCTTGTCCTGGATTCCGATGTTGCTGAGGCGCTGTACTAGGGTGCGGTGGCAGACCGTGTCGAATGCCGCGGAGAGGTCTAGGAGGATGAGGGCCGCTGTTTCTCCCTTGTCCATCAGGGCTCGGATGTCATCGGTGGCGGCGATGAGGGCGGTCTCGGTGCTGTGATTGGCTCGGAAGCCGGACTGTGAGGGGTCGAGGGATCCGTTCGTCTCGAGGAAGGCGGCCATCTGCTTGTTGACGGTCTTCTCGATGACTTTGGCTGGAAACGGGAGGAGCGAGATGGGGCGGTAGTTCTTGAGTTCGGTGGGGTCCGCTGTTGGTTTCTTGAGTAGAGCGCTGAGTTCGGCTTTTCCATATACTCAGCCATCCTGGAGCGGAGACCAAGTACATAGTCCACTATGTTGGTTGCAGGCTTTTTGAGAGGTCTCTCCCATCCTTCCTTCACCAAACATAGGGGTCCTCTTACAGGATGCCCATACAGAAGTTCAAAAGGGCTGAAGCCAACCCCCTTCTGTGGGACCTCTCTGTAAGCAAACAAAAGGCAGGGTATCAGGACATCCCATCTACGCCTGAGCTTTTCAGGTAGTCCATGAATCATCCCTTTTAGGGTCCTGTTGAACCTTTCAACAAGCCCATTGCAGTGTGGATGATAGGGTGTAGTGAACTTGTAGTTGACACCACATTCCTTCTACATAGCAGTCAAATATCCTGACATGAAGTTTGCACCTCTGTCAGAGACAACCTCCTTAGGGAAGCCCACTCTGGAGAACACTCCAACTAGGGCTCTTGCCACAACAGGTGCTGTAGTGGTCCTAAGGGGAATAGCTTCAGGATACCTGGTGGCATGGTCCACCACCACCAGTATAAACTTGTGCCCTGATGCTGTCTGGGGTTCCATTGGACCAACAATGTCAATCCCCACTCTTTCAAAGGGCACCCCCACCACAGGCATTGGTATAAGGGGGGCCTTTGTTGTGCCACCTGACTTACCACTGGCTTGGCAAGTGACACAGGAGCGACAAAACTCCTTGGTATCTTCATTCATGTGGGGCCAGTGAAAGTGTGAGACAATTCTGTCCCAAGTCTTATTCTGGCCTAAGTGTCCTGCTAGGGGAATCTCATGGGCCAAGGTGAGAAGAAAACCTCTCAGAGACAAGGGGATGACCAGCCTCCTGGTTGCACCAGGTTTGGGGTCTCTTTACTCAGAGTACAGGAGTCCATTTTCCCAGTATACCTTGTGGGCACCTGTGGCGTTCCCTGCAGCCTCAGCAGCAGCCTGCTGTCTGAGGGGTTCAAGAGAAGGGCAGGCTAACTGTTCCTTCCCCAGGTCTTCTCTGGAGGGTCCCCCTGAACCCAGAAACTCAACCTGATCAGGTTCAAGTTCTTTAGGCTCAGTTTCCCTCAGCTCTTTGAGGTCAGCCTCCTCTGAGACTTGATCCTCAACCTGGGGCAAGGGGGAAGGCAATGCCTTAACCCTCCTGCTCTTCTTCTTGGAAGGTGTCTGGTCCATTGTTCCAGGATGCAGCACCTGTTCAGTGGGGCATCTTCTGGCCTGTGACCTGGTCACAGCAAGCACATGTGCTGGCAAGCCTAACATTTCCGTGCGAGTCCTCTGCTCCACTTCTGACCATAGGGATGACTCCAAATCATTGCCCAACAAACATTCAACTGGGAGGTCTGACCTAACAACAACCTTCTTCTGGCCACTTACCCCTCCCCAGGAGAAATCAACAATTGCCATACTATGGTGGGTAGTGACATTGCTGGCATTGGTCACTAGGTACTCTGGACCTAGCATGATCTGTCCAGGGTCCACAAAGTTAGGTGTCACCATTGTGACACTGGCACAAGTGTCCCTGTAGGCCTGAGCCATCTTGCCATTGATAAAAGGTGTCTGTCTGTATTTGCCTAAAGTATTGGGACTGGCATCAGGGGATATATCCACATCCCCTGTACAGACAAGGACAGCCTGAGTGAGTGTGCCAACTAAGTTGTCATACCCCTCAGAACCCAAAGTTAACCGAACTAATCCCTTGGGAGGAGCACTACCACTGCTGACTGTACTAGGGGGTGCAGGTGCCTTAGGGGCTGCAGTGGCAGGAGTTTGCCCTCCTTTCTTGGTGCACTCACTAAACCAGTGAGTTTTACTTTTACAGTACTGGCACCACCTTTTAGACTGGCCTTCTTGAGTCTTCTTCTTCTGGGAAGCCTGACCCCCACCCTCTTTGGTTTGTTGGGGACCTGTCGAAGACTTCTGGTCATTTTGTTCACCTTTGGTATTATTACCATTCTGGTCTGCTTTCTTCTGACCACCCTGGTTCTGGCCCTGGTTCTGCTTAACCCTTGTTCTGACCCATCTGTCTGCCTTCTTTCCCAATTCTTGGGGAGAGGTCAGATCTGAGTCAACAAGGTGCTGATGCAACAACTGGTTCTGACAATTGTTTAAAATCTGTTCCCTCATGATCAGATTGTACAATCCTGTATAATCAGTAACCTTACTGCCCAGCAACCAGCCCTCCTAATCCTTAGTGGCACAATCTACAAAATCAGATCAATCCTGAGACTGAGTTTTCTGGGTATCCCTGAACAGCAACCTGTACTGCTCAGTGGTTAGGCCAAACCCATCTATCAGTGTACTTTTCAGGACTTGGTAATTGTTAGCATCCTCAGCTCTAGTAGTGAGGAGCTTATCTCTACCTTTGCCTTCAAAGGAGAGCCACAAGACAGCTGCCCACTGACTCTGGGGGACGCACTGGACAGTGCGGGCCCTCTCCAAAGCAGTTATCCATTTGTGGATATCATCCCCTTGTTTAAAGGGGGGCACTATCCTACTCAGGTGTCTAGTGTCTAAACACCTGTCTTTTTCTCTTGGGAGAATGCTGCCACCAGTGAGATCTAGCCCACTTACCTTTTGTTCTCTAGCAAAGGCAAGCCTCTCTTTGGCCAGGGCAAGTTCTTCCCTTTCAATCCTCAGATTGGCTTCCCTCATCTTAGCTTCATGCTCCCTTCTCTTAGGGGATGACATCCCTCTATGAGAAGAGGTCTGAGAGCCATAGGTTCGAATGGATCTGTTAGAGCCTCTGGATAGAGACCTATCTCGTCCATTCCCAATGTTAAGTCTGCCTGAGAGTGGCCCTGGGGGTCCCCCAAATCCATTCTCATGCCTACTTAAGTTGGTCCTAGTGAGTCTACTGACTTCTACCTGACCCTTGTCTGCCTCATCCTCTGATAACTCCTCTTCCTCCTCCTCCTCTGCATCATCTGCTGCCTGGAGGTGGCGGTCAGGGTCACCAGTGGTTCCCTCTAAGGGGTGCATATTCCCATCTGGATTAGAAGAATCTGGGTTAGCAGTTCTCCTGGCATCATAAGTCTCTAAGAGACCAATCAGAAAGGGAATGGTAGGGTTAGAACCCTGTTTTAGCTTCCTGGAGGTACACAATTGTCTCATCTCCTGGAAGCTAAGAGCTGCATATCTGGACATGACCTGTGGAGGGTCAACTGACACAAGGGGAGACTCAGAGTTTCCTCCTTTGCCTGACATGCTTTTCTAGTGTGGTGTAAGTGATGCAGCTACCTACACTATTTGTTTGCCTACTGATCCCTTGCTAAGAGTTGTAGTCAGGGTGTGCTAGGCCCTGTTGAACTACAACAGCTGGTTCAGTAGAACTCAGAGTATTCTAAGCTAAGTGGTATGTACCTTAATACTTATGTGATCTTTCACAATGATATTCTTAGGATACGTGTGGTAAAACAACAGCAAGCTCAAATCCTAACCGCTGCTCACCAATGTGAGAAGTTGGCCTGATATACAGTGCTCACTATTCTAGTGATCACTATGTATCAGTCCAAACAACCCTTATTGATGATTGGTTGTAAGTCAACCGATAGACCAGCTATCCTAGTAGAAAGGACAAGAGCAGTCTTTAGGCTAAACTCTAGAGGGCGTGTTAAGCCAGCTGTTATACCATCACATATACCCCTTAAACACCAGTGAAAGGACACCACACAAGTTGTTATGAAAATAAAAGTATATTTATTTAGAACACAACAACCCTGGACTCTTTATGAGGACAGGGTGCTAAGCACAATACAAAGCTCTTAAGAAAATACGCAAAGTTGCACAATTTACACAAATGCCCGAGGGGCACGAAAAACCATATACTCTAAAAGTGGAATGCGAAATTACTAGCAGGTAAGTCCTACGCTAATAGGCTTTGGGATCGCTAGGACTTGACTACTGAACCTTCAGATTACTAGCAGGAGGCCTAGGGAGATCGGGTGCAGAGTGTGCACTCTCACGCGGGATATGGAACAAACTCTATGGTTGCTAGGAATTACTAAGTTAGTGTTATCGGACGAATCCGACTAGGTAGAGCTGAAACGAAAAAGGATCTGGACCCTTGGATAGTGAGGCTATGCTGGGGCACCGAAATGCCAAAGTTACCTAGCCCAGGGGCTGCGGCTGCATAGGTCTGGAAAGAGGTCGGGAATCCTCGTTGCAGTCTATGGAGCCTGAAAGAAGAAGTTGCTGGCAGGCGACCAGTGAAGAGATTCAGAGGGATCCAAGCCTGGATCGGTGATGGAAGATACCTGTAAGCAGAGGGGACCAAGTTCTGAATCACTAGCCAGTGATTAGATGGGCACCAGGATGGCACCGGATGAAGTCACCTCGACCAGGTGAGTGGGCGACGCTGGGCTCTGCAGTCTCACGGACCAGGAGGCGTTGTCGGCGACCAGGATGGAGGTGCGAGCTGTCCCACGATGGTATCTGCTGTCGACGTCGCTAGACCCAGGATTAGGGCAACAAGTCTTGGCAAATGCAAGCCCACGCGGTGGACTCAAAATGGCGTCTGGAGTGGACCAGGAGGGTCCGGGGTGCTCCTCTTTTGGAGGGGAGCTAAAGCCAGTCTGGAGCAACCAGACCAGCGGTGTTGATGTCGTCGTTCGTCGTTGGGAAGGCCACAAGCCAGCGGGCTAGTAGCCAGACAACACGGTGAGCAGCAAACAGGCAGAAGGGTCCCACGCAGATCTCGTGGAGGCTGGGAGGCTGAACTTCGGTGCTGTAGCTGCTCAGGGTTGGGGCTTCTCGGACCCCAAAGCACTCACTCGAGGATCCCTCGGCAGTCGTGCTGGGCAAGCGTCGTGCAGTCCTGAAGATGGCCGGTCCCTCGAGGTCTCGTCACACCCACGAATCTCAGCTGGGCTGATGATGCAGGTTGAGGTCAGAGGTGCAAGGGAAGCCGGTTCTCGTCGAGCTGGGCAGTCTTGATCCGGAGGAGAGACTTACAGCAGACCGCGATGCTTGGATGGTGCCTGCGGATGCAGGGTGACTACTCCTTAGTCACAAGGGAGAAATCTTGAGAAGAAGTCGAGAGTTCCTTTCGTAGAAATTAGTTTCAGGATTCAAAGATGATCTAATTTGGAAGGGGGCCCGCTCCTATCTTTATACTAGGAAAAGGGTCTGGCACGCGACTAGGTCCTGCCCATGGGTGGGACCAGGAAGGGGGGTGGTTACACCCCTCTCCCATGCCGGACTTTCCCCAGCTCAGGGGCTGATGTGCCCCTGGAACTGGCTCTAGCCGGCAGATGCATAGTGAGCACCGGGGTGCCACTTGCAGTCACCTTCCTCTAAAGCCCTGCCTACCCAGGATACACAAAACCCTGTCTGGGATGGTGCTAGCACCGCCCCTGACAGGAAACCCTTTGTCCAAGCCTCCCTCGCTGGAAGGACTCCCAGCAGCAGGAGGTCAGACTTGTGTCTGTGGTGGCAGCATCCATTTTGTGATGCTGAGGCTCGAGTTAACTTTAACCGGGGTTCACAGTTACATACATGTCATGTCCCTCTAGAAGGGTGGAATGCTAACCCCGTCGCCAGAATTGGCGAGGGGTTAGTATTCCAATTCGTATGACACCTTACTCGACATGTTTTGATAAAGCGATACCAGAGTTGGCATATAACCGCGAGGATTATAATGCACTTAAGAGTATATGGTATGCATTATCATGGAACAGCTATTAGGACTTGGTTCCGCAAGCTGCAAACGGGCTCAGCTCATGCCAGAGCACCATCTCACACGATTCCAAGCACTCTGCCTTCAGGATTGTCAAGGCCTGCCATAGGAGTGACTGATAGGAATACGGGTGTCCATTTTAGGGTTAGATATAGGTATCCTATATCTAAAGCAAAGGGTGATAACACCACCTTGCCCCAGCTGTCGTGCAGCCAGTTGTGTCAGATTTAGATGGCCAGCCAGGGGTGGCATAATACATGCTGCAGCCCCTGGTAGGCCCTGGGTACACCTATGCCCTGAGTTACAGGGTCTGATAAGGTGGCCCAGTACCAATTGGTAAATGCACCTAAGGTACATGTGTCAATTTAGTGAGAGAACTGCAAGGCTGTGGGTCTGATTAGCAGGCCCACAGCCAGAGAAGTTGTAAACCAGTGAAGCAAAAAGCTAAAATCTGGGGTGATCATAGGATTGCAGACCCTACTCTCCTACACTGACAATAAAAAATGTGCTTATATCACCACCAAGGAAGGAGGGACGTTAGTGGAAAAGGTTCCTCAGTGCTGCTTGCCCCACTGCCACATCCTTCTCTGCTGGTGCATCAAGGTAGTAATGTCTGGTGAAAGTATGCATACTCTTCCAGGTAGCAGCCCTGCAGATATCCTGGATAGGTACGCCCGAAAATAAAGCAGTGGAGGTGGACACTTGCCTTGTGGAATGTGCACAAACACGTGTATTCAATGGCTACCCAGCCACCTGATGACAGTACTGTACTGTACTTGAAATCCACCAGGCAATACCCCGTTTCGACAACTGGAACCCCTTCCTGGGGGCACTAAAAGCCACAAATAATTGGGTAGATTTCTGAAATGTCTTTGTTCTTTGTAAGTTAAACTTCAGACAACGTTGAACATCCAAAGTATGGAGAGTCCTTTCTGCAGCTGTCGATGGTTGAGGGAAAAACCTTTTCAAGGTCAACAGCTCATTCAGATGAAAATGTGTTGGTACTTTTGGGATGAATTTGGGTTTCGTCCCGAGTCCTGTCCTCTCTGAACTGTAAAAAAGGTTCCTGAATTGTGAGCGCTTGTATTTCCCCCACTCTCCTGGCTGAAGTGAGAGCTATTAGAAGGGCCACTTTCCAGGATAAGAATTTAAGATCCGCCCTGTGAATTGGCTCGAAGGGCTGTTTCATCAACTGGGATAGAACAATGTTCAACTGCCATAGCGGTGGTGGAGGCCTTATAGCGGAAAGACCCTAAATGATCCCTTCATGAATTGTTTTATAATTCTTTCCGACCATAGAGATGAACCTGATGAAGTTCTCCTGTATCAAGAAATCGACGCCAGATGCACCTTAATAGAAGCATGGGCCAAACCAGATCTGATGTGCCGCTGAATTTAGAGGATGGAGATTGTTTTCCTGGCACCATAAACATAATTTCTTCCACTTCATCCTATACGTTCTATTAGTGCTCTCAGCCTTTGATAGTATATCCCTGCATTCTGCTGAAATCTCCAATTGGTGAAATTTGCGGTATTCAGGAGCCAGGCTGCTAATTGCAGTGATTTCGGGTCTGGATGAAGTACCTGCCCATGGGCCATAGTCAAGAGTGCAGATATTGGCTGTAGACGTATTGGACGTTTCTCCGACAGTAGGAGCAACTCTGTGAACCAGTTTTGCCTGGGCCACCAAGGCGCTATCAGTATTATTTTGCACAGTTCTTTCATCATCTTTGTGAACACCCGCGGCAGGAGGGGGATCGGTGGAAAGGCGTAGGCAAAGACGCCTGACCATGCCATCGAAAACGCATTCCCCCACGATCCCCATTGGTGATGCCAGCTTGCGAAGAACCGTGATTTCTTGTTCTGGGCTGCAAACAGATTCACTGCCGATACTCCCCATTCGCCAAAGACTCTTAGTAATATGTCTTGGTTGAGTTCCTGCTTGTGGCAGGTTGGTCTGCTGAGAGTGCCCGCTTTGATGTTCTGGTCTCCCGGAAGGTGCACAGCCTTTAGAGATATTCCATGTTCTACAGCCCATTCACATATCTTTTGGGCTTCCTGCGATAGGGAGAGTGATCTTGTGCCTCACTGCTTGTTGAGATAGTGCATCGTGGTTGTGTTCGCACTAAAACAGACCTTCCCTGAACTCTTGGTAGGAAAGCCAGCAGCGCCAAGCCTACTGATCTTAGCTCCAACAAGTTGATGTGAAGTTGTTGTTCCTGCCGTTTCCATCGACCGCTGACCTGTAAATCCTGGAGGACTTCCCCCCATTCTTATAGAGTTGCGTCCCTGGTAATTACCAATGGAGCTGGTTCGGTAACGAAGGAAAGACCTGCTGAGATGTTTCTGCTTTGGGTCCACCATGTTACTGCCTGCAGCATAGCTGGCGTGGCTTTCACTTTGACCTTTAAGGATCCCTTGCCTGGTACCATTGTAGATCCCGCTCCTCCTGCAATGGACGCATTTTTAGACGGCAAAGTGGAATGAGAGGTATGCACGAGGACATCGTCCTAGGAGTAATTTGTATTTGCGTACTGAAAGACACTTTTGTCTCTTGAATTCCTTGGCTAGAGTTACGAGTCCTAGTTGCCTCTCCGTGGAAGGAAATGCTTTGGTTTTTAAGGTGTCCAGAATTGCCCCAAGCAATGTGATCTTTCTGGAAGGTTGAAGGGATGTTTTTTCCATATTCAAAGTCAGCCCCAGTTCTGCAAACACCTGTATGCATGCCATAGTTGAAGTCTGAGCTGAAGCTTCCGATGGTGCTTTTATTAACCAATCGTCCAGGTATGGAAATACTTGGTGTTTTCGTCTTCTGAGAAAGGCTGCCACAGGCGCCAGACATTTCGTAAAAATTCTCAGGGTAGACTTGAGGCCAAATGGCTGCACTTTGAACTGGTAACGGTCTTCCTGTGGGAAGGATAAATGGGGATATGAAAATATGCATCTTGCAATTCTAGAGTGGTCATATGATCCCCTGGGTTTAAGAGCAGTAGAATGTCTTGGAGGGTCATCATCCTGAATGACTGTTTTTTGAGGTCTAGTATCAGACGCCATTTGAGAGCACTCTTCAGGACCAAGAAGAAACAGGAATAAAATCCCCTCTGTTTCTGGGAGATCAGCACCGGTTCTATTGCTCCCTTATGGAGCATTGTCCGAATCTCCCGGCGCATTTCAGATAAATGTTTGATCTCTCGACCTGTAGCTGGAGTGCAAGGGGGGGGGGGGGGAATTGAAGAAATTCTAGAGTATGTCCGAATTGTATGATGTTGAGGACCCATTTGTCCGTAGTTATTGGTTTGCCAATGATGTAGATGGGAAGTGACTCTTCCACCCAGCCGAACTTGTGGAGGGGAAGGAATACATGAAGCCGGATACCGGAGGTGGTCATTGTCTTCTATTGCACAAGTTACTACTTGTGTAACAATATATCTGTAAGAGAAATTAGTTAGTGATAGATTCCTTACCTTAGAATATCCCCAGGCGTCAGACTGGATCCGGAAACTTTTGCGTAGAAGTACCCTTGCGCGTCGGTAGGCGTCGTCTGCGGCTCCGCGTCCGTCGTCGGCGTTGTGGGCGCCGTGATGACGTCGTCGGAGTACGTAGACGCCGCCTCCGCGTGCGGACGTCAGTTCTTAGACACAGCTTTTCCGCGCCAGAAACGCAGAGCTATGCCAAAAACCAACACTGGTGCCATGAAACTAGGGCCCTGAAAGGGGATGACCTTAACCTTAGATATCAGTTCGCAGAACGGGGAGGATGGGTGGGTCGGTAAGGAATCTATCACTAACTAATGTCTCTTACAGATATATCGTTACACAAGTAGTAACTTGTGCATCTGAAAGAGACACGTTAGTGATAGATTCCTTACCTTAGAATAGATACTCCAGCAATACCAACCCCGTGGTGGTGGGTCTGCGAACCAATAATCACACCAGAAAGTCCTGGAGGACGGAACGGCCAAAGAAGCCATCCCTCCGGACTTTACTGTCCAGGCAATAATGTCGTGCAAACGTGTGCAGTGAAGCCCACGTAGCCGCCTGGCAAATGTCCTGCAAGGGCACACCTCGGCCCAAGGCAGTTGTAGTCGCTGTGGCTCGAGTGGAATGAGCCCTCAGCCCCACAGGGGGTTCCTTCTTAGCCAAGGAGTAACACGCCTGGATACACAAGATGATCCACCGTGAGATGGTCTGCTTGTGCACCGCTTTCCCTTTCTTAGCGCCCACGTAACCAACAAAGAGTTGGTCATCCACCCGGAACTGGCGTGTGCGATCCAAATAAAATGAGAGCGCACGTTTTGGGTCCAGACGGTGGAGCCTCTCTTCCTCTCTCGAAGAATGCGGAGGCGGAAAGAAGGTGGGCAAGGTGATAGATTGCCCAATGTGGAAGGCTGTGACTACCTTGGGTAGGAAGGAGGGCCTTGTCCGTAACAAAACCTTGTCCGGATGGACTGAAAGGAAGGGAGGTTTACAAGATAGAGCCTGGAGCTCACTCACTCGCCTGGCAGAGGTGATGGCTACCAGGAAGGCAGTTTTCATAGTTAGAAGGCGAAGAGGACAGTTGTGGAGTGGCTCGAAGGGAGCGCACATCAGAAATGTAAGAACCAAGTTCAAGTCCCACTGAGGCATTACAAAGGGCACAGGAGGGTATGTATGCGTGATGCCTTTCAGGAATCGATTAACGATAGGGAACTTGAACAAAGAAGGTTGATCAGGCAGCCTCAAAAAGGCTGAAAGAGCAGAAAGGTAGCCCTTCATAGTGCCCAGCCCTGCTGGGCAAGAGAGAGAAGAAAGAGAAGAACCTCTGAAAGAGGGGCATTGAGGGGGTCCACAGCCTTTGCTGTGCACCATGCCACAAATCTGTTCCACCTACAGGCGTATACCGACTTTGTGGAGGGGCGCCTGGCTGCCAGAATGATGTTACAAACTTCAGGAGGCAAGTCAAATGGCCTCACTGTCGCCGCTCAATCTCCAAGCATGGAGGTGGAGACTGGACAGGTTTGGGTGGAGGACCGTCCCCTGCTGCTGCGACAGAAGGTCCTCCTGAAGAGGCAGACGAACCAGGGGATTGACTGAAATACTGAGTAGCTCGGGATACCAGTACCTTCGTGCCCAGTCCGGAGCCACAAGGATGACTTGTGCCCGGTCGCGCCTGATCTTCTTCAGCACTCTGGGCAGAAGTGGTATAGGCGGAAAGGCGTACAACAGACCCCAACTCCACTCGCGACGAAAAGCGTCTCCAAGCGAGTGCCGCCTTGGAAATTCCAACGCGCAGAACTGATGACTGTAGGAAGGGGGAGGCTCTAGTTGGCGCAGTGTAGCAATAGCGACAAGCAGGGACTCTCTCTTCCTCGTCAGGGCTGAGGGTTACCTTCCAGACAACCTCTGCTTACCCTCTAGGTAGTGTGGCTTAAGCAGTCTTAGGCTAATCTTTGGGGCACATAGGGTTAAACACTTGCAATATCACACCGTCACAACCAACCCACCACACAATGACACCAAACTGTATTTGTAAAAATATATATCTTTATATAAATCTCAAGTAGGCTTGTAAGGAATATGCTACTTACCAGTATGCATCTGTTCTTGGCGTAGAGGGCTGCAGAGTGGTACATTATGAATAGATCGCCATCTGGTGTTGGGCTCGGATGATTGCACTTTGTTTTTCTCTTGGAGAGTCTTTTGTCTCTTGGTGACTCCTCCCTTGGTTGGTAGTGCGCATGGGCATCGGCTCCATCCTTAGATTGTTTTGCCATAGTAGGGTTAGATGGAGTAGTATAGTAGAATACAGATAAGAGTGCCCATGTAAGTGTATCTAAATAAGATAATGTTGGAACAGACACAGGTTTCCGGGGAGGCTGGGAGGGCATGTACCACTCTGCAGTCTCTATGCCAAGAACAGATGCATACTGGTAAGTAGCATATTCCGTTCGAGGCATATGGGCTGCAGATGGTACATTATGAATAGACTATATAGCAGTTCTCTCCCTAGCGGTGGTCGCCCGTGTCTGTTGCAACTGTCTGAAACAATGTTTTTAATACTGCTTGTCCCACTCTAGCTTGTTGTGTTGTGTGCACATCTACACAATAGTGTTTTGTGAAGGTGTGCGGTGTAACCCAGGTAGCCGCTTTGCATATGTCATCTAGTGGAATGTTTCCCAGAAATGCCATAGATGCTCCTAGTTTACGTGTAGAGTGAGCTCTAGGAGGAACAGTTAATGTTCTCTTTGCCTTTAAGTAGCATATTTGAATGCATTTTACAATCCATCTGGCAATGCCCGCTTTGGAGATGGGATTGCCTTTATGTGTGGGAGAAAACGCAACAAATAGCTGTTTTGTCTTTCTGAAAGTTTGTGTTCTTTCTATATAGTACAATATGGCCCTTCTAACATCCAGTGTATGTAGGGCTCTTTCAGCTACTGTTTGTGGTTTTGGAAAGAAAACCGGTAATTCCACTGACTGATTGATGTGGAATGCTGAAATAACCTTCGGTAAGAATTTTGGGTTTGTTCTAAGAACCACTTTATTTTGGTGTAGTTGCATAAATGGTTCTTGAATCGTAAAAGCCTGCAGTTCACTTACTCTTCTAAGTGACGTGATAGCTATGAGGAAGGCTACCTTCCATGTGAGGAATTGTATTTCACACCTATGCATACGTTCAAATGGTGGTCCCATTAGTCTGGTAAGCACTATGTTGAGATTCCAGACTGGGGAAGGTGGTCTTCTTGGTGGAATGACTCTTTTGAGTCCTTCCATGAAAGCTTTAATTGCTGGTACTTTGAACAGTGACAGATGTTGTCTGTTTTGTAGGTATGCCGCTATGGCTGCTAGATGAACTCTGATAGAGGTATATGCTAGGTTACATTGCTGTAAGTGTAACAAATAGCAAATGATTTGTTTAGTGGATGCGTCCAGAGGGTTGATGTGCTTACTGTTACAGTGTATAGCAAACCTCTTCCATTTTGCTGCATAGCATGCTCTGGTGGTAGGACGTCTTGCTTGTTTAATGATTTCCATGCATTCTGGTGGTAAATCTAAATACCCAAACTCTATGACCTCAGGAGCCAGATCGCTAGGTTCAGTTGTTTGGGATCTGGGTGCATTATTTCTCCATGGTTCTGTGTAAGATGCATGGGTAATAACCTTAGCTTTTGATGTGGTACTTGTGAGAGTTGTAGCAGCGTGGTGAACCACGGCTGTCTTGCCCACGTGGGTGCCACTAGTATCATTGTCATTGAATGTTGCTGCAGTTTCCGAACCAGTAATGGAATTAGTGGTAGAGGAGGGAACGCGTAAGCAAATCTGTTGGACCAATTTATCCACAGTGCATTGCCCTGGGACCTTTGGTGTGGGTACCTGGATGCGAATTCTTTGCATTTTGCGTTCTGATGATTGGCAAACAGATCTATCTCTGGTTGCCCCCATTTTTGGAAGAATGGCTGTAGTATTTGGTCGTGCAGCTCCCATTCGTGTACTTGTTCTGACTGTCTGCTTAGGATGTCTGCTATTTGGTTTTGAACTCCTGGTAGGTGTTCCGCTAACAGGTAGATCTTTTGAGGAATGGCCCATCTCCATATGTCCTGTGCTAGTCTGGACAGTTGGAGAGAGTGTGTCCCCCCCTGTTTTTGAATATAATACATTGCAGTCATGTTGTCTGTTCTGATCAGGACTGCTTTGCCTGTTATTTGCATTTGGAAAGCTTGTAGTGCTAGAAATATTGCTAATAGCTCTAGGTAGTTGATGTGCAGTTTCTTTTGCTGCACACTCCACTTCCCCTGTACTGTGTATCTGTCCATATGCGCTCCCCATCCGGAGAGCGATGCGGCCGCTGTTATTATCACTTGTGGAATTGGCTCTAGGAACGACCGTCCCTTGGAAATGTTTTCTGTGTTCCACCACTTCAGAGAGCGATACGTCCGGTCGTCTACCAACACCAGATCTGTAATCTGACCTTGAGCCTGATTCCACTGTGTCGCTAGACACTCTTGTAGTGGGCGCATTTGTAGTCTTGCATGTGGTATTAGCAGTATGCAGGAGGACATCATGCCTAATAGTTGCATAAACACTTGTGCTGGTAGTGAGTGTTGTGGTTGAAATCTTTGTATTAACCCGACCATTGTCTGTACTCTGATTGGGTTGGGGTATGCTATTGCCTTTTCTGTGTCTACTGTAGCCCCCAAGTCAAGTCAAGTCAAGTCATAAGATTTGTATAGCGCACTACATACCCAGAGGGTTTCAAGGCGCTTAGGAAGGGGAGGAGGATTATTTGTCAAATATCCACGTTTTAAGCTGCTTTCTGAACGCTAGGTGATTCTGGGTGAGGCGAAGGTGAGCGGGGAGTGAGTTCCATGTTTTGGCAGCCAGGTATGAAAAGGATCTGCCTCCCATGGTGGTCTTGTTGATGCGAGGTACAGTGGCGAAGGCTTGGCTGGAAGAGCGAAGTTGGCGGGAGGGGGTGTAGAAGGACAGTCGGGAGTTGAGGCAATCTGGTCCGATGTCGTAGAGTGATTTGTGTGCGTGGGTGAGCAGTCGGAAAGTGATCCTCTTATTGACGGGTAGCCAGTGGAGGTCTTTAAGGTGACCAGAGATGTGTTCGTTGCGTGGAATGTCTAATATAAGCCTGGCTGAGGCGTTTTGGATTCGTTGTAGTTTCTTCTGGAGTTTAGCGGTGGTACCTGCGTAAAGGGTGTTTCCGTAGTCCAGTCGGCTCGTGACTAGAGCGTGGGTGACTGTTTTCCTTGTTTCGGAGGGGATCCAGCGAAATGTTTTTCTGAGCATGCGAAGAATGTTAAAGCAGGAAGAGGATACGGCGCTGACTTGTCTGTTCATTGAGAGTGAAGAATCCAGGATGACGCCAAGGTTCCGTGCGTGGTCTGTCGGGATGGGTGCTTTTCCGAGGGCTTCCGGCCACCAGGAGTCGTCCCATGCGGAGGGGGATGTACCTAAGATGAGGACTTCTGTTTTGTCTGAGTTCAGTTTCAGACGGCTTTGTTTCATCCATTCGGCGACTTCTTTCATTCCTTCGTGTAAGTTAGTTTTGGCGGTGCTGGGGTCCTTGGTGAGAGAAAGGATCAGTTGAGTGTCATCGGCGTAAGAGATGATGTTGAGGTTGTGTTGGCGGGCGATGGCCGCGAGGGGGGTCATGTATACGTTGAAGAGGGTGGGACTGAGTGAGGATCCTTGAGGTACACCGCAGATGACTTCGGTGGCCTCTGACTTGAATGGTGGGAGGCGGACTCTCTGGGTTCTTCCGGTGAGGAACGAGGTGATCCAATCCAGTGCTTTTCCTTGGATTCCGATGTTTCTGAGGCG
This sequence comes from Lissotriton vulgaris, assembly GCF_964263255.1. Classification (NCBI taxonomy): domain Eukaryota; kingdom Metazoa; phylum Chordata; class Amphibia; order Caudata; family Salamandridae; genus Lissotriton; species Lissotriton vulgaris. The sequence goes on from NC_141699.1 coordinate 176,547,184, forward strand.
TTGTAGAAGGGTGCTGTGGCAGACTGTGTCGAAGGCTGCAGAGAGGTCGAGGAGGATGAGGGCGACTGTGTCTCCATTGTCCAGTAGAGTTCGAATGTCGTCTGTTGCTGCGATGAGGGCGGTCTCAGTGCTGTGTTTGGCTCGGAAGCCAGATTGTGAGGGGTCGAGTGATTTGTTGGCTTCGAGGAAGGCGGCGAGCTGGTTGTTGACGGCTTTCTCGATGACTTTGGCCGGGAATGGAAGAAGCGAGATGGGGCGGTAGTTTTTGAGTTCGGTGGGGTCTGCTGTTGGTTTTTTCAGAAGGGCGGTGAGTTCAGCGTGTTTCCAGTCTTCTGGGAAGGTAGCGGAGTTGAAGGAGCAGTTGATGACGTCTCGGAGGTGCGGAGCTATAACGGAGTCTGCTTTGTTGAAGATGTGGTGAGGGCATGGGTCTGTGGGGGATCCAGAGTGGATGGAATTCATCAGGCGGATGGTGTCCTCAGTGGAGATTGGGTTCCAGGCGTTAAGGGTGTTTATGGGGGGAAGATGGTCAGCAAATGGTAGGGTGGGTTGGCTTCCGGATTGGTTGTCAAAGCTGTTGTGGATGTCAGCAATCTTGTTGTGGAAAAAAGAGGCTAGGGAGTCGCAGAGGGTTTGAGAGGGGGTGATGTCGTTGGAGTTGGCCGAGGGGTTGGAAAATTCCTTGACTATGTTGAAAAGTTCCTTGCTGTTGTGGGCGTTGTTGTCAAGTCGGTCCTTGAATGCTGTTTTCTTGGCTTTTCGGATTAGTTGGTGGTGAGTACGGGTGGCGCTTTTGAAGGCGTCCTTGTTGCTGGCGGATGGGTCTTTTTTCCATGCCTTTTCAAGGGAGCGGCACAGTTTCTTGGACTTCTTGAGATCATCGTTGAACCATGAGGCCTTCTTGTTTCCAAGTTTGTGTTGACGTTTTTTCAGTGGTGCTAAGGTGTCGGCGGTGTTGGATAACCAAAGGGTGAGGTTGGAGGCGGCTTCGTTGGCGTTAGAAGAGAGGGCTGGGGAGGTTCGAAGGAGCGATGTGGAGATCTGATCCGTGGTGATTTTGTTCCAGTTTCTTTGTAGAGTTGGTTGGAGGTGGATGATGGGTTTCGGCTTGTTGTAGGTGAAGTGAACGCAGCTGTGGTCAGTCCAGAGGAGATCCGTAGTGTGGCTGAAGGAGACATGGTTGCTGGAGGTGAAGATGGGGTCAAGTGTGTGACCTGCGATGTGGGTGGGGGAAGTGACAAGTTGTTTAAGTCCGAGATTGGCGAGGTTGTCTAAGAGGGTGGCGGTGTTGCGGTCGTTGATCTTTTCAAGGTGAAAGTTGAGGTCTCCCAGAAGGATGTAGTCTTTGGAGGGGAGCGCGTGTGGGGTGATGAAATCCGTGATGTCTTCACTGAATTTTGCGCGAGGTCCTGGTGGTCTGTAGAGGAGGGTGCCTCTAAGAGTTGTCTTGGGATCGATGTGGATCTGGAAGTGAAGGTGTTCGGAGTTAGCGAGGTTGGCGTCGGAGCTGGTGGAGATGCGGATGGATTTCTTATGGACGATAGCGATTCCTCCTCCTGTATGGTCGGTGCGGTCCTTGCGTGTGATCTTATAGTCATCAGGGATAGCGATGGCGATGTCAGGTGCGGAGGAAGCGTTCATCCATGTTTCCGTTAGGAAGGCGACGTCTGGAGAGACGGTGTCTAGTAGATTCCATAGGTCAATGGCGTGTCTGTGGACCGAGCGGGTGTTGAGAAGGATGCATTGTAGGTGGTTGGGGTCGGGAATCTGTGGTGTGGTCGTAGCGGAGATGTTGTCGGTGCCGCTAAATTTGCAGGAGAAGCAGGAGAACGGTCCATGGGTGCGTCCGGGAGCGGCTTGGACGCAGTTGGGGGCGCGACCTGGATTAAGGGCTAGGAGGGTGGCGGCATCATAGGTAACGCGGGGGGGCTGGGCAGCGCGAGGGGCAGGGGCTCTGGCGCTGGGCGCGGTCCAGGCGCGGACGGGCGTAGACGGGCTTACCTTTGGCGCACCTTCGGCGTGTCCGTAGCGCGTGGACGCTGCGCGTTGGGACATCTGACATTTAAAGGATGGTGGAGGGGGCGGAGCGTGGGAGGGTCAGCAGCTGGGAGGCGGTAGCGGGGAGGAGGGGCGATCCAGCAAACAACAACACGGAATACAAAATGGAGGTCAAAGGGGAGGCGAGGCAGGGGCAGTAAATAGCCTGAGTCACAGAGAGAGAAATCGGTGTAATGCAGTTGCTGGTCGAAGAGAGCAAACACAGTTTAATATCACGCAGGGCGGGCGGCGCTACAATTTCAAGCGCTATGAGAGTCGGTCTGATGAAATGCGGAGCCTACGTAAATATAAGCAACTTCTGAAATTGCACTACGCTAATGCAGCTGATCGCAGGCGATACCGTGTAGTTCTGTGACGGCTGCGATGATCACCAGGGCAGGCAGGCAGCAGAAGTAATGGGAGGCAGGCAGCAGCAGCAATGGGAGAGAGGCGAGGAGGGAGCAACCGGTCAGGAACGAGTCCGGGCGGTCACAAGGGTAGTGAGGGGGTGGCGAGCTCTGTGAACGTGGGTGGGAGGGTCAGCAGCTGGGAGGCGGTAGCGGGGAGGAGGGGCGATCCAGCAAACAACAACACGGAATACAAAATGGAGGTCAAAGGGGAGGCGAGGCAGGGGCAGTAAATAGCCTGAGTCACAGAGAGAGAAATCGGTGTAATGCAGTTGCTGGTCGAAGAGAGCAAACACAGTTTAATATCACGCAGGGCGGGCGGCGCTACAATTTCAAGCGCTATGAGAGTCAGTCTGATGAAATGCGGAGCCTACGTAAATATAAGCAACTTCTGAAATTGCACTACGCTAATGCAGCTGATCGCAGGCGATACCGTGTAGTTCTGTGAGGGCTGCGATGATCACCAGGGCAGGCAGGCAGCAGAAGTAATGGGAGGCAGGCAGCAGCAGCAATGGGAGAGGGGCGAGGAGGGAGCAACCGGTCAGGAACGAGTCCGGGCGGTCACAAGGGTAGTGAGGGGGTGGCGAGCTCTGTGAACGTGGGTGGGAGGGTCAGCAGCTGGGAGGCGGTAGCGGGGAGGAGGGGCGATCCAGCAAACAACAACACGGAATACAAAATGGAGGTCAAAGGGGAGGCGAGGCAGGGGCAGTAAATAGCCTGAGTCACAGAGAGAGAAATCAGTTTTTGTAGTTCACCGTGAACCCTAGGTGGTGCAGCAATTGAATTGTCTTCTGTGTGTTGTGAAGACATTCTTCCTTTGACTTGGCCTTTATTAGCCAATCGTCCAAGTATGGGAAGACATGTATTTGTTGTCTTCTTAGGTGTGCTGCCACCACAGCTAGGCATTTTGTGAAGACTCTCGGTGCTGTTGTGACACCGAATGGAAGGACTTTGAACTGATAGTGCTGTCCTTCTAACACAAACCTTAGGTATTTTCTGTGGGCTCTGTGAATTGGGATATGAAAGTAAGCGTCTTTTAGATCCAGTGTAGAAAGAAAGTCCCCTTTCTTCAGTAAAGGGAGTACTTGTTGGAGCGTGACCATGTGGAAGTGCTCCGAATTTATGTAAGCATTGAGAGGTCTGAGGTCTAATATTGGTCGTAGGGACCCGTCCTTTTTGGGGATCAGGAAGTATAGAGAGTATACTCCTGTGCCCTGTTGATCTTTTGGGACCTTCTCTATTGCATGCTTTTGTAGAAGTGCTAGCACTTCTTCTCTTAACAATGTCAGATGATCCTGACTCATTGGACGCTGTTTGGGGGGATGTTTGGTGGGGTATCTGTGAGTTCTAGGCAATAACCATGTTGGATAATTTGTCTCACCCACTTGTCTGACGTGATGTTTTCCCAGACAGGTAGGAACTGTGATAGACGTCCCCCGACCGGTGTTATGTGGTCTGGGGGGAGTTCTATGAAGTCACTGTTTTGGTGTTGAGGCGTTGCGGTTATTATTATTTCCGCGGCCTCTTCCCTTATTGTTGTTACCTCTGTAACTGCCTCTTGAATTACCTCTGGGTGATGTTGGTGTGAAAGATGTGGATTGCTGATTCGTTCCTGTGTTCTTTGAGCCCCCTCTATAGGTGGATCTACGAAAGGAACCTCTGTGTGTTGGCTGTTGCAATGCTCCCATTGACTTAGCCGTTTCCGTATCTTTCTTCATTTTCTCTAATGTCTCGTCTGTGCTTGAACCAAACAATGTCTTCTGATCAAATGGTTTGTTCAGTAGGGCTGTTTGTACCTCTTGTTTGAATCCTGAGATTCTAAGCCATGCGTGCCTTCTTAGCATGACACTAGTGTTAATCGATCTTGCTGCAGTGTCTTTATTAATGGAAGTATTTGTTATTATTTTACCTTCCTGTATTAATTGGTCTGCCTTCTTCTGATGTTCTTTTGGGAGATGTGTAAGAAGTTTTTCTAACTCATCGTAATGTGCCCTGTCGTAACGTGCGAGTAGTGCTTGTGTATTGGCTATACGCCAGCTATTCGCTGCCTGTGATGCTACTCTTTTACCTGATGCATCTATTAACTTTGACTCTTTATCTGGTGGAGGAGCCTCTCCTGTAGATAATGAGTTTGCTCTTTTACGAGCGTTTGAGACCACCAGCGAGTCTAGCGGTACATGCCCTCTAATAAATATTGGGTCCTTTGGAGCCGCTTTGTATTTTTTATCAATTCTTGGGTTTAACACCCTGGCTCTCACTGGGTTTTCGAATATCTCATCTGTGTGAGTAAGAAGAACCTTCAACATAGGAAGAGTACCTGATGTTCTCTGTGCATTAGGTAGAGTCTCTAACAAGAAATCCTCTATTTGAGGTTCTGTATGTATATCTACCTTGTGGTATTTTGCTGCCCTATTAATGAGCTGCACAAAACCTGTGTTATCATCAGGTGGTGAAGGCTTTGAGGGATATAGCTCTGGGTCGTTGTCCTCATCTGACCCTACATCATAATTTTCCCATGGATCCTCCTCATCTGGGATAGTTTCGTCATCCCCTTGAGGTTCTCCCTTCCCTAGATCACTGTCTACATCTGACTGAGGTGTATCTGGTCTTGGTGTGGAAGGTGTAGGAATATTTGGCCTATTGTGAGGAATAGGAGAAGAGGGTGTTACTCTAGGACGAGGAGAAGCAGGAGGAGTTATATTCGTCCCCATTGTTCTCTTTTTTGAAGGAAGAGGTTTATCTTCTGACTGTTCACTCTTTCTCTTCTTCGTGACCACTTTCCCAGTTTGTGGATCAATAAACAAGATCTTTTGTTTGGGATCTGTCTGTTGCTCCTGAATCGGTACCGAGGGTCCTGGTTCCGAGAGGTGCTTTTGTTTTCGATCGTCAGATCTTGTTGTTTTCGACACCGAATGTTTGCTCGATTCCGACTTTCTTGGTATCGAGTGTCTTTTGGGCGATAAGTCATATTTATGTTTCGACATGGAATGTTTCGATCCCGAGCTCTCCTTTGTATGTAGCCTCGGTGCCGAAGTCGATGTCGCCCTTTTCTCGGATCCGACATGGTGGGAGTCCGAGTGTTTCGGTTTCAGTTTCGGTTTCGTTGCCGGGCCCGAGGGCGGGGCGTCGGAAACTTTTTTCAGCGGTTTGACCGGGCCCGAGGGCGGGGTCGTTACCGCACGGGTCGGTTTTTCGGTAAGGGGAAGTCGTCACTCACGGTTTGTTGCTCGATGAGTTCTTCAACCTCCGACTGGTCCCCTTCCGACCCCGACTGGTCCTCTTCTTCCTCGATTTGTTCGTCTCCGAACAGCTCCGGGATCGCTTCCGCCTGCATTCTGGAAACCTCGTGTCTTCGAGCTCGACGATTTCTAATCGTTAGCTTGGAGGAGAATGCTGCGCAGGCTTCGCAGTCCCTGGATTCGTGTTCAGGCGATAGACGGAGGTTGCACACCTCGTGTAGGTCCTTGTGTGGGAACTTAGCACCACACGTTGGACATTTTTTGAATGGAGTCCTTTCCATGGACTCCGGGCTTGACTGCGTCGAGAAAGGCCTCCTGTTCTTCGACGTAGATCCAAGTTTTTCTCTTCTATTTTGAATTTGTGACGCGTCGGAATGGAAATGAACGCGTTCGAATAACAATACCGTCGAATTGGAAAAGGAATACGCGCCGAAAATCACTTTCTTGTGAAGTTGATCTGGAGCGTCTCGATCTTCATCCGAACCCGATGGCGGAAAAAAACAATCTAAGGATGGAGCCGATGCCCATGCGCACTACCAACCAAGGGAGGAGTCACCAAGAGACAAAAGACTCTCCAAGAGAAAAACAAAGTGCAATCATCCGAGCCCAACACCAGATGGCGATCTATTCATAATGTACCATCTGCAGCCCATATGCCTCGAACATACAGTTGTCAAACTTTCAATAGCGGTTCCAGTTTACTTAAGTTCAGGTTGCCACAGTTCTCTTTTGGCAATAAGCAATCTTTCGGGCCTTCTGCCCAGGTTCGACAAGGTTCGGTGTCTCTTAGCGCCTCAATGCGCTCTCTGCGTGGGCCTCGAGGGCCAGGAGCTGTGCGAGCCTCGGTTTTAGAGGCGGCTCGCGTTGGGAGCAGATAGCGCGGTGCGAGCTCGAGTTGCAGGTCGCTCGCACCGTGAGGATACAACACAGTACCTTTCAAATTCTTGTGGAGCGGCGGCTTCCAGGGGAGCTGTCCCACGTCGCGTTGCTTTTCCGGGGTCGCTGTTCGCTGCGGCTCTCAGCCGGGCAGGTCACGGGTCATCCGGGGCGGCGGTGCTCTGTGGCGGCAGGGTCCCTTCCTCGTCATTCGCTCCGACCCTGGGGGCGGCGGCTGTGTGGTGGCGGCAAGTGGCAGTACGGTCCCCAAGTGCAGGACGTACCCAGCCAAAGTACCGGTTGCAGCTGTGCGCTCACAGCTGAGCTGTCGGGCAGGCTACCGACCAGAGGGGGTTATCACAGGGCAGCTGTCCGTCTTCGCAGGTGGATTGACGGCTCGAAGCGCAGTCAATTCGGGAGCTTGGACCGGACGGGTCCTCCTTCACTTTGCTCTCGGGCTTCCGGTGCAGTTGCGGTCACGGTGCTCGGGCCTGCGGCGGCTGGACCTCACGTTGCTCTCGCTGTTGCTTTGGGCCCCGGTCACGGTGCTCAGGGGGATGTCGATGCCTTGGTTACGGGGAGCGTGGCAGGCTTGCCCAGCGCTCCCAGACCCCTCTGTCAGTACTGCAGCGATAAGCAGCACACACAGTCGCTTCCTTCAGGATGTAGCGCCCACTGGTCCTGGGGCGCTGGTCAGGGGGCAAGTTCAACAGCAAGCCCTTGGAGATCTTTCAGCAGAGTTTGGCACAAAGTTTCTCAAAGCAAAAGTCTTCTTGTAGTCTTTTCTTTTTCCTCTCCTTCTGCAGCAATGCACCAGACACAGGCAAGAGTCAGCACTCTTCCTTGTCCTTCCCGGTCCTTCTCGTCGGGTACAGTTCCTTCTGTAGCACAAACAGGATCTAATTTACAAGGAGCAGGGCTCCTACTTTTATACTGCATTTCTTTTGTTCTCGCAGGCCAGGGGGGCCTTTGCATAGCCACTTTCAGTCCTTGAGCACGCCGGTGGGTGTACTCCGGCTTCTGCTTTCAGTGTGAGGGGCAGGCGCATCAGACGCCCCACAGGAGGTGGAGCCAGCATTGTGCGGACAGGGGTAGCCAGAGTACCTTGTTGATGGGGGCTTCGCCCTTCCTGGGCCAGGTGTCGGCTGAGTCATCAGTCGCTCCCCAGGAGGGTGGAGCCAGCATTGTGGTGGCAGAGCACAGCAAGATCCAGAGTCAAGAGCCACTCCTACCTCCCACTAAGGTGTAATCTGCGCATTCACCACCTGTCATCCCCCAGCCCTGTCACTCACGCATCCCAGACAGTCAGATACACATACCAGCAGAGGCGGGCTGAAATGGTTAGGCAAGCAAATGCTAACTTTCTAAAAGTAGCATTTGCAAACACAGGATATTAAAATAAACTTTACTAAAAGAAATATTTCATCATCCTGAGTTCAGGCATACTAAACACGACTCTCTACCATGCTCCCTGAGCCTGCTGGGATTATAGGGTGTAATAATTCCAGCAGCTCAGTCTGGCCTAACGGGAGCAGGTAGCCTTCAATAGTGAAATACGAATTTAGTTGTAAGTCACTACTAGGACATGCCACACACATCAGGGCTTGTCCTACCTTACACCTACAATGCACCCTGCCCGCAGGCCTACCATAGGGGTGACTAATATGCAGTCAAGGGAAGGTTCAGGGGCTGGCAAGTGGTTGCAGTTGCCCAGCCGGCATGACAGTACGAGACTGCACGCGGGTTCTGCGGTGGCAGTCCCCAGACACATCTTACGGCTGCTTCTGTGGGTGGCGCAACCAGCGCTGCAGGCCCACTAGCAGTATTGGCATCTACAAGCCCTGGCACTCCTAGTGCACTTTACTAGGGACTAACAGTAAATCCAATGAACCAATCATGGATACCAATCACATGTACTATTTACAGTAGGGAGCACTTGCACTGCGGCACGGGTCGGCCGTGGCGCAGTGCCCTGAGTATCGGAAAACCAGCAAAACATCGGAGGCACACCAGCAAAAAGTGGAAGGGAAACTCACGCCAAGGTGCCAGGTCTAACATGTGTCCCCTCCAGCTGAAATGTGGGGGGAACTACCCTTCCCCAGGGAGTTCCACATCACTAAGGCGGAAAAATCTGGACAGACCGTCAGCGTTGGCGTGATCGGTGCCAGGGCGGTGTTCCACCGTAAAGTCCATACTCTGTAGAGAAATGGACCACCTCAACAGTTTCGGGTTCTCACCCCTCATTTGCATCAACCATCTGAGGGGCCTGTGGTCCGTCTGAACTCGGAAGTGAGACCCAAACAAGTAGGGTCTTAGCTTCTTCAGTGCCCAGACCACAGCAAATGCTTCACGCTCTATTGCACTCCACCTACTTTCCCGTGGAAGTAACCTCCTACTTATGAAGGCTACGGGTTGGTCAAAGCCCTCCTCAGTCATCTGTGAAAGAACAGCCCCTACACCATGCTCTGAAGCGTCTGTTTGCACTATGAATTCCTTGGAGAAATCAGGAGCCAGGAGCACGGGCGCCGTGCACATGGCAGTCTTCAGGGTGTCAAAAGCCTTCTGACAGGTGTCAGTCCAAATCACATTCCTGGGCTGCTTCTTCGAAGTCAGCTCTGTCAAGGGGGTCACGATCGTGCCATAGCCCTTGATAAAACCTCCTGTAATACCCAGTGAGCCCCAGGAAGGCTCTCACTGCAGTCTGGGTCTTGGGGGGTTCCCAAGCCAGGATGGTCTCGATTTTGGGTTGCAAGGGTGCTACCCTGCCACTCCCCACTTGGTGTCCCAAGTACACCACTGAACCCTGCCCAATCTGGCACTTGCTTGCCTTGATTGTGAGGCCTGCTCTGCGCAGGGCCATCAACACTTCCCAGAGGTGTCGCAGGTGTTCTGGCCAGGTGCCACTGAACACCGCGATGTCATCCAGGTAGGCGGCACTGAACTCATCCAGCCCAGCCAACACCTGGTTGACCAATCTCTGAAAGGTGGCAGGGGCATTCTTCATTCCAAATGGCATAACCCGGAACTAGAAATGCCCATCTGGTGTAGAGAACGCTGACCTCTCCTTTGCCCCATCGGTCAAGGCGATCTGCCAGTACCCAGACGTTAAATCAAACGTACTGAGGAACCGGGCAGCCCCTAGCCGATCAATGAGCTCAACAGCTCTTGGGATGGGGTGCGCGTCAGTCTTCGTGACTGAATTGAGTCCTCTGTAGTCCACACAGAACCGGAGTTCGGGTGTGGCTCCCGGCGCAGCAGCCTTTGGGACCAAGACCACGGGGCTGAACCAAGGACTGCTGGAAGACTCAACCACCCCAAGGGCAAGCATCTTGGAGACCTCCTCTTTGATGCAGGCCCGGACCCTGTCAGTCACTCTGTAAGCCTTATGCTTCACAGGTAAGCTGTCTCCAGTGTCCACATCATGGACGCACCAATCTGTGACACTCGGAACCAGGGTGAACAGATCTGGAAACTGCCCCAGCAACTGGCGGCAGTCTTCCTGTTGTTCGGGGGTCAGGGTGGGTGAGAGGTTAACTCCATCCACTGACCCGTCTTTCTCACAGGCCACTAAGAGGTCAGGAAGAGGCTCCGACTCCTCCTCCATTCCATCATCAGTTGCCAACAACATGCCCACTTCGGACCTTCTTAAGTGGGGCTTGAGGCGGTTGACATGTAGGACCCTCAAAGGGTTCCTGGGCGTCTTCATGTCCACCAAGTATGTCACTGGGCTCTTCCGCTCCACAACCTCAAATGGACCTGTCCACTTATCCTGAAGGGCACAGGGTTCCACTGGGGCCAGGACATACACCTCTTGTCCAGGCTGAAGCTCGACCAGAGTGGCATTCTGGTCGTACCACCGCTTCATCTCCTCCTGGCTTGCTTCCAGATTTGCCTCGGCAAGTTGTCTGAAGCGCCTGGTTTGGTTTCTGAAGGTCAGCATGTAGCTATATACATTCTGGGGAGGTTTCCTGGGAGATTGCTCCCAGCCTTCCTTTACCAAACTCAGTGGTCCTCTCACGGGGTGACCGTACAGCAGTTCAAAGGGACTGAACCCTAGGGACTTCTGTGGTACCTCGCGATATGCAAAGAGCAGGCATGGTAAGAGGACGTCCCACTTACGCCTCATCGGACCGTCTAGGCCCATGATCATGCCTTTCAGGGTTCGGTTGAACCTTTCAACCAACCCGTTTCCTTGGGGATGGTAAGGCGTGGTGAACTTGTACGTTACACCACACTCTTGCCAAAGGGACTTCATATACTTGGATATGAAGTTGGTCCCCCTGTCGCTCACCACCTCTAGAGGGAATCCTACTCGTGAGAAAATTCCCATCAGTGCACGTCCCACCACGGGGGCCGTCACTGTCCTCAGAGGGATGGCTTCAGGGTACCGGGTGGCATGGTCCACCAAGACCAGGATGAACCTGTTGCCCATGGCTGTCTTGGGGTCCAGAGGCCCAAAAATGTCAATACCCACTCGCTGGAATGGCGTACCGACCACAGGGAAGGGTTGGAGGGGAGCCTTGTTCCTTCCTCCGCTCTTCCCACTTGCCTGGCAAGTCGGACAGGTTCTACAATGAGCGTCTGAGCTCTTGTGCATTTGGGGCCAGTAAAAGTGGGTGACAAGCCTGTCATAGGTTTTGTCCATCCCCAAATGTCCTGCTAAAGGCACATCGTGAGCCAGACCCAGTAGGAAAGCTCTGAACTTCTGGGGTACCACCAGCACACGGGCTGACCCAGGTTCAGCAGCCTTAGGCTCTGAATACAGGAGGTCGTTCTCCCAGTACACATAATGTGTTTTGGCCTGAACACCATTGGCCTGGTCTGCAGCCTGCTGCCGCATACCCACGAGAGAAGGGCATTCTTTCTGCTCCTTGCAGAATTCCTCCCTGGAGGGTCCTCCTTCTTGCTGCCAATGGGTCAGCTCAGGCAGGTCCCCCAGTTCGGCAATCTGTTCCCCTGTAGGCTCCAGGGCATCCCCCTCAAGGTCTGCTTCCTCCTGGACCGTGGGAACTTCAGGGGCCGGTTTCCCGCGCCCCTTGCGCCTTCTCCCTAAGGCCGGTTCCTGGGCCTCTCCTTCAGGCCCCAGGACCTCTTGATCACCCCTACTGGCTGCCATCAACCGGGTGGTCACGCACGCCCAGTCAGGCAGACCCACCATCCGCAGGTGAGTCGTCTTCTCCACCTTTTCCCAAGGGGAGTGCTCCAAGTCATTCCATAGCAAACAGTCAACAGGCATGGTTTTCCTTACACAGACCTGCAGAGTACCAGAGACCCCCCCCCCACTCGAAGGGAACTTGAGCCATCGGACACTGACTCTCTGAATTATCAGCATTGATAACCCTACAGTAGGCATGGGGTACAACCTGCTCTTGAGACACCAGGTGCTGCCTCACTGCAGTCACACTGGCTCCTGTGTCTCTAAGAGCCTCAGCTTCCTTACCATTGATGATCACCACCTGCCCATATTTCTTAGTGTTAGAGGGCAGGTAGTTTGTAGGGATCATCTCACTGTCTCCTAGTGAGACTAGGGTCATGTGAACGGGATCTCCACCTCCCGGGACCATCACTTCTTCTCCGAAGTGAACACTAGTCACTTGACGGGGCGGAGCACCAGTGGGTGCGGGTTTTCCAAACAGGCGACACTTGGGGTCACTGGATATGTGCCCCGGCTCACCACATTTGAAACAATTGAAGGGCCCCTTTGGAACAGGTTTACCTGTCGGGCCCCATTCTGCTTTGGGGGTGGGGGAGGCTGAGAACCTTTCTGCTGGTCCCCTTGGGGATTACTTTGGGGGCCTTTTTGGAACCCTTTCTGTTTTCCCTTGTCCCCCCCACTCTTCTGCTGGGGACCCTGCCCACTCTTGGCGGAGTCTCCCACTGGACCCTTGTGGACCCTGGTGCTGAGCCAGCGGTCCGCCTCCTCAGCAAGCTTCCTCGGGTTGGACAGCTTGCTATCGATCAGGTGTTGGCGTAACTCAGGAAAACAGTGATCAGACAAGTGCTCCCATGCAATTAAATCAAAGAGACCTTGAAAATCATTCACTTTGCTACCCTTCACCCAACCATCCAGTGCTCTGCAAAAATAAGTCACATACTCCACATACGTATTCCCAGGCCGCTTAGTACACCCCCTAAACTTCTGTCTATACATTTCAGGGGTAAGCCCGTACCTGTTCATTAAAGCTTCTTTCATGTGGGAATAGGACCTCTGGTTTTCAAGGGCAAATCTAGCAGGGTATCTCGCCCTTCGCTAAGGAACCTTCCCCACAACCCCGCTCCCCAATCCTTGTCAGGGACCCGGTGGGAGGACATGGCTACTTCGTATGCCCTAAACCATTGTCCTATGTCATCCCCCTTAAAGAACTCTTTAACTACATCTTTTGGGATGTGCACTCTTGACTCTACCTGCACTGGCGATGTGCTGCCACCAGAGGGAGGATGATCCAAGTTTCTCTCCTTTAGACTCATCTCCCTCATTTTCAATTCGTAATCCATTTGGTGCTTTCGCTCTTCCAGCGCCATTCTTTTGGTTTCAAGCTCCAGTTGGATTTTTAATTCTGCCAGCTTCCTTTCATGATCCCTTGTTTCCTTCCTGTCTACCAGCTCCTCTGGCGACAGGCCTTTACCAAAGCTGTGCACGCTGTCTTGCCTTTCGAGATCCACCAGATCCACAGGTGCATTCTGCTCCTCAGTTGCATCTTGCTCCGCGAGGGCATCTTGATCCTCCGGGGCCTTTCTGGACTCTATCCAGGCTTTCAGGGCCTTGTAGAGCTCTGGCTTGTTCTTGCAACCGGCGTGCGGAACCTTGAGTTTCTTACAGAAAAACTTCAGTTCATTCTTTGAGTATTTGTCCAGCTTTGCGGCGTCCCACTCCACCTCCAACATCTCAGAGGTCGTGGACTCCGCTCCATCCAGGCTCTTCGTGCCCGGCATGGTTTCTTCGCTAGGGATCTTCTCTTACAACAAAACCTGTGGCCAAGTAACTGGACTGAAATCACTGTGCAATGGTCAGAAGTTAAGGTATAAACACTGCAAATGTAAATTCGAAAATCCTCACCGCTGCGTCCAATGTAGGAAGGGGGAGGCTCTAGTTGGCGCAGTGTAGCACTAGCGACAAGCAGGGACTCTCTCTTCCTCGTCAGGGCTGAGGGTTACCTTCCAGACAACCTCTGCTTACCCTCTAGGTAGTGTGGCTTAAGCAGTCTTAGGCTAATCTTTGGGGCACATAGGGTTAAACACTTGCAATATCACACCGTCACAACCAACCCACCACACAATGACACCAAACTGTATTTGTAAAAATATATATCTTTATATAAATCTCAAGTAGGCTTGTAAATACAGTTGTCAAACTTTCAATAGCGGTTCCAGTTTACTTAAGTTCAGGTTGCCACAGTTCTCTTTTAGCAATAAGCAATCTTTCGGGCCTTCTGCCCAGGTTCGACAAGGTTCGGTGTCTCGTAGCGCCTCAATGCGCTCTCTGCGTGGGCCTCGAGGGCCAGGAGCTGTGCGAGCCTCGGTTTTAGAGGCGGCTCGCGTTGGGAGCAGATAGCGCGGTGCGAGCTCGAGTTGCAGGTCGCTCGCACCGTGAGGATACAACACAGTACCTTTCAAATTCTTGTGGAGCGGCGGCTTCCAGGGGAGCTGTCCCACGTCGCGTTGTTTTTCCGGGGTCGCTGTTCGCTGCGGCTCTCAGCCGGGCAGGTCACGGGTCATCCGGGGCGGCGGTGCTCTGTGGCGGCAGGGTCCCTTCCTCGTCGTTCGCTCCGACCCTGGGGGCGGCGGCTGTGTGGTGGCGGCAAGTGGCAGTACGGTCCCCAAGTGCAGGACGTGGGAAACACCCGTTACAGCGGAAGCACTGCATCGCGTTGCTATCGCATCGCGACTATTACATCGCAGATGGCTGTACATCGCATGCTACCACGCCGCATGCTAAGACGCCGCGATGACTTTTAAAGCGCTAGGCATTACATCGCATTACAGGGCAAAAGCCATGACATCGCCACAAAACAGAAACTGGTTATTACGAATAAAAACTACTTGCTAATGCAAGATAAAACAAGAAATATACACAGAAAAGCAAAAACGAACGGAAATAAAAGTGCACAGTACAGTGCACCAAAAAGAAAAGCAAACGTACGGAAATTACAATAAAACAATTAGCAGTACAATGCACGACAGACATAATCCGCAATATGATGGCCGAGGGCACTAAATAATAGAAAAGATTTACAACCACATATTATCTGATACAATTAAGATTTTTGGTATGATGAGCGAGGGCACCAAGTAATAAAAATGATTTACGACCACAGAACGGACAACGATGGTCTGAGTGCAGCGCGGCCAACTTTGGTGCTGGGGACTAATGTTCGAACCTCCTGTCACGTCTCCAACACATATAAAGTTATGATATTATCTGATTTAGAATTATGATTTCCACCTTTTGGCCCTGGATTGATTTACATGTATTATTCTATGTTTTCGAGTGGGAGTTACTGGATGAACTAAGAATGTGAACCCTTCTATATCAGTTCATACTTTCCAGCGGACTTTTGTTGCTGCCAAATTGGACATTCAGGCCTCAAGCTATATATACAAGCCTTTTTATTCATAGAAATCATTCTGTGAATGTTCGATGGTATCTTTATCTTCGTTGGACTGGGAAGTGGTGCGTGCTAATTAGCGGTCCTTGCAATGTTGCTAATCTTCACCTGATCTAATTTATACTTACACTCCACAAGCAGAATTCTCTTTGAAGAACAGCAGTTAAGATCTGCTTATATAAAATATTCTCTGCTACCTGAATTTAGGTTAATTCTGTATATCAAATATCTGGCCGAGGGCCCCAAATACTAGAAATGATTTACAGCCACAGAACGGCCAACGATGTGGTCTGATGGCAACGCGGCCAGCTTTGGTGCCGGGGACTAATGTTCAAACCTCCTGTCACGTCTCCAATAAAAAATAAATAAACCATGTACATTTTGTTTTGGTGGGCAACATTCCAACAATAACTTAGTTTGTATACACTGCGTGGAGGATTCAACAATATACCCTTAATGAATGTTAAGTGTTTTTCTTACTTACTGGGTGATTGGGTGGATGGGAAAAAAAACATATATATTTGCATCTTATGGATGCGTGGATGGGGTGGATGGGTGGGTGCGTGAATGGGTCGGTGGATGGGTGGGTGGGTCGATGGCTGGGTGGATGGATGCTTGGGTTGGATGCGTATATTTGCATTTTATGAATGCGTGGATGGGGTGGATGGGTGGGTGGGTTGCTGGGTGCGTGAATGGGTGGGTGGATGGGTGGGTGGGTTGGATGCGTAGATGGGTGGGTGGGTGGGTGGATGGATGTGTGGGTTGGATGCGTGGATGGATGTGTGGGTGGGTGGATGCGTGGATGGGTGGGTGGATGGATGCATGGGTTGGATGCGTGGGTGGGTGGATGCATGGGTGGGTGGGTGGATGCGTGGATGGATGCGTAGGTTGGATGCATGGATGGATGGGTGGGTGGGTAGGTGGGTGGGTGGATGGATGCATGGATGAGTGGGTGGATGGGTGGGTGGATGGATGGATGGATGCGTGGGTTGGATGCGTGGATGGATGGGTGGGTGGGTGGGTGGGTGTTTCCCATTGTAAACACATCCTCAACCCATCCTCTCAGCCTTTTAACCCACTCTGCACTCTGTCATTCTACCTCAACTGTGGATGAGTTTTAAAGCAGATACTCTTACAACAATGATCTCAGCATACTCTAAGGTACCCTCTGCTAACCCAGAAGAAGCGAAATACCATTAGTTGGCAAATAACCATATTCATATTTTGGTTGATCAAATGATAAAGTTGCAAAAAATATTTTCAATAGATATTCACATATTTGATTGATAGAAGCATACACACATGGTTTTAGTGTTTTTTATATTATATTTTATTGATTTTAAAAATCGAAAACAAACAAAAACCGAAAAGTAACACTCCAACGAAACCCAGCAGCCATCGATACAGCAACTACAACCCGGTCTCCTCCCACCCCTCCTCATGCCCCCCTACCGCTCAGAGGGATAATCCCATCCCTTCCCATCATTCCGCTATCCTCGGGTAGGCAGGCTTACCCAGTGTCTATCAAGGTATCTCTCCCTGCTTAAGCATGGCAAGAAAACATATTTTCCATGAACACAACGATAATGTATACAGCGCCACCTCAATTATACTTCTGAATGTTACCGCACAAACTACAGACATTGATTTGAACCCCCCTCCGTTTTTGTACTGATATCTTTCCTGTTAATGAGTTCCCCCCCAGCACGAACCTATCTTGCCACGTTGTACGGTTTTTTCATTTTCACATTCACACATCCCTTCTGCCCTGCCCTTCTAAAACCTCTGCTGCAGTTACTTGATGTGAGAGGAATATTACTCAAAAACACATTCGAGTGCATCGTATCCTGAATGTCTTTCATGACTCACACCCAAAAAAAACAGGACCCAGGTTCGTGTCTAAACACACAATATGTGGTGGAATTGCGTTGTTAGTAAATAGTAAATGTCAATTCAAGTGCGCGATACAAGGATCCTGACTAGGGGGGGGGCGACCGGCATAGATGCAAATGCAGGACGGTGAGTGTAAAGAATCCGGACAAAGGTTACACATCATGACAAAAAGTAATGAGAATCGGGGCAAAAGGTACGTCATATAGACACATCAGAGCGCAAAGAGCTGGTTTCACGCTCAATAATATTTTCTTTTCACTTACTTGCAATGTGGGGCGAGTCCTTTTATACCACCCCAATATGTGTTCCCAACATGTAAGGCGAAGCACTTTAAAAAGCGTGCAATTTCTTAAGATATAATTATAAATGTAATTAACACAACACCCCAAAAAAATGCAACATGTGCAAACATCCGATAGAAAGTGAAGATTTGGCGTTCAGGTGAGGGGGGGGGGGGGGGCTTTGGGAAGGGGGCCAGGGCTTAGAGGCGGGTTCTCGCAGGTGATTTCAAAGACCGCGTTGTTTTGCCATGCGACATGCTGTACTGCGGGGTAAAGTACGGCCCAATAGAAAGCAACGGAATCGCGTTGCAATAGATTGCGAGGTAATAACAGACGATGTCATGGACTCGGCGATCAAATAGATGCGGGGAAAAAGCACGCGATGTAAATGTGCGCGATGTAACATCATACATCCGCAGGACGTACCCAGCCAAAGTACCGGTTGCAGCTGTGCGCTCACAGCTGAGCTGTCGGGCAGGCTACCGACCAGAGGGGGTTATCACAGGGCAGCTGTCCGTCTTCGCAGGTGGATTGACGGCTCGAAGCGCAGTCAATTCGGGAGCTTGGACCGGACGGGTCCTCCTTCACTTTGCTCTCGGGCTCCCGGTGCAGTTGCGGTCACGGTGCTCGGGCCTGCGGCGGCTGGACCTCACGTTGCTCTCGCTGTTGCTTTGGGCCCCGGTCACGGTGCTCAGGGGGATGTCGATGCCTTGGTTATGGGGAGCGTGGCAGGCTTGCCCAGCGCTCCCAGACCCCTCTGTCAGTACTGCAGCGATAAGCAGCACACACAGTCGCTTCCTTCAGGATGTAGCGACCACTGGTCCTGGGGCGCTGGTCAGGGGGCAAGTTCAACAGCAAGCCCTTGGAGATCTTTCAGCAGAGTTTGGCACAAAGTTTCTCAAAGCAAAAGTCTTCTTGTAGTCTTTTCTTTTTCCTCTCCTTCTGCAGCAAGGCACCAGACACAGGCAAGAGTCAGCACTCTTCCTTGTCCTTCCCGGTCCTTCTCGCGGGTACAGTTCCTTCTGTAGCACAAACAGGATCTAATTTACAAGGAGCAGGGCTCCTACTTTTATACTGCATTTCTTTTGTTCTCGCAGGCCAGGGGGGCCTTTGCATAGCCACTTTCAGTCCTTGAGCACTCCGGTGGGTGTACTCCGGCTTCTGCTTTCAGTGTGAGGGGCAGGCGCATCAGACGCCCCACAGGAGGTGGAGCCAGCATTGTGCGGACAGGGGCAGCCAGAGTACCTTGTTGATGGGGGCTTCGCCCTTCCTGGGCCAGGTGTCGGCTGAGTCATCAGTCGCTCCCCAGGAGGGTGGAGCCAGCATTGTGGTGGCAGAGCACAGCAAGATCCAGAGTCAAGAGCCACTCCTACCTCCCACTAAGGTGTAATCTGCGCATTCACCACCTGTCATCCCCCAGCCCTGTCACTCACGCATCCCAGACAGTCAGATACACATACCAGCAGAGGCGGGCTGAAATGGTTAGGCAAGCAAATGCTAACTTTCTAAAAGTAGCATTTGCAAATACAGGATATTAAAATAAACTTTACTAAAAGAAATATTTCATCATCCTGAGTTCAGGCATACTAAACACGACTCTCTACCATGCTCCCTGTGCCTGCTGGGATTATAGGGTGTAATAATTCCAGCAGCTCAGTCTGGCCTAAAGGGAGCAGGTAGCCTTCAATAGTGAAATACGAATTTAGTTGTAAGTCACTACTAGGACATGCCACACACATCAGGGCTTGTCCTACCTTACACCTACAATGCACCCTGCCCGCAGGCCTACCATAGGGGTGACTAATATGCAGTCAAGGGAAGGTTCAGGGGCTGGCAAGTGGTTGCACTTGCCCAGCCGGCATGACAGTACGAGACTGCACGCGGGTTCTGCGGTGGCAGTCCCCAGACACATCTTACGGCTGCTTCTGTGGGTGGCGCAACCAGCGCTGCAGGCCCACTAGCAGTATTGGCATCTACAAGCCCTGGCACTCCTAGTGCACTTTACTAGGGACTAACAGTAAATCCAATGAACCAATCATGGATACCAATCACATGTACTATTTACAGTAGGGAGCACTTGCACTGCGGCACGGGTCGGCCGTGGCGCAGTGCCCTGAATATCGGAAAACCAGCAAAACATCGGAGGCACACCAGCAAAAAGTGGAAGGGAAACTCACGCCAAGGTGCCAGGTCTAACAATGACATTGCGTGTTCTCTTCGGTGGCGAATAGATCTAACCAAGGCTCTCCCCACTGCTGAAAGAGACCTTGCGCCACGTCCGAGTTCAGACGCCATTCGTGATCCATCATGCACCGGCGGCTGAGTTTGTCCGCCCTGGCGTTCAGGGAACCTGCCAGGTGTCGAACCACCAGAGTCACGCCCTGATGTTCCAGCCATTGCCAGAGGCGCAGAGCCTCCTGGCAGAGGGTCCACGACCCCACCCCGCCCTGTTTGTTGCAGTACCACATGGCGGTGGTGTTGTCCGTGAACACCTGCACTACACTCCCCCGAACAGAGGGGAGGAATGCCTTCAGTGCTAGACGAATCGCCGGTAGCTCCAAAAGGTTGATATGGAGCCGGGACTCCTCCGGAGACCAGAGGCCTCTGATCTCCGCCTCTCCCATGTGGCCTCCCCAGCCCTGGAGGGACGCGTCCGTCGCAACTACGTTCTCCGGTTGAGGAAGGGAGAGGGATCTGCCGCTGACCCAATCGCGGTCCGTGAGTCACCACTGCAACTTTCTCGCAGTGCCCTCCGAGATCAGGACATGGTCGGACAGGTAGCCCTGATGCTGGGCCCACTGAAACTTCAGGTCCCACTGCAGAGCCCACATCCGCCACCGGGCATGATGCACCAGAAGGATGCAGGTAGCCATCAGCCCCAGAAGCCGCAGCGTCAACCTGACCGAAACCCGGGATAAACCCGGGAAGATTGGAATCAGAGCCTGTATATCCCGAACCCGCTGCTCGGGTGGGTAAACCCGAAACTGCGCTGAGTCGAAAACCGCTCCGATGAAAAGGAGCTTCTGAGAGGGGCACAGGTGTGACTTCGGCACATTGATGGAGAACCCCAGCTGGTGCAAGACGTCTGCCGTCGTCATGAGGTGGCTGACGACTGTCTGGGGCGAGCCCGCCTTAAACAACCAGTCGTCGCGGTAGGGGAAGACTGAAACCCCTAACCTGAGCAGATGAGCTGCGACCACCGCCATCACTTTCGTGAACACCCGTGGGGCGCTGGTAAGCCGAAGGGGAGCACGGTAAACTGAAAGTGCTTGCGGCCTACTGTGAACCGCAGGTAACGCCGGTGGGCCGGCAGGACGGGGATGTGGAAATAGGTGTCCTGCAAGTCCAAAGCTACCATCCAGTCTCCTGGGTCCAGGGCAGCTAAGACCTGAGCCAGAGTCAGCATTTTGAACTTCTCCTTCCGGAGGAAGCCGTTGACGTCCTTGGCCAAGAGGGACGAAACTTCCTCCTGCAGGAGCCGCAAGTGATCCCCCGATACGCGCTGGTATTGCGGTGGTATGCCTTGAGGGGTCGTCTCGAAGGGGAGGGAGTAGCCCCTCCGGACGATCTACAGCACCCACCTGTCCGAAGTGACAGTGCACCAGTGAGAGTAGTGATGGCGAACCCTGCCCCCCCACTGGCGTCACATTGGCCGAGAAGCACGGACTAGGAGGGTTTAGAGGCGGATGCTGCGGGGGAAGGAGAGGACTGGTTTCGCCGTTGTCCCCGACCGCCTCCACGGCGATTTCCACGGCCGCCACCATGCTGGATGTTAGTCTGCGGCGTGTGGCTGGCAGCACGTGTGGGGGCACCCCTTCCTTGGCCACGAAAGGAGCGAAAGGCACCCATTTGCTGGCGCGGGGCCGAGAGGGCCAAGGACTTGGCCGTAGCCCTGGAGTCCTTAAAGCGCTCATGCGCATGGTCTGCCTTGTCGCCAAAAAGGCCACGGCCATCGAACGGCATGTCCATTAGAGTGTTCTGGACATCTGCCGAAAAGTTGGTGGACCTCAGCCAGGCGTGGCGTCTGACCGCCACCGTCGTAGCCATCGCTCTGCCTAGCGAGTCGGTGGTATCCAGTCCACACCGTATAGAATATTTGGCTGCGTCTCGGCCATCCACAAGGGCTTGGCCAAGTTTGGCCCGTACCTCCAACGGGCACTCTGGCAGCACTTCCGCCACCGTCTCCCACAGAGAGAGGGTGTAGTAGCCCAAGAGGCAGGCGGTGTTGGAAGACCGCAGTCCCAAACTAAGGGAGGAGAATATTTTCTTTCCATAATTCTCATACCTCTTGGATTCCCTGTCCGGCGGGGCCGAGGGGAATGTAGTCTGGGAATTTGAGGCCTGGATGACCAGACTCTCGGGGGTGGGGTGGGCGGACAGGAAACATGGGGCGCCCGGGGCCGGGCGGTGGTGTCTGGCAACGTTCCTATTTACAGGCGAACCCATAGCGGGCCTGGACCAAGTGCCCAAAAGAACGTCCGTCAAGGCCTCATTAAAGGGCAGCAGAGGCTCGGCCGAGCTTGACTGCGGTTTAAGGACCTCAGTGAGGAGGTTATTCCTCACGGCCGCAACGGGGAGCTCAAGGCCCAGGGCCTTGACAGCCCTCGTCAACACCACACTATATGTTGCTCCCTCCTTCGAAGCCACTGTAGGAGGGGAGACAAGACCAGTGTCTGGAGAGGTGTCCAGGCCACTGGCTTCCCCAATGTCTCCTGCCCAGTCCTCATAAGACTGACACTCCTTGGTCAGAGGGTCCTCAGACCCCTCCCAATCCTCCTCATCACCCATCTCCTGAATCTCAGGGTTGTCAATCAATGGGGCCTGTTCGTAGAAGTGGAAATATCCAAACGGCGTCGAAAGCGGCGCCCAGCGGCGCCCAGCGGCGCCGTTCCGGTGCCGGAACAGGAGCGAGGGAGGCATCGGGGCCGGCGCCGCCCGAGGACGGCGCCGGGGGTGACACCATACGGACCGACGACGGGGGGGTCGTAAGGTTCACTGGTGACGATCCGGAGCCCGACAAAGGTCTAGTGTGGTCCCGCGACACCGGGCCCGAAGGCGCCGGCGGCTTCGGGACCGCTTGACCTTGCGGCGCTGGGCCCGAAGGCACCGGCGGTGTCGGGACCAGAGGGCCCTGCGGCGCTGGGCGCAAAGGCGCCGGCGGGCCGAAGCACCCGACGACGTCGGGCCGAAGCCCCCGACCGGCTAGGGGCCCCAGACGAGTCCGCTGGGCCCGGAGGCGCCGCTGAGCCCGTCGGAGGAGAAAGGGACCTCATGGCCATGAGGAATCGCTCGATCTCCTCCGGCGTCGCGTTCTGCCCAGGGACCGGAGGGTGTGGAGCAGGTCGCGACGCCCTCGATTCCGAAGGAGCCGCGTGGGTGGTGTCACCCGAACCCCCGGCCGCATCGCGCGAGCGTCGGGGGGAGTCAGAAGAGCGATGACTTCTTGTGCTTCTTACCTGACGACTTCGACCCGGAGGAGTGGTGCCGACTCCTGGAGCTGTGGTGGCTCCGTCCCCGCGACCTGTCCCTCGACCTCCCGTGGGACCGGGATCGGGACCTCACACGGCGCGGGCCGACTGCCGGAATTCGAGTCGCCTGCGGGACCGCTCCCGCCTGGCTTTCGAAGAGAGGGCCCGGCAGTTGGAGCAGGCCTTGTCGTCGTGGTCGACGCCCAGACAAGTTAGGCACAGGTGGTGGGGATCCGTGACCGACATTGTGCGGTCGCAATCCTCACAGTGCTTGAAATCAGGCATCCCTACGGCACCGATCGGAGTCGAGAAGACTTCGAACAATGATCAAAAAGATCCAAAAAAGTTAGTCAAAAATTGACTAAGGGTTACTGCTTTTTCCAGATCTGCGCTTGCTGGCGCGGAAAAAAGAAGAACTGACGTCAGCACGGGGAGGCGGCGTCTAAGTACTCCGACAACGTCATCACGGCGCCCACGACGCCGACGACGGACGCAGAACGGCAGACGACGCCTACCGACGCGCAAGGGTACTGCTATGCAAAAGTGTCCGGATCCAGTCTGACGCCTGGGGATATTCTAAGGTAAGGAATCTATCACTAACGTGTCTCTTTCAGATATTATCTTTTCCTTGATGACCCGATCGTCATCTAGGAGCGGGCTTAGAATAGCTCCCTGACTGTCTCTGCCTGTACTGTTGACGGTATTGTTGTGATGACAAATAGGAGGGGTACCTTCCCTGTTGGTAACCTCCTCTATAAGATGGTTGTCCTCTTCCTCGGGCGTGTTGAAAGGGCACCTTACAATAGTGTAATGTACCCAGGGCCTTCGCCATAGCTGTATCCTTCTTGATACCCTGAAGGGCTTCATCTACTTGCCTTCCAAACAAATCTTCCCCATCGAATGGGAGATCTAGAATCTTATTTTGGACCTCCGGTCTAAAGGCAGTAGCTCTTAACCAACCTTGGCGTCGTAGGATCGCCGCACCCCCATGGGAGCGAAAGGCTGTGGTCCCGATGTCCATCGCACAATGGATTACTTCAGCCAAAGTCCTCTCTCCATCCTGCAGAACTTTTTTCGCTTCCTGTCTGTGTTCCTCAGGAATGAGGTCTATGTATGGAGCCATATCACACCACATCTGCCTGTCGTATACAGCCGGAATGGCAAGGGCATTTGCCGCTGTAACGAGGAGAGCCGATGTAGGAGAGTAGGGTCTGCAATCCTATGATCACCCAGATTTTTTGCTTTTGTTTCACTGGTTTACGACTTTCTCTGGCTGTGGGCCTGCCAATCAGACCCACAGCCTGGCTGTTCTCTCTCTAAATTACAACATGTACCCTAGGTGCATTTACCAATTGGTACTGGGCCACCTTATCAGACCCTGTAACTCAGGGCATAGGTGTATCCAGGGCCTACCAGGGGCTGAAGCATGTATTATGCCACCCCTGGCTGGCCTCCTAAATTTGACACAACTGGCTGCATGACAGCTGGGGCAAAGTCGTGTAATCACCCTTTGCTGTAGATATAGTATACCTATATCTAACCCTAAAATGGATACACAGATTCCTATCAGTCACTCCTATGGCAGGCCTTAACAATCCTGAAGGCAGAGTGCTTGGAATCGTGTGAGATGGTGCTCTGGCATGAGCTGAGCCTGTCTGCAGCTTGCGGAATCAAGTCCTAAATAGCTGTTCCATGATATCGCATACCATATACTCTTAAGTGCATTATAATCCTCGCGGTTAAATGCTATCTTTGGTATTGCTTTATCAAAACATGTCGAGTAAGGTGTCATACGAATTGGAATACTAACCCCTCGCCAATTCTGGCGACGGGGTTAGCATTCCACCCTTCTAGAGGGACACGACATGTATGTAACTGTGAACCCCGGTTAAAGTTAAACGAAGCCTCAGCTCCACAAAATGGATGCTGCCACCACAGACACGAGTCTGACCCCCTGCAGCTGGGAGCCCTTCCAGCGAGGGGAGCCTGGACAAAGGGTTTCCTGTCAGGGGCGGTGCTAGCACCGTCCCAGACATGGTTTTGTGTATCCTGGGTAGGCAGGGCTTTACAGGAAGGTGACTGCTGAGTGGCACCCCGGTGCTCACTACGCATAGGCCGGTCAGAACCAGTTCCAGGGGCACACCAGCCCCTGGCCTGGGGAAAGTCCGGCATGGCAGAGGGGTGTAACCACCCCCCTCCTAGTCCCACCCATAGGCAGGACCTAGTCACCGGGTCAGCCCCCTTTTTTAGTATAAAGATAGGAGCGGGCCCCCTGTTCAAATTAGATCACCTTTGGAATCAAGACACGACTTTCTGCGAAAGACATCAAGATTTCCTTCTTCAAGATTCTCCCTTGTGGCTAAGGAGTAGTCACCCTGCATCAAGCGGGCACCATCCTAAGAACACTGCGGTCTGCTGCAAGTCCTTCTTCACGAATCCGACGACCCAGCTCGACGAGACCCGGCTTCCCTGGCACCTCTGACCTCTACTCACCTCTACAGCAAAGCTGAGAACTGTGAGTGCGACGAGACCTCGAGGGACCGACGATCGCCAAGACTGCACGACTTCTTTGCAACAAGCCCACCGTGTGCTCCACTGGTGAGTGCTTTGGGGTCCGAGAAGCCCCAACCCTGAGCAGCTCCAGCACCGAAGATCAGCCCTCCAGCATCTCCACGATCTGCGTGGGGCCCTTCTGCTTTTGCGTGCTCACCGCGCTGTGTGGCTACTAGCCGGCTGGCTTGTGGTCTTCTTCACGACGCCCGACGACATCACTGCTGCTGGTCTGGTTGCTCCAGACTGGCCCTTGCTTCCTTCTTCAAGAGAGGCACCCAGGACCCTCCTGGTCCACTCCAGACGCCATTTTGAGTCCACCGCGTGGGATTGAATTTGCCAAGGCTTTGTTGCCCAATCCTGGGTCCAGCGACGCCGACAGCTTCATCCATCGTGGGACAGCTCGCTCCTCCATCCTGGTCGCCGACAACGCCTCCTGGTCCGTGAGATCTGCGAGCACAGCGTCACCCACTCACCTAGTCGAGGTGACTACCATCTGGTGCCCTCCTGGTGCCACCTGACTACTGGCTAGTAGTCTCGAACTTGGTCCCCTCTGCTTTCAGGTGTCATCTTCCTTCGATCCAGGCTTGGATCCATCGAACTTTCTTCACTGGTCGCCTGCCAGCAACTTCTTTCTTCCAGGCTCCTGGTCCGTCTACGAGGATTCCCGACGTCTTTTGAGACCTATGCAGCTGCAGCCCCTGGGCTAGGTAACTTCGGCATTTCGGTGCCCCAGCATAGCCTCACTATCCAAGGGTCAGGATCCACTTTCGTTTTCCTCCTACCAGGTCGGGTTCGCCCGAGAACACTAACTTTGTCATTACTAGCTACCATAGACTTTGTCCCGCATCACGGGTGAGAGTGCACACTCTGCACCCGAGTCCCCTAGGCCTCCTAGAAGTAATCTGAAGATTCTATAGTCAAGTCCTAGCGATTCCTAAGCCTAATAGTACTGTACTTACCTGCTAGTAATTTCGCATTCCACTTTCAGAGTATATGGTTTTCCGTGCCCCTCGGGCATTTGTATATACTGTGCTAACTTAAGTATTTTCGTAAGAGTTTTGTTTTGTGCTTAGTACCCTGTCCTCATAAAGAGTACAGGGCTGTTGTGATTCTTAATAAATATCTTGTTTATTTTCATAACACTTGTGTGGTGTCCTTTCACTGGGTATTCAAGGGGTATATGTGTGGTAAACAGCTGGCTTAACACGCCCTCTCGAGTCTTTAGCCTTAGACTGCTCGTATCCATGCTACTAGGATAGCTGGTCTATAACGTTGACTTACAACCAATCATCAATAAGGGTTGCTGGACTGATACATAGTGTTCACTAGAATAGTGAGCACTGCATATCAGGCCACCTTCTCACAGCCGACATAGAGGAAAACCTTTTCCCTGCATTGTCCAAACGTCTTCCCTCCCTGTCTGGAGGTGCAGATATAGGTGCCGATGGATTCTTAGATTTTTGTTGCGCTGCCTGGAAAATTACTAAGTCCGGGTTAGGATGGCCTAGTAAACACGCTGGTGCTTCCGAAGGGGCCTTATATTTCTTTTCCAGTCTAGCGAGCACAGGTGTAAACGTCGCTGGTGTTTTCATCACCTTCAAGCCTTCTTCCCACACATGGTTGATGACTGGTATGGATCGAACCGACTTATGGTATGGCTCTTTAAAATCATAGAGGAAGCATTCCGTCCGAGTCGTAGCCATTGGAAGCTTAATCTCTTCGCAGCTCTTTCCATTAAATTATGGAATCCACCGATATCCACCGGTAGGGAATTCGCAGGTACTGGTGTGGGAGACGCTGGAGATGGGATTAGGTAGTCATCCCACTCCTTGTTGGGATCCGTTATTTCTCCCTCTTCCTGGTCATCATCGTCCGTGGTAACCGGATCCTGGTGATGTTGAACTTCAGGTGTTGGAGGCGTAATTTCCTGTAGTGACTCTCTGCTTCTGACTTGAGTAGCCGGGATGGAACGTGGGTGTGAAACGGGAATTTCCTGAGAGGCTATTGTCTGTGGAAATCTCTTTTTATAGTCTGCCAGCATAAACTGCAGAACCATCATCATGGAGGATGGCATAGCAACCATTTCCTCATGGTATACTTGTCGATACTGTAGCTGCGAGGGGTTCTGATACTCTGCATAACCCTCTTCGTAATCATCCTCCTGGCATTTCACATGTAGTTGCGATGGACTACTAGCATAACCAAAGGGTCCGTCATCCTCCTCCTCTTCTGACTCCTCCTCCTCCTCCAGTAGATGTGATTGAACCGGAGGCGTCATTTTGCTAGGGGAAGTGACTTCTGGCGGAATCTTCTTACGGACAAGTAGCTGTTTTTCTAGAGTTTCTCTTGTCAAAGAACCCGTCGATGAGATCGCAGTCGACACTACTGTTGACGATGTCGTCGTCGACAACAGGCGTAGAGCGCTCTCCGTCGTCGACGACATGGTCGTCGTCATCGCTGCCATCGTCGTCGATTTTACCGGCGTCGACGCCACCATCGACGCAGACACCGTCGACACCACAATAAGCAATCATGGTGACTTTGGCATTTTCTTAACCTCTATCTTCGTTGTCGACGACAATGGTTTCTTCGTCGACAATGTAAGTTTTTTAGATTTCTCCTCAGGAGGCTTAGAGGATAGCTTCCTGAAGGGCTCTTTGACCTGAGGAGGTGACTTTGATGGCTCAGAAGTACATTTCTTTGACACTTTCTCACAAGAAGTGTGTCCTTTACTCTCCTTTTCCTTTGCTTGAAGAGATTTTGAAGGACTACGCCCAGAAGACCCATGAGTGGTCTTTTTTAGGGCCTTCCCAGGACGTTCCTCTGAGGAGATTTTCTTCTCTTTTGAGATCTCCTAGATGTAGAGGAGGAGCCCTCATCACTGTCACTAGAGATAACCTCCTTTCTGGCCTTTAACTTCTGAAGCCATATCAAAAGGTGTCCCTCACGATCTCTAAGAGTCTTACTAGAGAAAGTGTGACATACCTTGCAGTCCTTGGCCTGGTGAGCAGGGTATAGACAGTAAATGCAGTCTTCATGAGGGTCATCAGTGTAGAGCCTCTTCTTTGAGCAGGTAGCAAAGGCTCTAAATAGACCATTCTTTTCCAGACATTCTAAAAAAAATGTACTTAAAGACAGTCCAAAGTATTATCAAATCCAACTGAAGATGAAAGAACAAAGTTCCTCAAAAAGGCTGAAAAGACAGAGTTTGAGCAGAGCTCAAAGGAGACTCTCTAGCACAACGTGTCGTAGAAAACCTGAAGGGCAAAAGGTTCTCTGAGGAGTGTTCTAGAGGGTGAGGAGATATGATTGGTCTAGAGACAAGTTTGGTCTCTTTTACATAACGAAGGTTATGGGTTGCAAAAGGGAAATGGGCCTAGGCCTCTTTTCAGTTTGCTATACAACTAAGTATTGCTTTTTTATATACCGGAGACTCTCGTCTCGACGACGGGGAATGATTCAGGCATGGGAATCTGTGAAAGCTCCAATACTGGAGTAAGTATTTATTGCAGTGCAGTTGATCAGACGGGAGGACACATCTGTCCCAGTTTGCATCGGCCAGGGGTGGAGGTAGTGTTCAGATAGCTGGTACAGGTTCTCATATGCTACCAATACCGAAGACAGTTTCCAGACACCATTGCACAGTAAGCTTCTATTACTTGTCTTTCATCCAGATCACCTGCAACTTAGATGGCACTTGAAAAAGCTTGCAATCCATTTTTTCTTATTCTTCCAAGCACTTGTTCAACATCATGAATCATATCAGTCAACATTACTGTTGCAGAGGTCAATTTGAATATAAACTCATATAGACTTAAAATTCAATCTTACCTCTGATCTAGGGACACATAACCTGAATAATGGAATTGTCAATGTGTCTGATGCTTTCGATGTCTTTCTGAAGTCTGAAGATGGAAATCTGACAGTTGCAATGCCTTCTTGTTCATTAATAGATGTTACCACTCCAATACTCCCAGCAACTCCCTTGCCTAAGACCTAGCAAAGAAATAATATAAAACATCATCACATATAAAAATCAGTCCAATTTGTGACAGCACAAAAGCGAAGGCTACCAGTACACCATGCATACCAGATCTTACGGCCAAATGTTTTCATAGCACTTTTTTATTGTGAACTTATTGAAAAAAGCTTTCTTTTAGCCAAAATTATTAAATGTATTCCCGCCCACCTTAAAATAAATACAAGTAGGACATAGTAATTACTTGAGTCACTTAGATTAACAATATTTAACCTGCTCAAATTTAATGACCTGTTGAGATGGCCAAATGAATAAGCTACTTAACTTGCTTTTTCTGGTAAAGAAGCTACTTACCTTGAGTAATGCCTTTTCTGGTAAAGACTATAACCACAGATTCCAAGTTCTGAATTTCCTGTGGAGCCAGACTGGATCTGGACACTTATGCATGGAAATCTCCTCGCAAGCCAACAGGTGGAGTCTTTCTGCTTTTTGCCACTCCATCCCATGCGGATGTGACATTGGGACCAGTATATTTTACACCACTTGCTCGCACTGGCGTCAGTTTCTCTCTGAACGTCTTTCTTGTAAACAGACGTGAAAGCCCATAAAAACAAATGTGAAACACGGAGTAGAAATGTTTTGGTTTAAGACGGCATCTCATTAAAATTTGACTGGATAAGACCATTCCACAGAACAGGGAGAGGGTGGGCAGCTGAGGAATCTGTGGTTAGATAGTTTCTGTACCAGAAAATTTGTTACCAAAGATAAGTAAATTTTTCATCTAATGGGCACTTCTAACTGCAGATTCCTTTTGAACACAAACCAAAGCAGTACCTACAAGGTTGTTCATCTGTGGAATGACTCAGACCAGGAAATTCTGCAGGACAGATCAGATGAAATACCTGTCCCGCTGGATCTGGCTGTATACGCGGTAATGTTTAGCATACAGAGGGACAGCCACTGTAGCAGCTTGGCAGATGTCCAAGACTAGCGCACCATGAGCTAGCGTCATGGAAACAGCTCTTACCCTTGTGCAGTGAGCACACAACTATTCTGGTGGCTGCTTTCTGGTGAGCCCATACCAAACATCTAGAGATGCTACTTTTCTATACAGCTCTGCTACTCTTTGGCCCAGAAAAAAAACAACTAACAGTAAGTAATCATGCTGAAATTCCTTGCTCCTGTCAATGTAAAAACATAAGGGCCCTCGTAGAATTGGGGAGATGTAGCCATTCCTCGTCCGTTGATGCATGAGATTGGTCATAAAATGTTGACAATGTGATGGAGTGCACTATATGAAAGGGCTGAGTACTTTGGGTAGAAATGCGGCTTTTGTTTGAAGAACTCATTTGTCCAGGAACAATTAGACAAATGATGGAACAGGAGACAAAATCTGAAGTTCAGCCACTCACCTGGCAGATGTTATGTCGATGGGTAACACTGTTTTAAGCGTAAGGCATAAAGGAAAACCGTGCATAGGCTCAAAAGGCAACAATACCAGATAGGCCAAGACAAGATTTAGGTCTCAATGCAGCACTATAAAAGGAGTAGGTGAGAACATAGGGGTCAGCCCTCTCAAAAAATGCATCACAACAGGTGATCTGAATAGGGATAGCCGATCTGGTAAAAAGGCCGAAAGGGCCGATATGTAATCATTAACTTTGGCCACAGCAAGGCTGTGGTTGGCCAATGATAAACACAATAACAATATATCAGATAGAAGCTTGTAAGGGTGATGACAAGAAGAGCACCAAGCAGCAAACTCCTCCTTGTATTCTACACAGCCAGACTTTATTGAAGAGCACCCAACTGCCAGAATAACTCCAACCACCTCAGTAGTAACGCTGAATGTCATCAACGGTCACCGCTCATTCTCCACGTATGGAGGCATAGATTATGCAACAGGATCTGGCGGAAAACTCACCCTTTCTGCTGCGACAGGAGGTTCTCCAGAGGGGGCAGCGAGATCGGAGGCCAAATGCTCAAGGCCAGAAGCAGCTCAAGGCCAGGGTACAACACTAGGATGATTTGGGTCTGGTATTCCTTCATCTGTTTCAGTACTTTGGGTAGGAGATGTAGTGTTGTATGTTGATTTAGATTCCATATGCATTTCCCGATTCATGCCCTTATATAGGTACATTTCACATTGCCCTTATATAGGCATTGATATCCAGTCCTTATTTAGGCATAGTCCATGCTACCCAAATACAGGCATGGCTACTTCCATCCGTTCATCTACGTCACAACGAGTTCTTGGAAAAACAGACTCTTAAGCCGTTAGGGACTTCCCCTTGCTTGGACATTGATTTCTCCAAGAACTCATTTATTATGCATGAACATCTATTCCTTAGGGGTTCATTCATGACGTTCATATGCCCGACTTTACGTCAATACTGGCATTTGCTAAACACCTTCAAGGTATAGATTTTGCTGTGGCAAAGCACGGTGTGGTTCGGTGCAGTTCGACTACCTACTTGCACGACGCAGCTCGCCACAGCAAGACCAGAAGGAAGCCAACTCTCCAGCTGACGCACTGACAAGACGCTGTGATCCTCCTACCAAGAATCCAGCCCCAGTGTTTCTGACTCCCCTTGCGCGGTGTTGGGAAATCGAGTCTCAAGAAAAAGATACCAACCTCTCTCATTCTAAGTTATGGAGCGGATTAGCACCTAGAGAAACCTTTTGCAAATTCTTGGCAAAACTAAACTATAGCTAAAACAGCACATACATCTTCCTTCATAGTAGACCTAGGTTAGGTACACTGGGGTAGGCGTATTTTAGAAGCACCAGTTGAGTATTTTAGCCTCTGTTATTTATGTATGTATTTTTATGTATGTCATAGCAACAGACAATGCTATTACAGTATTATTTTATATTACTGTCTACGCTGTACGCATTATATTTCGCATTCGGTCTAATGATTGTAGCAGTTCATATCTCTTGCATGAGAAATAAGACTGTTCAATAAACCCTTTTATTGAAACGCCCGTCTCACTATTTCTATGCAATTCTGTAGAAACGAAGCATGCACGATTGACTGAGTGAAATAGTCATCGATTGTTTCCACGACTCTGAAGATATTGTTCCGGTTCTACAGGAAAACAAAGTTGTCATGTTTATGTGGTTTTCAGAGACTAATCCCTTCTTGTTTATTCGAGAAAGTTTCTAGTGACCTCTGAGTTAGCTGGCAGTCACACAATTAAGTTTAATATACTCAATAGAGACATACTGACTTCAGTTCTATGTCAAGTCTATAGTGTATATTATTCCAATGCGCAGATCCTATTGGGAATATAGGAACTACACTACAGTAGGGGAAGGGGTGGACAGAATATGTACAGGAGTACTGTGCCCTAATACAGGCAGAATGCATCTCTGAAGGGAGCACTGCCTTGGGAACTCCAAGGCACAAAAGCTTTGACACTGTGCCTTCTCTGCAGTGGAAAAAAAATCGAACCAGGTTTCTCCCCGGTGCTGGGAGATGTCAAGTGTCCCTCAGAGAATAACTGCTATCCATGATCCACTAGAAAATGTCAGCTGAGTTTGTCCACCCCAGCATTTACAGATCCTGCCAGGTGCTTTGCAATCATGAAGATGCCCTCAACATTCAGCAACTTCTAGAGAAGCAGGGCCTCCTAGCACAGGACGTCCGAGCCTACACCACCCTGTTTATTGCAATACTAAATGGTGGTTGTGCTGTCCCTAAGAAACAGCATTCATTACCCCTGATGGTTGGGATGAATGCCTTCATTGCCAAGCAGATCGCTAGATACTCCAGCAAGTTGATGTGGAGGCGAGTCTCCACTGAAGATCCGAGTCCTCTGTTCGCCATCTTTCTCAGATAACTTCCCAACACACGAACGATGCATTCTTCACAACCGTTAGGTCAAGGTACGGTAGGCAGCAGAGGGGTTTGTCCTTGTTCCAGCTGAAGTCAAGTTGCCACCTCAGCAGGTCAGAGGCAGTCTTCTCAGACACATAGATTGAATCAGACAAATGTCCTTGGTACTGAGCCCACTGAAACTTTAGATTCCACTGCCGGGCCCACATTTGCCACCTGGTGTGTCCCACAAGCAGGATGCAGGAGGCCAAGAGGAGCACTTCGGTGCATGATGACATGCTCGTCAGCAGTACCGCAGTGGGTCGAAAGGTGGTGTCGGTCGGCGGCGTTGTGGTCGCCGGGATGACATTCCAGTAGCTACTTAGACACTGCCTTCGTGCGCGGACGTCAGCTCTGTACACAACTTTCCATGCCAGAAGAACAGAGCCATGCAAGACACTGACCACTGGTGCACAAATAGGGCCCTGGAAGGAAATCCTTAATCCTAGAAGTCAGTTCGCTGAACAGGGAGGATGGGTGGGGCGGTAAGGAATCTAGAACTAACCAATGTTTCTTACAGATATATTGTTACCGAAGGTAAGTAACTTGTTCATCTGAAAGAAACAGTTAGTTATGGAATCCTTACCTTAGAATTGATACCCCAGCAATACCAATCCTGGAGGTTGGTCTGCGAACCAAGTTCAGACCAGAAATTCCTGGAAAAAAGAACGGCCAAAAAAGCCAACTCTCCGAACTTGGATGTCCAGGGAGTAGTGTCTAGTGAACATGTGAACACCTGAAAGCCTTGATAAATTGGCTCATCAAGTGAAGTCGGGGTCCCCAGCGGATCCGCTTTGCCCAGCTGTGTTCAAAGACTTAGCGGTACATGACACCTCACCGCTATCCTCTCTGATCAACACGTCGCTTACATCCGGCGTAGTCCCACTGAAGTGGAAACGAGCCATGGTTCGTCCTATTCTTAAGAAACCTAACTTGGATGGTAGTAAGCCCGAGAGTTATCGGCCAATCTCACTCCTACCGTGGCCTGCTAAGGTGACTGAGGCGCATGTCAACGCGGTCCTCTCGGAACATCTACTCCATGCTGACGTCCTCGATGTGACGCAGAATGGATTTAGGGCTGGTCACAGCACGGAGACGGCTCTGCTGTATATGGTGGAGCATCTTCGCTCCGTGCTCGATGCGGGGCAAACGGCGGCGCTGGTGCTATTAGACCTGAGCGCCGCCTTTGATACCGTATCGCACCCGATCCTTCTGCGTCGCTTAGAGGAGGTTGGTGTCACCGGCATTGCTCTCCAATGGTTCCGGTCCTTTTTAGCCAATCGAGCCTTTAGCGTGCCCGTCCCGCCTTACCAGTCCAAATACCATCCGCTGGACCTGGGGGTTCCCCAAGGCTCCTCGCTGAGTCCTACGTTGTTCAATCTATACGTAAGGCCGCTAGCTGAGGTTGTCAGGCAATGGGGTATGACAATGGTGTCATACGCCGATGACACCCAGCTAGCGGTTACGATCAGCGGGGATGCTGATGTCGATGCCCCCAGGTTCCAACAAGGACTGCGGGCGGTCGCCGGCTGGATGACGTCCAACTGTCTCCAGCTGAACGCTAGTAAGACCGAGGTCATGATTTTTGGCAAACAACCGGAACTTTGGGGAGAGAGAGGTGGCCAGGGGATTTGGGTCCTACTCCCATCCCAGTTGCCGAGCTTAAAAACCTCGGGGTCTGGCTGGACCCTTCCCTTACGTTTGCCTGTCATACCAAACGTACGGCGGCCTGTTGCTTTGGCATCCTGCGCGGGCTCCGGACAGTGCTCAAGTTCTTTGATGCCCCCACTAGGCAACTCATGATCCAAGCCACTGTCATCTCTAGGCTGGACTATGCGAGTTCCCTATTGGTAGGCCTGAACCAGGCAGAGATTGGGCGTCTGCAACGGATCCAGAATGCCGCAGCAAGATCGGTGGTAGGACTACCTAGATCGTGCCCCACCTCTAGTACTCTGTGTTCACTGCACTGGCTCCCGGTGGCCCAGCGGATCCAGTTTAAGGTCCTCTGTGTCGCCTATAAAATTCTGAAGAGGTCCCCAGCTATGATTCTCGCTACACTCCTGGCCCACTACACTCCAGCCCGAGCTTTAAGATCTGCTGATTTAGAACTGGCTGTTGTCCCGCGCTTCAAACGGAGCAGGGCCGGCGGGCGTTCCTTTCAAGTTCGTGCGGCGGTTCTTTGGAACTCCCTTCCCCCGGCAATCCGTGCCCTTAGGGACTTGCTCTCCTTTCGCCGTGCGGTGAAAACCTTTTTATTCCCTTAGTTTAAATTTGTCTGACTTATTGTTTTGTTGTGTTGTGCAGCTGCCTTGTCGGGCGCCAGGACGCTCCTTTGCTGGAGCATCTGTGCGCCTAATAAAAACGCATAACATAACATAACATGTGCAGCGATGCCCACGTAGCTGCCTGACAAATGTAATTGAGGGAGACTCCACATCCCAAAGCAGTGGTATCTGCTGTCGCCCTGGTAGAATGGGCGCGTAGCCCTACTGGAGGCTCCTTCTTTGCCAAGAAATAGCAAGCCTTGATGCACAAAACGATCCATCTAGAGATGGTCAGTTTGTGCATGGCCCGACCTTTTTAGGCACCCATGTAGCCAACAAAGAGCTGGTCATCCACCGGGAATTGCTTTGAGCGATCCAAATAAAATGAAAGTGCACGTTTTGGCTGCAGACAGCCTCTTCCGCTTTGGAAGAATGCGGAGGCGGAAAGAAGGTGGTCAAAGTGATGGTCTGTCCGGTAACCACTTTGGGAAGGAAGAATGGACGAGTTCTAAGGACAACCTTGCCCCGATGGGCAGTCAGAAAAGGAGGCTTTGAAGAAAGAGCTTGGAGCTCACTCACCCTGCGTGCAAAGGTGATGGCCACCAGAAAGGCAGTTTTTAAAGTCAGAAGCCTGAGAGGGTCAGTTATGTAGCAGCTCAAAGCGAGCGCACATAAGACACGTAGGAACCAAGTTCAAGTCCCACTGGGGCATTATGAAGGGAACAGGAGGAAAAAGAGGAGTAATGCCCTTACGGAAGCAATTTACAACAGGGGACTTGAAAAGAGAAGGCTGATCAGGAAGCCTAAGAAAGGCTGAAATGGCTGAGAGGTAACCCTTTATAGTGCCCAGAGCAGAGCCCTGCTGGGCCAAAGAAAGGAGGAACAAGAGAACCTCAGAAAGAGGGGCAGAAAAAGGATCCACGACCTTTGCTGCGCACCATGCCACAAATTTGTTCCATCTACAAACATATACCGTCTTAATGGAGGAACGCCTGGCTGCCAAGATAACATTACGGACTTCGGGAGGCAGGTCAAACAATGTCAACTGCCGGGGCTCAATCTCCATGCAAGGAGGTGGAGGCTGGACAGGTTCGGGTGGAGGACCGCCCCCTGCTCCTGCAATAGAAGATCCTCCCGAAGAGGCAGTCATAGCAGCTCGGGATACCAGACTCTTCGAGAACAATCCGGAGCCAAAAGAATGACTTGGGACCGGTCGCACCGGATCATCTTCAGCACTCTGGGCAGAAGTGGTATAGGCGGAAAGGTGTAGAGAAGACCACAACTCCACTCGCGACGAAAAGCGTCACAGAGAGAGTGCTGCCTTGGAAATTACAACGTGCAGAATTGCTGACAATGCGCATTCTCTTCGGTGGCGAATAGATCTAACCAAGGCTCTCCCCACTGTTGAAAGAGTCCTTACAGGACCTCCCAGTGAAGACGCCATTCATGATCCATCATCCACCTGCGGCTGAGTTTGTCCGCTCTGGCATTCAGGTAACCTGCCAGGTGTTGAACCATCAGGGATATACTCTGATGTTCCAGTCATGGCCAGAGGCGGAAAGCCTCTTGTCATATTGTCCAAGACCCCACCATGCCTTGTTTGTTGCAGTACCACATGATGATGGTGTTGTCCGTGAACACCTGCACTACTCTTCCCTGGACAGAGGGAAGGAATGTTTAGAGTGCAAGATCACCCTAAGCCCCAGAAGGTTGATGTTGACGCCAGAGACCAGATTGGGGAACCTGAGGGGCCTCAGGGAAAGGCCAGCGGCGAGCCACGGAAAAGAGGGTTCAAGGATTTAGGCTGTGGGGACGGCGAGGAGCCCTCCCTGTAAGATGCTGGTGAAAAGGCAGTAAAACGGCACCCAGTCTCCCGGGAGGAACTCACCAACAGATGACAGACCTCTGGGGAAGAATGGACCTCAGGAGACTAATCAAGAACCCGACGCTGGCGCGGCTCCGTTGAGTCAGCCATCGACGCCTAATCGACGTCCATAGGCGCCGGAGTGGGCATTCGTGGCGCCGGGTCGACTTATGCCACCACGTGCTCTCCGGGAGAATGGGAAGGGGTCGACGCTGGAACAGCGAAGGAGCGGCGCCGAAAAGGCGCCGGCTCGGCCTTAGATAGGGCATCCGCCCCCGTCGAGGACCAAGAGGGACTCGAGAAAGCACCCCAGATCCCGGTCTCCACGCGCGACTCCATCGGAGCCGCGGAGGAAGGCTGTCGGCGCCGTAACGACGCCGGTTCGACCTCTGGCGAGGCTGCCGCCTGCTCTGAGGACCGAGGGGGACTCGGAGGGAAGCCCGGAGTCCACAGGGAGCCCCGTAGGGATTTGCGGCGAGGCAGGGACGCCAGGCAGTGAAGAGGGGAGCCCTGAAGGACCAAACCTCGACGACACCACCCTCCTACAACCTGAAGCCGAAACCTTCGGCGCCAGAGCCGCAGGCGACTCCGCAGAAGTCCCTGCGCAAGGCAAGGGATCCGCGGATGTCTCAGGAGGCGGAAGAAGGGCCAAAAAAGCTTACAGTGACGCAGAGTAGGATGTCATTTAGGCCCTAGTCGCCTCCGCCGGAAAACGGAGGGTAGGAAGGCGACAGGCAGGGGCGCATGTCCCTGGAGGGAAGCTGGTGCCCACTGTAGAAGGAGGACAGGGCCTCGGAGACAAACTGAAGGACCTACCAGCCGGTGAGCCACGCCCCTGGGGCCGTGGCGAGAGATGATGTCACAGACGAAACTGGCGCCTCCTCGCCTCCGAGGTAGGGGACAGACGCTGGGATGACCTGGACAAGCGCGCCGACAGCAACTCTATCTGGCGCTCCCACCGCGATTTAGGCTGAAGGTGCTGGCAGGCGTCGCAGCTCTCCGAGTTGTGGTGCTCAACTAGGCACCACATGCAAATCGGGTTAGTGTCCTTCGCCGACATGGGACGTGCACAGGAGGTACACGTCATGAAGCCCTAAGGCATTTGCACACTGTTCCACTAATGCCAAGCATGAAAAAGAAGAGAAGGCCTGAAAACAGGCCAGGACAAAGTCCGGATTGGCGTTGCACATGGAAAAGAAAAAAAAGTGACGTAGGCGCGCAAGCATGGGACTTATGTATCCTCGCTGATGTCCCGGACGCAGACGACGTCAGGGCGGAGTCACATGGTGCCGTCCACCCAACGCACAGGGATGCTGTGTCAGAAAAGTTTTCCGGAACCAATCTCACGCCTGAAGATAATCCTACGTTAAGTAATCTGAGGCTAGTAGTCTCTATCAGATTGGTCAGCTAGAGGATCTCCAGACCCCTCTCAGTCCTCCTCACCCTCATCTGGCTGCCAATCTGCCAGTCTAAAAGAGCTAGGGTATAACAAGGGCACCAAAGTATGCGTCAGCGCCGGATCCGGTGTCGGTCGATGCCGGTCTGGCTCCGTGTCTACTTCAAGGTGGAGGCCGGGGTCGACGTCCACTAGGGACACAGCCGACACCGGCTGTGGATGTGGTGCCGATAGAATCGGCGCCAGGGGAGGTATCACAAGGTCAATTAGCGCCGATCCGGATCCAGGCCTGGATAAAAGGGGACCCTGTGGTGCCGAAGCTAAAACCGCCAGCATCGAAGGCCCAAGGTCCCCAGCCGAGTCTACGGGGCCCGAAGGCGCGCCAGCAAGATTCGGGATGCCCAAAGATGGCATGCATCGCTACGTAAAACTGACGAAGCTGGACAGGGGTCGCTCCGGGTCCCAGGAAGGGAGGGAAAGCCGGAGTCGACCCTTCAGGCTCCGCACGAAGAGCTGCGGGATGGGCACCACCAGCATCCTTCAACACGTCGGCCGACGACGGGGAGAAGTCGGAGAGCGACTATGCTTCTTCAACTTCTTCTTGAGCTTTGACTTACCTGACCCCGAGTGCGAAGACTTGGAAGAAGAATGATGATGGTGGCTCGGCGACCGTTCCCTCGACCTCCCACGCAATCGGGACCTCGAACAGCACGGAGTCGACTGCCGGGCCTCGAGAAGCTTTCGGGACTGCTCCCACAAAGTCTTTGGGTTCATGGTCTGGCAGTCGGAGCACGACTTATGGTCGTAGTCGCGCCCCTGGCAAAACAGGCACACACGGTGCGGATCCATCACCGACATCAGTCGGCTACAGGAACTGCAAGCCTTGAAGCCGGGCATCCCTGACGTGCACCAGGAGTCAAAAACTCAAAAACGGTGTCGACAAAATTCGGCAAAAAAGTAAGTCAAAAAGTGACTGGAGGTACCGCTCTCTCCGGATCTACGCTGGTTGGCACCCAATAAGTAACCAACGCTACTTTTCTTTCAGCGTGGTTGCAGTGTAAACTTGGTAGGAATGTTATGTGACAACACCTCCGAGTCCGACTCCGAGGTGCAGGATGATGGTGATGGGCCTACTAAAAAGGAATGAGACTGACAAAAGTAGGCATGAAATGGGTGCATGCCACAGTCCCTACATAGGATTACTGGAACTGTGCTTTTACCTCACTTTATTTGAGGACCTCATTTGCTGGTTGCTACTCGGTGGTTTCAAATCCTGTCTTCTGCTTTTACTTTTTTAAACTATATTGTTGGACCGCGCCGTTAGTCAAGCGAAATCGGCACAAGTTATCTTGACTGGTAAACTTACTGACAATCTCGGAGGTGCATAATTTCATGTCAGATTGTGCCTTGTGATGT
Organism: Lissotriton vulgaris; assembly: GCF_964263255.1. Lineage (NCBI taxonomy): Eukaryota > Metazoa > Chordata > Amphibia > Caudata > Salamandridae > Lissotriton > Lissotriton vulgaris. The sequence continues at coordinate 176,587,343 of NC_141699.1, forward strand.
TATGTTTAATCATTTATGTATTTTGTGGTTTTGTTAGGTGTGATGAACCTGCACTGCAGGTGCTGGGCGGTTGCTCTCCCTGTATCTTGAGGAGCAAGTCCGGTCAGGGCTTTACGGTGCTGAAGTGGGCTTGTCCAGCAACAAACTGATAGAAGAGGAAAGTACAGAGGAAAAGCAAGATGCCAAAATGTTTAAAGCCTCCAAAAATATGTGCTAAACGTGTTTCATGATAAGAGCACACCCGCCCTGGAATGGCACTGTCCAGCTGACAGGCTGCTGTAGAAATGGTTGTTTGGGGAAGAAGCACAACTGGTTAAACTGGGTTATTTGAAGTCAAAAGTGATCCGTGCTGTGAGGGGGCCCAGACCCTACGATCAGCAGCTGAATAGTTAGGACAGGGTTGTCTAGAGGGCAATATTTATTATTGATCTGTTTGGGAGTTTTACAGATTACTGCGCGTCTCCTTTCTGGGTACTTCAGGGCTCCAAGAACATTGAAGATAAAGTCAGCTCTCTCATAGTCAGTTGAGGTATAACCGGACGGTGGACCTACTGCCCCCCTGGACTTGCCATTCACTGCAGGGGCCTGTGTTGAAACTCATGGTCTCTATTTGTCCTGTCAGCCTTTCATCTTTCCGAGGAGATGGGGCCAAAGGGCCTGAGCTGCCTTGATTGGAACTGGGGGAACCAGGGTTGAGTCCGGGGGTGGCTCATTTTGTGATTCTGGACAATCACTTAATCTTCCCTGCCTAAAAAAACAGACCTCGTGGAATGTGATCAGGTACCTGCGTACATCGCTCTAATGCCCTTTACAAGTTCACTTCTCACTATGTGACAACTGAAAAAAGATCAAAAGAAATCATGTATCATTGAGTTTGGGTATCAATAAACATCCAATGCCTGCCAGTAGCGCGAAGAGGCTTTCTCTAGGGCGAACATGTGAGCTACAAATGCACATTTAATGGTAAGTTAGAATCTGATTGTCGAGGTACCTATCTTCTCCAATGTTGTGCTGTTTTTACCCATTTTCTGCGTGAAACCCAGGTGTAGGTGCATTTGAAGCTCAGTTCTAATTGTGTTCTGACTCAGCATAGATGCCTTGAAGGCTGAGCTGCTGCATCAATGTGCTGCTGGTTCAAGGGTCACCAGTGCAAATTAACTGGTTTGTTTGCACATTTGTGAGAACCAGGGATTACACACACAATACACAAATTGGGCAGTGAGCAGGGTGGGGGGCATTAAAGATATTTTTTCAAACTCCAGCCTGACACACCCAAGAATTGGATGGGGATATTACATCTGGCTTTTAGCAGTGCCAGTTGAGGATGTGGGTGGAGCCAATAGAGGAAGTGGGTGGAGCTAGGAAAAGTGGGTGTGGCCTCTGACAAACATTTGAGCAGCTGGACTTCATATTTTACAATTAAGCACTGCTCAGGTGTGGTGTGATGTGGCTGCGGCGAGGGATGTCTAGGATCAAGCGTGCAGAGGCCTTCTGTATGCGTTGAAGTCGTTTCAGGAGTTTGGCCGAGGCTCCTGCGTAGAGGGCGTTTCAGTAGTCCAACCTGCTGCTGACGAGGGCCTGGGTGACCGTTCTTGTTTCAGTGGGGATCTACCTGTAGATCTTGCAGAGCATGTAGAGGGTGTTGAAGCAGGAGGACGAGACGGCGTTGACTTGCTTGGTCATGGAGAGTGTTGAGTCGAGGATGAAACCCAGGTTGCGTGTGTGGTCGGTGGGTGTAGGTGCTCCTACTAGTGCAGATGGCCACCGGGAGTCGTCCCAGGCCGAGGGGGTGGAGCCGAGGATGAGGACTTCCATCTTGTCTGAGTTCAGTTTCAGATGGCCGTTCTTCATCCAATCGGCGACGGCTTTCATTCCTTCATGGAGATTGTTTTTGGCAGTGAGGGGGTCCTTGATGAGGGAGAGGATCAGCTGGGTGTCGTCGGCGTAATAGATGATGTTGAGGTTGTGAGGTCGGGCAACGTGGGCGAGCTGCGCCATGTAGATGTTGAACAATGTCAGGCTGAGGGATGATCCTTGGGGTACGCCGCAGATGATCTCGGTGGCTTCGGATCGGAAAGGGGAGGTGGACGCTCTGGGTTCTGCCGGAGAGGAAGGAGGTGGTCCATTCTAGCACCTTGTCTCTTATCCCTGCGTCGTGGAGGCGTGTGCGCAGGGGGCAGTGGCAGACCGTGTCTAAGGCGACTGATAGGTCCAGAAGGATGAGGGCCCCAGTATCGCTGTTGTCCAGCAGGGCACTGATGTCATCAGTGGCGGCGATGAGGGCAGTTTCGGTACTGTGGTTGCTGCGGAACCCGGACGGGGAAGGGTCCAGGATGCTGTTCTCCTCAAGGTGGTACAAAAGGGGGTGGTGAAGGACGGAGCATCTGAATCAATCAAACACTCACACCCAGTCAAAAGATCTGGGTTTAATCCATCACCGTTATTTAGCCCACTCTGCCACCCCAGTTCAGACATGGCTATATGCAAATCAATCTGACCCTGCGCCTCATGGGAACAGTCCAGCCCGAACTGCCAAGCCATGTCTTCCCTGGACCGGAAACAAGCTTCCGAGGACAGGTTTCTGGCATTCCAGCCGTCTTCAGCCCAGCTTGCTTGAATCCAGTGGCAAAGTGAGCAAGGGGCTCATGTCTGAGAATACCCTGCCACACTTATGGAGGCCAAAAGCGGTACAAAAGGGTGTGGTGATGGACGGAGCATCTGAATCAATCAAACACTTACACCCAGTCAAAAGATCTGGATTTAATCCATCACCGTTCTTTAGCCCACTCTGCCACCCCAGTTCAGACATGGCTATATGCAAATCAGTCTGACCCTGTGCCTCATGGGAACAGTCCATCCCATGTCTTCCCTGGACCGGAAACAAGCTTCCGAGGACCGGTTTCTGGCATTTCAGCCGTCTTTAGCCCGGCTTGCTTGAATCCAGTGGCAAAGTGAGCAAGGGACTCACGTCTGAGCATACCCTGCCACACTTATGTCGGCCAAACCCGGTACAAAATGGGGTGGTGATGGACAGAGCATCTGAATCAATCAAACACTCACACCCAGTCAAAAGATCTGGGTTTAATCCATCACCGTTCTTTAGCCCACTCTGCCACCCCAGTTCAGACATGGCTATATGCAAAGCAGTCTGACCTTGTGCCTCATGGGAACAGTCCAGCCCGAACTGCCAAGCCATGTCTTCCCTGGACCGGAATCAAGCTTCTGAGGACCGGTTTCTGGCATTCCAGCTGTCTTCAGCCCGGCTTGCTTGAATCCAGTGGCAAATTGAGCAAGGGACTCAAGTCTGAGCATACCCTGCCACACTTATGGCGGCCAAAAGCAGCTTGCTTGAATCCAGACTTGGCAGTTCGGGCTAGTCTGAGGTTGGTGAGGTTGTCAATCAGGGTGGTGGATTATGTGCCGTTGTTGTTCTTGAGGTGGAAGTTCAGGTCCCCAAGGAGGATGTAGTCTGTGGAGGCAAGCATGTGCATACTGACAAAGTAGGCGATGGAGTTACTGAACTGTGGCCGTGGTCCGGGGGGGTCTGTAGACGAGGGTTCCTCTGAGGGTGATGTTGGGATCGGTGTGGATCTGGAAGTGCAGGTGTTCAGCGGTGATGAGGGTGTCGTCGGTGCTCGCATATCCAGACTCAAACTGCGTGTTCGATATTTGTGAAACACCGATCTGCATGTCATGCCATTGAACAATACCTCTTTGCCATACAGACTTGCATCTGAGACAGAACTGCTCTGTAAACATAGAGGAAGGTCTATCACCCATGGGAAAGTATAACTAATGCTCTAATAAAAAGAGTTGAAAACATCAAAAGCAACTAATAGCATAGAACCAGTTTCATTCCTAGGAAAATCAACCAGAGATAATGCAAATACCTCTAGGATAGCCCCAAGATATGTACTGACGTAGAGGTAAAATAAATACCTGCCTATGTATTAACAAGAGGAAAAATATAACACATAGATATAAAATTAAGATGAGTAACCAGTCAGGCAATACTCACATAACAGTGTGGAAACCATAGTACGCATCATACCACGTAGAAAAGCAACAGTCATCCTAAACGTCAGCGTAATGAAAATTGCCTGAGACACCACCATCAAGCAATAGTAGTTTGAAGTTGAATAAGAAAGAAAGTATGAAAAAGAAACCCTGGGGGCCTAATAAAAACCAACATTAGTACGTGACCTTACTATATGAATAGAGACCCGTTTACAGATGATCCAGAAATGGTCTCCCATACTTAAACTGGAAAATGTAAAGGATTCCATTATAAAAAGAATCCAACTGATTTTGTATATTCCATTTAGAGTCAAAACTCTGCAGTGTGAACCCAAACTACAACCAATTAGAGTAAGCTGAATGACGAAAATAGTGGCCACCTAGAAAAGCAACGATCCTTTAATATAGTAATAAAACTCATCTACAAAAATTATGTTATGAGGCAAACACCTATTCTCCTTTTGTTCACACGTATATGAACATCTTCATAAAGAAGAAAAGGGACACCATTAGAGGAAAATTCCCTTCAGAAAAGAAGGAAATTTTAAGAAATAACGCAAAGCAACATATAGAATCGACCTAGAGACTACGTCCTCTTGGAGACCTAAGACAGCCTCAAGTAATCACAGGAAAACTAAAGAATAGTGTTCAAAGAATACACAACTGTATTGAATCGCCACCAAACTGTAAACGCTATAAGACAGAACCTTAAGAGCAAAAACATATAGTGTCTTAAGGATCACAAGATATTAACATCTTGGTCTCCACCTACTTAATCTAGCAAAAATAAGGAACTTTTACTATCATGCTTAGATGTAAAGCAAATACCAGAGGTAGAAGTAGAACCCACATATACTGGTAATTAAGGCTACAAACTACCTTACTTTAGGACACAAGAGGTTAAATATTTTGTTTTTCAGACAGACTCTCAGCGCTGTACAATCCGATCAATGGAATGTCATCCTATTAAAGGACGGCAAGATTAACCCAGATAAAGGGTATGGTTGCACAAATATTACATACATATATATAAGACAATGTCACTTACTAACAGGAATAAGAGGATTGTTTTAAATAAGCTGTTACAATATGTGAACCACAGACCGACTTCATAGAGTTTCGATTACCAAAATGTCACTATAAGGGATATATATGTAGATGTATATATGTAGATCTATATATATTCTGTCAAAGGTTGCCCTGCATCGAGAAACGCACTCCACCGGCTGTTGAGTTTCAAACCCTTTATTTTCAAAGCAGGAGTGTAACTCCGACACATCATGCCCATTTGCCTAATGCATTTCGAAACTATCGCGATTCTTCCTCAGAGGCATATTGTCAGCACACCATTTTGGGTTTCCACAGTTCCTCTCGTTACTGCACCAGTTTATATAGACCTCCGGTGTGTCAATTTCATAGCGGTGCATGCTGGGACTTGTGGTACAGTACCCGCTTGTTAGCCTCCAGTGGCTCTTGTGCTTCACAATCGATTTATGGACTAATTTTCACCCTCCAGTGGGCTTCGGTGTTTCATTCCTGCTTTCTGATCAAGAAAAAAGCTGCGCCTTCCCATCCTGAACATTACAGTTAAGACGGACCCCAGATAACTGAAGGGGAGGTGCAGTCTCTCCGCGGCTGGACCTGCCGCGTGTAAATCTTCTTTCAAAGGTTGCCCTGCATCGAGAAACACACTCCACCGGCTGTTGAGTTTCAAACCCTTTATTTTCAAAGCATGAGTGCAACTCCGACACATCACGCCCATTTGCGCCCAATAAAAGGGTTTAAAACTCAACAGCCGGTGGAGTGGTTTCTCGATGCAGGGCAACCTTTGAAAGAAGATATATATATATATATATATCATGGGACAAACCGATAACGGTTATCAACTCTTGAGCATAAGCTACTCTTCAGAGTAAAGAAAAATCTGTATGACCTGTGTATCGGGCAACAAGCCATTAAGGATCAGAAAAGAAATAAACAAATGAAAAGCTGTCATCAAAAGACCTAAAGTAGAGAGTCACCACTTCTACACCTAACAGCAAATCGAAATAATGAAAAACTACTGTAAGATAGTAGGTAATAACTTGAAAGAATATGTTTCCACTTGAAGAGTTCTTTAGAATAACTGCTCACGAAACGTGTAAAGAACCACAAGGTTATCTAAATAACACAACACTGGTGGCCACCAGATGAAATACATATTCCCTCGCTGTCATGTACAGACATTACCTCTTTACTAATCAGAAAGAAAGAATCCAACCAGAACATTCAAAGACATGTCTAGGTGGCTTTATCACACCAACCAGCTCTGAATCGCGGTAAAGCCGAATCAGCATGTACACCAAACAAACGTAAATATCAAACAGATTATTATTAAGACTATTCTGTATGGCCTCTGAAAATTCAGATTGGCGCAGCCATGCATATCTGCACAATGCAACTGAGCCATTGCTCTAACCACTGATTCAGTGGTGTCCATACTGCATTCCATGGTGAATTTAGCCGCTTCCCAGACATCTTATTTCACCTGAAGAACAAGTTACTTACCTTTGGTAACGCTTTTTCTGGTAGATACAGTATCTGCCTGTGGATTCCTCACCTTGTGAATATCCCCCTGCGTCAGCAACGTTCGGAAAACTCTTTTGTAACACGCCGGCGTGGACGATGTCACAGGAGCACGGCATCGCGCGCGACCCCAGCTGACGTCACCGACTCCTTATTAGGCATACGTCGGCGTGATGACATCAGTTCCGCCCTTTTTTCCGTGCCTTCGAGGCACCCGGAGGGACCAATGGCAGTAGAAATACATATATATACAGTGTACGCAGTACATACAACTCAAAACTGCACACATAGTGCGAAGCAAGGGTATGAAAAACCCAATTTAAATACATATAAATATACATAAAAATAATTAAACTCTGGTAAAGCAGAGTGGACAACTGGGAGGTAGGTGGGTCAGTGAGGAATCCACAGGCAGATACTGTATCTACCAGAAAAAGCGTTAACGAAGGTAAGTAACTTGTTCTTCTGATAGATACATCTGCCAGTGGATTCCTCACCTTGTGAATAGAGTCCCACAGCAGTCCCCTCTCCCGGAGGAGGGTGTCCACTCTACTATACCAGAAAATCCTGGAGGACAGAATGCGCAAAGTGGCCGTCCCTCCTCACCTCGGTATCCAAGCAGTAATGCTTTGCGAAAGTGTGGAGGGAGGCCCAAGTCGCGGCTCTGCAAATATCCTCAACAGGTACACCCCTAGATAAAGCTGAAGTAGCAGACTTTGCTCTAGTAGAGTGAGCTCTTATACCCTCAGGAGGGTTCTTACCCGCTAGGGAGTAGCAGATCTTGATGCATAAAATTATCCATCTTGAAAGAGTGCGCTTGTGCACCGATCTTCCCTTCCTGCAGCCAGCAAATCCAACGAACAGCTGGTCATCCAACCTGAACTCCTTTGTTCTGTCCAGGTAGAAGCTCACCGCCCTCTTAGGGTCCAAGCGATGAAGCCTCTCCTCCTCCTTGGAAGGGTGGGGGGGGTTGGGGGGGGGAGGGCGGATAGAAGGTAGGAAGGGTAACAGACTGCCCCAGATGGAAAGGAGTTACCACCTTAGGCAGAAAAGCAGCCCTGGTCCTGAGAACCATTCTATCAGCATGAATGGTCAAGAATGGGGGGGGCTTACAGCTAAGAGCTTGAAGCTCACTAACCCTCCTTGCCTAGGTAATTGCGACCAGGAAGACCGTCTTGAAAGACAAAATTCTCAAGGGACATGAATGTAAAGGTTCAAAAGGAGAACCCATAAAGAATGTAAGAACAAGGTTCAAGTCCCATTGAGGTACAATAAAAGGTGTAGTAGGAAATTTATTAGTAAGGCCCTTAATGAAACCTAAAACAATCAGAGATTTAAACAAAGAGGGCTGGTCAGGCAAACAAAGAAAAGCCGATAAGGCCGACAAATAACCTTTGATAGTTGCCACTGCAAAACCCTGCTGGGCCAAGGAAAGTGCAAACTGAAGAATACTGGATAAAGGAGCCCTTAAAGGGTCAATGGACCTCTCCCCACACCAAGCAACAAATTTAGACCACCTATAAGAATAGATGGACTTGGTGGAATCACGCCTGGCTGATAAGATGACATCCACCACATCGTGAGGGAGAGAAAATGAACTCGGGTTGCCCCATTCAATCTCCAGGCATGAAGGTGTAAGGTCTGGAAGTGGGGGTGTAGAACCTGCCCCTCCATCTGGGAGAGGAGATCTGCCCTGTGAGGGAGACGGAGCGGAGGGCACGAGGAGAGGTGGAGAAGATCTGTGTACCACACCCTTCTTGGCCAATCCGGGGCGATCAATATAACTTGGGCCCGTCTTGGCGAATCTTCCTCAGAACCCGAGGAATCAAGGGTATGGGAGGAAAAGTGTAAAGGAGCTGTGAGTCCCAACTCAACTGAAACGCGTCCCCCAGTGCTCCTTGCATCGGAAACTGGAGACTGCAGAATGACGGGCAGTGAGTATTCTCGTGAGTGGCAAACAGATCCACCTGAGGAGTTCCGCACGTCCGGAAGACGTGACGAACCACCTCTGGGTGAAGCCTCCATTCGTGGTCGGCCGAGAACTGCCGACTGAGACTGTCTGCACGTACGCTCAGAACCCCGGCCAGAGGATTTGCCATCAGACAAATCTGGTGGTCATGAACCCAGGACCAGAGACGCAGTGCCTCTCTGCAAAGACATTGCAACCCCACTCCTCCCTGTTTGTTGATATACCACATCGCGGTCATGTTGTCCGTCAGGACTTGAACTGACAGACCGCGAAGGGAAGGGAGGAAGGCCTTGAGTGCTAAACGTATGGCCTGCAATTCCAAAAGGTTGATGTGAAGCAACCTTTCCTCTGGAGACCAAAGACCCTTGACCTCCAGGTCCCCCAGATGAGCTCCCCACCCTAGAGTGGAGGCATCCGTTATTTCTGTGGCCACTGATGGAGGTAGTTGAAAGGGCTTCCCTTGAGACAGATTGCCCTCCATGCTCCACCAAGACAGATCCGCTGCAGTTTCTCTGGAGATCCTCACTGACTCCCCGAGATCTCCGTAGTGCTTATACCACTGCCTGCGGAGGCACCACTGGAGTGCCCTCATGTGCCAGCGTGCATGGTTGACCAACAGAATGCAAGAAGCCATCAGACCGAGCAGGCGAAGGACCTTCAGGACTGGAACAACCGCTCCATTGTGAAACAAAGGTATAATTTCCTGTATGTTGCGAATCCTTTGAGGAGGAGGGAATGCACGACACACAGTAGTGTCAAGTACCGCACCTATGAACAGGTTGCGCTGGGAGGGCACCAGGTGAGATTTGGGTACATTTATTGAAAAACCCAACCTGTGCAACAACTGAGTTGTCTCTTGCAGATGATGGAGCACCTTCTCCGGTGACTCTGCTTTGATTAGCCAGTCATCCAGATAGGGGAATACAGGAATCCCCGACGTTCTGAGATGTGCTGCCACCACAGCCATCACCTTGGTGAAGACTCGAGGAGCAGTAGTAAGTCCAAACGGAAGGACCGCAAACTGGTAGTGTTGCGAACCAACCGTGAAACGGAGATACTTCCTGTGCGACTTCAAGATGGGAATATGAAAATACGCATCTTGTAAGTCGATTGACACCATCCAGTCTTCTTCCATCAGCGCCTGAAGAACCTGTGCAAGGGTGAGCATCTTGAACTTCTCCTGCTTCAGGTAGAGGTTCAAGATCCTGAGATCAGGATTGGCCGAGACCTGCCATCCTTCTTGGGGATCAGAAAATACCGGGAGTAGCACCCCTGACCCCTTTCCTGCTCTGGAACCACCTCTATCGCAAACTTTCTGAAAAGTGCCAGGACTTCTTCCTGTAAGAGAAGTAGGTGGTCCTCCGAACAATAACCTTGGCAAGGAGGGTAATTGGGAGGAAACTCCTGAAAGGGAAGAGCATACCCATTCTCTACGAGATTGAGAACCCAAAGATCTGATGTAACCGATACCCAATGTCGTAGAAAATAGGTAGGCCGACCCCCTACAGCACCCGCATGATCCAGAATGGTGGATCTAGGGCTGCTTTGCAGTTGTAGGTTGGGGGTGGGTATTATAGGAGGAAGTTGAGGAGGAGGAGGCTTGACGACCTCGGGCACGACCCCTTTGTTTACCTCTGTAGGACTTGTACAAAGGATTCTGTTGTTGCTGCTGCTCTGCCTATAGGCACGAAAGATAGACCTTCCAAAACCCCTGAATTTCTTGGTGGAAGAGCCTCTTGCTTGTAAGCCCAAAGGCCTTGCAGTCGCCCTGCTATCTTTAAACCTTTCTAGGGCAGCATCAGCCTTTTTCCCAAAAAAGCCTGTGCCATCAAAAGGCAAATCCATTAGAGCAGCCTGGACATCAGATGAAAATTCAGACGATTTTAACCAAGCGGCCCTCCTAGTGGCGACTGATGAACCCATTATTCTAGCCACAGAGTCCGCCTTGTCCATGCCACTCTGAATCACCTGGCGAGCTGCTGCCTGCGTGTCAGATACAACTTCATTAAAATTCTTCCTGTCCTCCTCCGGAAGCTTAGATGACAACTGCTTAACCGAGTCAATCAAAGCGTGCACATATCTGCCCAGCATACAAGTAGCATTCTTAGATTTCAAGGCCATGCTACTTGACGAGAACACTTTTTTGGCATTCTGATCCAATTTTTTCGAGTCCTTATCCCCTGGAACTTGGGGAAAAACACCAGCCGACTTCTTAGAACAAGCTGCCTGAACAACCAGACTTTCTGGCGAAGGATGGGAGGTTAAGAACTCAGGATCACCAGGTGCCACCCTATAGCGTCTTGCCACAGCCCTAGACACCGCAGGAGCAGACAGGGGCTTTTTCCAGACTTCCATTATTGGTTCAGTAAGAGACTCAGTGAAGGGGAGAGTCAGCTCAACTACAGAAGAAGGTGAATGTAGAACCTCAGTCAAGATGTTAGACTTAAACTCCACAGAAGGCAAAGTCAAGTTCAGCAGATCTGCAGCCTTTTTAATCACAACGTGGAATGGAGCCACATCCCTAGACGGTGCATCAGAAACTGCAGGCAACCCCCACTCTGGAGAAAATTTCAAACCACTTGCACTATGCAGATCCTCAAAATAATCATCCTGATCCTGAAGTTCTCCTTCCTCTACTTCTGGATCCTAATACTCCTTCTCTTCCAAGAGACTCTGTGCTCTAGCCTCAACCACTCCAACCGGACCAAAGTCGTCGGATCCGGTAGCGACTCCGACGGAGCCGGGGCCGGCGTCAAATTAGGAGCTGGAACAGACTGTCAATGGGAAGCTGGAACAGGCGTCAAATCCCGAATCCGATCCCGAGGTCGCTCCGGAGTCGGCGCCGAACCAAGCCATGGTGGATATGGCGTCGGTAAAAACGGCATAAAAGGCGCCGGGCGTATGCTTGAGGGACACCCACATTTTTTAAGACAATGGACCCATGGGACCAGCCGGTGCACCAGCGGGGTACATTGCCCTGGCATACACGCCATACATTGCATTTAGGAAATGCGAGGGGTCCTGTTCAGGACCAGGAAACGGGGGGTACAAACCCACTGGTTGCCCAAGAGGAGGCTGCACCGGAACTGTTCCTTCATGACCCTCCTGATCTTCGGGGTGATGAACCGGAGTCGTTGGTGCCCGAGTATCTTCATCGTCTTCTTCCTCATGTGCCGAAGACTGACACGGATCCAGAGTCGGATCCGGACCCGGATCCGGAGATGGCCCTTGAGACTGAAAAGGCGAGGCCTCACCTTCAGGCTCACGAGATGGTGATGGTGACATGAAGTCCTTATGATGCCTACGAGATGAAGACCTCTTCTTCGATTCCGACTCCCTGCCGGAATGATGCCTCAAACTATGCTTCTTCCTCTTATGTTTTTTCTTCAAGGATCCCGAAGCATGTCCCGAAGCCGACTTCGAAGCCGACTTCGACGCCGACTCCGACCGGGACCTCGATCTCGATCTCGTCTTCGACCTCTATTTCGGTTTCGACCTCGAGCATCTGGATCTTGACCTCGAAGGCCTCTTGGCATCCTTTCCCTTTTCCTTGTCCAGAAGGAGTTTAGCCTCTCGTTCTCGCAGAGCCTTCGGGTTCATCTTAGAACAGGAACGACAGCCTCCAACGTCATGGTCTGAGCCCAGACACCATAAGCAATCATCATGCGGATCGGACATCATCCTGGCACACGATCCGCACTGCTTAAACCCTGTCTTAGACGATATCTTCGGCGAAAGACAGTGGCTCGAGAAGATACAATAACACAGAAATAGCAACAAAGTTACTAACTACAACACTAGAGATCCAAAAAACCGATAGCGCCGACGACGCGTAAAAAAGGGAACTGATGTCATCACGCCGATGTAGGCCTAATAAGGAGTCGGTGACGTCAGCCGCAGTCGCGCGCGATGCCGTGCTCTTGTGACGTCGTCCACGCCGGCGTGCTACAAAAGAGTTTTCCGAACGTTGCTGAAGCAGGGGGATATTCACAAGGTGAGGAATCCACTGGCAGATGTATCTACCAGAAGGAAGGAGATGCGCCATTGAGTCCCATGAAGTATGAGAAAATCTGCCTAAAACACATACTGTATTTAGCGACCTCAAGGCTGAACAGACAGACGAGAATATATTCCTCCCACAGTGTTCTAGCCATCTGGACTGTTTACATGGTGGTTCCAAGTGAAGGACACTAGGGTCCAGCGAAGCTGTAGCAGTCTGTGCCACCAGTCCTTTCGTGGTGGGATGATGCTATTGACAAACTGGGTCCCCAGGGATGGTTCGATGCCTATGGGCTACAGCTTGGTCAACTAGAGCTCCTGTAACAGGTTTCGCCCAAGCTCCTTACAAAAGGTCATATAGAGACTCAAGAGAGTAAAGGCTCTACTCCAGTCTTACCTTGGTGAAAAACATCCACTAAAAGATCTGTGGATTATTCGACTGAGGGAAACAGGCAACCTAATACAACAGCTGCGCTCTTCAATACATCAGCATAAGAGGAACTTGCATGTTGCCAAACCAGTAAATCTGAAACTGGAGAAGGCTTAAGCCCACTAACCTCCTCCAGTTCAGTCAGCCAATTTTCGTCCAAAAGAGGCTGGACAGGATTACCCAAAGGGTTTTGACACCCCACAGTCTCCCCTTCAAATTCAAAACTCTGTGATCACAGATTGACAGGTTGTCCAAGGGCAGATGAAGAGTTGGCTAAAGCAGACGGCTCCATCTGCCCCGCATCCAACTTCGTTCAGCGTCATATCAATATTTGAAAGAGTAATGGGCTCTGAGCCGATCGGTGCCCCCGCCAGTGGCTGACCCGACCCCGAAGGTAGGAGCCCCTAAGGGCTGTGCACCGAGTGGAATCCCATAGCAGATTCAGAGGGCCCAAATGTCACTAAGGGCAAACCGGCCAGTGAGGAGTCAGTCAGGGCACCTCTCCTCTCCTTGGAGATAGCAAGCACACCAGGGACCCAAAGACTTTATGCAAGGAATTGTAATACTCCTGCATTTGGGTTAGAGTTGTAAGGAAATTTAGGGAGGCGTGGGGTAGACTTCTGTGAATGTTCTGCAACCGAAGGCTGGGAAGACAGCATCAGAGGCGCCCTTACGTTTCTACCGTTTATTCTTCAGAGCCGGCGTCGCCGGAGAGGACCCCTCATGCGAACGGCTCCTTGATCGGTCTCTGGACTTTGACTAGGACGGATGACACTGCAGTGCCTCCGATAGTTACCCCAACGTAAGTTTCATGCAATGCTCTCTTGATGCCTTCTGCCGAAAACGCCAACACTCCTGAGAGTCATGGTGTTCTACAAGGCACCACAAACAGATGGTATGAGGATCTGGGGCCGCCATCTGTCTGTCACAAGATCCACAGGGCTTAAACACTGAAGACATCACAAAAAAGCGCACTGCTTCCTCAACAAACTGTCGAGACGGGCCAAAATCAACAGCCCACAAACCACTCCGGATCAGTGTTGCAAGCAAGGAAAAGAAGGAACGGACGTCAGCGGAGGGGGTTATGTAGATTCTGTTGCCGTCACATCAGGTGGATGACATCGATGTTGAGTCGCACGGCGCTTGCTTGCAACCCGCTTTTGTGAATCCCTTAATACTCAAGCATTGCTGATGGTGCAGCGTAGACATCAACTTTGTAATAGCACATCCGAAAATGTGATAGTTGTAAAAATTCTGGCCAAATCGGGTCCAAATCCTCACCCAATGAAGCAGAGGTCTTAAGCCTGCCACATGCTCAACTTTCTTAAGGGCTACATCATGAAACGAGTGGAATAAGCGGGATACTTTCGGCAACTGTAACTAAGATCTCATAAAATTGTTCCCACCCAGTGTCAATTTTTCAGGGTTATCTAGTCCCCAGAGTTCGAAGCCATATAAGGCAGTTGCCTGTGCTTTTACCTTGTAAACTTCAATGACCGGAGCGATACCTCTGGATATTTTTGCATGATGCTTTTTAAATATTGCCATGGCGCTGTGCTGGAGAGCAGATCTACACTTTTATATATGTGAAGTCCAGGGCCTCTTACTATCCGAGCATTATACTCAAGTACTCAAATTGGTAACACATTCAAAGCTTCCTCTGTCTCAAATATATATTTTGTCTAAAAGATATCACTACAGTGGAGGTCCTCCTGGTCGACAGACGTCAGGCGCGCCCCCGCCCTGAGCAGCTTCAGGAAGACTCTCAAGACCTGGCTCTTCGGCTGAGCAGCACTGCTGAACCCCCCCTCACCCCCAACACTCTCCCACACCCTGAGCCTTGAGACCCTCATGGGTGAGTAGTGCGCTTACAATACCCCTGACTGATTGATTGATTGAACCAGCATTTATAACGGGGACAGGCCCCAGCGCCTGATGGCTATCGTGCTGAATTTTAGAATGCTTTTGGTACACAATTGGTGCCCTTATTAGCATGCCTCTTCTATGCGCTTAGCACCTGTGGGGTGTTGCCAGGATTGATGCGCCTAGCCACTATCCCTATGATCCCCAAGGTGGGCAAGGACCGTGGACACTGCGTGTTATATCATCCAATCTCACTATTGAATGTTAACGTAAAAATATTTACAAGATGGGAGGGGGAATGTGGGCGTACTTTCACAGATAAAGAGTGGAGTGACATCCTACATCGTGCCCGATCCTCTGCCCTTAACAACACTAGCATGGAGATTTTCCTGAAGATTGCCAACTAATGGTATTACAGTTCAGCTAGGATCGCCCGTCGGGATCCGTGCAAAGATGGAAATTGTTGGCACCAGTGTTGGCAACAGGGCACCCTTACACAGTTGTTATAGCAGTGTCCTAAATTGGATACCTTTTAGGATGGAATATTAGCAGCAGTGAACACAATATTTAATATTGATAACCCTAAATTTCTAAGCTAATTTCTCCTGGGTCGCTCCAATTCACTAACATACCGGTTGAAATCCAGCAGAGGCATAGTGATCGCCATGGTATTGGATGCCCTAAACAGGTGTTTCTTTGAAAATCTGGTACTGAGGTCATACTGGTACATTTAGATTGGCTACATAGACTTCGGGAGATACTGAGAATGGAAAAGTAAAGAGCTGTAGCCTCACACACCCTTTCCCTATTTGAGAAGATGTGGCTGGCAGCCATGTATTCAATATATGTCAGAGGAACATTGCGAGTTGCACCAACTATGTGTGCCAGACGTTTTTAATTTCAGTCCACCCCGGTCTTAACCCCTTCCCTGCTCATGACGAGCTCAGCTCGTCATGAGGCACGGTTGAGCTGTGCTTATGACGAGCTGAGCTCGTCATGAACAATGAGGAATTCAATTAATCAGCACAGGAGGAAAATGCCTCTAGCAGCCAAGGTGTTAAATGGTATCATACCCTTTCTCCTTAATAAGCTGTCTCATTGTCTTTCCTTCTATTAGTTTTGTAGGACCTTACTCTACGACTATGCTCACGCTGTATAGTTGAATAGATCACCACCAGCAGTTTTTCCTTATCAAGAATAAAAAGATCTAGGGGGCGCTAGAGGGTGCACGGCAAGATGGCCGCACTCATGTGAGGCTCTGCCAGACCAAGCAAAAATCCTTTTACTATCCGACACATCCTGCCTTTGCCACCCGATAATTTGATGTCCACGCGTGCCTAATAACATGCGGCACTGATTGAGGCTGTTTCCTGACACTGGACCCCCTTTTGAGGAGTGTGCTGGTGCGTGGTTCTCCTGCCGGGATCTGTGCCTCATGGTGCCCGGGGCCGCTCTGCTGCTGCTAACTCGGACGGAGCCTGGCGGATGTGGGGCGACCCGACAGCGAGAGACGTTATGGTCGAGTGAAGCGGAGGCACAGTGGATCGTACTGAACTGGAGCCGGTGAAGACCCCGGAGGCGTGCGACGGCTCGGCGACCCGTGGCTGCATTGACTGGTCGGGGCCGGGGCTGGCGCCCGCCTGTGCTGATGGCGGTGAGTGGGGTAGCGGCCTAGGAGAGGTCGGGGCTCGGAGGCGGCGCTAGGCCGATCTGGGCTGCTCCGCGCGATCTGCTGCCGGCGGGGGTGGGGTGCGGACTGGCGCGATCGTCTGGGGGCGGCAGGGAAGCGGTGGCCCCGTGGAGCCTGGGGCGTTTGAAACCAACTAAATACCGGAGCCATTGAGGGGCTCAATATCTGTCCATTGCCCGAGGAGGGGAGTCCGGTGGTGGGCCTGGAGCCTAGCCCTGCTTGTTGTTGCTAGCTGGTGGCAGTGATTGTGAGATGATTGAAGATTTGCTGCAATAGGGAACTGGATCTGCTTGCACCCTTTGGTTCCTGATACCATTATCAGTTACTGCACGTGGTGTTCACTGCTTACTGTTGGGCATTACATTCCACTTTTGTCTCGACCGTCGCTGAGGGGCCTGGACGAAGTTGCATTGGCTATACTAGACCGGTGGCAGCAAGGGCAGGCCAGAGAGGAATCAACCAAAACTAAACTTTGAAACACGAAAAACAGCGATGTCATCTACACAGGCTCCTTCGGACGCCGGGCAGACCGGGCGGGGAGGGGGGGTGGGGGGGGCGAATTTAGAGACCACGCTCATGGCTATGCAGAAAACATTGCAATCCATAGAGGGCACCATGGAGGCCGTTAATTACAGACTTGATCACATGGCCACGCAGTTTGACAGGCAGCATGAGAGGATGGGTGAAGTGGAGCAGAGGGTTTCAGCCACGGAGGATGGTCTAGCCACGGTAACTAATAAAGTCTTCAATATGGAGCGGGTTTTGGCGGCCATTCAAGCTAAAAATGAGGAATTGGAAGGGCGGTCCCGACGCAATAACATCTGCATAACGGGGCGGCCGGAATCCACGAATGTTGGCAAAATGGAAGACTTTATGGAATGATTATTTGTTGAAATATTTGGGACTGAACAACTTTCTCGAGTATTTACAGTTGAACATGCACATCGCTCCTTAGCTAAACGACCAGTGCCTGGTGCGCCACCTCGCCCAATCATTGCCCGCATACTCAATTATAAAGACAGGGACGTGCTTCTACGCTTGGCACCATAGAGTATATCAAGGCAGCAAATTTGAGTTTTTCCCCGATTTCACGATGGCAGTGCAAATAGCGCGGAAGAAATTCAATGGGGTGAAGCAACTTCTTCGAGCGGAAGGCATACCATATGCTATGCTGTACCCAGCTCATCTGCGGATTGGAGCACCATTGGATAATAACATTTTCACGTCTCCGAAAGCGGCCATGGATTATGCTAAAAAGCAGAAGAAACAAAAGCGAGACTCCACTATGGCGCAGGAAGGAGATGAAGAGTTGCACGACGAAGCTGCCTGAGCCTTCGAACTTCTCGAGCATCTCGGGATTCCTCGTTCATCTTCACAGGGGAGATGCTGCTAATCACCACGCTACTCCCCTCGATAGAATTTAAACATTGCATGACTTATATTAAGTTGGGAGGTGGATTTGTGGAGCTGCAAAGTTTTCAACGATGGTCACGGACATTTCAAATGAGGTCGCAGGACTTATGCACTATTTGAGTTAATGATGTCTGGAGCACACAGCTGGAACCACGATATTACCCTTACACGAAGGGATGAGGGTGTAGGAGGGACTGGCACTATTGGTTAGATACCTGCTAGGAACAATACTTGTCTATGTGCTGGTATGTTTTAATGGAGGCACCGTGTCACTTATTGGTAATTGTTTGGTGTACAGTCCCTAGATCTATGAGGTAAAGAACTGCTACAACGTAGGGACATGGACCTAAGGTGGTAAGGATGGGCAGTTCATATAAATGGCTTGGTCTCCTCCCGTTTATTACCATTAACGGGAGATGAACACCTCTAGGGCCCCACATATGGGAGTACCCCACAATATGTTTGGAGCTGGGTTGGGAGTTTGGGGGGTTGGAAATGGCTTTGGCAGGTTGGGGGAGCTGAAGTGGGAGGGGGGTGGACAAGGGAGTGTCAGAGAATCCAGGTCTGGGTCGGCTCTATTAATGTTACAGGTTTGAGATTCGGAGGGATGGAATATGGGAATGGGGCATGTTGGCTGGAATACTGCTTAGACTCTAAGAAGACGCCTGCAGTTACCTGTTCGGTTTGTTACTCTGTGCTTAGAAGTTGGTACTGGGAGGTGGGCTCGACAGCTATGCTTAAAGGACTAAAATATGAAAGGTCATATGGATAAGGGGGCCAGAATTAATTGGGTCACATGGAATGTGCGGGGACTGAACCGACCACAAAAGACGAGGCAGGTATTGGCATATTTAAACAGGCACCGAGTGCACGTGGTCTTCCTTCAGGAGAAACACCTTAAGGGGCGGGCGGCAGAAACGGTTGCCAGACAGTGGGCGGGTACTAGGCTAGCATCAAATTACTCCTCATATGCTCGTGGGGTCATGATATTGATTAAGAAAAATGTACCATTTGTTTTGATACACAAGGATATTGACAAAGAGGGCCGATATATTATTTTGCATGGAAAATTGTGTGGTACACTAGTCACAATGGTCAATGTATATGATCCGAATATTGATGACCCTGAGTTTAATGTCACCTTATGGAACAAAGTATATGCTCAACCACCCTCAGCAATTGTATGTGGTGGGGATTTGAATGTGACGTTAGACAATGAGCTGGAAAGGAAGGATGATCGTCCCTACACAGCTAAGTAAGCAGCTGATGCGGTGCGAGATGGTATGAGTGGACTTGGATTGGTAGATGTGTGGCGACTGGGGCATCCGGGAGTGCGAGAGGGTACTTGTTACACATCGGCGCATGACACCTGGTCGCGTTTGGACTATTGGTTGGTGACAAGGGATGTTAGCGGATGGGTGGTGAAAGTGTGCCATCTGCCTCGAACACTATCGGATCATGCCCCTGTGCTTATGGTGGTATGGCTTCCGTCTCATGCACCTGCACCCTTCTTGTGGCGTCTGCCACCTGGTACTTTATCGGACCTGGTGCTTCGCGAGGAGCTAAGGGCAGTCATTGAGGACTTTTTCGTCAGGAATGTTGGCTCTGTGAATGACATGGGAACTGTATGGGAGGTCGTTAAAGTGGCTGTAAGAGGAGCGTGTATTGGAATGCAGTCTGGCGTGCTCAAATCACTGAGGGATTCCATGGACAGGTTGGAGCGCGAACTGTTATGCCTAGAGTGACAGCATAAGCTGCAGCCGGCGGAATCTCTATTGGCTGACATCCGAATAAAGGTCTCAGAGTATAATGACCTAGCAGAGGAGGAGGTTAAATTTTTGTCCAAACGTACTAGGGCACGGTATTATGGTGAGGGAGGGCGTCCAGGACGTGGGCTGGCGGACAGAATTAAGGAACTGTGGCTAGGCACTGTGGAGTACAAGAAATCATGAATGGGGATACCAATGTGACGAGTGCGGCTGGTGTATTGGATTGTTTTGTACAATATTACGAGCAAATGTATGGACATAGGGAGACGGCTGGGGAGGATGAGATAGCGCAATACCTGGAAGACATAGCGTTGGTCTGGCTGTCGAAGGGTCAACAAGACTTTTTAATGCATCACATTACGGAGGGGGAGTTCTGCGATGCAATTGCGGCTCTGCCAAATGGTAAAGCGGCAGGTACTAATGGGTTACCATCTGAATTTTATAAGGAGTATGTAGACCTACTGCTGCCACATTTAGCAATGGTCCTGGAAGAAGCCTTAGAGCAGGGACAGTTGCCAGCCACGATGAGGGAGGCTCTACTGGTGGCTTTACCGAAACCGGGCAAACCACGAAATCAATGCGAGTCGTATCGACCTCTGTCCCTGATGAATACGGATGTACAGATCATTGCCAAGGTACTGGCAACGCGACTGCGCTTGATATTGCCTGTTATGGTGCTACAGGACCAGTCCGGCTTCATCCCCCTCCGCTCTACCACACATAATTTGAGGGCTTTGTTCACTGTTCTGCATCTCCTTAAACCAGATCTTGCTGCGGTAGCGGTGCTATTAGATGCTGCGAAAGCGTTCGACTCCGTTGCCTGGCGATATATGATAACAGTGCTGCACCGCATGGGAGTGCCTTTTTTCTTTACATCCTTGATCACTCTACTTTATACAAACCCGATTGCAGGGGTGCGGGTAAACGGTCAAGTGTCGGCACCATTCTCTGTACAGAGAGGGACTAGGCAGGGTTGCCCACTCTCACCCTTATTGTTTGCCATCATATTGGAACCTCTAGCATGTATACTGAGACAGAGATATGCGGACACAGCGTTACGTTTCCCTCTCAGGTCCCTGGCGGTATCCATGTACGCCGATGATATGGTTCTGAACATAAGGGAGCCTGCCCAAAATCTGGAAGGAGTACTTCGGGAGTTCATTCGGTTCGAGCACTTTTCTGGTCTCTCCATTAATTGGGACAAATCCATATTATTGCCTCTCACAGATATCACACAGCCGTTTCCATTGGAATTCCCCTTGGCATGGGCAGCAGAACCTGTTCGGTACCTGGGGATCTGGGTGCACAGAGACTCCCAAGAGATGATCCGAGCTAACTACGGAGTGGCTATTTCCAAATTGGAAGATCAGGTGACACGATGGATACGACTGCAACTTTCGTTTGCTGATCGGGTTTCTCTGATAAAAATGGTAGTCCTGCCTAAATTTCTGTACTATTTTGTTAATATACCAATTGCCCTAACATCTCATTTTTTTGCACAGCTTCAGTCATTGTTACTCACGTTAGCCTGGGGAGGGAAGAAACCCCGTGTGAGGTGGGATACGCTAACAAAGCCTTATGAGTTGGGCGGATTTGCCGTGCCAGATATGAGACTGTATTATCTATGCGCTCAGGCTCACT
The DNA here is from genome assembly GCF_964263255.1 of Lissotriton vulgaris. Taxonomy (NCBI): domain Eukaryota; kingdom Metazoa; phylum Chordata; class Amphibia; order Caudata; family Salamandridae; genus Lissotriton; species Lissotriton vulgaris. Next base: position 176,608,699 of record NC_141699.1, read on the forward strand.
TCGCTACTTATTGGCTTTCGGCGCCACCATACACACCGCATGTGGCACTTGAGGCGAGCGCAGTATCTCCACTACCCCTAAAGGCGATGATAGCAAATCCGTACTCGGTATATGAGAAAGGTGAAGTGGACACGGTACCGTGTACTTCTAAAGCCTGGGGGGAATTGGGCAAGCGCTCGAACAGACTGCCACTGTACGCGCCGGGAATGCCGTTGCTATATCATGCGGATATCTCTGTTTCGAGTGAAGTGGGAGCATTACAGCTGCTGCAGGGTGCCGGGGTGCACACTATGGGTGATATTTTCCGATCGCTCAGTTTCTTCCGTTGCAGAACTTATTGGAACAGGTGACGAATACAACCATGGCCACTTTCGTTTATGTTAGGCTACGAGCTGCGATACGCGCTATATATCCTTCTTTCCCGGCGGAACCGCCTGTATTAGGACCATTGCAGTTACTATATACGACGATCAATCGGGTGAAATTGATCTCGCGATTGTATCGTGCATCACAGGAGGATGAGGGAGGAGGGGGTGTGACTGCGAAGGCAAGATGGGATGCGTGTTTGCCTGAACCTTTGACTGATGATGAATGGTCTGAGTGCTGTTCTATGACCGGTAAATTTGCAGCGAATGGGAATTTTCGCCTCATTCACTATATACTATATGCACAACTGGTCAAGTATGGTCTCCGCGAATCATCTGTTTGTGTGCGCTGTGGATTGGATGGCGCCGACTTTCTCCACTTGGCCTGGGGATGCGCACGTGTGTATGCGTTCTGGGCGGATGTGACTGCGGCGTTATCGGAAATTTCATCAATTGAAATTGCTAAAGACCCGCGTCTATGTCTGCTGGGCATGGCCTCTGGAGTGCCGGCCGGAATGAGAAGATTGGTAGTGTTGGCGCTGCAGATTGCTAAGCGCAGGGTGGCCGCTTGCTGGGGTGGGAGACGAGCGCCTGATGTCAAAATCTGGTTGCAAGACATGGCATATTGCCGTGATCAGCTGACTTGTTATTATGAAAAACTACCTGATACCTCGCGCCCGCGAGATGTTTGGGGCCCTTACACTGCGTATATGCTATCTAAGCTTGATGCTGATTGATGTAAGACTCAATGCGTGCGTGCAGTGCCTGAAGGGAATTTCCTGGTTATTACTAAATGGGTAGATGTACACTGTCGAGTTGAGATTATGGTATTGATGCTCCTTGCCTCATCATGTGAATAATCATTATAGAATTGACATCTGAGGTCACTTGGCCTCACCCTTATTACTCTGTGGTAAGTTTTCTTTCCCTTCATGAGCCTTCTGTGAGTGAGCTCGAACTGACCAGTGCCTCAACCAATACTGTGACGAACTCAATGTCCCGTATATCTTAAATGTCTTCTGATCCTCTGCACTACTGAATGCTGACCTGGTTGGATCCCGGGGTTGTTGGGGAGGGGGCTTTTTAAAGTGTTCGGCTGTTACTAATGTATACATAAAAATAGGACTGCTTGTAACCTATATATTGACAATGCAAGACTTTTGATCGTCATATTGACTTGTTGTAACATCATGCCCTTGGTCGCAACTGCTATGATTTGTCAAGGTAATTGTAGTATGGATATTGACTTAAATTGCGGCCGGCCCTCTCTACGGGTTGTAGGCCAAATGCTGTGTTCTTGCATTAAGGTACAATAAAGGTCTTAAAAAAAAAAAAAAAAGATCTAAACCCTAAATAGAATGTTAAATGTTTTTTACTGCAAGACAAACATTTTAAAAAACTATAAAACTATATAATAAAATAAAAACAATTAATACAACAATGTGTCAAGTAACTGTCAGTGGTCATTTTAAATGGGAAAAGAAATACCTGCACTTCTGAGCCTATTTTAATTGTCTCTTTAAATCCTCCGAGAGCACAAAGGCCAGCAATGGCCTGCCGAGCAATTCCTTGAAGTTTGGCAAGTTTTCTCCCACTGGTACTACCATTTTCCAAGATGCTCTCTGCATGCTTTCCCAGTTGAGGAATGTACATAAGAGCACGAGACAGAACCTAGACAGAAAAGAGACCAACATAATTTTCATATCAATAATCATCTACTCTTACATATATAGACATTTGAATAAGTCAATAAAACACAAACAGTAAAAGGGAATATTTCCAGAGATTAGATTTTCCTAGAACAGGGTTTATGATACCACCCCAAACCGTTTATTGTAATATCACATGGCAGCACCTGCACCAGCCTTTCTTTGATGGATGGAAGGAAGCCCTTCAACGGCAAGCGGATGCCCTGCAGCTCCACATGGTTAATTTGGAGCCAGGATTTGCCGGAGACCAGAAGCATACGATTTTCAAGTCTTACAAGTGGCCTTCACAAACACCATTGCAGATCTTTTGCAGTCTTCTCTGAAATCTGGATGTGATCAAATATGTCTCTCTGATGTTGTGCCCCCTGCGACTTTATGTCCCACATATACTAGCTGGTGTACTTGACCAACCAGTTGCAAGAGGCCATCAATCCCAGCAACCTCAGAGTCATCCTTGCTGAGATCTAGGACAGGGGCCGAAACTTTGGGATTATAGCCCAAATGTCCCAGACTCTCTGTTCTGGGGGAAGCCACGAAACTACACAAGTCATGTTCGGAGTAGTGCAGATGAAGGGGAGCGTTTGTGAAGGTGTCAGGTGCGAGAAGGGTCACAGTAGTTTGGAGGTGGGTGATGTGTGCCTGGAGTAAGCCTGCCTTGAGCAGCCTGTCTTCAAGGAAGGGAAAGACTGGAACCACGATCCCAAAGGTATGCAGCAGCCACTGCCATTACTTATAACACAGAAAGGCACTGGTGAGACCAAAGGGGTACACAGAGAAATGAAAATGCTCCTGTCTCATCGTGAATCCCAAATAGGTCCTGTGGGCCTGCAGGATGGATGTGGAAATAAGCATCCTGTAGGTCCAACAAAACCATTCAGTCCCCATAGTCGAGCGAAAACAAGACGAGGGTGAGTATCTTGAATTTATCCTTCCAGAGAATGGCATTGAGAGGGCAACGGTCTAAATTAGGACAAAGGCCTCCTTCCTTCTTCTGGACCAGAAAGTAAGGGGAGTAACAACCAAAGCCCACTTCTGATGCCGGCACCCTCTCAATGGCTCCTTTGGTCAGAACCTTCTGCAGCAAGAGGAACAGGTGGTCCTCCTAAGGATGCTGGAAGATACGGCGAGATTACAAGAAATGGTAGGGTGTAACTCTGATGGAAAATCTGTAGGACCCACTTGTCCAAAGTTATAGTCTGTCACCCTGGCAGAAAATGCTGAATCCTGCATTCAATGGTGAGGCTGTGTTTCTCAAAGGACACACTAAAGAGGTTTTGAAGCTTTGGCAGTGCAAGCAGCAGAATGTACTGCCCCAGAGGTCCAGAAGGTCCGTGAGAACTGCAGACTCTGCCATGAAAAGGTGGAAGGATTTGCAGGGCAGATTGAACTTGCTGGCAATTCTTGAAGCCTCTACCTTAGCCATGGAGTGGGCAAACTTGTTTGAATGGCTGATGTGGCGGGAAGGGCAGGCCCAAGGAGCGCACTGTGGCCTTATCCTTAAAGTGCTCATGGGCAAGTCTGCCATCTCAACAAAAAAGTGAGAGCCATCTAATTTCATGACCATTAACGTGGACAGGACGTCGTCGAAAAACATATGGAACTCATCCAGACCTGCCTCCTGAGAGACACAGGTTCCCATTGCCCTGACTCAGCAACCTGTGGCCTTCAAGCCACAGCTGATGGTAAATTTTGCTGCATCGTAACCATCCTGGATAGCCTGCATAAGAATGTGACGTAAGTTGTTAGGGACACCAGACAAGAGTTGAGGGACAGAGTCCTAAAAGGTGTGGGTATAACACCTTAGATGGCAGCTGTTGTTGACTGGTTGAGGAAAAAATAAGTTTCACAATGGTTTTGATGTGTTTTGATTCCCTGTCCGGTGGAGTGGTAGGGAATGCGTTAGGGATGAACTTACTTATTAGGCCTACAAGACTAGGCTTTCAGGTGTGGGGTGCTGAGTCAAGATGTCCAAGTCACTGGGGCTGGACCATCGCGCCGTGCTATCTGCCTGTTCACTGGAGATCCAGAACAGGGATTTGCCCGAACCTCAAGAAGGGTGTCTCTGCGAGGGCCTCATTGAATAGAGGCATAGGGTCAGTATTTATTTGCTCAGGCTGAAGCACATCTGTGAGCACATTAGTCCTCACTGCCAAAGTAGGTAACTTGGGGTCGAAAACATCGGCTGCCATTCATATGACTATAGCAAAGGAGGTACTTTCTTCTGTGAAAGGGCCTGGAGGCAGAACTAGCCTTGTGTCTGGTGAGGTGTCCAGGCCACTGGCCTCCTAAAGGTCCCCCTAATTGTCATAAGTGTATGGTTGGGCAAAGTCATCACCAGCACCATATGCACTGTTGTCAGAATCCATTCCAAATAGAGTATGGAAGGTTTGCACCGTTCCTGGAGGTAGGGTGAAAGTATTGGAATCTGATGGATAGCTGAAGCTGCAGACCAAGAGGATTAGGGTGGGCCTTGGATGAAGCAACTCCAATTCGGAAAGCACAATAGGCTATGCTTCGTCATCCGACTGCATCACTGTTGACGCTCCTGGGTCGTGGTTCCAGGATCAATGTTAGCAGCAGAGCTGATGCATAGCTGCTAGCAGGCCCAGAGCATCCAGCTGGCATTAAGGGTGGACCCACCAGAAAATTCCCAGGTGGAGACACTTGTGGTTCCTTGGGGCCAGAGGCGCGCCAGATGGAGCCGTTAATGTGCCAAAGAGCCACAGAATGGCTTTATGGAATTCTTCGATTTGCTTCGACACTGCAGAGGGTCTTTGGCATTTGGGTTGCCTCTGGACAATGTTCAAATCAGGAACAAAGGCGCTGAAAGGTAACTGCTTCGGGAGCAAGACCAAGACGGCACATTGGCATTCTTGATCCTTCTCTGTAGCTCGAGAGTGGTGGAAAGGCATGAGTCCCACTTGGACTTTTTATGCTTTTTCTTCAACTTACCAGAAGACTTCTACCACAATCACTGTTGGTCATAGGAACAACTGGGGGAACGGAACCTTCCCTTCGACCACTGTCAGAGGGGAAGCCTTCCGCTGATTGGCAACATAGAGCTTTGCCACTCAGTCCCGAATGGCCTTGGAATTCATCAAGGCCCAGTCACTACAAGTCTTGGAGTTCAAGTTCTGACCTCAGGTTCCACAGGAAAACCTGATGGGAGGGCTGTCAAAGACATTTGCTTGCAACAGCCCTTACAATATTTAAACCCTTTAGTTTTTTCTTAGACACTTTTTGTTTTAATTGAGATAAAGCTCTCATGAAGATTGGAGGGGAATGGGTTTAAATCTGCATCCAATGGTGCAGAAAGGAACTTACGTCAATGCATACAAGTAGCGCCTAGATGTGCAGAACCACATGGTGCCACCTACCGGTGCACGAGGTACTGCTTTAAGATATTTCAGATTCAGTCTGACACCTGGTGAGGAATCTGCAACTAGAAGTAACTATCAGAATGAATATGGAAACTATATGGTAACGAAGGAAATCTATTCTAGCAGACAAAGCAGTTCAAACAAGTAAGGAAGCATTTTTCACATATGTATTATTAGTAAATCCATAGTAAATGTTTCATAGTAATGCACTACTACAGGACAAGTGTAGATTCTTGAGTAAATCATAACACAGAAGGCAATATTGTGCCCTCCTGAATGTCCTTCCACACACACTCACTCTGCCACCTGTTGCACTCATACTTAAAATTGAAGGTTATACGCTTGATTATGGAGCTGAAAGATTAGTGGCCTCTCATTCCCCAGATAAGCTTCATGTTTTGAATTTGCACATTACTCTGCGTGCATTCATTTTCTTCTACCCTTCCGGATGGGCGAATTCCCACTCGACAGATTGCTTGTCTTTTGCATATCTTCCTCCTTCTCCTCAAATCCAACTGTAGTTGATGGTCCTGCATGATTTGGTTCTCCTGACTGTGCCATGGTTGGATAAATATGGAACAGTGAGAATCAGTATCACCTTATAAGGTGTCCTGCTTCTCATGTAATGGTGCAGCTCTTTTTGACAAGTAAATTACTTTTTCTTGTGAAGGAAGGTTACCTGAGACCGCAGACAATCAGAAACTGAGAAAGCTATATAAAACGTAAAACAGCCTACTGACTATACAGGACATAGAGCCCTTGTTGCTATGGCTGAGCCAGGTCTGCAGTCTGGGAACACTAGAGTTCAATATGTAGGACTCCTCCCACCCCCACCCCCACTTTTCAAATTCAAGCTTTATTCCAGGACACCTCTGCGGATATTTGTATATAGAAAAATAATTTTCCCTTGCCTTCTCTTCAACGTTTTAGCATTTATCAATTACCTCATCTTTTATCAATTACCAATATGATTACAAGAGATTGACACAGAGCTGTTCCTTCCTTCTCAATAACTTCTATGAATATGGCTATTTCACTAAGTCTATGCACATCAATCAAACAGCTTTAGAGTCTCCACTTTTGGGGATGTAGAGCATCTTCATTCCATCCAAGACAAATAAGTAAATTAGGGATTATCTAGTTTTAATGATTTTGTTCTCAGATTGATTCTGATCATGGGTGATTTTTAGGCCTTGCGTCAGCGTTGCAGTGCCCAGCACTGCTCGTGCAGCGAGAGACCTCTTGGAGGGGGTTTGAAAATCGACCTTAGAATCGCACACGCTCTTGAGTGTGCTTTTCCTTTTGTGCTAGGCTATTGGACTTTGCGTGCGTCTTGTAATGAAAGACAGCACGCAATTGGCTAAAGGCGGGAGCAGTGCTCCACCCATGGCTTATTGGTGTCTATTACACGCACCAAGGCCATGTGGTTTCAATTATCGTGCCCAGACACGTGCGCGATAATTGAAACCACATGTCTTGCTGTGGCGGGCGCACCACTCGCTGGCTTCTTCTGTTTTTGGATCCATTTCACAGGGAAGCAACTAAATGAAAGAAGGAAAGAGAGGGGGGCTGCTTGCGCGCACCACTCTTTTTTACTGTGGGCCCTTTAATGACAGTCTTTATGTGTTCGATGTATGCTGCAGAGGATATATTCTAAATAAAAAGTTGTGCTTTTACCGGTCTATTGGGCTTTTGCACGGCGAAATTCCAAGACTCCAATGGTCAGTGTATTTTGCCAAGAACTCTAGTGATTCGCCCTGCACCGTGCTCTGCTGTTGCTGTCTGTGGAGGTAATTGTGTACCCCCCCCCCCCCCAGGACGTCGCTGTTGCCGCTGTGAAGCCTGCCAGGCTCACACGCCTTACCACTCTCCAAAAGCAAAGAAAGCGCTGTGTGCCTCACCGCCGCCGGCTTAGGACAGGAGTAAAGTACTGAGGGCCGGTATTCTCTCACCACCGGCCCCCGATCACCAGGATTGCTGTGTGTCCTCTTCGAATCACTGCCGCTGGCCCGGAAGCCTAGAGAGCACTTCGCCTGCATTTACCGCTGACTGCCTGGGGCAGAGTTTGCGGTACAGAGAAGCCGCGTTGCAGTGCGAGCGAAGCCAGAGGGTTGCCTGGTAACCAGGACGCCTCCGCCGACGTCACCGTTAAAGAGAGCAGGAAAGCCGCCAGAAGGAAGTCCGTCTCGACCAGCGCGTCACTGCTTGACAAGAAGGGGTCCCACCGGTGGATCGACTGGAGAGAACCATCTCCGCAAGAGCACTCTCAGGTAATACGCTCCCGGCCACGCTGCCGTCTGTGCGAGGCCAGGGGCCGGTGGAGAACCGGAGGGGCTGTAGTGACTGAGCACCCTCCCCCCTGTATTTTTTTTGTACGCTGTAGTATGCCCCTTGAAGTTACCCCCCATCGCATTTAGAGCTCCACCCTTCCCTTCCACTCGATATATAAGTGCTTTCACTTTAGCAGTGACACAGTACAGCAACAAAGGCAGGAAGTTGTGGAAACCTACTCCTGGGCACAGCCATAGCAAGTAAACTTGCCCAGCTACAGGGTGCAGTACACGTTACCCAAAGCTGTAACCTAAAGCCGTAACGCAAATAACCGTATCTGCCCAATCAGAGCACTGGACTTTTAAAGAGCGCAGTGGTGTGATGTGTGCTTACACAGCATGATGCTGAGCTGCCCATTGTCTGCTTCTGTATTGTACTGCACCAGAAGCTGTTAACTCCCCTTACTCTTATTTGTGCATCTATGTTTATATTGAAGTTGTTTTTATTGCACATAAGTCCCAGGGGTTATTTACAAAATGGGCGCCACGCTTTATGTTACTATTTACAACAAGGGGTGGTGAGGGACAGAGTCTCTGAATTAAGCAGAAAGCTCTCACCCAGTCAAGAGATCAGGGCTAGATCCAACACCGTTTTTTAGCTCACTGCACCATCCCAGTTTCAGAACCTGGCTGTATGCAAATTAGTCTGTTCCTGTCCCAGTGCATGATGGGAACAGGGCAAACCAAACTACAAAAGCCAATTCCTACACTGGGAAGGAAACAAGCTCCCGGGGACCGGTTTCTGGCATTACAGCCGTCTTCGGCCCGGTTTGCTTGAATCCTGATGGTGCAATGAGCAAGGGTCTCACATCTGAGAATACCCTTCCACGCTTAGGGTGGACAAAAATATTTACAACAAGGGGTGGTGAGGGACAGAGTCTCTGAATTAAGCAGAAAGCTCTCACCCAGTCAAGAGATCAGGGCTAGATCCAACACCGTTTTTTAGCTCACTGCACCATCCCAGTTTCAGAACCTGGCTGTATGCAAATTAGTCTGTTCCTGTCCCAGTGCATGATGGGAACAGGGCAAACCAAACTACAAAAGCCAATTCTTACACTGGGAAGGAAACAAGCTCCCGGGGACCGGTTTCTGGCATTACAGCCGTCTTCGGCCCGGTTTGCTTGAATCCTGATGGTGCAATGAGCAAGCTTTATGTTACAGCATGGCCGCTTTTATATTTACAAAGACAATAGGTTATGTCAAATGCTCGTTTTGGGTGCTGACTGGTGATGTAATTCACAGTTCATTTATTGCTGCAATCATAAGGTTAAAATCTCCTTGGGCACATAGTAGTCGCACTGATTGGTTTGAACATTAGTCTACTCAATGTAATTTTACACCAAAGCCTGTAGAAATTAATTTGTTTCCTCAGTTGGGCACATCGACTGCACCTAGAGGCTTTTCGGATGTGTTCATTCTTATAGCATCACAGCTATAGCCTGTGCAAACTGTCATATGTTTGTTTCCCACAAGAACCGCAACTCGAGTGTTTCACGAGTGCAGTAGTTACTAGCACCTCTGGGTCGTCTTTTTGCAGCACAGTTCGTTGTCGGAAACCATCACAACACATTTGCCTCCTACCACTGCTGTAATAGTTGTGCTTTGTCATTCTTTGTTGCAGACGTTCGGCCCCAAAGGATCCAAGAACTAACATCAACGGCCACTGAGGAGTTGCATAAAGTTGAAAGTGTTCACCATGTGAATGTGCTTCTACTTTTGAAGGAAGCCCTGAGGGTGATTCAGAGGGTCCCACCATTTCTTAACCTAGGCACATTGTCCTGTTAGGTTTCTCTTATGCACCTCTCCACCATATGCAGAGGTTGTAGGATAGATTTGGTGTCATTTCTTAGGTGGTCATTCAGCAGAGGTAAAATATCTTACAAAGTGATTCTGTATGAGGAACAAGTTTGTGTATTTTGGGGAAATCATATCAAACCCTCCAAGATTTCCTCGGGAAAAATCACTTCCTCTTCGGAATGATGAAGTAGCATGAATAACTCTCTTTCCACTCCAAGTCCGATACCTTTTGATGGCTCCTTTGGAGAGTGGAAATGTAGTCCTGTATCCGGAAGGAGAGAAGTTCATTCAAAATTCACTCTAGTGTGGCAGGAAGGTAGGGTGAGAAATAAATAAAAGGAAGGGTATTGCCATTAAGAACAATCTGTAAGAACCATCTGTCTGACAAGATGGATTGCCAACCTAGGAGGAAATAATGAGCCCTGCCTCCCGCCGGTTGGATGTAGGCCATTGAGGACCAACTAAGGCAGCTTGGTAGTTGTTTCAAGGGAGGATTAGGAGTTTGAGGGCTGGAGCGCCTGCTTGTCTGGCTGATGTCTGTCAAGGCTTCCTCCATAGCTCGAAAGGGTTGAATGGTATGCTGCATCACTAGCTGGGAAGACTGCTGTTGCGTGCAGACTTACCCCCTTGAATAGCCCTTACATTTGCTGGGAGTTGTTTCGCAGGAGTCAACAGACAAAGGATCAAGCTAGGTTCCTATTGTCTATAAACCATTCCAGCTGAGAGTCCACCTTCTCTCTAAAGAGTTTAGAATCAGCGTGGGGCATGTTCAACAGTGATATTTGCACGTAACCGGAAAATCCAGTCCCTACATTCAGGCATGGCTTCAGAGTAACACTGGTTCCAAATGCTTTGCCAATGCAGTCCAGGGTGTCCAGGCCTGCGTGGATAACTTATTTTGTAACATCTTGCCCATTATGGATTGTCTGAGTCAGGAAGGTTCGAATGACTTCTAGGACGGCTGGCAACATCTTGCTGGACATTTCCCATAAAGCATGCTTGTAACAGCCTAACAAACAGAAGAAAAACTCTCTCAAAAGTAAAAAGTTGCTTGGATTCTCTATGCAGGTGGATAAGCTGGCAATGAGTTAGGATTAACCTTACTGACTTGAAGCCTGCACAATTAGATTTTCTGGGGTGGGGTGCTTGGTGAGGAAATCTAGATCACCCGGAACATGCCTGTGCCATCTAGCTACTTGACGACTAATGGGCAGACAAGAACAACACAGCCACCGAGGCATGAGTGATAGAATCACTGAATGGGATCAAAGATTCCAATGCTGCTGGCCCAGGGCGGAGAGTCAAAGTTTATTTCAGTCTCAATGGTAAACACCTGCAATTCTAGTACCTCAGCTGCCCTCTGAAACACCACTGCAAATGAGGTAAGCATATGATGAGAAGGGGCATCTCCTCCACTAAGGTAGAGGTCTGTCGCCCCACAGGAAAAATAAAATGTTAACAGCATGCTATTATTTTATTTTTCAGTACTCCTCTGTAGGGGTGGGCTGGCATGCTCACGGAGCAGGGAGAAGGAGTGGTGGCACTCTCCAAGTGTGCATAAAAGTTTGGCCGTCTGTCTTGGGCTGGGGCAAACAGTCATGTGCGCTTTGCATGTTCTCCACTGGGCTGTGTTGCACAGCCTGTGTGGAGAACATGCCCAAGCTCCCAGTCCCCATCTGAGAGCCGAACCACAGCACTCAGACCAATCACAACGCTACTATCAGCAGCGTCATGATTGGCTAGGGGTGTCTAGAAGCGTGGGTGCTCCATGTTCCTGTGTCAAAGAATAAGAGAACAGAGGAGAAATGTCAGGTAAGTTAATTTTTTTCCCCTTTTATTTTTTGAGCCCCACCGCTACTGCCCCGTAGCAGTTGCTACTGGTGGTGAGTCAAGCTGCTTCACAGGAAGTGTTGAATTCACTTTTGTAAATCATGGTATAAGAAATACAGATAATGAGAGGGCAGTAAGCCATCCCACTCCCCATAGTCATCAGTATCCTGGGTGCACCTTATTCTGATATACAATTAGAATCTGAGCCAAAAAGAGAATGGAGCCTCTGATGATAGTTGCATGGCATTAGAGGCATCAACTTATCATGTAACATGAAAGCAGGTTGTGCTTTAATTATTTCGTAGTATGACACAGGACAAGCACGGGCCAACATTGGTTCATGGTCTGACATGGGTGTCAGCACTGGGTCATAAATGGGTGCTAGTGTAGCTGGCACTGGGAAGCTGAAACCCGCATGGAAGTTTGCAGGTGCATCAATATGGTCCAAATAGTGGTTCCCAAGGGGGTTAAAGGAGTCTCTGGAGGACCCCCATGCAGTAGTCCGAGTAGAGGCCCCTGTGGCTTTGAGGGTACTGTTGGCATGCCAGAGGAAGTCAGAAGCACACTAAATATTTGCATATAGCCTTCTTGAAGGCCTCCATCTGCTGATGGGTTGGCGATGGGCTAGGGAACTCAGGGTGTGGCTTTGTGGAGGAGTGCAGCTTAAATATGGATTCCCAAGCACCTTTTCTTTAGCACCAGACTTGCAAGATGGGGTTGAGTCTTGCATAGCTTTCTTGTGCTTGCATTTGTACTTTGATTTAGCTGAAGAATTTGAGTGGGAAGTGGAGTGGCCTTGGGAATGGCTGTGTGACCAGGCCTGAGACTTAGAATGGTACCTGTGTGATATGGGTTACTGCGAATGCTTTGCGATGTACAGTTTTGCCTTTAGGCGCACTAGGGCACATGACTTGAAGTTGTGACAGGAGTTCAGTTATCAAAGACACGCCTCATAGGGGTCTGTGACTGATTTCTGCTTGTGGAAGTCTTCCACACCTTCAAGCCTGTTGTTTTTTTGAGGGGACATCCCTCATAGCACACTGTATGAAAAACAATTCAGAAACTTAGAAGATGGACAAGATGGCCCTCGCACCAGACCACTAACCTGTGCCCAGTGGACATAATATACCAATTTGGTGGTTGGGCAATGTGTGGCCAAAATCACATCTAACACCTCCACAGGCAGGTCACAACTTCTAAGCTGGTTCTGCTTAATCTCCATGTAGGAAAGTGTAGGATGTGGAGATCGGGATGATGAATTGTGCAGTGTTATTGAGACAGCAGGTTGTCAGGAAAAGGCTGGCGGAACAGAGGACAGACACACAGACTCTGCAATACTAAACGTCCAATTACAGCTGGGTCTATCAAGATCAACTGATCTCAATCCCCTCTGACAATCTTTAGAGCTCAGCAAGGCAGCAGCAGAGGTGCAGACACCTAAATGAGACCCAAGTCTCATGAGAGGAAGAAGGATTGTGGCAGGAAATTCCAGGATGCAAAAAAAGGTATGTGTTTTCAGTGGTGGTGAAAAGATACACCCAAGCACACCCCACCCGGCTAGTAAGACTTGAACCAATTCCGGATGCAAATGCCACTCAGTTGGCTAAATGGCATCTGATGAGCGTGTCGAGAATAATAGACTAGTCCAAACTTTGGACCATCGTGGCATCTCTAAGAATTTGGCTTTACAGGAGGATGTGATAAAACGTTTCACTTATTAATGATGGAATTTATATATTAGAACACTGGAAAAATATTAGGAGATAAAATAAAGCAGAGTGCTGGGCCACACTGCTTTTCATTTTTTAGACTGGTCGGTCTTGGTAGTTAGCCTGCTTCTTTACAGACTATTATGGGATTCTCTTGAAGATTCAGCCATCTCAAGAGTCTCATCACCTCCTCGCATAGCCTACAAGCCCCCACTCCACCCAACTTGTTGCAGTACCACATGGTAGTCATGTTGTCCGTCAAGTGTAGCTAACAATGGGCTCTATTTGAAATTAGAATGTTTTTTTTTTAACCTTTTTTACGAATAGTGTGTTTATTAAGCAATGGACAACGGTAAAGCTATAGAGTAGTTCGCACCTGTCATTATGATTATAAAAACCATACTGCAAAGGGACCCAAGAAATATTTTCCATTGTTCATCGGTCATGGGTTCTCAGTGAAGTAAGAATTTATGCCTCTGGACTTTTAACATAACATAAAAGAACATAGCCTAACAGAACCATATAATGTAATATATTCTCCAACAGCCAGCTAATCTCAAAACGTCATATCAATTGATTCAGAATACATACATTAAAACAAAGCAACAAGCCTTTTCCATCTGTACACCTAGGAACTGGAACAAAATTCCCATATCCATCAGGACCACCCCAACCATTCTCCAATTTAGGAGAGAGTTGAAGGCTCATCACTTTAAAGAACACTACATCACAATGCATAAACGATCCATAACCAAGATACCTCTCCTCTCACTCATTGACTTTATTCTTGTCTTGGACCCTGTACAATGCTCTGCTGCTTTTTGGTAAGATTCATGCAAGAGAAATAACATTGACATACATGCAACACTTCCGCTACCTATCCTGCAGACGCTGGAAAGAAGACTGGGGTATGACCTCTATAGACGTTTTTATTTTTCCTTTTTTTTTAAATATATTTTTATTAATTTCACAGTGTTAAAAGTCACATACAGTACTTGATCAACATTTCGGCAGGTTATACAGTACATCGAACGATTAGGGAGAATAGACCAGGTGCAGTCACGGTATCTCCAAAGACCGCCCTCCAGTGCGCTGCAATTCCATTTCAACTGATGGGGAAACACATTTGTCACCTCTATATACATTTCATTTGCTCCATTTTCTGTCCCACTTCTTTGGACACCCTCTCGATTTAAATACCTCCTTCTCCGCTATCATACATTTGTTGACCTCCTTTGCCCAAATTTGATGGGAAGGCCTATCCACCACTCTCAACTTTTTCGCAATGTCACTCTTGACTAAGGTGTAACCCAGTATAGTTAGTTGCTGTTCCACCTCTGTGAGGTCAGTCTGTTCCCATATATTGAGAAGGAGCAGTTGTGGTGTAAGGGTGAGTCCCTTCCCCAGTGCATCTTGGATGTGTCTCGTGGCCTCCTAACATATGGGTCGTACAACCGGACAGTCCCAAAGTGTATGGTAAAAGGTTGCGGCTTGATGACAGCCTCATAAGCAGAGCATTGAACGGTCTCTCGACGTCGCCCTAGGTCTCTTTGCAGGCGGAGACCCATGATTTGAGTGTGATCTCCTCGACGTCGACCTAGAACGCGATCTTCTTCTAGACACAGAGGGCGTTTTTTGAGATCTCAACGTCAACCTCCTCAATGGCGACCTACTCGACATCGACCTCCTAGGCGACTGATGTGTCGACATCATGCGTCTCGATGTCAAATGCATGTGTCTCTCCAGCACCAATACCCTAGGTGTTCGGCTCGACATCGGCGGCGATCTCGACTTCGTCGCGGTCCCTCTCGGCGGCGGACTTCGACGTTGATGTGTCAACGTCAAGCCTCAGCCTATTGACGTCATAGGCGAGCCAGACTTGGACCGTCTACGCGTTGGTGTCGACTTCATCTTCTCACCTTCTCTCGATGACGAAGGACGTCTCAACGTCGATTTCGATGACAACTCGGAGCACAAAGCATTTTGAATGTCGATCTGTGCCTCAACGGTGTATGAGACTGATGTCTCCTTTTCTCACCTTTTTCTTTGCGCTCCAACCTTGTTTGAGAGGAGGGCTTCCTTGAAGGATGTTCTTCTCGCCCACTTGCTTCTTTTCCTCTCTCCTGCATGGAGTGCAGCTTAATCTTCTCCCTTTCCCGAAGGGTTCTTTTTGAAAACTTGCTGCAGTTGTAACACTGATCCGGCTTGTGAGGTGAAGGTAGACAAGCAATACAGACCTAGTGACGGTCTGACTTAACCATCTTTTTTCCACAGGCCGGTCACTTATTAAATAAGCCCGGCATTTTGACAGGAAGAAATAGCCAAAAGTCAGAAAAAATAGTAGTATTAGTAGGCTAAGTTCTAGAGACGTCGAGTGAAACTAAAAAAGTTCACTTTAAACCAGAAAAAAAGTGATAAAAAAATCACTAACTGGCAAGCTCAATGCTCCAGGATCCTCACAGAAGGAGCCGGAAAAAACAACGGACCTAACGGTTACCTGTGGTGCATGATGGTAGCCTGGAGGACTTTAAGGCACAGCGCCAATTTTCCAATTGTTTTCTATGCAGCCTTTCTAGGCAAATCTGCCTCTATGATCTTGCCTTTTTACATTTGAAAATAAAGGTTGTGTGTTTCAAAGCAAACTCAGAGCAGTTTTCTTTATATATATCATATGTATATTATGATTTATATGTCTTTATTTTTTAAAAATGTAAAAGATTTACATGCAATAATGGCAGTTTTTGAGACTAGTAATACGTTTTCAGGCTGCATATGTATATGCATATTATCTATATATATCTATCTATCTATCTATCTATCTATCTATCTATCTATCTATGTTTATTATTGGCTATTGCTCCAGGGTCCCCGCACGTGGGCGGGACTATTCAGTGCTTATGACTATTGATGAGTATTCCCTGGAAGAAAATAACATTGACGTGCAAGACGGTCCTTAGACTCCTCCCAGTCCTCCTCCACCTCTGGCGTATGTGGTACAGGCTGCGGCAGTGGGGCAGGGGAAGGAAAAAACGGCGCCGGACAGGGCCGAACCGGTGCCATGTCCCAATTCGGATCTCAGGTAGGAACAAAATTGTCCTGGAACCTGGGCAAGGGTGGAACCAATGGCATCCACTGTGGCGCTGGAGGTGGGCCGAAAGCGGCGCTGGGGCCGGAGCCAGCAGTTTGGGTCCTTGTGGCGCCGTGGCTGGAGCCAGCGGTGCAGGATTCTGCGGCGCCGGAACCGCCGCCCCGACAGGATCCTGACATGGGCCCGCGGGCCCGCGGCGGGAGCCTGAGGCCTAAGCAGGCGATCCATTGGAGCAAGAAATTCTTGCACCTGAGCGGGAGTCGCCGACGGACCCGGATAAGGTGGGTAGGCTGTGGGACTCCTAGTGTCCAACGGAGCCGCAGGGTCAGAACCCCTGTCCCCCTGATCTGCAGCTAGGGACCGACGGGGGGGACGTTGGAAAGCGAAAACGCTTCTTAAGACTTCTTTTTGTGTTGTCTCTTACCCGAATCTGAGAGCGAAGACTTGGAGCCCGAGGAGCAGTGATGGTGGCCCCGCGAGCATTCTCTGGAGCGGCCCCTGGACCGTGAACAGCGTTGGGACGAGTGCCGGACCTCAAGCAGCTTCCGGCGCCGTTCCCTCAAGGCCTTAGGGGCCATGGCCGGACAGTCCAAACTGGACCGAGAGTCGTGATCGTTCTCCAGGCAGTAGAGACAGACATCGTGGGGGTCCGCCACAGACATATTGCAACGGCAGGCCCCACAAGACTTACAACCAGGCATCCCTATGTGCACCAGAGTGGATTCAAAATTACAGGAGACAAAAGTCTCAAAAAGGTAGTCAAAAAGTGACTAGGGTACGTGCTTGAATCGGATCTGCGCTTACTGGTGCGGAAAAAGAAAGCACTGACGTCAGCGCGCATGGGTGGCGCCTAAGTAGTCTCTGTGATGTCATCTCGGCGCATACAACGCTAGTGACGGACGCAGAGCTGAAACACGCCGCCTACTGACGCGCAGAGGTACTGCTAGCTAAAGCTTTCCGGATCCAGTCTGACGCCTGGGGATATTCTAAGGTAAGGAATTTATCTCTAACATGTCTCTTTCAGATATAGCCCTTAAGAGTGCACAGAGCAGAGCCCTGCTGGGCCAAAGGAAGAAGAAACCAGAGAACCTCTATACTGATGCAGGGAGCGCTCTACCGTCTTTGAGGAGCGTTACACGCCACTCAGTGTAAAAATCCTGTTCCGTTTTTAATTTTTGTCGCTTGTAATAAAAAAAAAAATTGTATGAATTTGAATGTGAATCCGACCGCTGTTTAATTTGCACACCGCTACTATTGCATAGTTAGATACCTTGCTATCGTTGCTGTCTGGGACGGGGCCGCTCGTTAGGGCGGGATCCATTTCCAGGGCCACGCTCTAGCTGTTCAAGCGTAAGCTGGAATGTCACGTGACCCAATCCCCTTACTAAAAGACATGCTGACGCGACCATGTAGTGCTGTCTATACTGATGCAGGGAGCGCTCTACTGGCTTTGAGAAAGGGTACACGCCACTCAGTGTAAAATCTTGTTCCGTTTTTAACTTTTGTCGCTTTAATTTTTTTTTTTTTAATTGTATGAATTTGAATGTGAATCCGACCGCTGTTTAACTAATTTGCACACCACTACTATTGCATAGTTCGATACCTTGCTATTGTTGCTGTCTGGGACGGGTACGCTCGTTAGGGCAGGATCCATTTTCAGGTTTCTGGGCCACGCTCTAGCTGTTCAAGCGTCAGCTGGAGTGTCACATGACCCATTCCCCTTACTAAAGGATGGGCGGGCGTGCCAATGGCAAGCCCGTCTGCACCCGTCCGTGACCGACCTGTGCCGTGCGCCAGAACCCCTGGCCAAAATTTTAAGCTCACATACACCAAGGCTAACCTTCTATAGATGTGTGACAGATGTGAGCAAATGAGTTGTGTACCTATATCACCCCGTTGCAACTCCCTAGGCCATCATTGCCCCACATGTAATTACGCTATTAACGCCAATGTATCGAACCTCTATTCAACGCTAGATTCCCACTCTTGCAATCTTGTGAAATCCAACAAGTGCTCTTTAAACTGTGTGCTGTTGAACACACGATCACTTCTCAAGCACAAATACGAACTTGAGGACTTTCTCGAACAACATAAGCCGGACTCAATGTTTCTTACTGAAACATGGCTTCATAGCTCCTCAGACCCCGACCTAAATACTGCTATACCTGATGGATACAGCCTTCATAGATGCGATAGAGAAGGACAACGAGGTGGGGGAGCGGCCATTGTAATACCGCTCCCATATTACAGCCACCTTCTCTAACTTCCCCCAACTAAAAGAGGAAGCCATTCAGTTCTCATCCAAATGTAACAATACTTATGTTCTCAACAGTATACTAATTTACAGACCACCAGGGCCTAGAACCCCTTTTATAGAATCAATTGCAACAGCCATGGAGTCTTGTATGGAATACTTCAATTTTTTCATAATCGGGGATTTCAATTTTCATTTAGAGTCCAGTGATAGCTGTGATACAAACAATTTAATCGAGCAAAGTATAAGGAAGCAATAGTCCAATCAAAAACTAGCTTCTTTACAGAGAAAATTATGGGCTCCAAGAACACAGCCAATTTTATAACAGTTTCTATTCTATCTAGTTTCAATAATAGCAAACAGTTTAACCCTACTAGACAGTTCTGCAACAAACTGGGAGATTTCTTTGAGGATAAAGTAGTTAAAAAAATTTGTGGAGTTCTCCAACAGCAAAACTGGAACAAAAGCTCAAATACCCAATGACGATAAGGAAACCACGGAGGTCTTCCTACATGAATTCCACGCTCTAACCTCAGACAGGGTGGAAAAGCTTATATTGACTACTAAGTCGGGATCCCCCTTTGATCCTTGTCCAGTCATGGTCTTTTCATATGGCACCTAGCATAATAGCGAATAGATTAACACCCCTTCCAAATAACTTTTTGTCCAAAGGGCACTTCCCCGACACATGGAAAAAATCCCTGGTCAGACCCATACTAAAAAAGCCAACCCTAGACCCTACCGAGGTCAGCAGTTACAGGCCTATTTCACGTCTACCATTCCCTTCAGAAATTTTGGAAAAAGCCCTTAATGAGGAACTTTTATCCTTCATCCTTCATAAAGACCAACGACAAACTTGACTCAGCGCAACACTGTTTCCGTCCACGTCATAAGCACAGACTCTATTGCTGCTACTGAGGATATACGATGGAAGAACATAAATCTTATCCCTACACATTGCCGTGTGGCGTTCCCCAGGGATCATTGCTTTCTCCCACCTTGTTCAACGTTTACGTTACCCCACTTGCCAGACTCATACGGTTCCATGGTTTTAAAGTGATATGCTACGCTTACGACACACCTGAAGAAGAGGCAGTTAATTTTAGCATGAGGCACATCATATCCTGGATGTTGGACAACTGTTTAAAATTACACACCGGAAAACTGAAGGTCATGTTCGGAAGAGATACTTCCATCTGGAACTCTTCCTGATGGCCAGAAGTAGCAGGACCTTGCCTTCAGCCGTTTAAGCAAGTTAAAAAAACCTCGGGATTAAGATAGATGACCAGCTCTCTCTATCTGAACAAGTTAACAGCATTACTTCCTTCTGCACTTTAAAAGTCCTTAGAAAGATTTTAACTTTTATCCTCATGGCCCTCAAAAAGACAGTTATTACGGCCTTGATACTGTCTAAAATTGATTATTGTAACACTCTCTATTTGGGAACAAAGAAAATCGTGATACTCAAATTACAAATTCTACAAAATGCAGCGCACGTTTACATCTTAAAATTCCAAAGCTTAGCCCCGTAAGCCATGCTATTCGAGACCTACACTGGTTACCAGTCCAGGCAAATATTAATTTTAAATCTATGTGCATTTTGCATAAGTCTCTGCACGGGGCTGGCTCAGCCTATCTTAACTCACATATCAGACGCTACACACCACAACGAGAGCTTAGATCTGTAACCGCCTCTCTGCTGGTGGTTCCAAAGATAAAAACATTAAAGTGGGGTGGCAGAAGTTTTCTACATCTAGCCCCAAAACTGTGGAACATGATGCCCATTAATCTCAGGAAACATACCAATCTGTTAATGCTCAGAAAGGCATTGAAGACATGGCTGTTCGCTCACAAAGTTTAGCCGACTAGCCCGGCTCCTTGTACAGACTCTGGACAGCTAGCGATAAGACGCCTCGGCAAACACGCGCGCTATAAATCCTACATTTCATTTCATTTCAGAAAGAGGGGTGGAAAGGGGATCCACTTTGCTGTGCACCATGCCACAAATTTGTTCCATCTGCAGGCGTATACCATCTTAGTGGAGGGACGCCTGGCTGCCAAGATAACATCACAGACTTCGGGAGGCAGGTCAAACAACGTCAATTGCTGCAGCTCAATCTCCATGCAAGGAGGTGGGGCCTGGACAGGTTTGGGTGGAGGACTGTCCCCTGCTGCTGCGACAGAAGATCCTCCTGAAGAGGCAGTTTGATTAGAGGATCGATGACCATGTGTCGCAGCACGGGATACCAGACTCTTTGTGCCCAATCCGGAACTCTAC
Source organism: Lissotriton vulgaris (assembly GCF_964263255.1). Lineage (NCBI taxonomy): Eukaryota > Metazoa > Chordata > Amphibia > Caudata > Salamandridae > Lissotriton > Lissotriton vulgaris. Next base: position 176,629,439 of record NC_141699.1, read on the forward strand.
TTGCGATGAAAAGTGTCGCCCAGCGAATGCTGTCTTGGAAATTCCAACGCGCAGAATTGCTGACATTGAACGTTCTCTGCGGTGGCGAATAGATCTAAGCAAGGCTCTCCCCATTGTTGAAAGAGTCCTTGCACCAACTCAGAGTGAAATCGCCATTCGTAATCCATCATGCACCTGCGGCTGAGTTCGTCCGCCCTGGCTTTCAAGTAATCTGCCAGGTGTTGAACCACCTGGGATATTCCCTGTTGTTCCAGCCATGTCTAGAGGCAGAGATCCTATAGACCTAGGGTCCACGACCCCAACCTGCCTTGTTTACTGCAGTACCACAAGACGGTAGTGTTGTCTGTGAACACCAGCACTACTCTTCTCCGGACAGAAGGAAGGTATGCTTTTAGTGCAAGAAGAAATGCCCGAAGCTCTAGAAGGTTGATCTGGAGCTCGGACTACGCTGGAGTTCAGAGGCCTCTGATCTACGCCTCCCCCATGTGGCCGCCCCATCCCAGAAGTGATGCATCGGTCACCACTGTAAAGTCTGGTTGGGAAAGGGAGCGGGATCTGCCGTCGACCCAATCCTGGTTCTTTAGCCACCACTGCAATTGGTGTACAGTGCCCTCCGAGATCTGGATGCAATCTGACAGGTTCCCCTGATGGCGTGGTCACTTGAACTTCAGGTCCCACCTTAGAGCCCGCATATGCCGCCTGGCATGGTCCACTATCAGGATGCAAGCAGGCCCAGTAGCCGGAGTGTCATCCTGACTGAAACCCGGGATAGAGGCTGAAAGATCGTAATAATAGCCTGAATATCCCTGACTCGCTGTTCGGGAGGAATAGAACAGAAACTGAGTCATGTCCAGAACCGCTCCGATGAAGAGGAGCAGAGTCAGGTGCGACTTCGGCACGTTGATGGAGAACCCCAGCGAATGCAGGAGGTCGGCCGTAGTCTGGAGGTGAGAGATGACAGCCTGGGGCGACCCCGCCTTCAACAGCCAGTCATCGAGGTAGGGAAAGACTGGAACCCCTGATCTGCGCAGATGAGCTGCGAGCACCCCCATCACTTTCGCGAACACCAGAGGGGCGCTGGTAAGGCCAAAGGGGAGCAGAGTAAACTGAAAGTGCTCGTGGCCTACCGGGAACCGTAGGTAAAGCCGGTGGACCGGCAGGGCGAGGTGTGAAAGTAAGCATCCTGCAAGTCCAACGTAACCATCCAGGGTCGAGAGCACACAGGACCTGAGCTAGCGTCAACCTTTTGACCTTCTCCTTCCTGAGGAAGCGGTTGACGTTCCTCGGATCCAAGATAGGGCGCAGGCCTTTGTCCTTCTGGGGCACCAGAAAGTAGTGGGAATAGCAACCACGACCTACTTCTGGGATAGGAACTCGCTCGAAGGCTCCCTTGGCTAAGAGTGCCGAAACTTCCTGTTGGAGCAGGGCCAGATGATCCTCCAACAAGCGATGGTACTGAGGTGGCATGGATGGAGGGGTAGTCTTGAAGGGGAGGGAGTAGCCCTTTTTACTATTTGCAAAACCCACCTGTCCGACGTGATGGTGCACCAGTGGGGGACGTGATGGCGAACCCTGCCTCCCACTGGCGATTGGTGGACCTGAAAGGTCGGACTAGGAGAGTTTGGAGGCTGCAGCAGAGGAGGCTGTGGTGAACTGGCCCACCCGTTGACCCCCAGTACCACGGCAGTGGTTCTCACGTCCCAGGCCGAGCAGGGGATGAACAACTTGCGCTGGCCTGTGATTCTGGGCGGGACATGGTGGGCGAAAAGCAGACTGTGCAAGATGGGTGGTGGAGGGGCCCAAGGACCAGGCCGTAGCCCGAGAGTCCTTAAAGAGCTCCAGCAGGTTGTCTACCTTGCCGGCGAAGAGGCGACGGCCATCAAAGGGCATGTCCAAAAGAGTGGATTGGACATCCCCTGAAAAACCAGTCGACTTCAACGAGGCGTAGTGTCGAAGGGCTACCATTGTGGAAATCGTCCTGCCTAGTGAGTCAGCAGTATCCAGCCCACAGATGGTAAAGTTAGCTGCGTCTCTCCCCTCTGCAACTGCACGGGAGAGCACGGCCCGGGTCTCCTCCGGGCACTGAGGTAGCACTTGCACCACCGTATCCAAGACAGAGTCGGTGTAACGGCTCAATGGACATGCAGTGTTTACCAAACCGCAGCCCCTAGATGGAGGAAGAAAACATTTTCTTCCCAAGATGGTCCTGCTTCTTGGATTCCCTATCACGTGGTGCCTTAGGGAATGCACCTTTGGAGGTGGAGGCTTGGACCTCCAAGCTCTCAGGGGTGGGGTGTTGGGAGAGGAAAGATGGGTTGCCGGGGACAGGGCAGCGGCAATCATCCTATCCACAGGAGCCCCTGTGTTGGGCCTGGACCACGTGCCCAAAAGGATGTCCGTGAGGGCCTAATTAAACGACTCCGAAGAGTTCGCGGCCAGTTGAAGCACCTATGTCAGTAGGATAGTCCAGACTGCCACCGTAGGTAGCAACACCAGGGCGTAAGACTTTCCCTCTTTGGTAGCCACGGTAGGAGGAGAAAACATGCCAAGATCTGGTGAGGTATCCAGACCATTGGCTTCCCTCAGTTGCTCTCTCCAGTCCGGTTGTTGGCCCAAATGGTCAGTTAAAGGGTCTCTATACCCCTCCCGGTCCTCCTCACCTTCTTCTGGCTGACAATTTGGTCTAAAAGAGCCAGGGTAGAAAAAGGGCACAAAAGTACCCTTCGGTGAAGGAACCGGCATCAGTCAACGCCGGTCCGGCTCCTTGTCTATATCGAGGTGGAGGTCGAGGTCGATGTCGGCTGAGGAGACAGCCCATGCCGGCTGCGGACGTGGTGCCCGTTCAATCAGCGCCACGGGAGATGTAACGAGGTCGACCAGCCGGGGCTGAAGAATCTGGCATTGAAGGCCCAGGGTCCCCAGCCGAGTCTGCGGGGCCCGAAGGCACACCGGCAGAGTCGGGCTGCCCAAAGATGGCATGCATCGCTTCGTAAAATTGGCGAAGCTCTGCAGGGGTCGCTCCAGGTCCCGGGAAGGTAGGGAAGCCCGGAATTAACCCTTTGGGCTCCGCACGCAGAACCACGGGAGGAGCACAACCCGCATCCCTCGTCACGTCAGCCGGCGGATGGGGAGCAGTCGAAGAGCGACAATGTTTTTTCAACTTCTTCTTGTGCTTCAACTTACCTGACGCACAAGTTACTTACCTTCGGTAACGATATATCTGTAAGAAACAGTGGTTCGTATTAGATTCCTTACCTTAGAATATCCCCAGGCGTCAGACTGGATCCAGAAAATTTTGCGTAGCAGTACCCCTGCGCGTCGGTAGGCGTCTTCTGCGGCTCCGTGTCCGTCGTCGGGATGACGTCGGAGTACTTAGACGCCGCCCTCGCACGCTGAAGTCAGTTCTTATACACAACTTTTCCGTGCCAGAAACGCAGAGCGATGATAAAAAACAACACTGGTGCCATGAAAACTAGGGCCCTGAAAGAGGATGACCTTAACCCTAAATATCGGTTCGCAGAACGGGGAGGATGGGTGGGGCGGTAAGGAATATAATACTAACTACTGTTTCTTACAGATATATCGTTACCGAAGGTAAGTAACTTTCACCCACATCCACAGCAAAGCTGAGACCTGTGGCGGACACGAGAGACGTGGGACCGGACTACCTGCAGTACCTGCTTTTTGCTAACTGTGCAGCTTCTGAGGCGTCCTCGAAGTTGTGCATTGGGACTTGAGAAGCCTCAACCCCGAGCCGTAAGTGCACCGAAGCTCAGCCCTCCACACTCCACGAGTGCCACGTGGGGCCTGCGCCTGCATTTCTCCTCGACACGTCTTCGCGGTTGCTAGCCCGTTGGCTAGTGGCCCTCCTGAAGACATCCTTTTGAATCAACGCTGCTTGCCTGGTTGCTCTGGGCTTGCTCTTGCTTTCCTGTAAAGGGGAAGCTCCTCAGAACTTGCTGGTCTGAACAAGAAGCCGATCTTCCTTCCTGTATGGGTTGCCTTTGCCAAGGCTTGTTGACTCCAATCCGGAAGCCGACACCGTCAACAGCGAGATCCTTCGTGGGACAGTCCGTATCCAGCTCCTGGTCGTCGTCGACGCCTCCTGGTCCACGTGGCTGCAGAGACAAGCTTCATTTCTTCACCTGTTTGCATCTCGACATCGCCTGGTTCCTTCCTGGTCACTGGCTAGTGACTCAGACTCTGTCCCCTCTGCTTTCAGGTTCTTCACTGCTCCGATCCACCCTTGGATCCATCCGGACATCTTCCTCCTGGTTGCCTGCAGCATCTTTGTGCAGCTCTCCATAGGATTCGGCGACAAAACCCGACACGAAAGAACACCTATGCACCGGCTTCCCTGGGTGAGGTAACTCGAGTACTCCGGGGCTCCCATGGGTAATAACTATCCAAGTGTCCTAGTTTAACTGGGTTTTCCCGTAGTCCACCCGGAAGTGCCCGAAATCAACTACTTTGTAAACTTTACGTTCCCATTGAAAGTCTATGAGAACCTGCGTGTGTATTTAGACACTGCACACGCATCCTGTGGGCCTCCTACTTCCTAACCTTTGGTTGTTCAGTGTAGCCCCAGCGATTTCCTAGGCCCTAGGCCTACTCACCTTTCCTAAAGTGGTTCTTATACCACTTACTTAGTATATGGTTCGCGAGGCTCCTAGGGCAGAATTGTATGGAGAAGTGTGTCTCAATGGTTAGAGCCGCAGACCTTGATGCAGAGGTCTGGCCCGGGACCAGGGTTCAATTCCCGCCTCGGCGGGTCTTGGGATCAATTTCCTCGGACCGGTTAATTCTCGCCTTGGTGCCTTTTCTAATCATGGGTCCCACACTACAACTCTGGGCAATAGCTTGCTCAATCTCCACAATGGCCCCAACAGCGCTGGGATGGCTGGCTTCAGCTTGGGGGTGCCCAGGAGTGGACATTTCACAGGGAAAAGCTAGGAAGTGTTCTACAGCGGTATGCATTACAGCGCCAGGACACCCCAGTTGAGGTATTAGTGCGCTGTACAAGTACAAATTCTACTTCTGCTTCTATTTGTGCAACGTATAGTATGCTTATTGAGTAACTTGTGCTGTATCTCGAACTCTGACCTCATAAAGAGTGCAGAGGGGTTGTGTTAGTAATAAATACATATATATTTTATATACACCTCATGTGGTGTCCTTTCATTTGGTATTCAAGGGGTTAGTAAAACAATTGGCTTCACATGCTCTCTGAAGTGTTAGCCTAAGACTGCTTTGTCCATGCTACCACTAGGATAGCTGGTCTATAAGGTTGACTTTACAACCATCACCATAAGGGTCGTTTGGACTGATACAGGGTGCCCACTAGAATAGTGGACATCACATAAGGAGGCCAACTTCTCACAATGGGAAAAAAGGCACACTGTCCGTAACCGACAAACACTGTTCCAGGAGGCCAGAAAAGCAGCTTGAGGAACCGCTTTTCCGCATCCGCGTTGCAGCGCGGAAAAGAAGAAACCGACGTCCACGCTCCAGAGAGGACTTATATGACTCCACTGACGTCACCACCAGAGTCGACGTCATTGCGGAGTCGTAAGACGCTGTCCCCCCTCGTGCATAGGGACTGCTGAAAATGTTCTGGATCCTGTCTGATGCTTGGGGAGAATTCAAAAGTTAAGGAATCTGCAGATCGATGGCTCTATCAGATTGAGGGAAACACAACTAGGAAACATAATGGCAGCAAAACCTCTTCCAATAGGTTTTTTTTTTTTTTTTACTTTTTATTGGAATTTTGACAATACCAACATACATTGTACCTTCTTTGTTAACGCATTTGTCAATCACAGTGTACATAGGTATGAGACAGTGAATTACAGCTACAGTCCCAGTGCATCTCTGTACATATCGAAGCAAATAGATAAATCCCTGAAACTCCTCCCACTCTCCCGCCCCTCCCCGAACCTCACCCAGGCGATAGGAACACTTATGTGCACCCCATTGTGGCGACGCAACAAGAACATGTACTGCACAGTGGTCAGTTACAACCAGGAAGAATCATCACAAAAGTTGAGTAACCCACCATTCAGTTCCGGTAGTAATATATTTCCTGTTCATGGATAGTGTGTTAAGGTTCACCGCAGCATTGCAACCCATGGAACAATACCCTTCAGAATAAATCAGGATGAGCCATCAGATACGCTGTAATGGGGCTCCAGAAATCTTTAGGGTGAGAGGATTCTGGCAACTCCTCATACGCTTACAACAGGTCCCTACAATAAACCAGGTCCTTAAACCACTGTTTTATAGTGGGGGCAGACCTCGATCCCCATCGCTGCGCCACCGCCCGTTTTGCAAGCAAGGTGGTGACCACCACTATGCGTCTATTAGCTAACTTCAGATATTTCACATAACCCAGGAGACACACCTCAGGTGTACAAGCCACAGGCTCCAGCACCAATTCCGACAAGATACGAGTCACTTCAGTCCAGAATTCAAGCACTGTCCCACACAACCATGCAACATGATAAAAATCGGCATCCGCAGCGCAACACCGCACACAGTTCGTCGTTTCTCTCAGGCCATACTTATGGAGTTTTAAGGGCGAGTAATATACCTGATGCAGGAATTGAAAATGGATGATCCTGAGGTTGCAGTTGGCCGTAAGACTGCCTGTGAGCTGACAGCATGCTGTCCATACCTCCATCGAGATTAGATTGCTTATCGCGGTCTGCCAGCGTTGGCGTGACGGGTGGTCCTCCAACTCTGGTTCCCGCTGGGAGGCGTAATAAAGCCTAGTAATAAGCCCCTTGCGGCTCTCCCCCGTTAGCATCGCCTGCAGTGCCCGAAGAACCGTGGGCTCCGCGGGGAAGACCAGATATGCATTCCGAACAGGCTGACTGACTTGGACGTATGTGAAGTTGAACATGAAATTGCTATCTTCTCCATTCTGGGCCTCACCAAGGCTTTTAAAGCGACCTTCCCTGTACAGATCTCCCACCCTGACCATACCCGCCGCCACAAGCTCCCTTAATACAGCAGGCTCCCGAGCAGCTGATACCTCCTGATGAGATGCAATGGGCAGAAGGGGGGCGTATAAATATAGAAGTTGCACTCTAGCAGCCAGAGCCCATCACCTCTTCCAATATTTGGTGTAAATATACTTAGTAGAAGGGTGTCTAATTGCAAGCCTAGATAGGTCACTATGTAAGATGGACGCTGAAGTGGAGGGGACAAACTTCGTTCAAGGACATTTCAATATATACCACCTTTTGTCCATTCCAGTGTGATCAGCATCATGCTTGTTTGTGAAACCTTAGCTTCTTAACGACCAGAGAAAGTTTGTGTTGGCTGAAATGCATAACATACCGAATCACCATAAGACAGGGAACACCGTGAGGCTGTTATTTAAAGGACGGAAAGGGGTATATCCCAAGGTGGGAACATGTTAGCTCCCAGATGCATGCCATTTGGATTTTAATAACTTTAAAGTTCAAGGGAATACTAGTTGGAGGAGACAATCTTAAAAAATAATAATGTGGCTGCTTGCAAGGAAGCTGCTTGAGTGAAAAAAGATATCTTAAGAAGAAACCTACTTTGCTCGAAGTAAAAGAGAAAGTTCAAAAAAGATGTAAGGGACCAGTGAAGCCTCTGGAAAACAATCAAATCAACACAACAAGGGGGGGCGTGGCCAGAAGCCGAAGGAAATGGCCGCCGCCTAGAACAGCCCCGTGACTCCACAGCCTTCCTCGAATATCCGTACAGTAATCCGCAGACAAGTTCACCTACAGTAGTTAGTATTAGATTCCTTACCTTAGAATATCCCCAGGCGTCAGATTGGATCCGGAAACTTTTGCGTAGCAGTACCCTTGCGCGTCAGTAGGCTTCGTCAGCGTCGTTGGCACCGGGATGAAGTCGCCGGAGTACTTAGACGCCGCCCTCGCATGCTAACGTCAGTTCTTAAACACAGCTTTTCCGCACCAGAATCGCAGATCCATGATAAAAACCAACACTGGTGCCAAGAAACTAGGGCCCTGAAAGGGGTTAACCTTAACCCTAGATATTGGTTCGCAGAACGGGGAGGATGGGGGGTGGTGGTAAGGAATCTAATACTAACTACTGTTTCTTACAGATATATCGTTACCGAAGGTAAGTAACTTGTGCATCTGAAAGAAACAGGTTAGTATTACATTCCTTACCTTAGAATAGATACCCCAGCAATACCAACCCCGATGGTGGGTCTGCTAACCAATGATCACACCAGAAAGTCCTGGAGAACGGAACGGCCAAGGAAGCCATCTCTCCGGACTTGGCTGTCCAGGCAGTAGTGTCTTGCGAACGTGTGCAGCGAGGCCCACGTAGCTGCCTGACAGATGTCCTGCAAGGGGACTTCCCGACTTGTGATGCACAAGACGACCCATCGAGAGATGGTCCGTTTGTGCACCGCCTGTCCTTTCTTTGCGCCCACGTAACCAACAAAGAGTTGGTCATCCACCCGGAACTGGCGTGTGCGATCCAGATAGTAAGAGAGCGCACATTTTGGGTCCAGACGGTGGAGCCTATCTTCCTCTTTCGAGGGATGAGGAGGCGGAAAGAAGGTGGGCAAGGTGATGGACTACCCGATGTGGAAGGCTGTGACTACCTTGAGCAGGAAAGAGGGTCGTGTCCGCAACACCCCTTTGTCCGATGGACGGAAAGGAAAGGAGGTTTAGAAGAGAAGGCCTGGAGTTTACTTACTCTCCTGGCAGAGGCGATGGCAACCAGGAATGCAGTCTTAAGGGTGACTAAGAGGACAGTTTTGAAGTGGCTCAAAGGGAGCGCACATCAGGTAAGTCAGAACCAGGTTCAAGTCCCGCTGCGGCATCACAAAAGGAACGGGGGAAACATATGAGTGATGCCCTTCAAGAACCTTTTGACAACCGGGGACTTGAACAAAGAAGGCTGATCAGGTAGCCGTAAGTAGGCGGAAAGGGCAGAAAGGTAGCCCTTGATAGTGCCCAGAGTAGAGCCCTGCTGGGCAAGAGAGAGAAGAAAGAGGAGAACATCTGAAAGGGGGGCAGAGAGTGGATCCACAGCCTTTGTGGTACACCGCGCCACAAAATTGTTCCACCTGCAGGCGCATACCGATTTTGTGGAGGGTCGCCTGACTGCCAGAATCACATCGCAGACTTCAGGAGGCAGGTCAAATGGCCTCAACTGTCGCCGCTCAATCTCCACGCATGGAGGTGGAGACTGGACAGGTTTGGGTGGAGGACCCTCCCCTGCTGCTGTGACAGAAGGTCTTCCTGAAGAGGAAGACGAATCGGGGGATCGACAGACATGCTGAGTAGCTCGGGATACCAATATCTTCGTGCCCAGACCCAAGCCACAAGGATGACTTGGGCCCGGTTGCGTCTGATCTTCTTCAGCACTCTAGGCAGAAGTGGTATAGGCAGAAAGGCATAGAACAGACCGCAAATCCACTCGTGACGAAAAGCGTCTCCGAGCGAGTGCCGCCTTGGAAATTATTATTATTATTATTATTATTATTATTATTATTATTATTATTATTATTATTATATAAAGCGCGTAGTCACCCAGAGGTATCCCAGCGCTAGGAAATTCCAACAGACAGAACTGATGACATTGCACATTCTCTTCGGTGGCAAATAGATCTAACCAAGGCTCTCCCCACTGCTGAAAGAGGCCTTGCGCCACGTCCGAGTTCAGATGCCATTCGTGATCCATCATGCAGAGACGGCTGAGGTCGTCCGCCCTGGCGTTCAGGGAACTTGCCAGGTGTTGAACCACCAGGGTCACGCCCTGATGTTCCAGCCACTGTCAGAGGCGCAGAGCCTCCTGGCAAAGGGTCCACGACCCCACCCCGCCCTGTTTGATGGAGCACTACATGGCGGTGGTGTTGTCCGTGAACACCTGCACTACACTCCCCCGGACAGAGGGGAGGAATGCTTTCAGTGCAAGCAGGATCGCCCGCAGCTCCAGAAGGTTGATGTGGAGCTGGGACTCCGCCGGAGACCAGAGGACTCTGATCTCCGCCTCTCCCATGTGGACCCCCCAGCCCAGGAGGGACGCATCCGTCACAACTACGTGCTCCAGTTGGGGTAGGGAGAGGGATCTGCCGCTGACCCAATCCCGGTCCGTGAGCCACCACTGCAGCTGTCTTGCAGTGCCCTCCGAGATCAAGACATGGTTGGACAAGTTGCCCTGATGCTGGGCCCACTGAAACTTCAGGTCCCACTGCAGAGCCCGCATTCGCCACCTGGCGTGATGCACCAGAAGGATGCAGGAGGCCATCAGCCCCAGAGTCAACCTGACCGAGACTCGGGATAAAGGCTGAAAGATCGGAATCAGAGCCTGAATACCCCGAACCCGCTGTTCGGGAGGATAAACCCGAAACTGCGCCAAGTCTAGAACCGCTCTGATGAAGAGGAGCTTCTGAGAGGGACACAGGTGTGACTTTGGCACATTGATGGAGAACCCCAGCAGGTGCAGGAGGTTGGCCATAGTCTGGAGGTGGCTGACAACTGCGAGCCGTCCTTCAACAACCAGTCGTCGAGATGGGGGAAGACTAACACCCCTAATCTGCGCTGATGAGCTGCGACCACCGCCATCACTTTCGTGAACACCCGAGGGGCGCTGGAAAGGTCGAAGGGGAGCACAGTAAACTGAAAGTGCTCGTGTCCTACCGTGAACCGCAGGTAACGCCGGTGGGCTGGCAGGACGGGAATGTGAAAATAAGCGTCCGGCAAGTCCAACGCTACCATCCAGTCTCCCGGGTCCAGGGCAGCTAAGACCTGAGCCAATGTCAGCATCTTGAACTTCTCCTGAAGGAAGCCATTGACGTTCCGCAGGTCAAAGATAGGGCGTAGGCCCCCTTTGCCCTTGTTGGGAACCAGAAAGTAGTGGGAGTAGCAACCACACCCTACTTCTGGCCCAGGAACGCGATCGAAGGCCCCCTTGGCCAAGAGGGCCGTAACTTCCTCTCGCAGAAGATTCAAGTGATCCCCCGACATGCAGTGGTACTGCGGTGGCATGGCTGGAGGGGTCGCCTCGAAGGGGAGGGAGTAGCCCCTTTGGACAATTTGCAGCACCCACCTGTCGACGTGACAGTGCGCCAGTGGAGGAGGTGATGCGGAACACTGCCCCCCACTGGCGTCACATGGGCCTGAAAGCTCGGACTAGGAGGGCTTTGAGGCGGATGCTGCAGGGGTGGATGTGGACTGGCCTCGCCGTTGTCCCCGGGCACTGCCACTGCGGTTACCACGTTCGCCACCGCGCTGGATGTTAGTTTGCGGCCTGTGGCTGGCAGGACGTGTGGGGGCGCCCCTTCCTTGGCCACGAAAGGAGCGAAAGGCAGCAGTTTGCTGGCACAGGCCGATAGGCCCAAGGACTTGGCCGTAGCCCTGGAGTCCTTAAAGCGCTCAAGCGCACTGTCCGCCTTGTCTCCAAAGAAGTGACGGCCATCAAACGGCATGTCCATAAGGGTGTTTTGGATATCAGCCGAAAAGTTGGCGGACCTCAGCCAGGCGTGGCGACGAATCGCCAAAGTCGTTACCATCGCCCTGCCTAGCGAGTCCGTTGTATCCAGCCCACAACGGATGGAGTACCGTGCCGCATCTCGACCCTCCGCAAGGGCTTGGGCGAGTTTAGTCCGGGCCTCCTCCGGACATTGTGGCAGCACGTCCGAAACCGTGTCCCACAAAGAGTGGGAATAACGGCCCAAGAGGCACGCGGTGTTAACTGACTGCAACCCCAAACTCAGTGAGGAGAACATCTTCTTACCATACTGTTCGTACCTCTTGGATATCCGATCAGGTGGAGCCGACGGGAATGCGGTCTGGGAGTTAGGGGCCTGTATGACCAGGCTCTCGGGAGTGGGGTGGGTGGACAGGAAGCAAGGGTCGCCCAGAGCCGGGCGGTGCCGTCTGGCCACATTCCTATCTACAGGGGGACCTGTAGCGGGCCTGGACCAAGTGCCCAGAAGAACGTCAGACAAGGCCTCATTAAACAGCAACAGAGGCTCTGAAGAACTTGCTTGCGGTTTAAGGACCTCAGTGAGTTAGTCCTCACTGCCGCGACGGGGAGTTCAAGGGATAAGGCCTTGGCCGCCCGCGTCAACACCACACTATAGGCAGCCTCCTCCTCCATAGCCAGGGTAGGAGGGGAGACAAAACCAGTGTCTGGCGAAGTGTCCAAACCACTGGCATCCCCTAGCTCACCTGCCCAGTCCTGATAAGAATGACACTCACGTGACAGAGGGTCCTCAGACCCCTCCCAATCCGCCTCGCCACCTATCTCCTGGTACTTAGGGTCAAATGATGGGGCCGGATCTTAGAATAAAAATTCTTCTCTCGACGTCGAATGCGGCGTCGAGCGGCGCCGCTTCGGCGTCGGAACCGGATCGAGGGGGGGACCGGGGACGAAGTCGTCCGGGGACGGCATCGGGGGCGACACCCTAGGGGCTGGCGCCAGCGGGGTCGTAAGGTCGACCAGCGGCGACCCGGATCCGGATCTAGTGGGGCCCTGCGGCGTCGGGACCAAAGTCGCCGACGGCGCCAGGGCCGAAGCACCCGACGGCACCAGGGCCGAAGCACCCGGCTCGCTTGGGCTCCCAGTCGGGACCGCGGGCCTGAAGGCGCCACGGAACCCAACGGAGGAGTGAGCGACCTCATGGCCATGAGGAAGGCATCGATCTCCTCCGGCGTCGCATTCTGCCCAGGGACTGGCGGGTATGGAGCAGGCCGCGACATCTGCGGCTCCGGTGTCGCCCGAACCCCCAGCCGCATCGCACGAGCGTCAGGGGGAGTCAAAAGAGCGAGCCGGCCCTCAGAGCAGAGCCAAAACAGCGACCTGCCACCCTCCACGGGACTAGCAACCGCAAGTACCAAGGCAGGGAAGACAACCATCGTAACAATACTCGTGGGTGAAGGTGGCAATTGCAGAACACTCGACGAGGGAGGGGGGCAGACTCACGCATGTACCGTTTTGCCCTAAAAGGACGGCAATGCCATGAACTAAATGTAGGAAACCCAAAAGACCATGTGTACTGGCAGGCAGCGGTGAGTACTACCAACTGCAGATCCACTACTAATTAAAAACCACTGTAGAGCTACAACAATGGGGGGACGAGGCCAGAGCACTGCACACCAAACTAAACTCGGTAAGTACACATGCAATAAAACTCACCATAAATCAACGAACCACACTGCCACCCCCGCGGTAGACCAAAATGCAGCGGAGGAGAAGGTCACGTTACAGGGCATAATGACCACGCTAAATAACGTACACACATCTTTGGAGTCACGAATGGACTGTGTCTACAGAACTCTCACTAATCTGTGCCGATTTCAGAAAACTGAGCACAAGAGTGGCGGATGTTGAAACAACAACTGTGACTATATGCACAGAGACTACCGCCCTTAAGAGACAAGTAAAACACCTAGAAACGGAAAACAAAACTATGGCCGCAAAATTGGACAATTATGAAGGCCGTTTCCAGTGCAACAATGTCAGAATCATGGGTGTGCCGGTGGGAACATGAGGGCTAGCAATAGACTTATTTGTGGAAGACCTAACCAAGAAGTACTTACAACCCCGGGGCAGATCCCACCATTTCTTAGTTGAAAGAGCTCACCGCGTCCCAGACGGTAGGCCTAGGCCAGGTGCGCCTCCTAGGCCCATACTGGCCTGCATTTTTAATTTTTGAGACTGGGACCTCATTCTCTAAACGGCCAGGGTGGCCCCACCGGTACACTACGAGCAAAGCACAACTTTTTCTACACAGCAACAGTGACAAAATAAAGGTGTAATTTTATTGCTGTAAAGAAAGAACTACGAAGCTGCAAATTTAAATACTCAATGATGTTCCCTGCAAAGTTAAGAGTGAAGGCAGAGGGAAAAGTGTGGTCCTTTACAACGGCGAAGGAGGCCCACAACCGGCTTGAGGGCTGGCGTCAAGTCACCAACCATGGAAGAGCGGGGAAAAGCAACGGTCTGCAGGCCGGGAGCGGCACAGTTAGAATTGGAAAAGACAGTGTCCACAAACGAGGACCCAGGCAAAGGGAGCTGAACAGATAGAGGCCTACCTCTCGGAGACCAGACGGTGTTGACATAACCCATCCCCATGAAGCACTTGCACGTGGACAGAGTGGGCACGATCTGACCGCCAACAAAAATCGTCCAGAGGACAACGACCTGCAAAATGAGGATCGGTGACACCTGCATAACCTGAAGCACACAGACATATAATGAACAGCCGCCTTATATGTATGTAAGGACTTAGTACCCGTTGTTAACTGTGTACCTCAATGCAACATTACAAATCTAATACTTAGCAGATAGGAGGATGTTCTGGGGAGGATTGCAGAGATGTTCCCCTCCTACGAAGGTAACAGGAATAGGTAATTAGGCAATCTGTAATGTTGGTGAGGCGGGTAGTTTTAAATCTGTCACGCAGGGAGCAGGAAGGGAGAGGGACGTGCAATAAGTCTTAACAGTTCTAGTTTCGTTTTTCTTTATTCTCTGATATGGTTCATGGTACGATTTACATACTTACAAAAGAGACCAACACCTCATCTGCCAGATCATACAAATAAATCTGATGCCACATACAACTACACAAACTAATCACACCGCTTCCACGTCCGCAACACACCTATTGCGTGCTCAGCACCTACGACTGATCTCATGGAATGTGAACGGGCTGGGATATAAAGTAAAGAGGGGACTGGTACTCCAATACCTTAAGCTCCAGGCGCCAGCAGTAGTCATGCTACAGGAGACCCACCTGGTTGGGCCAACTTGCAAGGCCCTCGACAGATGGGCTTTAAATTAGCAGTCCATTCAGAATTCACATCTGGCTCTCGAGGGGTGGGGATCTTAACCAGAAAGTAGTACCCACTTATTATCAAATACACACAGACGGACGAGCAAGGTCGTTTCGCGGCCATCTTGCGTCAGTGGGAAGGATGTACAATCAATATTGTGACAGTATATGTAGGAGAGTAGGGTCTGCAATCCTATGATCCCCCCAGATTTTTGCTTTTTGCTTCACTGGTTTACGACTTCTCTGGCTGTGGGCCTGCTAATCAGACGCACAGCCTTGCTGTTCTCTCACTAAATTGACACATGTACCTTAGGTGCATTTACCAATTGGTACTGGGCCACCTTATCAGACCCTGTAACTCAGGGCATAGGTGTACCCAGGGCCTACCAGGGGCTGCAGCATGTATTATGCCACCCCTGGCTGGCCATCTAAATCTGACACAACTGGCTGCACGACAGCTGGGGCAAGGTGGTGTAATCACCCTTTGCTTTAGATATAGTATACCTATATCTAACCCTAAAATGGACACCCGTATTCCTATCAGTCACTCCTATGGCAGGCCTTGACAATCTTGAAGGCAGAGTGCTTGGAATCGTGTGAGATGGTGCTCTGGCATGAGCTGAGCCCGTTTGCAACTTGGGGAACCAAGTCCTAATAGCTGTTCCATGATAACGCATACCATATACTCTTAAGTGCATTATAATCCTCGCGGTTATATGCCAACTCTGGTATCGCTTTATCAAAACATGTCGAGTAAGGTGTCATACGAATTGGAATACTAACCCCTCGCCAATTCTGGCGACGGGGTTAGCATTCCACCCTTCTAGAGGGACACAACATGTATGTAACTGTGAACCCCGGTTAAAGTTAACTCAAGCCTCAGCATCACAAAATGGATGCTGCCACCACAGACACAAGTCTGACCTCCTGCTGCTGGGAGTCCTTCCAGCGAGGGAGGCTTGGACAAAGGGTTTCCTGTCAGGGGCGGTGCTAGCACCATCCCAGGCAGGGTTTTGTGTATCCTGGGTAGGCAGGGCTTTAGAGGAAGGTGACTGCAAGTGGCACCCCGGTGCTCACTATGCATCTGCCGGCTAGAACCAGTTCCAGGGGCACACCAGCCCCTGAGCTGGGGAAAGTCCGGCATGGGAGAGGGGTGTAACCACCCCCCTTCCTGGTCCCACCCATGGGCAGGACCTAGTCGCGTGCCAGCCCCTTTTCCTAGTATAAAGATAGGAGCGGGCCCCCTTCCAAATTAGATCTTTGAATCCTGAAACTACTTTCTACGAAAGGAACTCTCGACTTCTTCTCAAGATTTCTCCCTTTTGACTAAGGAGTAGTCACCCTGCATTCGCAGGCACCATCCAAGCATCGCGGTCTGCTGTAAGTCTCTCCTCCGGATCAAGACTGCCCAGCTCGACGAGAACCGGCTTCCCTGGCACCTCTGACCTCAACCTGCATCATCAGCCCAGCTGAGATTCGTGGGTGTGACGAGACCTCAAGGGACCGGCCATCTTCAGGACTGCACGACGCTTGCCCAGCACGACCGCCGAGAGATCCTCGAGTGAGTGCTTTGGGGTCAGAGAAGCCCCAACCCTGAGCAGCTCCAGCACCGAAGTTCAGCCT
The DNA here is from genome assembly GCF_964263255.1 of Lissotriton vulgaris. Classification (NCBI taxonomy): domain Eukaryota; kingdom Metazoa; phylum Chordata; class Amphibia; order Caudata; family Salamandridae; genus Lissotriton; species Lissotriton vulgaris. The sequence goes on from NC_141699.1 coordinate 176,645,859, forward strand.
CCCAGCCTCCACGAGATCTGCGTGGGGCCCTTCTGCCTGTTTGCTGCTCACCGCGTTGTCTGGCTACTAGCCCGCTGGCTTGTGGCCTTCCCGACGACGAACGAAGACATCAACACCGCTGGTCTGGTTGCTCCAGACTGGCCCTAGCTCCCCTCCAAAAGAGGAGCATCCCGGACCCTCCTGGTCCACTCCAGACGCCATTTTGAGTCCACCGCGTGGGCTTGCATTTGCCAAGACTTGTTGCCCCAATCCTGGGTCCAGCGACGTCGACAGCATCAACCATCGTGGGACAGCTCGCACCTCCATCCTGGTCGCCGACAACGCCTCCTGGTCCGTGAGACTGCAGAGCCCAGCGTCGCCCACTCACCTGGTCGAGGTGACTTCATCCTGTGCCATCCTGGTGCCCATCTAATCACTGGCTAGTGATTCAGAACTTGGTCCCCTCTGCTTACAGGTATCCTCCATCATCGATCCAGGCTTGGATCCCTCCAAATCTCTTCACTGGTCGCCTGCCAGCAACTTCTTCTTTCAGGCTCCATAGACTGCAACGAGGATTCCCGACGTCTTTCCAGACCTATGCAGCCGCAGCCCCTGGGCTAGGTAACTTTGGCATTTCGGTGCCCCAGCATAGCCTCACTATCCAAGGGTCCAGATCCTTTTTCGTTTCAGCTCTACCTAGTCGGATTCGTCTGATAACACTAACTTTGTAATTCCTAGCAACCATAGACTTTGTTCCGCATCCCGCGTGAGAGTGCACACTCTGCACCCGATCTCCCTAGGCCTCCTGCTAGTAATCTGAAGGTTCAGTAGTCAAGTCCTAGCCATCCCAAAGCCTATTAGCATAGTACTTACCTGCTAGTAATTTCGCATTCCACTTTTAGAGTATATGGTTTTTCGTGCCCCTCGGGCATTTGTGTAAATTGTGCAACTTTGCGTATTTTCTTAAGAGCTTTGTATTGTGCTTAGCACCCTGTCCTCATAAAGAGTCCAGGGTTGTTGTGTTCTAAATAAATATACTTTTATTTTCATAACAACTTGTGTGGTGTCCTTTCACTGGTGTTCAAGGGGTATATGTGATGGTATAACAGCTGGCTTAACACGCCCTCTAGAGTTTAACCTAAAGACTGCTCTTGTCCACGCTACTAGGATAGCTGGTCTATCGGTTGACTTACAACCAATCATCAATAAGGGTTGTTTGGACTGATACATAGTGATCACTAGAATAGTGAGCACTGTATATCAGGCCAACTTCTCACATTGGTGGCAGCGGTGGGATTTGAGCTTGCTGTTGTTTTACCACACGTATCCTAAGAATATCATTGTGAAAGATCACATAAGTATTAAGGTACATATAACTTAGCTTAGAATACTCTGAGTTCTACTGAACCAGCTGTTGTAGTTCAACAGGGCCTAGCACACCTTGACTACAACTCCTAGCAAGGATCAGTAGGCAAACAAATAGTGTAGGTAGGTGCATCACTTACACCACACTAGAAAAGCATTTCAGACAAAGGAGGAAACTCTGAGTCTCCCCTTGTGTCAGTTGACCCTCCACAGGTCATGTCCAGATATGCAGCTCTTAGCTTCCAGGAGATGAGACAATTGTGTACCTCCAGGAATCTAAAACAGGGTTCTAACCCTACCATTCCCTTTCTGATTGGTCTCTTAGAGACTTATGATGCCAGGAGAACTGCTAACCCAGATTCTTCTAATCCAGATGGGAATATGCCCCCCTTAGAGGGAACCACTGGTGACCCTGACCGCCACCTCCAGGCAGCAGATGATGCAGAGGAGGAGGAGGAAGAGGAGTTATCAGAGGATGAGGCAGACAAGGGTCAGGTAGAAGTCAGTAGACTCACTAGGACCAACTTAAGTAGGCATGAGAATGAATTTGGGGGACCCCCAGGGCCACTCTCAGACAGACTTAACATTGGGAATGGACGAGATAGGTCTCTATCCAGAGGCTTTAACAGATCCATTCGAACCAATGGCTCTCAGACCTCTTCTCATAGAGGGATGTCATCCCCTAAGAGAAGGGAGCATGAAGCTAAGATGAGGGAAGCCAATCGGAGGATTGAAAGGGAAGAACTTGCCCTGGCCAAAGAGAGGCTTGCCTTTGCTAGAGAACAAAAGTTAAGTGGGCTAGATCTCACTGGTGGCAGCATTCTCCCAAGAGAAAAAGACAGGAGTTTAGACACTAGACACCTGAGTAAGATAGTGCCCCCCTTTAAACAAGGGGATGATATCCACAAATGGATAACTGCTTTGGAGAGGGCCTGCACTGTCCAGTGCGTCCCCCAGAGTCAGTGGGCAGCTGTCTTGTGGCTCTCCTTTGAAGGCAAAGGTAGAGATAAGCTCCTCACTACTAGAGATGAGGGTGCCAACAATTACCAAGTCCTGAAAAGTACACTGATAGATGGGTTTGGCCTAACCACTGAGCAGTACAGGTTGCTGTTCAGGGATAACCAGAAAACTCAGTCTCAGGATTGGTCTGATTTTGTAGATTGTGCCACTAAGGATTTGGAGGGCTGGTTGCTGGGCAGTAAGGTTACTGATTATACAGGATTGTACAATCTGATCATGAGGGAACAGATTTTAAACAATTGTCAGAAACAGTTGTTGCATCAGCACCTTGTTGACTCAGATCTGACCTCTTCCCAAGAATTGGGAAAGAAGGCAGACAGATGGGTCAGAACAAGGGTTAAGCAGAACCAGGGCCAGAACCAGGGTGGTCAGAAGAAAGCAGACCAGAAGGGTAATAATACCAAAGGTGAACAAAATGACCGGAAGTCTTCGACAGGTCCCAAACAAACCAAAGAGGGTGGGGGTCAGGCTTCCTAGAAGAAGAAGACTCAAGAAGGCCAGTCTAAAAGGTGGTGCCAGTACTGTAAAAGTAAAACTCACTGGTTTAGTGAGTGCACCAAGAAAGGAGGGCAAACTCCTGCCACTGCAGCCCCTAAGGCACCTGCATCCCCTAGTACAGTCCGCAGTGGTAGTGCTCCTCCCAAGGGATTAGGTGGGTTAACCTTGGGTTCTGAGGGGTATGACAACTTAGTTGGCACACTCACTCAGGCTGTCCTTGTCTGTACAGGGGATGTGGATATATCCCCTGATGCCAGTCCCACTACTTTGGGCAAATACAGACAGACACCTTTTATCAATGGCAAGATGGCTCAGGCCTACAGGGACACTTGTGCCAGTGTCACAATGGTGACACCTAACCTTGTGGACCCTGGACAGATCATGCTAGGTCCAGAGTACCTAGTGACCAATGCCAGCAATGTCACTACCCACCATAGTATGGCAATTGTTGATTTCTCCTGGGGAGGGGTAAGTGGCCAGAAGAAGGTTGTTGTAAGTTCAGACCTCCCAGTTGAATGTTTGTTGGGCAATGATTTGGAGTCATCCCTATGGTCAGAAGTGGAGCAGAGGACTCACATGGAAATGTTAGGCTTGCCAGCACATGTGCTTGCTGTGACCAGGTCACAGGCCAGAAGATGCCCCACTGAACAGGTGCTGGATCCTGGAACAATGGACCAGACACCTTCCAAGAAGAAGAGCAGGAGGGTTGAGGCATTGCCTTCCCCCTTGCCCCAGGTTGAGGATCAAGTCTCAGAGGAGGCTGACCTCAAAGAGCTGAGGGAAACTGAGCCTAAACAACTTGAACCTGATCAGGTTGAGTTTCTGGGTTCAGGAGGACCCGCCAGAGAAGACCTGGGGAAGGAACAGTTAGCCTGCCCTTCTCTTGAACCCCTCAGACAGCAGGCTGCTGCTGAGGCTGCAGGGAACGCCACAGGTGCCCACAAGGTATACTGGGAAGATGGACTCCTGTACTCTGAGTCAAGAGACCCCAAACCTGGTGCAACCAGGAGGCTGGTCATCCCCTTGTCTCAGAGGTTTCCTTCTCACCTTGGCCCATGAGATTCCCCTTGCAGGACACTTAGGCCAGAATAAGACTTGGGACAGAATTGTCTCACACTTTCACTGGCCCCACATGAATGAAGATACCAAGGAGTTTTGTCGCTCCTGTGTCACTTGCCAAGCCAGTGGTAAGTCAGGTGGCACAACAAAGGCCCCCCTTATACCAATGCCTGTGGTGGGGGTGCCCTTTGAAAGAGTGGGGATTGACATTGTTGGTCCAAGGGAACCCCAGACAGCATCAGGGCACAAGTTTATACTGGTGGTGGTGGACCATGCCACCAGGTATCCTGAAGCTATTCCCCTTAGGACCACTACAGCACCTGTTGTGGCAAGAGCCCTAGTTGGAGTGTTCTCCAGAGTGGGCTTCCCTAAGGAGGTTGTCTCTGACAGAGGTGCAAACTTCATGTCAGGATATTTGACTGCTATGTGGAAGGAATGTGGTGTCAACTACAAGTTCACTACACCCTATCATCCACAATGCAATGGGCTTGTTGAAAGGTTCAACAGGACCCTAAAAGGGATGATTCATGGACTACCTGAAAAGCTCAGGCGTAGATGGGATGTCCTGATACCCTGCCTTTTGTTTGCTTACAGAGAGGTCCCACAGAGGGGGGTTGGCTTCAGCCCTTTTGAACTTCTGTATGGGCATCCTGTAAGAGGACCCCTATGTTTGGTGAAGGAAGGATGGGAGAGACCTCTCAAAAAGCCTGCAACCAACATAGTGGACTATGTACTTGGTCTCCGCTCCAGGATGGCTGAGTATATGGAAAAGGCTTCTAAAAACCTTGAGGCAAGCCAAGAACTCCAAAAAGCTTGGCATGACCAAAAGGCTGTCCTGACTGTGTACAAGCCTGGACAGAAGGTGTGGGTGTTGGAGCCAGTGGCCCCAGCAGCACTCAGAGACAAATGGTCTGGGCCCCACACAATCCTTGAGCAAAAGGGAGAGGTCAACTACCTGGTGGACCTTGGAACTCCCAGGAGCCCCCACAGTATGCTCCATGTGAACAGGCTCAAAGCATATGTTGACAGGAAGGACATGAGCTTGCTCATGGCCACAGATGAGGGACAGGAGGAAGAGTGACCCTCTCCCAGACCTGCTCACTCAGAATCCTGATGATGGATCAGTAGATGGTGTTGTCTTTCGTGGCAGCCTCTCTGACAATCAACAGAAGGATTGTAAACAGGTTCTTCAATCCTTCAGACATATGTTCTCTCCGACACCCAGTCAAACCAATTGGTGTACCTATGAGGTTGACACTGGTGACAGCCTGCCAGTCAAGAGTAAAATCTACAGGCAGCCTGATCATGTTAGAGACTGCATTAAAACAGAAGTGCAGAAAATGTTGGAGCTGGGAGTCTTCGTGCCCTCAGATAGCCCTTGGGCTAGTCCAGTAGTTCTAGTGCCAAAGCCTCACACCCAGGGTGGTAAGAAAGAGATGAGGTTTTGCGTAGACTACAGAGGTCTCAATGCAGTCACTAAGACTGATGCCCACCCAATACCAAGGGCAGATTAGCTTATAGATAGATTGGCTTCTGCCAACTACTTAAGTAAATTTGACCTGACAGCTGGGTATTGGCAAATCAGGTTAGCTGAGGATGCCAAGCCCAAGACAGCATTTTCTACCCCTGGTGGGCATTATCAGTTTGTGGTAATGCCCTTTGGTTTGAAAAATGCACCTGCCACCTTCCAAAGGCTGGTGAATCAAGTTCTCACTGGGCTGGATGACTTCTGTGCACCATATCTTGATGATATAGCTGTCTTTAGTTCCACCTAGGAGGATAACCTGAGGAAAGTGTTAGAGGCACTGCAGAAGGCAGGTCTCACTATCAAGGCCACAAAGTGCCAGATAGGGCAGACACAGGTTGTATACCTGGGCCACCTTGTAGGTGGAGGCCAGGTTCAGCCACTGGAGAGCAAGATACAGTCCATCAGGGACTGGGCTCCTCCAACCACCCAGACTCAGGTTCGAGCTTTCTTGGGCCTGACTGGTTATTACAGGAAATTTGTCAGAAATTATGGATCAATTGTGACTCCACTTAATGACCTGACAAGTAAAAAGATGCCAAAGAAAGTTCAGTGGACAGCAGGCTGTCAAAAAGCATTCGATGACCTAAAGCAGGCCATGTGCACAGCACCTATCCTAAAGAGTCCAGCCTACTCCAAACCATTCATTGTCCAAACAGATGCTTCTGAGTTGGGTGTGGGAGCTGTTCTATCTCAACTGAATGTTGATGGTCATGACCAGCCCATTGCTTTTATAAGCAGAAGGCTGACCCCCAGAGAAAAAAATTGGTTAGCTATTGAGAGGGAGGCCTTTGCTGTGGGTTGGGCCCTGAAGAAACTGAGGCCATACTTGTTTGGTACTCATTTCAAGATTCAGGCAGACCATAAGCCCCTCTTGTGGCTAAATCAGATGAAGGGTGAAAACCCCAAACTGCTTAGGTGGCCCATTTCCCTACAGGGGATGTATTTTACAGTGGAGCATAGACCTGGCACTGATCATGGCAATGCAGATGGGCTCTCCAGGTATTTCCACTTAGAGCAAGAAGACTCACCTGGTCAAGGTTAGTTTATTGTCCCAAAGTTTGGGGGGGGTCATGTAGGAGAGTAGGGTCTGAAATCCTATGATCACCCCAGATTTTTGCTTTTTGCTTCACTGGTTTACGACTTCTCTGGCTGTGGGCCTGCTAATCAGACCCACAGCCTTGCTGTTCTCTCACTAAATTGACGCATGTACCTTAGGTGCATTTACCAATTGGTACTGGGCCACCTTATCAGACCCTGTAACTCAGGGCATAGGTGTACCCAGGGCCTACCAGGGGCTGCAGCATGTATTATGCCAACCCTGGCTGGCCATCTAAATCTGACACAACTGGCTGCACGGCAGCTGGGGCAAGGTGGTGTAATCACCCTTTGCTTTAGATATAGTATACCTATATCTAACCCTAAAATGGACACCCGTATTCCTATCAGTCACTTCTATGGCAGGCCTTGACAATCCTGAAGGCAGAGTGCTTGGAATCGTGTGAGATGGTGCTCTGGCATGAGCTGAGCCCGTTTGCAGCTTGCGGAACCAAGTCCTAATAGCTGTTCCATGATAACGCATACCATATACTCTTAAGTGCATTATAATCCTCGCGGTTATATGCCAACTCTGGTATCGCTTTATCAAAACATGTCGAGTAAGGTGTCATACGAATAGGAATACTAACCCCTCGCCAATTCTGGCGACGGGGTTAGCATTCCACCCTTCTAGAGGGACACGACATGTATGTAACTGTGAACCCCGGTTAAAGTTAACTAAAGCCTCAGCATCACAAAATGGATGCTGCCACCACAGACACAAGTCTGACCTCCTGCTGCTGGGAGTCCTTCCAGCGAGGGAGGCTTGGACAAAGGGTTTCCTGTCAGGGGCGGTGCTAGCACCATCCCAGACAGGGTTTTGTGTATCCTGGGTAGGCAGAGCTTTAGAGGAAGGTGACTGCAAGTGGCACCCCGGTGCTCACTATGCATCTGCCGGCTAGAACCAGTTCCAGGGGCACACCAGCCCCTGAGCTGGGGAAAGTCCGGCATGGGAGAGGGGTGTAACCACCCCCCTTCCTGGTCCCACCCTTGGGCAGGACCTAGTCTCGTGCCTGCCTCTTTTCCTAGTATAAAGATAGGAGCGGGCCCCCTTCCAAATTAGATCATCTTTGAATCCTGAAACTACTTTCTACGAAAGAAACTCTCGACTTCTTCACAAGATTTCTCCCTTGTGACTAAGGAGTAGTCACCCTGCATCCGCCGGCACCATCCAAGCATCGCAGTCTGCTGTAAGTCTCTCCTCCGGACCAAGACTGCCCAGCTCGACGAGAACCGGCTTCCCTGGCACCTCTGACCTCAACCTGCATCATCAGCCCAGCTGAGATTCGTGGGTGTGACGAGACCTCGAGGGACCGGCCATCTTCAGGACTGCACGACGCTTGCCCAGCACGACCGCCGAGGGATCTTCGTGTGAGCGCTTTGGGGTCCGAGAAGCCCCAACCCTGAGCAGCTCCAGCACCGAAGCTCAGCCTCCCAGCCTCCATGAGATCTGCGTGGGGCCTTTCTGCCTGTTTGCTGCTCACCGCGTTGTCTGGCTACTAGCCCGCTGGCTTGTGGCCTTCCCGACGACGAACGACGACATCAACACCGCTGGTCTGGTTGCTCCAGACTGGCCCTAGCTCCCCTCCAAAAGAGGAGCACCCGGGACCCTCCTGGTCCACTCCAGACGCTATTTTGAGTCCATAACGTGGGCCTGCATTTGCCAAGACTTTTTGCCCCAATCCTGGGTCCAGCGACGTCGACAGCAGATACCATCGTGAGACAGCTCGCACCTCCATCCTGGTCGCCGACAACGCCTCCTGGTCCGTGAGACTGCAGAGCCCAGCGTCGCCCACTCACCTGGTCGAGGTGACTTCATCCGGTGCCATCCTGGTGCCCATCTAATCACTGGCTAGTGATTCAGAACTTGGTCCCCTCTGCTTACAGGTATCTTCCATCACCGATCCAGGCTTGGATCCCTCCGAATCTCTTCACTGGTCGCCTGCCAGCAACTTCTTCTTTCAGGCTCCATAGACTGCATCGAGGATTCCCGACGTCTTTCCAGACCTATGCAGCCGCAGCCCCTGGGCTAGGTAACTTCGGCATTTCGGTGCCCCAGCATAGCCTCACTATCCAAGGGTCCAGATCCTTTTTCGTTTCAGCTCTACCTAGTCGGATTCGTCCGATAACACTAACTTTGTAATTCCTAGCAACCATAGACTTTGTTCCGCATCCCGCGTGAGAGTGCACACTCTGCACCCGATCTCCCTAGGCCTCCTGCTAGTAATCTGAAGGTTCAGTAGTCCAGTCCTAGCGATCCCAAAGCCTATTAGCATAGTACTTACCTGCTAGTAATTTCGCATTCCACTTTTAGAGTATATGGTTTTTCGTGCCCCTCGGGCATTTGTGTAAATTGTGCAACTTTGCGTATTTTCCTAAGAGCTTTGTATTGTGCTTAGCACCCTGTCCTCATAAAGAGTCCAGGGTTGTTGTGTTCTAAATAAATATACTTTTATTTTCATAACAACTTGTGTGGTGTCCTTTCACTGGTGTTCAAGGGGTATATGTGATGGTATAACAGCTGGCTTAACACGCCCTCTAGAGTTTAGCCTAAAGACTGCTCTTGTCCATGCTACTAGGATAGCTGGTCTATCGGTTGACTTACAACCAATCATCAATAAGGGTTGTTTGGACTGATGCATAGTGATCACTAGAATAGTGAGCACTGTATATCAGGCCAACTTCTCACAGTATACATTCGCCCAGCACTTCATTTGTTGCCCTTTCTGGCGCTTAGCACATTTCTGCTCCGACTTCCAGAGGGAGAACTAATAATAGGGGGTGATTTTTACACGACCCTAGATGACACTTTAGACTGAACACCCCCCAGGCACCAACACCGCACACACTCCAACTTAGCAGACTTTCTCAAGACAATCGGCCTAGTAGATGTTTGGCGGTCACAATTCCCACAGTCGTGACAATACAGATACCATTCAGGCGCACACAACAGCCTTTCCAGAATGGACTACGTACTCACGCCAGCAGATTATGTGTGGAGATTTGAAGAAATGACTCACTTGACAAGGGGCATATCAGACCACTCACAAGTCTCTTTTAAATATAATGGCGCACATCAACACAATGGTGCATATTCCCGATATCCCCAGGTTATCTAAAGAACCCCATGATTTGGAAGGGATTACTAACCGTCACAAAACACTATTTCAGCAAAAACGAACCCTCAGTTTCCTGGCCCCTTACTCTATGGGAGGCATATAAGCCGGTTCTTCATGGGCAGGCCATCTCGCTCATCTCCGGCCATAAAAAGGAAAAGGCAAAAATAGTGATGACCATGGAACAGGAAGTGAGCCAATTAAAACTAGAACATTCTCAAGACCTTCACTCTATGGGAGGCATATAAACCTGTTCTTCATGGGCAAGCCATCTCGCTGATCTCCAGCCATGAAAAGGAAAAGGCAAAAATATTGATGACCATGGAACAAGAAGTGAACCAATTAGAACTAGAACATTCTCAAGACCCCTTGGACACAAACACACACGACTTTACCTTAAAAAACAAGAATAGAAAGGATACTTGTGGGAAGATGCGAGTAGCCGACTGGCTGCCACCCGGCATACAGTATGCGAAATAGGGGATAAAGCTGACAAGCTCCTGGCTTGGCTCGATAAGCGGGAACGAGCAGAACGATGGGTGGCAGAACTTCAACTTGCCACCGGAGAAATCAAGACAGACTCCTTAGCAATAGCAGATACGCTGGTGTTCCATTATGCGCGGGTGTATGCCCCGGCAACCACAGTACAGCAGGAGGCGGCAATGGCATTCCTTCAAGATATCCAGATCCCCACACTCACAGAGGAGGAGATGCAATTACTAGAAACAGAACTCACAACCAAAGAACTAACCAAAGCAATGGGAAGCATACAATCAGGAAAAGCCCTAGGGCCCAATGGTATCCCTATAGAATTATATAAAAGAGGCACAACTAACATCACCCCACACTTACTAAAAATTTACAACTCTAGCTTAGAGACGGGAGAGCTCCCTAAAGATCAGACAATGGGGAAAATAGTGACCATCCATAAACCAGGGAAGCTGGCCCGGGAGTGTGCCTCCTACCGGCCTTTCTCTCTGATTAAAGCGGAGGCCAAGATCCTGGCCAAAGCCTTGGCCAACAGATTGACACCTCACCTAACTAAGCTAGTACATCCGGACCAATCTGGGTTCAAGCAGGTAGGAATATAGCCCTAAATCTAAGACGACTGCAGAATGTAGTAGGACGCAAGCACACGATTCAAGAGGAGGCCATTATACTATTGCTTGAAGCGCACATGGGTTTCGAAACAGTAGAGTGGCCTTTCCTTTTTGCCATTCTCACACATATGAGGTTCGGGCCTAAATTTTGCTCTTGGATAAAGCTATTGTATACAAAACCACTCACACACGAAGTAGCAAATAGACACATATCCAAGGAATTGCCTTTGGGACGTGGAACGAGGTCAGGCTGTCCACTTTCACCGCTCTTTTTTGCCCTTGTCCTGGAGCCTTTAGCTCCCTGGATAAGGAAAGTTCTGGTTATCTGTGGGCTCCGCTGGGCAGAAAATTGGGAAGATCGCATATCCCTATATGCGGATGACGTTCTGTTATATATGGCATCCCCCAAACACTCATTGCACAGACTCTTAAATGTATGTGAAACCTATGGGAGACACTCCGGATACACTATTAACTAGAGCAAAACTGTACTCTATGTCCTGAAGGGCCCACCGCTGACATTACCTGGGGATGTGAAGTGAAGGTAGCGGAAGATAGCTTCAAGTATCTGGGGATCCATATTACTTCGGACTCCGAAGATTTCATGACCATCAATCTTTTAGAGCCGCTGAAAAGATTGTGCAGAGATACCAAACATTGGCAATCCCTTCCATTGATGCTGCTAGAAAAAGCAGCACTTTTCAAAATGATGGCGCTTCCTAGATTCCTATACACTCTACACAACACCCCATTCCTGGTTCCCCATCATACTTTCGAGCAATAGAGGCGGAAGTAACCAAGCTCCTATGGAATGGGAAACTGGCCTGAATAGCTATGACTAAACTGGTCAAGAGTTAGTATGCTGGTGGCATTGTGCTCCCCAATATGGAATATGCTACTTACCAGTATGCATCTGTTCTTGGCGTAGAGGGCTGCAGAGTGGTACATTATGAATAGATCGCCATCTGGTGTTGGGCTCGGATGATTGCACTTTGTTTTTCTCTTGGAGAGTCTTTTGTTGTAGCTTGGTGACTCCTCCTTTGGTTGGTAGTGCGCATGGGCATCGGCTCCATCCTTAGATTGTTTTGCCATAGTAGGGTTAGATGGAGTAGTATGATAGAATACAGATAGAAATGCCCATGTAAGTGTATCTAAATAAGATATGGCTGGAACAGACACAGGTTTCCGGGGAGGCTGGGAGGGCATGTACCACTCTGCAGCCTATATGCCAAGAACAGATGCATACTGGTAAGTAGCATATTCCGTTCGAGGCATATGGGCTGCAGATGGTACATTATGAATAGACTATACAGCAGTTCTCTCCCTAGCGGTGGTCACCCGTGTCTGTTGCAACTGTCTGAAATAAAGTCTTTAATACAGCTTGTCCCACTCTAGCTTGTTGTGTTGTGTGCACATCTACACAATAGTGCTTTGTGAAGGTGTGCGGTGTAACCCAGGTAGCTGCTTTGCATATGTCATCTAGTGGAATGTTTCCCAAAAATGCCATAGATGCTCCTAGCTTACATGCAGAGTGAGCTCTAGGAGGAACAGTTAATGTCCTCTTTGCTTTTAAGTAGCATATTTGAATACATTTTACAATCCATCTGGCAATGCCCGCTTTAGAGATGGGATTGCCCTTATGTGTAGGAGAAAACGCTACAAATAGCTGATTTGTCTTTCTGAAAGTTTGTGTTCTTTCTATATAATACAAAATTGCCCTTCTGACATCCAATGTATGTAGGGCCCTTTCCGCTAGCGTCTGTGGTTTTGGAAAGAAGACCAGTAGTTCCACTGACTGATTGATGTGGAATGCAGAAATTACTTTTGGTAAGAATTTTGGGTTTGTTCTAAGAACCACTTTGTTTTGGTGTAACTGCATGAATGGTTCTTGAATCGTAAAAGCTTGTAACTCACTCACTCTTCTGAGTGACGTGATAGCTATGAGGAAGGCCACCTTCCATGTGAGGAATTGTATTTCACACCTATGCATAGGTTCAAATGGTGGTCCCATTAGTCTGGTAAGTACTATGTTGAGATTCCAGACTGGGGAAGGTGGCCGTCTTGGTGGAATGACTCTTTTGAGTCCCTCCATGAAAGCTTTAATTGCTGGTACTTTAAATAGGGAAAGATGTTGCCTGTTTTGTTTGTAGGTACGCCGCTATAGCTGCGAGATGAACCCTGATAGAGGTATATGCTAAGTTGCATTGCTGCAAGTGTAGTAAATAGCAAATGATTTGTTTAGTGGATGCGTCCCGGGGTTGATGTGATTACTGTTACAGTGTACAGCAAACCTCTTCCATTTTGCTGCATAGCATGCTCTGGTGGTAGGACGTCTTGCTTGTTTAATGATTTCCATACATTCTGGTGGTAAATCTAAATATCCAAACTCTATGACCTCAGGAGCCAGATCGCTAGGTTCAATTGTTTGGGATCTGGGTGCATTATTTCTCCATGGTTCTGTGTAAGGTGCATGGGTAATAATCTTAGCTTTTGATGTGGAACCTGTGAGAGTTGTAGTAGCGTGGTGAACCATGGCTGTCTTGCCCACGTGGGTGCCACTAGTATCATTGTCATTGAATGCTGTTGCAGTTTCCGAACCACTAACGGAATTAGTGGGAGAGGGGGAAAAGCGTAAGCAAATCTGTTGGACCAATTTATCCATAGTGCATTGCCCTGGGACCGGAGGTGTGGGTACCTGGATGCGAAGTTTTGGCATTTTGCGTTCTGATGATTGGCAAACAGATCTATCTCTGGTTGCCCCCATCTTTGGAAGAATGGCTGCAGTATCTGGTCGTGCAGCTCCCATTCGTGTACTTGTTCTGACTGTCTGCTTAGGATGTCTGCTATCTGATTTTGAACTCCTGGTAGGTGTTCTGCTAACAGATAGATCTTTTGAGGAATGGCCCATCTCCAAATGTCCTGTGCTAGTTTGGATAGTTGGAGAGAGTGTGTCCCCCCCTGTTTTTGAATATAATACATTGCAGTCATGTTGTCTGTTCTGATCAGGACTGCCTTGTTGGTTATTTGCATTTGGAAAGCTTTTAGTGCTAGAAATACTGCTAATAGTTCCAAGTAGTTGATGTGCAGTTTCTTTTGCTGCACACTCCACTTCCCCTGCACTGTGTATTTGTCCATATGCGCTCCCCATCCGGAGAGCGATGCGTCCGCTGTTAGTATCACTTGTGGAATCGGTTCTAGGAACGACCGTCCCTTGGAAGTGTTTGTTGTGTTCCACCACTTCAGAGAGCGATGCATACGGTCTGTAATCTGACCTTGATCCTGATTCCACTGTGCGCTAGACACTCCTGTAGTGGACGCATTTGTAGTCTGGCATGTGGTATTAGCAGTATGCAGGAGGACATCATGCCATCATGCCTAACAGCTGCATAAACAATCGTGCTGGTAGTGAGTGTTGTGGTTGAAATCTTTGTATTAACTTGATCATGGTGTGTATCCTGATTGGATTGGGGTGTGCTATGGCTCTTTCTGTGTCTATAGTAGCCCCTAGGTATTGTTGAATTTTGTTTGGTTGCAGGTGTGATTTTTTGTAGTTCACCGTAAACCCTAGGTGGTGCAGCAATTGAATGGTCTTCTGTGTGTTGTGAAGGCATTCTTCTTGTGACTTGGCTTTTATTAACCAATCGTCCAAGTAAAGGAAGACATGTATTTGTTGTCTTCTTAGGTGTGCTGCCACCACAGCTAGGCATTTATTGAACACTCTTGGTGCCGTTGTGACCCCGAACGGAAGGACTTTGAATTGATAATGTTGTCCTTCCACTACAAACCTTAGGTATTTCCTGTGGGCTTTGTGAATTGGGATATGAAAGTAAGCGTCTTTTAGATCCAGTGTAGAAAGAAAGTCCCCTTTCTTCAGTAAAGGAAGTACCTGTTGGAGCGTGACCACGTGGAAATGTTCCGAGTTTATGTATGCATTGAGAGGTCTTAGGTCTAAGATTGGTCTCAGAGACCCGTCTTTTTTGGGGATTAGGAAGTATAGAGAGTATACTCCTGTCCCTTGTTGATGTTTTGGAACCTTCTATATGGCATGCTTTTGTAGCAGTGATAGTACTTCTTCCTTTAACAATGTCAGATGATCTTGACTCATTGGACGCTGTTTGGGGGGGATGTTTGGTGGGGTAGCTGTGAGTTCTAGGCAATAACCATGTTGGATAATTTGTCTCACCCACTTGTCTGATGTGATGTTTTCCCAGACAGGTATGAACTGTGATAGACGTCCCCCGACCGGTGTTATGTGGTCTGGGGGAAGTTGTATTAAGTCACTGTTTTGGGGTTGGGGAGTTGCGGTTATTATTATTTCCGCGGCCTCTACCCTTGTTGTTGTTACCTCTGTAACTACCTCTTGAATTACCTTTGGGCGACGTAGGTGTAAAAGAGGTGGATTGCTGATTTGTTCCTGTATTTTTTTAGCCTCCTCTATAGGTGGATCTACGAAAGGAACCCCTTTGTGTTGGCTGTTGTAATGCTCCCATTGACTTAGCCGTTTCTGTATCCTTCTTCATCTTTTCTAAGGTCTCATCTGTGCTTGAGCCAAAAAGTGTTTTCTGATCAAAGGGTTGGTTCAATAGGGATGTTTGTACTTCTTGTTTGAACCCTGATACTCTAAGCCATGCATGTCTCCTTAACATGACACTGGTGTTGATAGATCTTGCTGCAGTGTCTGCTGCGTCTAGGGCGCACTTAATGGAAGTGTTAGTTATTATCTTTCCGTCCTGTATTAGCTGATCTGCTCTCTTTTGATGTTCTTTGGGGAGATGTGTGATGAGTTTTTCTAACTCATTATAATGTGCCCTGTCATAACGTATAAGTAGCGCTTGTGTATTGGCTATACGCCAGCTATTTGCCGCTTGTGATGCTACTCTTTTGCCTGATGCATCTATTAATTTTGACTCTTTATCGGGTTATGAGTTCGCTCTCTTGCGAGCGTTTGAAACTACAAGCGAGTCCAGAGGTACCTGTCCTTTGATAAATATTGGATCCTTTGGAGCCGCCTTATATTTCTTATCAATTCTTGGGTTTAACACCCTAGCCCTCACTGGGTCTTTGAATATTTCTGCTGTGTGACTGAGAAGACCCTTTAGCATAGGTAGAGTACCTGATGTTCTTTGTGCAGTAGGTAGTGTCTCTAATAGGAAATCCTCTACCTGAGGTTCTGTATCTAGATCTACCTTATGGTATTTCGCTGCCCTATTAATGAGCTGTACAAACCCCGTGTTATCATCAGGTGGTGAAGGCTTTGAGGGATATAACTCTGGGTCGTTGTCATCATCTGACCCTGCGTTATAATTTTCCCATGGGTCATCCTCATCTGGGATAGTGTCATCATCCCCTTGAGGTTCTCCCTCCCCTGTGTCACTGTCTACATCTGACTGAGGTGTAGATGGTCTTGGTGTAGAAGGTAGAGGAATATTTGGCATAGTGTGAGGAATAGGAGAAGAGGGTGTGACTTTAGGTCGAGGAGAAGTAGGAGGAGTTGTATTTGTCCCCAGTGTTCTCTTTTTAGAAGGAAGAGGTTTGTCTTCTAACTGTTCATTCTTCCTCTTCTTCGTCACTACTTTGCCAGTTTGTGGATCTATAAACAAAATCTTTTGTTTGGGATCTGTTTGCTGCTCCTGTATCGGTACCGAAGCCTTTGGTTCCGAAAAGTGCCTTTGTTTTCGATCGTCAATGTTCGGTGTTTTCGGCACCGAGTGTTTGCTCGATTCCGATTTTTTCGGTGTCGAGTGAGTCTTCGACGTCGAATCATGTTTTTGTTTCGACATGGAGTGCTTCGATGCCGAGCTTTCCCTTGCATGAAGCTTCGGCGTCGAAGTCTATGTCGACCGCTTCTAGGATCCGACATGGTGGGAGACCGAGAGTTTCGGTTTCAGTTTTGGTTTCGTTGCCGAGCCCGAAGGCGGGGGGGTCGGAAACTTTTTTCTGCGGTTTGACCGGGCTCGAAGGCGGGGTCGTTACCACACGGGGTCGTTTTTTTGGTAAGGGGACGTCGTCACTCACGTTTTGTTGCACGTCGAGTTCTTCGACATCCGACTCGTCCCCTTCCGACCCCGACTGATCTTCATGATCTTCTTCTTCATCAAGGTGCTGGTCCTCGAACAGCTCCGGGATCGCCTCCGACTGCATTCTGGAAACCTCGTGTCTTCGAGCTCGACGGTTTCTAATCGTCGACTTGGAGGAGAATGCTGCGCAGGCTTCGCAGTCCCTGGATTCGTGTTCAGGCGACAGGCAGAGGTTGCACACCTCGTGTAGGTCCTTGTGTGGGAACTTAGCACCACACGTTGGACATTTTTTAAATGGAGTCCTTTCCATGGACTCCGGGCTTGACCACGTCGAGAAAGGCCTCCTGTTCGTCGACGTAGATCAAAGTTTTTCTTCGATGTTGGAGTCGAAACGCGTCGGAATGGAAATGAAATCGCGTTCGATAACAATACCGTTGAATTGGAAAGGGAATACGCGCCGATAAATCACTTCTTTCCGAAGTCGATCTGGAGCGTCTCAATCCTCATCCGAACTCGATGGCGGAAAAAAACAATCTAAGGATAGAGCCGATGCCCATGCGCACTACCAACCAAAGGAGGAGTCACCAAGCTACAAAAGACTCTCCAAGAGAAAAACAAAGTGCAATCATCCGAGCCCAACACCAGATGGCGATCTATTCATAATGTTCCATCTGCAGCCCATATGCCTCGAACATAAAAGTTCTATTGGGCGTCCCAACTGACTGCGATCAATCATTGGCTCTATGCCTCCCACATGGACCCGGCTTACCAAATGGATAGACATGTCCTGGGAATAGAAGGGATCAACTGAGCTCTCTGTTATAACAAGAACCAGAAAACAGCCCTCATAGGGCCGACAGTCCATATATGGCACACAGCACTGAGAAAGCTAGGCTGGGACAGTAAGATAACTCAGGCAACCCCTCTTTGGGAGACCGGCAAGTTGGGCAAGCTGTGCAATAGCAAACGGTTTCAACAATGGGACACCATAGGAATATCAAGTGTTGGGAATTTCTGAGACAAGGGGAAGGTAATCTCATTTACTAAATGTCAAGATCAGTACGAGATGGCGGCACTGAAATGTTTCGCTATCTTCAGATCAAGCAGGCATTAGAAGCAATCATCCCACCTGACACTGTCCTCCCTGAGGCCTCTCCTCTGGAGGATAGATTCCCAACAGAGCACGGACAAAAAAGCCGCATACCAAACCTACCGAAAAATTATTAACAACCAACCTATCCCACACAGCTTCTCCGGGAAAAATGGCAGGCGAATGTGGGTGAATTGGATGAACGGACTGGCAGGAGGAGTTAGAGTCCCAGAGGGAGGTGACGATATCCTCAAAACTGTGTCTTGTGCAACTGAAAGTGCTCCACAGGATCTACTACACTAGGGTAACACTATGTCAGATAGGAAAGACTGATAGCCAACTCTGCTTGTGACAATGCAGTGCAGTAGGCACATTTTTTCACACGATGTAGGAATGTCCTGCAATAGCGGCGTACTGTGAGGCAGTCATGACCACAACAACAACGGTGAGTGAGGCCTCTGTACCACCAGAACCTAAGCAATGTCTTCTAAATATATGGGAGGCAACGGACCTGAATACTGCAGCACAAGCCTGGGCGACACTAGGTAGGACAATAGCCAAAATAAACTTCGCTAAATACTTCGGAGTGCGAAACACTCCCACTCCTAAAGAATGGTGTAACGACATGGTATGGCTATGGCGGACAAAAAGGCTGAATACATACATAGAGGATGCCCTAAAAAATGGGAACGGGTATGGGGAAAATGGAACACATTTAGAGGTGGCATATGTACTTTACCCCCGGCGGAATCCTCACTGGAGTACAGTTGACAAACCAAAAAGTGCCAATTATATAGAAACCAATAAGTATGTTCATGTAATAAAGATGTACGATCATGGAGGTAATTATGTACTGCAAGACTTGATGCATTATGTAAAGGTCTCAAAGGTTACAGAAGATATTGTTATAAGTCTTGTACCCAATAAAAAGAACTAAAAATAAATCAACACAACAAGTGGAGGAATAACATTAGAAAAATTTAAAATGTTTTTAAAATATACTTTGAGGCTAAACATATTGTATGCAACAGTTGGGTTTGATGAGGGGACATGGTTTCATTGGTTCACTGCAATGTTACAGTGGTTTCTGAAAAGCACCCTAAAAGCATCCATTTCAAGTTTATTTACAGTTTCAGCTCTCACTCAGATCTATGGGTGAGAAGTTTTACAAATATCAACAACAGACAAATAATGTGAGTACTATAACAAAGCATAACTATTCATGAAGATGCAAAGTGTACCACTAACAGTCAGTTTTGGTTACACACTTTTAAAATTGATGTCACCAATTTGAGAGCAGGGAAGTGTTCTGCTTAAGGACGGCCATGAAAGTTATTCAGCTTTAATCAATCACACATCTGCATTAAACCTTACATAAAGGACACAGACTGGAAAAAGCAATTACACCATATGTTTCTGAATACATAAAAATTAATGAAAGATAAAAGTGGTGGTTCTCTTACCTTCTCTGCAGTTGTTGTCCATATCTGAGCTGCGTTGGATTCTGGAGCCATTAGTAAGCTATGCAGCAAAGCTATCACTTCTGCTGCCATACTGTTTGCCACATGACCACTTATAAATGGGCGAACTGGATCAGTTCTGTGTAAGGACAGAATATTAATAACCTGCTCAGCAAGAAGGAAAAGTAATGATGCCTTAACAGTGGAAAATAAAACCAAACATTGCTTTCAGTTGTAAATTATACTGTCATTCCATACATGTTGTAAAATGCATTCCCTACCTCAGTAATACCAAATTAAAAAAAGGACAATCTTGTCAGAAGAAAAATAACTAAAATCAAAATTTGGACATATAAATATTCACTTCAGTACAGGAGAGCTCAGTGGTTAAGCTCCTAACTAATCAAACTCATCACAATAAATAAATAGAGGGCTACGTAGGTGCTGAATAATAACTATTACTGAAGTACCTTGAGACAATCCAGTTGGTCTTGTGTGATATATAAACAGTTATTATCATTATTATTATTATTACATAAATTGCTTTAATATTAGTTCTTGCCATGTCTCATCTACCAGGGAACTAATTCAGTACCAAGGTATACTGTAACCTTTCTGAAACAGTGTGTCTGTGAGAGTGGATACCAAAGTCTCTTCATTTAACTAATAGCTACAACTATAGAGAATGAATTGCAATGCATGAAATATATACACTTTACAATGGTTGAGGTGAACACTGATTAAAACAAAAATGGTTGAAAACCTCAACAGAATGTTCAGTTTTATCCAGACCTTTGCTCCAAAGCTCATGGTCCACAATAATAAAAATTGCAAATCCCTGGTTTGCAGATCTAGATGGCTAAGAGCCAGAGACTGAAAAACTAGCAGAGCTAAGGCACCTGCGGTGTCGGAGGACAATAGTGTGAGATTTTGTCCTGAGACAGCAGAGAATGAGTTATGTGCTAGACAGGCACCTATAAGTATTTTAAGATTCAATATGTTTTTTTTGGTTATTAGTGTAACGTCACAACGTGAACATAACCAGCTTCAAAACTCCATGTATACTGCTTCTTTAAGCAGCTGAAGATCATCCCCTGCCTTGGATATGAAAATGGACCCCCAGCAAAGAAGCCCTATAAAGACTCCCGCATGGATAACTGCCCAAAAGTTCCTTATCTTCAGGCAGAATCACAGAGTTTGCGTTAGTGTACCCCTTTCTTCATACTCTATGCCATCTCTGAAAATCAGATGTGACCAAGTTGAGCAGTGGTGGGTACTTAGCAGCAAGCAGTCTCTTTTGTCAGTGGTAATATTTATCCCTAAATACCTGATCGAACCAGTGGCCCATCTAAATGGCATCTCACTACACAACCTGCAAAATACTATGGGGATGAGTTAAGGGCCTCAAATTTTGCTAGACTTCTGTTGTATCCAAAGAAGATATTACAGAAGACACCTTGGATCATCCAGCAGTGTAGCGAGGGAGGTGGTTGGCTCAAAGATTGAGATATCAGCACAATTGGTAGGTTGAATTGATTCTGCACCTAGTCACATATTCCAGTATCCCACGATTGATCCTTAACTTTTGTGCAACTGGTTCAAGGTATAGAGCAAAGAGTAAGGGAGACTGCCTCACTCTCCTCTCAATTACATCAGAGTCTTTGGCACTTAGGCAAGACCTTTCATTAGCACTGCATTCTCTGCAAAGACCATATTCAGAAAGACTGTCCAAAAGCCAGTCTCTCACTGTTTTCCTAAGATAACATTAGGCTACCCTATTACAATCTTTTTGGCACCCAGGAAAAAGTGATCTGTTTTTCTTTTGATCCTTTGCATTTTTCAAATAAGTCCCTTTCGTAGTGTTGCCGCTGACTCAACAGCCCTCTATAAACCCAGATCAGTATTGATTTAACTGTGCTAGCACTGCACTAAATCTATTTGCCAGGGTCTTAGCATAACTTTTCATACTAGTATTGACAAGTGAAATAGGTCTGACTCTGTATGCCCTTTTCTCCTTGCACTTGTCTAGCTTGAATGACCGATTTTTAATTATTTCATGTTAGGAGTTATCCTTGCAATCAAGGCAAACATGTTGAAGGGTCTTACCATTAAATCCAACATTCCAAGCCACAACGTTTTATAAAACTGTTGTGCATATCTGTTGGGGCTTGTGCGTTTTGAGAATATGCCTTAGTAAAATCATTCTATGTAGTCTGGTGTAAGCTTGTCTAAGTTAGATATTCCGCTATCTGGTCGGGCCAAGGATGTATAGAGTTGCTGATGGCATTGGGCGAACCAGTCTGTGATCTCCACGTTAGTCACTATTTGGATTTCTCTCTCATCCAGTTATAGACTGTTAATATGATGTTGTACCAACTTCATCCTCAGCATAGATGCCAACAACCATCAGGCTTTGTTGTTCTTTTTACAGAATCAATGCCCTAGCTTAACCAAGGAGTATTCTGTGTTTTTCATATCAAGTAGACTAAGTTGGCATTGTAGGCTTAGTAACTTGCACCACAGTCCTTGCAACTTGCTTTTTTGTGTGTACGTCTCTTGCCACCTTCAGGTCTCCCATGACTGTAGCCCTCGTAGCGCCCTAACAGACCCGAGTCAGCTACTTTCTGCTATGATACATACTTTAACTACTGCTTTCAATCCATCCCAGGTTCTACCTATGTCAATGTCACCCATATTATTGGATTTTAGATAGTCCATAACTGAGTCGCCAAGAAAGATGTCATTCATGCTCTAGGACTGAATCCCCTATTTTAACCAGCTTATTACTGGGGCATGGTATGGCAAAGCGATGAACCCAAGTTCTACCTTTTCAGTCTAATGTAAGAATGTGTGGCTGAGTAATATACCTTGTCTATTCTTGCATAATATTTGCGAGCAGATGAATAATGCAAGTAGTCTATTTGGGTAGGATAGTAGGTTCATCATATGTCTATGAGGCCTACCTCCTTCAGACATTTTGACACTTCTTCTGGACAGCTTTTATTGATCATCCATATCTCTGACACAGCTTGTCTAATTTCCAGTTGCAAGTACCAGTCACCCCCTATTAGCAGCTGCTCTACAGTCAATGACATTAGATGATTGTAGAAATGTTCATCTCATAAAGTGCTTGTGTTCCAAGTTGGGTGTGTAAACTTAAGCTATATAAACTATCCTGCCCCTTAGGTATCCATTCAGTAAAAGCCAGCAACCCTCCTTATACAGGTACGTTGTTTCCAGCCAGAACGCCTAAATGGGGCAAAGAGGATTCCTCACCACCACCATCATAGTCTTAGATGAAGCAAAACAGTGCAAAGGCAACAAGCTTTAAAGTAGTCTCCAAGTGCCTTTTCTCAGGAGAGGTGCCACTTTGAGTAAGACATGTCTCCCTTTTGTTGTTTAAGAGTGCGTAAGGCCATTAAGTGTTCAGCTGGGACATTTAATCCTTAAAAGGTTAAATGAAATAATCGACAAGCTCCTAGCCACTGGTGTTACATTGTGTCCGCTGTGGTATTTGCGACCCCAGTCCCTGGAGATCAGTTGGTACCCCATCCCGAACATTAACCTTTTGTAAGCTGCAGCTCTTTATGAAACTCTTCTCCATCCCAAACGCTTCCAGAGGAAAAGCTCAAAGAAAATAAATAACAATAAGCAAACCATTCCCTTATCTGGATAATCCAGGGACAAAACAGTTGGTATAAATAGACGATCCCACAGTCTCCTTCCAGACTAAAGCAGCCCCAGACCTTAAAAGCTCACTGCTAAATTGTGATCTGTCAAACAGGGGCCATCTTCTCTGTCTCCATCTTCTGCCAAGGTGTCCTACTGTCTCAAACATCCATTGCTGGGTAGGCTCAACCACCCTAGACATCCAAACAACTACCTTCTATTAAGATTGAGCTGCCTCTGAACAAGGTCTAGCACTCCTTTTCCTCTAAGCTTTTGCTAGTCTTCCTTGGTGTGCTATCTGCACCCCTGGTTTTCTGCACATCTGTCTCTGACATATCACCAGCTTTAATTATTTCTTTGGATTTCCCAGTGGATTTCCTCTAGTATCGCTGTCCACATCATTCAAAGATAGGATGAAAGGGATGATCCCATCAATAGAGGGTCTGGTTGGTTCTGAGCAAATCTGTGATGGGAAGGAAGGCCCTCATTTTGTAATATTAGTGCCAACGGGTCCTGGTAAAGGTGGCACACATTCCCTTGAGCTCGACAGCTTCCATCTTTCTAGCAGCCTCCATTATCTACTCTTTCAGTTTGAATAGTGGACATGCGCAAGTATGTCCTGGGCATGTGTACCTTTGTCTCTTGCTGGTGTTCTGTGTCCCCTGTAGAGTTTGATCTCTATGCTGTGTCCTGCCTTTAGCCAAATAGGCATTTCACAGATGCATCAACTGAGGAACCTGCTGCACATCTGCTGTGGATGTTACTATCACAATAATAGGGCAACCCAATTTTCCCTCAGGAAATGGATATAGACCATGTCATTTGCAAACAGAATTATTGAAGGAATTATAACAAAAAATATATATCCTGTACTATTTTGATATCACGTGGCAAAAAGCACAAAACAGTGTAACCTTGAAATTTAGATATCACATCAATGAACAAGTAACTTACCTTTGGTAACGCATTATCTGATAGGGAATTCTAGCTGCATATCCCTTACCATTGATTTAGGAAGTCTTGCAGGACCGAGCAGGCAAAATGCTCCTGCAGACCTGACCATCCAGTCAATAGTGCTTTGCAAATGTGTGCAAGGATGCCCACTTTGCTGCCTGACAGATATCCTGGACTGAGACACCCTGAACTAAGGTCATAATAGGAGCCTTTGCCTTGGTGGAATGGGTCCTTAATCCCTCGGGGGGCTGTTTCTTAGCCAGAGCATAGCAGATCTTAATGCAGAAATGACCCAGCAAGAAATTATCCTTTTCTGCTCTGCCCTTCCCTGCTCCCACGTACCCCACAGAGGATTGGCAGTCCACCCGGAAGTCTGTTGTGCGGTCAAGGTAGAACGACAATGCTCTTTTTGGGTCCAGTCGGTGGAGACGCTCCTCTTCCTTAGAGGGATGCGGAGGAGCAAAGAAGGTGGGCAATGTGATGGACTGATCAAGATGGAATCTGGTCACAACCTTTGGCAAAAATGAAACCCGGGTGCGAAGCACCACTTTGTCAGGAAAGAACATTAAAAAGGGAGGCAAGCAAGATCACGCCTGCAACTTACCCTTGGGCCGAAGTAATCGCCATTAAGAAGGCGGTTTTGATAGTCAACAGCCGGAGGGGACAATTATGTAAGGGCTCAGAAGGAGACCACATCTGGTAGGTGAGGACCAAATTAAGGTCCTACTGTGGCATGACAAAGGGAGTGGGTGGAAACAAGTAAGCCAGCCCTTTCAGAAATCTGTGTACAATAGGAGAGTTAAATAGAGAGGCTGGTGTGACAGCAGCAAAAAGGCAGACAGAGAAGAGAGATAAACCCTGAGAGTTCTCAAAGCAGAGCCCTGTTGAACAAGGGTTAAAATGAATAGAAGGACAGTAGAAAGAGAAGCAGAAAGAGGGTTAATAGACCTTTCTATATAGTAAAATACAAATTTCTGCCAACTGGAGGCATATACCGTCTTAGTGGAGGGCGGCCAGAATAACATTACAAATTTCTGGAGGAAGGTCAAAAGGGATCAACTGCTGCGGCTCAATCTTCATACATGGAGGAGCAGAGTTGACAGGTTCAGGTGGAGGACCCGGCAGAAGATCCTTCCAAGGGGGCAGCCTGAACATAGGATCTGTCAGATTCCATCCAGGTGTTGAAAGAGACTGTAAAAGATCTACAGTGACGCCTGCTCGACTGCAGTTGGACCGGTAGCAGACCCCTTTCAGTATCCCACCCAGAATCAATAGTTGTGATGGATGCAAAGTTACTGGGTTGGGGGGGAAGGTTCCCCCCCAGAGTCGGAGGACTCTGGTTTCTGGCAGAGACTCGCTTCCACATCATCTTGTTGAAGTTGAGTGATTTGCTTGGAACTGAAGACATTCCTCCCTTCCATCAAAGTGAGAAGAGTATAGGTACTCAAGGACAAGACAACCGCCATGTGGTGCTCCAACAAACAAGGTGGGGTGCAGTAATGAACCCTGTGCCAGGAAGCTCCATGTCTCTGGAAGTGGCTGAATGCTCTGGGCATTTTCCTGGTCATAGAAGACCTGGCAGGATCTGTAAACGCGAGGGTGGACTAAACCAGCCGACGTTGCGTAGCAGATTATGAATGGCATTTACACTCCGAGGTGGCACAGAGAGTCTTCCATCAATGGGGAGAACCCTGTATTGATCCATTCATCACCTCAGAAAGCGTGAAGTTTCACAACTTTTGCGTGTTGGCGTTCCCAAGACAGTCTTCTTACGGAGACGCCCTCCGCCTACATTGGGGTATGGTACTCCTATATGCCTATCTGCACCTGCCTTTCCTGCCCTGAGTACTCCAGAAGAACAAGAGAGTCCGGGCCCAATTCATCCTAGTAGCTCCTGGCTGGACAAGGAGAGTGTGGGACCAGGAACTTCTGGCTATGAGCATCTGTCGTCCAAACTAACTGCCTCTTCGGGAGCATCTCTTGTTGCAGCAGCAGCACAAGAACCTACACAGAGTCTGCACAATGTACACATCCATGCTTGAAGATCGAGTGGCAGCAGCTGAAACATACAATCTCCGTCCTGAAGTGGTTGGTGTAATCCGAGCGGCTAGATACCGTCCTTATAAAACTGTCTATGTAGGTCGCTGCTGGAGGAAGTTTCTGGTGTGATGTTCCCATCAAATTCAACCCTTACAAGTTTCCCTTTCTGCTGTTCTCTTGTTTTGTTGGTCGTTGACCAAGCAAAGCCTTGCTGTGGCCACAGTTACAGGTTACGGATTAGCCATTTCAGCCTTTCTACATTTACCAGGTCAACTGTCTATCTTCATATCCCTTGAAGGGGTTGACACGTTTCCACCTATTCCATTTTTAATGCTACAATAAGTTCTGAACCTGGTCTTGACTTGCCCTGTGGAGTGGTGTGGCTCACTGGTTAGAGGTGGCAGACCCGTAAGCAGAGAACGGCCCGGGACCAGGGTTCAATCCCCGACGCGGCAGGGTCGTGGACCAAGGTCAAACGGACTTGATCATTCTCGCCTCGGTGGCAACTCTAACCAGGGAACACACTCGGCAACTCTGGGCATTAAACTTGCCTCATCTCTACAACGGCCCCCCACAGACGCCGGGGATGCCTGGTTTCACCTTGGAGATACCCAGAAAGGGACCATCTCACAGGGAAAACCAGGACGGGTTCCCCAGGGGTCTTCAGCGCCAGGATACTCCTTGGAGTCACAGCGGGCTTTACAAGTACACCCACATGTACATTTACATTTTGTGAGGTTGCCTTTCGAGCCTATGTATAGTTATTTGCGATTTCTTGATCTTAGAACGTTGTTCCTCGTCTTCATTGCCTCAGCAAGGTGAGTGCGTGAACTTCATGCTTTATAAGTAATGCTTCCACATGTACTTCCCTTTCCGGACAATTTGATCCTTCGTACGAAGGCAGCATTCCTTGCCAAGGTTTTTACGCCCTTTGAGGAAGGAAGGGCAGTCCATTACTTTGTCTTCTTTCAATACACCACCACCTCAGGAGATAGAACGGTTATATTGCCTCGATCCCAAAAGGGCCTAGATATTGGGAGGACAAGAGGATTCAAACAATGTAAACTTTTCATCAGGTTCTCCGAGACTGAAAAAGGCAAAGTAGTACAGAATAGGTTCATCTCCAGATGAATTATATTATGAATCGAAATCTGTTTTGGGATGGTCAGACAACAGCCCCCTGAGTGCTTTTGTGCTCACTCTGTCAGAACAGAGGGTTTGACTATGGAGCTAGCAACGTGGTGTGGCAGTCAGACATCTGTCAAGCTGCTACATGGGCGACCCTCTATATGGTCATTGTGATGATTGTAGTGTATTATATAGTGCAATTTGTATGACCTTCCCAAGTAATACACTTGCAAAACAATCTTGGGTCCAGTCACTCATTTGTAAAACCTTTAGTTCAACCCTGTGTATCTGTGGCTTCGGGCAGCAAGGCTTTAACAAAGGAACTAATGTAAAGCATTTAGAAGCACCAAACAAAAAAAAAAGAAATGTCACACAACATGAAAGAAATCCAACACCCATTTAGAAAAATAGATAGGTATTTTTTATAAATTTGTAGACACCAAGATGAGCAAAATCCACCGGAAGGTTCCAGAGATTAGATTTTCAAACAAAACGTAGATCTCAGCTTTTTAGTCCAAAACACGAACAAGCAACTTTTAGAAACTTTTAAAATGTTTGAAAAAGTTGTTTGGCTACTCTGGCCCAAGTGGGGCACCCAATTCTGATAAGGTCAGAGAAGGTACTAAGCAGTATTTGGAGAGTTTACTGGTCACCAAAGCAGTCTTAAGTTCAGTTCCACACTTTACATCAAGACTGCCAAAGACTTTAACTGAGTGGTCCTGATGCTGTGTATGCAGAATGCTGATGGTGCTGTAAGATGATCTGGATTCTGTGTGGTCGATGGGGGTATCCCTGTGGTTATTCCTTTGTCCATAGGTTAGGTGGGGTGACTTTGGCCACAAGGGTCTGTGTCCCTCGAAGTCCTCTTTGAGCCAGTATAAGGTCAGTTGTGCTGGACTACTGATCTCCGTACACAGTGTGTTCATTGGTAGCCTTTGGTCAAGGCTGATGTCCCTCTTGGGCAACCAACCTGAACTCAGACGACACTCCCGGGTCGAGCAGACTAGAGGAAAACTTTTGTTCGAAAAGGATGCCCAGCGGCGGTCAGTAGCAATATGCAGAAAGGGGCTACCAGCTTGCCTGAATAAGCTTCTTCAGCTCTGTTGGCCCTGGTGCTGGTTCCATGGGGGAAAGCTGACTGACCTTTGGAGTCGCTTCTTTGGTCTGTGGCTCAGGTGCGACTTTTCCACTAGCCAGGAGCCACAGGGACAGTCCTTTCTTCGCTAGCCCAAGGTACTGCAGGTGCAGTCCAGCAGACACTGCAGCCTCTCTTGCCAGGTCCAGGGGTTAGCAGGCAGTCTTTCTTCAGTCAATTCTCCAGTTCTTGTGTGAACTGAGGTTCAGGATGCCAAGGGTGACATATTAATGCCCAGAAGGTGTCCAGGGGGATGATGTGATCAATAGCCAATGGGCTACCAGGATCCCTCATGACCTGTGATGACTTCTGGCTATGTGTGCTATCTAGCAATCCCAGGTTGCACTATTCTGCCTACTCAAAGATGTCTGAACCCTCCATTGGTTGGCAGGAGCTTGGTAGCCCACCCTAGAGGTGTGGCTACCTGTGGGGTACACGCCCATGGGAAAAATGGTTTTGGCATTGGACTCCCCTGCCTACCTGAACAGAGGGGCAACCCCTCAGGAGCGTGATCGCCATTAGCCCACCAAAGGCGACTTCGCCTTTGAAGCACACCTTTTAGGCCAACATCGTGCGTGGTTTCCTGCAAGTGGGAGGTAACACCACTCCCTGTAGCAGGCTTCTACTGTTCCCGAGCATGGAAGTCGTTCACACAACTCTCCAAGAGGGCAAAAGGCAATCTGGTGGCCATCAACTGTCCGAGGCCGCTGGACAAACTTGGCAACAAATTGGCAACTTTCTTACAGTTGCTTTTTTCTTTAAACTTAATATATAAGCTCCCTGCCTCAGCGCTCCATGGGCCTTCTTGAGGGGAGACCTACATATATTGTTAGGGGAAGTGGCAAAGTTGAACTAGCAGTTTTAAACTGCTCTTCCAGGCTGCAGTGGCAGGCTGGGAGCCATTTTGTATTTTGTCTTACACAAGGCAAAACCAAAGGGGATGATGGACGGAGTGTTGAACATTGCAAGCACTCACCCCCAGTCAACTGATCTGGGTTAAATCCATCATGATTCTTTAGCTCACTCCGCCACCCCAGTTCAGACATGGCCATATGCGAAACAGTCTGACCCTGTGACTCATGGGAACAGTCCAGCCCGAACTGGCAAGCCATGTCTTCCCTGGACCGGAAACAAGCATCCTGGGACTGGTTTCTGGATAATCATCCGTAATCAGCCGGGCTAGCTTGAATTCAGTGGCAAAGTAAGCAAGGGACCCACGTCTGGGCATACTCTGCCAACTTAAGGCGAACAAAGCAAAACCAAAGGGGATAATGGATGAAGTATTGAACATTGCAAACACTCACCCCCAGGTTAACTGATCTAGGTTTAATCCATCATCATTCTATAGCTAACTCGCCACCCCAGTTCAGACATGGCCATATGCAAATCAGTCTGACCCTGAGCCTCATAGGAACAGTCCAGCCCGAACTGCCAAGCCATGTCTTCCCTGGACTGGAAACAAGCATCCTGGGACGGGTTTCTGGCAAATGAGCCGTCATCAGCCAGGCTAGCTTGAAACCAGTGACAAAGTGAACAAGGGACCCACGTCTGGGTATACCCTGCCAACTTAAGGCGAACAAAGCAAAACCAAAGGGTATGATGGACGGAGGGTTGAACATTGCAAGAACTTACCCCCAGTCAACTGATCTGGGTTTAATCCATCATCATTCTTTAGCTCACTCTGCCACCCCAGTTCAGACATGGCCATATGCAAATCAGTCTGACCCTGTGCCTAATGGGAACAGTCCAGCCCGCACGAGTGGTATTGGTAGAAGGGCATACAGGAGGTTGGAACTCCACTCGAGATTAAAAGAGTCCCTGAACAAGAGTCGCCTTGGAAACTCTAGTGCGAAAAACATTGCCCATTCTTGGTAGTGGCGAACAGATTTACTTAAGGCTCTTCAAACTGCTGAAAGAGTCCTGGCACTACTGCCGGAAAGACATGCTTTTCATGATCTGCTAGGGATCTTCAGCTGAGCTTGTCCGTCCTGCCATGTCAAGTGGCGCAGAGGCTCTTGTTTAAGGGTCCATGACCCGCCCTGCCCTGTTTTTTTGTGGTACCAGATGGCAGTGGTGTTGTCTGAAAACCTATACTAGACTTTCCTCGATTGAGTGAAGAAAGGCCTTCAATGCCAAGCAAATCACTTGAAGCTCCAACAGGTTCATATGGAGCTCGGACTCCACCGTAGACCAGAATCCTCTGGTTTCCACCTCCCCCAGATGGCTGCCACATCCATGAGTGACTTATCTATTAAAATAATCAACTCTTGTTGGAGAAGGGAGAGGGGTCTGCCTTTGACCCAATTGGGGTTCGTCAGCCACCACTCCAGATCTTTTGCCGTTCCATCTGAGATCTAGACCATGTAGGAGAAATTCCCCTGATACAGTGCCCATGGAGACTTCAGGTCCCACCGCAAAGCCTGCATATGCCAATGGGCATGAGGCACAAGCAGTATGCAGGCGCCATGTGGCCTAACAACTTCAGAGTGTTTCTCACCAAAATCTAGGATAGAGGCTGAAACATCGGTATCATAAGCTTGAAAATCCTAGGCTCGCTGCATGGGAGAATAAGCAAGAAACTGCACTGTGTCCAGAATAGCTCCAATGAAAGGGGGTGTCTGCGAGGGAGTCAGGTGGGACTACGGCACATGGAGAGTGATGCCCAGCGAGTGCCAACGGTTGGCTGTAGTCTGGAGGTGGGAGACAACTGCTTGGGGCGAGCTCGCCTTCCACAGCCAATCGTCAAAGTAGGGCAGGACTGGAACCCGCAACCTCCATAGGTGAGCTACAATCAACGCCATCACTTTCATGAACACCCAAGGGACTGTGGCATGGTAAGGGTGAAGGGGAGCCCAGCAAATTGAAAGTTCAATTGGCCTACCATGAATCGCAGGTAACGTCTGTGGGTAGGCAGGACGGGGTTGTGCAAACATGCATCCTGCAAATCCAACATTACCAACCAGTCTCTTCAATGGCTCCCATGGCAAAGAGCAGCAACACTTCCTTTATGGAGCAAGGAGAGGATGCCCTTTGTCAGACAGTCGTTAGAGGGTGGGGGGTAATCACAAGAGGGAGGGAGTAGCCCATTTGGACTATTTGCAAAATCCAATGACCTGATGTTACATTTTGCCAGAGGTGATGGTGTATCTTGCCTCCCACTGGATGTCCATGAGAGTTGAAGGGTAAACTAAAGGGATTTGGAAGCTGTAGCTGCTCGGAGTGGGGGGTGGTGGAAGGGACTGACTCGACCTCTGGCTGCCTGTCCAACATGCTTTATGGGACATGTGTCCTCAGCCACGAAAAGGCAGCGAAGGCTGGTGACTGGGAGGGTATGGACGTGATTCAATCCCCTTCGGTGGCTGCGAAAGGGGCGGAAGGCGGACTGGGGACAACGAGGGCCATAGGCAAGCCCAAGGACCTGGCCGTAGATCTGCTGTCTTTAAGGAGCTCCAACGCTGAGCCCACCTGCTCTATGAAAAGGAGAGAACCATCAAAGGACATGTCCATAAGAGAGGCTCAAAATAGTTGTCAGGCATGGTGCTGCAGGGCCACCGATGATGAAATTCCTCTACCAAGCAAGTCTGTCATGTCCAGTCCACATCGTATGGTGAACTTTGCTGCGTCTCTCCTGTCAGCAATAGCTTGGGAGAGTATGGCTCGGGCCTTCTCCAAGACCATGGAAGTTGTTGTCAATTTCACTTGACATTATCATCTGAGTGGGAGGAACCTCCTGTCGTGACCGGTAACAAGTCGAACGCAATGCGGGAGAGCTCTCAAACAGGGGCACAATAGTCTGCTGAGGTCCTTGATTTTTAAACCACACTCCGAAGATAATCTCCTTTCGGTTAAGGTAATTTCCTTTGCTAAAATCCCCATTGCACTCTCCAGCATGCTAGCAATGGTGGTGGTTTGACCAGCAGGCAATCCAGAAATCC
The DNA here is from genome assembly GCF_964263255.1 of Lissotriton vulgaris. Taxonomy (NCBI): domain Eukaryota; kingdom Metazoa; phylum Chordata; class Amphibia; order Caudata; family Salamandridae; genus Lissotriton; species Lissotriton vulgaris. The sequence goes on from NC_141699.1 coordinate 176,678,047, forward strand.
CTGCATGCTCCTTTTCGCTTGCCTATTTTTAGAGTAAATCAAGTTGCTCACCAGTAAAATAACAGTGGGTGAACGGGCCCAGCCCAGCCTAGTCTGGCCTTGAACAGGCACAGACGGGCAAGAGCAGCAGCACTTGAGGCACCCACACTGCGGGATGCCTCAGCCCGATTTATGGTGCTCCAGCGTCAGAAAGCAAACACTGCAGCCGGGGTTGCTGAGGGATGTACTTCCCTACCCCAGCGGCCTCCAGTATCCTCCGATAAGCAGCGGCAGCAAGGGCAGCAGCATTTGAAACACCACCGGCAGTAGTACACAAGCTGGAGAGGTTGAGAAGAACAAGAGGTTTCAGCCCACATGGAGGTTTGGTCAGTGCCAGCCCAGCGCCTGCTGGGCTCCCTCAGGACCCCAGGTCTGGGGCCACACGTACTTCTGTGCCATACGTAAGCGCTTTCCAGGTCTGGCCTTCACTGAGGGCCTGGCGGTACCCTCCTCCTCAGGCCCCAAAGCCCTTAAGCGCCGCTATCCTGTTGCGCTAGTGAAAACTCTCAAAAGAGTCAACAAAAGGTTGCAAAAAGCCAGTCAAAAAATTACTTGGGGTAGCTCAGACCATATCATCGCGATCTGGGGCAGAAAGTAAAGAAGACGCGTCAGTCTGCCAGGGTGGTGCCTATATAGGTAATGCACATATCACTGCAGACATAAGCTACCAGTATGCAAGGATCCTAGTCAAAAATCTTCCAGATCAAGCCTGATGCCTGATGATAATCTGAGGTAACGAATCTGTGGCTAGAAGTCTCTATCAGATAGCTACAACTTCCAAACTATTAAGGGCTTTGAGATCAAGATGAGATGGAACTTATTTGGAGTTGAAGCCAAACAACAGTCCGAAACCAGCCATCGCCAGGATATGGCCACTGACAGTGAGGCCGACACCAATCCTGAAGCTACTTGGAGCCCAACGGGACACCAAAGGATTCTGTTGGGAGCCAGAATCTAGCTAACAAAGCCTGGGTGAATACAACAAACTGAGTGGGGTCAGACCCATGTGCCAGAAAAGGCAGGAACTGGTCCACCAGCACAAGGCATGGTATTGGAACAGAGACAGACACCGATGTCAAGGCCTCTGACCAGTAGGGCAGGAATTAATCTTAACAGGACATTGCGATTACAGTATTGGGACGGACCATTGGCCAGACAACTTGCTCCAGAGCCAGAGAAGATGTTAAACTAGAAGGACACCTCTCAAGAGAAACTGGATAACTAACATCCCACCTGCCGATTCGATCCATAGGATATCCTAACAAGTTGCCAGGGCCCTCCCAAACAAGTCGGGATCTATTCAGAAGCTGGACTCTCAGGCAATGCCAAGAACCTGAATGTCTAAAAACGGATACAACACTGGAAACCTTACAACAGTGAAGAAAACTAATGGAAAGAGCAATCAGATCCAGACAGAAGGGAACAGAAAAAAGTGAACTGACATAGGACCGCCGGGTGCTGCCATATATTGCTCCATAATGGCACTTCGGAAGAGGTGCAAGGGTAGAGACCGCGTCATGGCTCCACCTCCAAGCGCATGAGAGATATTGCAAATAATAAGGATCCAGTTTGGTGTCTGGAGTAGATTCAAGAGGTGAGGAATCTGCTGATAGAAGTATCAATTAGAAGCACGGATATCGAACAAAGATGAAGTAATTTGCACTACATGGAGGTTGTCTTTCTTTTAGTTTTTCTCCCTTCCTTCTTGATCCTACAGCGAACTCAAAGTGCAGGTGTGGACTGAAATTCCATAAATTTACTGGGAATGGAAAAAGTGTCCACTGTCTGCTGACCCAACACATATATTTAACATATTGCATTAGATGATAAGAGCTACACAAGAAATATGAACTGATATTGACCTCATTAAAAATCTGACTTTCTAAGAGTTGTCTATCCCAGAGTGAAAAGCAGCAGAGGTCTTGTGACAAAAGCTGAATTGTATCCTTGAACGTTATACTGCTGCACATATTATCAGCCCTCAAATGGATATGCACTCCACTGTTCTGTAGCTATGTTCATCTGTCATTTGTACAAGAGTCAATATACATACTTTACCTGGCAGTCGCCAATAGGTAGTTATAGTTAGGACCTAGTTTCCATAGGTAAAGCATTTTTGGATATATACATATATAGATTTGGAGTTACCACCACCCAAATCAAGGCAGAATTCAGGAACAAACCCATAGTGATCCAACAAAAGCTAACATGCAGAAACGAATTTGCAGTTTACATTCTCACCTGCAGCTGCGGCCTCAGATATGTAGGGAGCACTAAGCTCCAGGTGCACCTACAAATCTTGCAACACATCAGAGCAATTATCAACAGTAACCAGGCATATCCTGTCGCCAGGCACTTCAAAGAAACACATCAGAACAACTTCGACCACCTAAAATACTGTGTAGTTGACTGCATCCCACCACTCAGACGTGGGGGTAACAGGGAGAAATTGTTAAGACACTTGGGGCTAGATGTAGGTAAATTAGATTTACTGATTCATAAATACAGAATTTTACCGATTCGGTATTTATGAATCAGTAAATCTAATGTAGGTAATTATTCGGTAAAAAATACCGAATCGGTAGGATTCGGTATTTACCGATTCAGTAATTACCGAATCGGTATTTGCCATTGATTCCTATGGGCCTAGAAGCCCATAGGAATCAATGGCAAATACCGATTCGGTAATTCCCGAATCGGTAAAATTACCGAATTGCCAAGGGCGACAGGGTGTCACTTTGACACCCTGTTGCACCTCTGTTTCTGGCTTGTGTGCCATGTGGCACACATACATGCCCTGAGGGCATGTATGGGTGTCACATGGCACAGGTGTACATGCACAGATGTGCATGTACACAGGAATTCGTTATTTACCACCCAATAGTATTAGGTGGTAAATAACGAATTCTAAAAGGCCTGTGGCACTGTTTTCAGTGCCACCTGCATCTGGAGTTACAGAATCGGTAAATTTACCGATTCGGTATTTTACCGATTCTGTAACTGTAAGGCCCCCTACATGTCAAAACCCAAATACCGAACTCGGCCGTTACCAACCCGTATTTGGTCTCCTACATCTGGCCCCTGGAGTCTAAATATATAATTGAACTCAATACCAAGGCCCCGGCAGGACTAAACCTTAGTGAAAACTTATACAACTTCCTCTAATAGGAAGTTACTCCAGCTGTGTCTACACATTATTGCTTATAGGATTTTTAGAAGTTGGATGAGTTCTAGTTGGTTGTCCATTTTTTAACCCACTAAGTTTTATATTCTCACCATTAGGAGCATTTTTAATGAACTGTACCAGTCTCGCCAGTTCCTGGAGTGACTTTGGGTTCAATATTCACAAATCACGGCACCTTCACACTTTTCCCCGTCTATTTCAATTTTATCTAGTTTTACTCTTATAACTCATCACACGCAGACTTCGACATGCTGTAACAGACTCTTACAACATAATGGCCCCTCTCGAGCTTCTGCACTAAGCGTACACAGCAGCATCACTTCAGATGCACTCCCGTATCATAGATATTCGCATGGGCACTCTCAAAGAAAGGCTACAATTGATGTGCTTCATTTAACTGTTCCTCGGTTAGTTAGGACGTCACACTTGGTTCCTTGGATTCTGTCAGTGCCACATGGCATTCAAGTATGTTATCCTGAACGCAAGCTCGTGTTACTCCATTAGTTTTTAGAACACATTTACATCACAGTCCCACATACAGCAGAAATGTGCTCAGTTTGTGCATGGTCATTATAGGACTGACAGCTCAGGCTCATAGGACTGTCCACGTCTTCTGTCTTCTCACTGAGCAAGTGCTCAGATCTGTGCACTTTTAACAGAATTGATTTCACAGCAATGGCGGTAATTTGTGGCTCTTGATTTAATGCAATAAAGAAAGGCTAACTAACCCTTCAAAAGTGTCTACCTGGCAAGTTCAGAATTTCTTTCCCTGCAAATGGATGTTTGGGCGGTTTTCTTTTTGTCTCCGGTTGAAATACCACTTGCTGCCTCTTGGTTGATCATCTCGACTGGTGGTCCAACACTAACAATTAGGCCAGACTGTGCCCACTTGGTTGCTTTTCGAAGAGCTGCCACAGCTTCCTCTGTAATAACTTCACAGCAGCCACTCTGAAAAAACAAAGAAAGTAACATATGCATTTATGCAGCAAACCAATTATCAATAGAGAAATTGCACAAACAAAAATCACAATTAATTGCATATTAAAGGAAAGGGGTGCTCAAAATATATTTCTATTTACGTTTAATACTGCTTCATTTCAAACCTGGGACTTCTTTCAAAATAATTGTGCACAGATACTACTTTTGGAAGTGTATTGAAAAGGCCAAACTAGAAAACTTTAGGATACAATTATTTTTATTGTAAGTATATTTTTATTGTTTAGTCAATTAAAACCTTAACAATATAGACACATATATAAAATAGAAGTAAAAACATTAAAAAAGAACATCAATAAAAAAGTAAAAACAAAAAGCATTGTTCATTATTCAACAAAAAGCATTGTTCATTATTCAACAATGTTTTTTTGTTTTTTTTACCACATTGATCCTTAACTGAGGTCAGTCGTAATAACAAACTATTATGTGCCTGTGCAAAAACATTGAGAAATTTGATCAATTTACAGTTTAATTGTGTGTCCAATGGATTTAAACATGCTATTATTGCAGCTCTATAGGACCTAATACCTCTATCTTTAAAGGATTGTCTGAGAAGGGTAGCTCGAGCATTATGGAGTAGGTTGCATATAGAAATTACATGAATGAGATCTTCTTTAAGGTAACTGCAGAGTCTGCATGATTTTGGCCCTTTGTATACCCATATAGGCTGATCCGCTATTGTTGGTTGTTTTTCAGGTGAATTGAAATGCTTTGTTCATATAATGGGCTGGTGCAACTGCCTTGTAGTTGTTGATCACCATCCAGTCATGCGACCTTGTCCTGAAAATATTTTTGTGTATTAGCAGAGAGTGAGTTTTTGCTTCTTTATTTATTGTTTGTTTAAAGGACTGGTATGGCAGGTTTTTATTCCATAACTCATCTGTACAGGTTAATGACAAGGATTTATTTAAATATTGATTACAAGGTGATGCTCTGTTATCTTCTAGTTCTGTCCAGAGGGCTTTATTAATTGCTGATGTGGTTGCATTCTGTTTCAGCCGATACCAAAGCTTTACCATGGCATACATTCTCCCTATTTTTTCATTTGTTAGGCCGAATCCAAGGCGAACCTGAACAACTTTTTTGTACTTGGAAACTATTAATTGGTTTAGAAGCTCTGCATCTTTACCGTGAAAAGTGGCACTCGCGTATGTTAAAGTGGGCAGAATTTCCGTGTCATCACCGCTAGCAGGGGTTTGTGCGTTGGACCTTTCAACTTTTGTGCTAGCTGACGGAAGGCGAATATAAGTGCACTAGTTCTCTGGGACATATACCTTTTTTGCTCTGTATAGTTTTGAAGATTATCTATGTAAAATCCCAAATATTTGTAAATCTTTACTTCCTCTAACTGACTGCCTTTAAGCCAGATGATCTGTTTGCATTTCTGTCGTCTTCCAATCACCATAGTTTTAGTTTTTAATGTATTGATTTCTAGTTTATTCTCTGTGATGTAATCTGACATTTCATTTAGGATTCTTTGAAGGCCAATCTTTGTTTGGCTCATTAACACCACATCGTTGGCATACGAGAGGTGTGTGAGTGCTAGCCCCTCAAGTTTCGGCGGGTGTGAGCTAGTGCTGTCTAGCCTCTGAGCCAAGTCTGACAAGAACAAATTAAAAAGATGCTGCGCCAATACGCAACCCTGTTTGAGGCCTTTTGTCGTATTAAGCTTTCTTGATAATCTGGTGCCGTCTCCTATCTTAATTCTAATCCAAGTGTTTGAATAGAATATTAGTATTCCCTGTAGTATCTTTTCGGGAATGTTCCAGGTATGAAGTTTTTTCCAAATGAGATGGCGGTCTACACTGTCAAATGCCGCCTTTAAATTAATAAAACCGAGGTAAAGTTGTTGTTTCCTCTGTTTACTTTTATTTGCCATCAAAGATAGGGCTAAGATGTTTGATATTGTCCCTATTCCTTGCCTAAAACCGGTCTGATTAATTGGTATAAGATTAAGATTGTCTGTCTATTCCTTTAGGTCTTCCAAGATGAGTGTGGCGTGATATTTAGCTTCGACGTCCAGAAGGGTAATTAGCCTGTAATTTGATAGATTCACTCTGTTTCCACCTTTATAGATAGGTGTCAATATAGAGCCTTGCCAATTCGATGGGATGTAGTTTAAGAGCTCTATTTCATTGTATAATTTGAATAAACGCTTGCTCCAATTAAAAATGGCTTGCGGGATTCCATTAGGTCCTGGCGCACCATCTCCTCTGCCTTTTATTATTACATGTTTTATTCCGTCAGCTGACATTGAGGACACACTTATCTTTGCTCTGGAATTTGCTTCTATTGGGATAGGACCTGGGGCCTTTTCTTCTCTTCCGCGAAATATTCTATCCTCTCCTTTGTTATTTATGTCACTTGCATGCTGTATGTTGGTTTCAGTTGTATTTTTTCCTCAGGGGCTCTTTGGGTTTTGCCGCTAATATGTTGTGGGTTGCTATTTCTGTGAACTTTATGGATAGGAAAGTAGCCCACTAATGTTCTGGAATATTTGATGAAAACTCATTCACCGGTCGTTGTAATTTAGTTATTATTTTCCAAAAAGCGTTCGAGTTGGTTTTCTTGGCACTACAAAGCAGTTCAGCCCAGAATGTATCGTCGCCTGCCCTTTTTTCTTCCCATTGCTGTCTTTTGTAAGTTTTCCTCAAATTACATACCTTGTCCCAGGCTTCTTGGTTATGACAGGTTATTTTTAACCTCCTAATGGCTTTTTTAAGCTCATTTTTCAAGTCTCTTAACGCCTTCGATTGTTTTTGATTAAATTCCTTTCTAATGTTTTGATTTTTTTTCGGTCGTTGACCGATTGTCATTGATGATAAGTTCCGAGGTTACTTTTACCCAGGCTTGAATTTTATTCAGGACCTCTAGTTCACTAGCTGTTATCAATGTCTTTAACTTGGTCTGAAGTGTATCTATTGTCATGTTAGACCATCTTAAGCGTTTATTTTTATTGAATTATTCAGCCACAGATCTCCACATACGCATCCCAGGACCAACATTCCACCATTCCTCTTGTTGCAATGGAATAGCCCCCCTCCATCAGAACCTCCACCAATAGAGGATGCCAGACAAAAGACAAAGATAATCAGAAAATACAAAGCAAAAAAGGTAAGAAAAAAACTGTTAAAAAACGAAAATGAGAATAAAGTTGGAAATGTTCAATTCTTCGCAACATAACGTACATATTCTACATCTTCTACCCATTAGTTGGGTGGAGCAGAGTACAAAAACCAAGGGAACTTGGATGCCAACTAAATAACATCAGGTAATGGCTCATGTTCCTCCATTTGTAACCTTGTTTGGACTCTCACCACTCTTATGAGCATCCAGGAGTGGGCCACTTTCACCTGTGTAAATACAGGCATTTTACCACCATAAAAGACTAGGTTTCGTGGGGCTCCACTTAGAGCATAAGCTGGTCTGAATACGGAGTCACATCATGAGTATGCATGTACAATGGGCGGGCCCGTCAAGTTGTGTTCAACTACATTAGCAGTGTAAATATCACCTTGCAGAAATGATCAAATGTACACTTATCAAAGGACTACCAATAAACTCTCAGCTTTGAGTTGGGTTTTCAATACACAACATACAGTTAAGATACAGTTACAATTACAGTCAATGCAGGAAATGAGTGTTTAGTGGGCTGCACTTGATAGGGGTGGGGGCAACAGGCACACCGTATATATAAAACCTGAAGATTTAAAATGGCTCTGCTATCTGTGGAATATTATCATTGAGTTTTGGTGATTATAGGCTTGTGGAGGTTCTTCGCAATAAAAAAATAAAATGACAAATAGTCGGACAGATAAATATACAGTGAAAATATTCAAAAAGACTACATTTCTCCATCAGCTCAGCAGTACCTCTCGTTCAAAGAAGTAGAGGGTATTTTTTGCCAAACTGCCTTTTCTACTGAAAACTTCAAACTCTAGAGAAGGCCCAGTTTGCTTGCATTACATAATAGTATTAGAATATTTCATGAGTACCCTTTCCTGATTTATACTTTTCTTTGGAAATTTATGTTAAAACTGAACTGAAAATACACTGTATTGCTCATTAAAAAAAAAAAAACGTTTTCAACAATGGGAGGAAAAAACTGCCAAAACTTCTCTCCCATGATCTACTCGACTGGTAGTTAGACTTTCCTGTTCTCTGACTTGCTCAGTGCATTTTGTGCAAGATATTTAGGAGCCTAATGTACGAAGAGTCCATTTGCAAAAAGTGGTTGCAAAATGTGCACCATAAGTTTGCAAACAGATTCTGACTTTGCAAACCAACCTATGGACTAATAGGTCACTTCGCAGAATAAGGAACTGTAGTAAGTCACAGTCCACCCTGACTAAAGAATATTCATTAGGTGGAGTACAATTTGGAACTCACCACAACTGGTCACAATCACAGGGATGCTAGCCTGCCTTGCTCAACAGTCCACAATATTTGTGACAGCTTTTAAATAAAGTTAACTTTTTTCTAAGTGTATCCTATTTTCCTTAAAGAAAATAGGACTTTTTAAAAAAGCTTATTTTTTCTTTAAGATTTGGGAGTCTGGAGTGGTCCCTCATATCCACTACCTTTTCCTTAACAAACCTTTTTTTTAATTCACAAAGGGCAAGGGTCCGCTTTGCAAATGAGTCAGTAATTTTTCCATGTTTTGCAACCAGATTATGGTTGCAAAACATTATACATCTTACACAGATACACAATGTGGATGGGACGACTACAACATGCCACTTCCAAACTTCAGATTGATTCCTATTTGTATTCCCATTTTAGGAGTCCGAAACTATATCAACTCCTAAAAAAGGATTAGTACACAGTAAAAATCTATTCTACAGTCGCAAACACTTCGATTTAGAAAATTGCAGCATTTACAACTGTAAAACACATTATAACGTCAGGCCCTAATGCCACACCACTTTGAAAAATCAACCATTATAACTGAATTCCTAGATGCTGCCATTTACCTGCTAGGAAGAAGCAGTGAAAGATATCCTTTTCATAAAGGGAAGGACTTAAGGTTTCTAAGTGCTAAATACCTATGTGCTAGATACATAGCATGTACAGAAATCATAAAGCCTGAATCTGCTAAAATGCAACCACGTGCTGTTAAAAAAAAGGGGTGGTGGAGGGGACAAATGGTGAAGGAAGAAAGCGGGTGGTTGTAATAAGAATAATAAAAGGGTGGCTAAGGAATTTCTGCCCCACTGATTGGTACTAGGAGTAATTTAGAAGTTAGCAAAGCAAACACAAGGAGATGATGGACGGAGGACTGAAACTTTTCAGACACTCACCCCAGTCACAGATCTTGGTTGAATCCATCATCGTTCTTTAGCTCACTTTGCCACCAAGTTCAGACACCGCTATATGCAAATCCGCTGTGACCCTGTGCTCATGGGAACAGTCCAGCCCTAACAGCCAAGCCATGTCTTCCCAGGAACGGATACAAGCATCCTGGGACCAGTTCCTGGCTAACAGCCCTCGTCAGCCACGCTAGCTTGAATCCAATGACAAAGTGAGAAAGGGACCCACGTCTGGGCATACCCTGCCAACTTAGGGAAAACAAAGCAAACACAAGCAGATGATGGACGGAGCGCTGAAACTTTTCAGACACTCTTCCCCCCCCCGTCACAGATCTGGGTTGAATCCATCATCGTTCTTTAGCTCACTTTGCTACCACAGTTCAGACACAGCTATATGAAAATCAGCCTTGACCCTGTGCCTCATGGGAACAGTCCAGCCCAAACTGCCAAGCCATGTCTTCCCTGGACCGGAAACAAGCATCCTGGGACTGGTTTGGGGCTAATAGCCTTCGTCAGCGAGGCTAGCTTGACTTCAAAGGCAAAGTGAGCAAGGGACCCATGTCTGGGCATACCCTACCAACTTAGGGCGAACAAAGCAAACAAAAGGAGATGATGGATTGAGCACTGAAACTTTTCAGACACTCACCCCCAGTCACAGATCTGGGTAGAATCCATCATCGTTCTTTAGCTCACTTCGCCACCCCAGTTTAGACACAGCTATATGCAAATCAGCCTTGGCCCTGTGCCTCATGGGAAGAGTCCAGATGTGACCTGAGAGAATCAGACAAGCAGCTGTGTTTCAGTTCAGCTGCAAGTGGCTAAGATGATTTTCTAGGGCATTCATGCAGATAGCGTTCCCCTAGTCTAGCAATAAGCAAGATGTCTATCATTGAAGGTATAATTGATAGAAAGGTTTTTAGTTGTGAAAAGCATGGTGCTCGAGGGGTCCACTTTTGCCGCTCAGCGTAACAAGAAAGACTGACTAGATGAGACGGCTCTCTGGTAAAAAAAGAGGCACTTTGTGACATGACAATTTATTTCCCATAATTTCCTAGTTTAGGTTCCAGGACTTGCAGAAGGTGACGGATGATGAGGAATTATTTCTTGCATAACGCAATCCAAAGTGATGTTTGTTTTATCACAACTACACTCCTGGAAGCACTTCTACACATCACAAAAACCTGCTGCTGCATTTAAGTGTGTGAAATGTGTTTATTTTTGTAAGGAAGTAATTAGAGGTAACTGCACTCTTCTGGCCTGTCATTTCTGATCAGCTTCTGAACTCGGGGCAGGAGAGGCAGCGGCAGGAAGGCAGACAAGAACCTCAAGCTCTACTCTAGGCGTAAATAATTTCCGAGAGGGAGCCTTGTACTTTTATATTGTCATGGATCTCCTTGGTGACCCTGCAATATCTTTATTTTGTACGGCAGGTTGTCCTTTATCCCATATTGTTGGAAGGTATGATCCTTCTGCATGGTTACCCCAACTTTTTGCCTGTTCACATATTTTTCTGACTAGTTCGACTGGGATCTTGCTAATCAGGACCCCAGTTTCTGTTTCTCTTCCCTAAATTGGACATGGTGAGCACTTAGGTACACTCAGAATTGGCTACTAGTGTACCCTTTAAGTCGCTAGTATATGGTACTAAGACACCCAGGGCATAGGTACACCAGGGGTCTCCCATGGGCAGAAGCATGTATTATGCCACCCATGGTAGCTAACTCATGTTGTGACTACAAGCCTGATATTGCAGCCTGTGTAAGCTGGTGCTAGCACCACTTATAACAGATATAGGTTTCGTTATATCTGAGGTCACTGCACTTAATACCTATAAGTTACCCCTAGGCAGGCCTTTCAATCCTGAAGGCAGGGAGCTCGGTTATAGTTGTGAGGGTGCCCCTGCATGAACCCCTACAACCCTCAGGAGTCCATTCTCCTGGATTGCAAGTTCATAAGCCATTACCATACATAGAGTGTCCATGCGTCATTAAGCAATGGCTATCTCTAAACTGGCTGTAACGAACCTGGCTGTTTGATATCAAACATGTTGGAATCATACCTCCACACCGTAAACAATGTGGGAGGTATAAATCATACCCCCACACCGTAAACAGTGTGGGAGGTATGGATCCATGCACTGTAAAGCTCCTCCTGTAGGCCCTCTGTGCTTCCGGTACCAGCCTTCTAGACCCAGACAGCAAACTATGGTAGCTACCGACCAGAGACACAATTCTGCCCTACTCCTGCAGAGCCAAGGTCGAGCAGGGGAAGGCAGGACAATAGGTTTCCTGTCACAGAGAAGTGTGACCACTGCCCAGAAAAGACTTTGTGTATTGGGAAAGGGTGGGGGCGCTTGCCAGCACAACTAGGCTGCTTTCAAGGGCACATTTGGTGCCCTCCTTGCATACTCCAGTAGAAACCAGTTCAGGGAGCCGTTGGCTCCGACTCTAGGGCGAAACTGGACAGAGGACATGGGAGTATCCTCCTCACTATCCAGCCCCTCCTCTGGGAGGTACCCCTGAATCGTCCCAACCCTTTCCTAAGGGTAGTTAAGGGCTTTCCTGTGGGTGGTTCTCTAAATTCATTGTGGGACAAGATTTAGATCAGAAAGCTCTTCAACTTCAACCGTCTGGGCACTTTGAACTTCGCTTAGGAAACAGAGACTGCAACTGGGAAGACTCCTACTGCTCCTGGTTCTCGTTGTCCTGCCAGTCTTCTGCAACGTCTGTGCCTGTGCTACATACAAGTTCTTCACAAGGGCTGTGGACATCCAAGATACCTGAAGGAATCTCCCAAGGAGTGAAGGAGTCACTCCCTTGCATCTGCAGGCACCTCAACAAAGCTGACTGGTCTGCTATTCCTGAGCTCCTTCGGACTCTGAAAGGTCAGTACTCAGGTGGTGGTTCTGCAACTCCCTCGAGGCCTGCACTGTTTTCACAGCAAGTTTGCAGTCAGTATTCCTCGTCGGAACCGTTGGAACAGTACCCCTGTAAACCGCATCAACTAGCGGTTGCCAAGGTTTGTTGACTCTATCCTCCAGAGATCTTTGAGCTCCAAGAAGCTCCAGGCTCAGGCATCCCCTGTGGCCAAGATCTTCACCTGCACTACATCCTTTGCACCGTGGGCCTTCATCCTTTGATGAGCTGCTTGAGGTCCTCTTGCGACTCCTGTGCTTTCGCCCCGTGGATCCTCTCAAGAGTCTCCTTTGGCTCCAGTGGACTCCCCTGCTTGCTCGGGCCAGCTCTGACTTACCTGCTTGTAGTGAGTCAACTGGACCTTGCTGGTCCCGACACTGCACCTTCTTCGAGGACTACGTTGGTTGCCGTTGTCAAGGCTTGTCCATGCCCATGCCGGAAACTGACCCCTTTGCTCTTGACATCCGACGTGGGACAGCTTGTGAACAGCTCCTGGCCTTCTACGTCGCCTACTCACTGCAACTTCAAGGTCACGGTCAACTCTCCTGCATCTCCAACATTGCTGTATGTACACAACAGTGGTCCCTTGCAGGGAGAGGATTAAAATGAGAATGAATATAGACTCAGTCAGTTCTATATTAGTGAAGACGTGCCCAGCCGGGCAGAGGTCCTCAAACTTTATATTTAAATATAGATTTTACAAAACACAATAACACCTTCAACAATTCACGTGCGTGGGGCACAAGCCTGTATCAACCCACGACAATACAAAGACAAAAACATACACAAAAGGGCTTATAAGGCAAAGTCAGCAGTCTCTGTAAGTTTCCAAATTATTAGCAGAGAATTACTCATGGGTACCATTACATAATTATGTATAGAAAATTCCACAGGTATATGGTACACAGTAGGTCGACGACGTTTCGGACCCCCTTACTAAATGATGGGGTCCATCATCAGGACAAAACAGTGGTTGCCTTTTTTGTTACTAGCCTCTTTAGCCTGAGGGGAAGGAAGGAGGACAAAATATACATTATATACTAAACACTCATAAAGATGGTGACATTGTGCAGTGATTTTTGAGCTAGTTCGCTTGTATCCTGGCGGGAACAGCGAGTGACCTTATTCAATGTGTAGACAAGCATTCGATTGTGTGTGGATGCACATGCTGGTAGTGACTTTGTGCGTGCATCTTGGTGACTGACTGGTTCTCAGAGTGAGTCAGTTAAAAGGCGGCGCATTGCTGTGGTCGAAATTAAGAAGAGGGTGGTGAAGTGACTGATCGTACATTGGTCCAGTTTTATACTACATGAACATCGTTTTAAGGTGAAATACCGGCGCAGTGATGCCGAGTGAGTTTGAAGGTGCAGCGGTCCATTTATATTGAAAACACATCATAGTAGGATAGAACAGCGACGCAGTGATGCTGAGTGAATTTAAAAATGGGGGGGAAAAAGGATTTTGTGATTGGAAATACGACGTTAATTAGATAGTATGTAGCTCACCAGGGGGCATATGGAGGGGGCTCATATAAGAGCGCGCAGGCACGAAGTTAGGTAGGGTTGCGAATTAAATTTCCGGTCCAATGGAATTCCTATGAAGGAAGTATTTGCCACAGTTTATGGACGGGGAACAGCCGGTTAACAAAATGGGCGGCGGAGGAGAGAATTGTGAGGCGGCTTACCAGGAATTGATTAATTGCGACTGTCCATGGGCGGGGAGGGAGAGTGGTCCGATTCCGCATGAACCTACGATTTAATTATACATTTTAGGGGCAAGAAATCTAGGTAAACAGGCAGCAGGGTGACTTTAGTAAAAGCCGAGTTGGGCTTACCTTTGACGCCGGATAATGTCGGAAGCGCTGTTCGCGCTGGGGTGCTGGACCAGGATTGCCTGTCAGTTCAAAAACAGGTGGTCAAACACGGGAAGGGGTAAAGGGGTAAAGCGGGGATGTGGAGGCGAGCGTGGCGCGTTGCTCATGCTTACCGGATCAGTCGGCACGAATGGATTTCCTGGTGTAGCGGGATTGGGTGAGCCCAAGGCTTAAAAAGCTCTGTCATTGGTTCAGCAGGGGCCATGAAAATAAAGGAAGGACACCGGCCGAGCGGCCATGTTAGGGAGGGGGGGTCAGATCTCTAAATAGTTAGTGATGCCTTAGTTAGAGATAAGTGCACCATAGTGACAATTGTGAAAAGTGAGCAATTGTGAGAAACAACATTAAAAATAAACATTAAAAATTAAAAATTAGAGTACATTAGCTATACAGTTGGAGTATCTGTGTGGGCCAGCGAGTTTTAAGCAGTTTCACTAGAGTCATTTCAATTGGGGAATATGATCAGATAAGTGTAGTCCAGTCCTCCTGTTGGTTGAGACCAGAATTCAAACTATCAGTCCTTATGATCCATTTTAGTTCCTCTTTATTCAGCAGGAGATTAAGGTCACCTCCTCTTGGTGGTATTGTGACTTGGTTTATAACCGTCCAACGCATATCATTCTCTGTGTGTTCCTTTGCAATGAAATGTTCAACCAGTGGTGCGTTGGCGGTCTTGCAACGTATTCTGCTCCGGTGTTGGGAAATCCGCAATTTCACCTTTTGCATAGTTTGTCCAACATAAATAAGGTCACATGGACAGAAAATTGCGTATACAACATTACAACTATTACAGTTTGTAAAAGTCTTCAACACATTTCTAGTATCCTTGTAAATAAATTCTTTACATTCAATAGTGAGGTCACAAACCACGCATGTTCCACATTTCGCATGACCCCTAAGGGGTATTGTAGTCCAATGGTCATTAATTGTTCTTTTTAGTGGGGTGGAGGAAGGTAGGGCTGCCCTCACTAAATGGTCTTTGATATTCCTGTTTTTCTTAAAGGCAAACAAGGGGCGTTCCCAGTTAAGTTGCCCAGAGTTTACTATGTGCCAGTTTTTTTTAATGGTTTTCGTGATTTTGTTAGACACGCTGGAAAAAGTTGTGACACACACCAGTTTATTTGTAGTGGGCTTGGGTCTATTTACCAAGACGGTCTCACGTGGGCAATACCAAGCACGCTTCATAGAATTTTTTATGAGGCGGCGAGGGTAGCCTCTTTGTCTCAGTGTAGTAGCTAGGAGACCGGCTTCGTGGAAATAATCCTCTTTGTGGAAACTGTTCCTTCTCAACCGGAGGAACTGTGAGTAGGGTAGGCTATCTTTTAGGGCCCTAGGGTGACAGCTATCGTAGCTTAAAAGCGTGTTTTTGTCAGTGGGTTTATGGTACAGAGAGGTGTATAGCAGGCCATTCTCATGCTTGATGTTAAGGTCCAAAAAAGGGATAGAAGTTTTGCTATGAGTCAATGTGAATGTTAGTCCACTGCAGTTGTTGTTCAACCAATGTAGTAGGGCTGGGAAGGTCTCAATCTCATTTCCCCATATCATGAAGACATCGTCTATATAACGTCTCCATGTGAGGATGCCCTGATAGAATGGATTGCTGTCAACAAGGATCGTGTTACACTCCAACCAATCCATGTAGAGAATGGCTAGGGTTGGAGCAAAAATGGCTCCCATGGAGGTTCCACGGACCTGCTGGAAATACTGGTTGTCGTATGTAAAGAAATTTTGTGTAAGACAGATTTCAAGGAGCTGAATTATGAACAGTGTGGGGACTCTATGTGGACGAGTTCTTTGATCAAGTATACTCTCCATTACCAAAAGGGATTCTCTCTGGGGGATGTTAGTATACAATGATTCAACATCGAGGGTACAGAGGGTCTCAGTATTATGGTCAAATGGATGGTTCTCAACAAGGTTAATCATGTGGGTGCTGTCTTTTATGTAGCATCTGGTCGTTGGGACGAAGTCCTTTAAGAAAAAGTTTACATAGTGTCCCAGGGGTTCCAAAACTGAACCGCAGCCCGATACTATTGGACGGCCGGGTGGTTGGTCAGGATTCTTGTGCACCTTGGGTAGGGTGTAAATCACGGGAGTCCTAGGATTGGGAGTATTGAGGAAATCATACTCGTGTTTACTTAAGTATCCATTATCCAAGGCCTCAGTAGTAATGACTCTGATTAAGGCTTGGATTTCTTTAGTAGGATTAGTGGAAAGTCTGCAATAATGGTCTGTATTTGATACTTGACGGAATAGCTCATTTTTAGGTCTCGCCTGTCGATGCGCATGCGCATCGAGCAAGCGAGACTATAGGGGCTCATCGACTCTTTATCTAACTTGCAAGGAATCGTGGCGATTCCTTGCAGTGCCCGTGACTTTTAAGGTCAATGCGCATGCGCATTGAGCTTATGCGCATGCGCATTGACCTTAAAAGCGCGTGCGCGTGCACGTCCGTCTCCTAACACACACACACCCTCTCCCCCGCTCCGCCCCCTCCCGCCGTGTCGCATTTCTCTTTCTCCTCCCCCTCCCCTCTCTCCCCTCCGTCTCGTTTCACACACACCCTCTCCCCCGCTCCGCCCCCTCCCCGCCAACACCGCCTCGCGAGCTCGTCATTCCAAACCCGCCCTCCCCCACCTCCCCCCTCCTCCTCTCCTCCCCTGCCTGCCGCTAGCCTTGCCTACTCTCTCGCACCCTCCCCCAGCTCCGCCCCCTCACTACTTGTTTTCTTTGCCCTTCCTTCCTCTTTCTCTTGCTACTTTCAGTGTTTAATACTCTGCCCCTTTCTTTTTCCCGCTAATCTTCTCCCTCTCCTCTTCCGTGTGCCCCATCTCGTTCCATTCCTCTTGTCCACCCTGGCGCTTTCCTCCGTCACCACCTGCCTTCTCTCTGTGTCCTTCTCCGCTTCCGTGTCTATTTGGAGAAGGACAGACGGAGATCCCACTAGCTCGCGGTACTCCATCCGAGGACGGCGGCCGAAACGGGCTCCAACATTTCCACCAATCATGTGTACCTTCTGGCTTCTGGTAACTCTCTGTTATTCCGTCTATGACAAGAAGTTGATACCGTTTGCTGCAGTTGTGTGATAAATGCTGAGACGGGCCAAGCTCCGGTTCTGCGTGTGTTTCTCTGCCTGTTTGTGAGCGCGAAAGAATTGAGATGGTTCTATGTTCCCTGGCTGCTCTTTTCCTAAGCACCTTGAATGTCGAAACCCGACCAGTTTCCCCATGGCCCGTTGCAAATGAGCAACCGGTATTGCATTTGTTACAGACTTATTTATTTTTTTTTTTTTCCAATCATATTCCGGTTTTTGGTCGTGCCTGCCAGACATCGTAGCTTTCTGGTTGCAAAAGACTTATTGTTGGTTTGCTATGAAAATACATATCGGATTGAAGCCTGCCCGTTGGTTACCACTTGTTGGCATTCCTGTCACCCTCGTTTTTCAGCGTCTTTGTGTCCCAGCTTGTCATTTGTGTCTTTGTCCCTCTCATGAAGCCAAGTCTCTTTACCATCTCTTTTGATTGGATTTTTTGCCCCCACCCCAATTGCTTTTCAAGCACTATTTTTTTCTTTTTGGTTGAGCACTCCATGAGAGTGTACGTGTTTTCCACCTGTCTCCGTCATGTACCTCTATCCCTCTGCAGTCTTTGTAGTTATCTGTTACCTGTGTGCTTCTCCCTGCCCCGCCTCCATGTTTTTGCACACACTCTTGTGTCCTCCCCGTTGAGCTTTTGCTCGTGTGCTTCTCCCCCATCTACTCCACATTGCTTACTTGCCCCCTGCTTCTCTTTCCCACCACGGCTTTCTGTGTTTGTCACCCGGCCCTTCATGTTGCTTCCCCACCTTGCCCTCCTTTGTTGTCACTTGTTGCTTCTCTTGCCCACCCCCCATTGCTTCCCCTCACCTGCACTCTGTGTTGCCACACCAGCTCCCGCCACCTGCACTTCAAAAAATCACAAAACACTTGCATACGTATTTTCTTTTAACTTGTTGATCCAGCTCGGATCAGTAATAAAAAGAACAACGGAAAAAAAAACCTGAAACTATCTGCGTCATTTTGTAGGCATGCAAGTGTGCGGGCACAGCAACTAAATGATGCAACTGGTCACATCAAGGTATTTTTTTTTATTTAGCCATGCTGCACATTTCATGGTGCCGTTCAGCCTGGCTAAAATCCATTGACAAAGCCAATTGGTCTCCAAGGTTAGACCTATTAGCTTAGCGAATGCTTTGTATCTTGTGCTCTTAAAGGTAGAGTTGCCAGTGTATTATAGGCCATAGCTGCTGCCGATTACCAGGGCAGCCTTTCGTTCAAGTGGAGCATTATGTGATCACTACTTCTGGCCATAAATGCTAATCCATGCACTTTGTTCACAAAACACGTTTTCCCAACTCCTCTCGAGATTTCAGGCTTAGCCTCTGACAGTCATTGTCCCATGTTCCACCCTCTCCCCCACCCCAGCTCAAGAGTCCTCCTCTGGTTCATCCCACCTGTCATTCATCTACTGCCTTACATGCTTCTGCGTCGGAGGGCAACTATTTGGAATCATTTGAACAGGAATGCTTGGTTTTATCTACGTATCGTTTACATCAAAATGAGGTAAATTTGGTACCAGTTAGCCTCTCTGTTAAAAGTCTACCCTTTTTTGATGCGGTGTCTGTTAAAGTGCTGAAAACAACTGCACACCTCACCCTCACTCACCCTCAACCCCTCACCCTCACCCACCCCCTCACCCCCTCACCCTCACTCACTCACCCTCACTCACCCTCACTCACCCTCACTCACCCTCACTCACCCTCACTCACCCTCACTCACCCTCACTCACCCTCACTCACCCTCACTCACCCTCACTCACCCTCACTCACTCACCCTCACTCACTCACCCTCACTCACTCACCCTCACTCACCCTCACTCACTCACCCTCACTCACCCTCACTCACCCTCACTCACCCTCACTCACCCTCACTCACCCTCAACCCCAACCCCTCAATCACCCTCACTCACCCTCAACCCCTCAGCCTAACCCTCACCCACCCTCAAAAACTCACCCTCACTCACCCTCAACACCTCACCCTCACTCACCCTCAACCCCTCACCCCCTCACCCTCAACCTCGAACACTCCCCCTCAAACCTCACCCTCACTCACCCTCACTCACCCTCACTCACCCCCTCACCCTCACTCACCCTCACTCACCCTCACTCACCCTCACTCACCCTCACTCACCCTCACTCACCCTCACTCACCCTCAACCCCTCACCCTCAACCCCTCACTCACCCTCACTCACCCTCACCCTCAACACCTCAGCCTCACCCTCACTCACCCTCAACCCCTCACCCTCACTCACCCTCACTCACCCTCAACCTCATGCTAAAGATTTACAAAAAAACCCATAAACAATTCTAAAAGCACTAACTCTAATGCTGCGAGACCTATTGCATTTCTAATGCTTGTTGTAGTTGTCGATGTCTTGCAATACAATTCCCCCACCCTTTTCAGCTGGCTTAATGATTAGATTGGAATTATTCTTAAGTTTGGAGATTGCAGATTTCTCATCTATGGAAATATTATATGGCACAAAAATGTGAGATTTTGCCAGATCGGTGGTTTCTTTGAGAATTTTTTTTTAATGTTGTTTCTCACAATTGCTCACTTTTCACAATTGTCACTATGGTGCACTTATCTCTAACTAAGGCATCACTAACTATTTAGAGATCTGACCCCCCCTCCCTAACATGGCCGCTCGGCCGGTGTCCTTCCTTTATTTTCATGGCCCCTGCTGAACCAATGACAGAGCTTTTTAAGCCTTGGGCTCACCCAATCCCGCTACACCAGGAAATCCATTCGTGCCGACTGATCTGGTAAGCATGAGCAACGCGCCACGCTCGCCTCCACATCCCCGCTTTACCCCTTTACCCCTTCCCGTGTTTGACCACCTGTTTTTGAACTGACAGGCAATCCTGGTCCAGCACCCCAGCGCGAACGGCGCTTCCGGCATTATCCGGCGTCAAAGGTAAGCCCAACTCGGCTTTTACTAAAGTCACCCTGCTGCCTGTTTACCTAGATTTCTTGCCCCTAAAATGTATAATTAAATCGTAGGTTCATGCGGAATCGGACCACTCTCCCTCTCCGCCCATGGACAGTCGCAATTAATCAATTCCTGGTAAGCCGCCTCACAATTCTCTCCTCCGCCGCCCATTTTGTTAACCGGCTGTTCCCCGTCCATAAACTGTGGCAAATACTTCCTTCATAGGAATTCCATTGGACCGGAAATTTAATTCGCAACCCTACCTAACTTCGTGCCTGCGCGCTCTTATATGAGCCCCCTCCATATGCCCCCTGGTGAGCTACATACTATCTAATTAACGTCTTATTTCCAATCACAAAATCCTTTTCCCCCCCCATTTTTAAATTTACTCAGCATCACTGCGTCGCTGTTCTATCCTACTATGATGTGTTTTCAATATAAATGGACCGCTGCACCTTCAAACTCACTCGGCATCACTGCGCCGGTATTTCACCTTAAAACGATGTTCATGTAGTATAAAACTGGACCAATGTACGATCAGTCACTTCACCACCCTCTTCTTAATTTCGACCACAGCAATGCGCCGCCTTTTAACGGACTCACTCTGAGAACCAGTCAGTCACCAAGATGCACGCACAAAGTCACTACCAGCATGTGCATCCACACACAATCGAATGCTTGTCTACACATTGAATAAGGTCACTCGCTGTTCCCGCCAGGATACAAGCGAACTAGCTCAAAAATCACTGCACAATGTCACCATCTTTATGAGTGTTTAGTATATAATGTATATTTTGTCCTCCTTCCTTCCCCTCAGGCTAAAGAGGCTAGTAACAAAAAAGGCAACCACTGTTTTGTCCTGATGATGGACCCCATCATTTAGTAAGGGGGTCCGAAACGTCGTCGACCTACTGTGTACCATATACCTGTGGAATTTTCTATACATAATTATGTAATGGTACCCATGAGTAATTCTCTGCTAATAATTTGGAAACTTACAGAGACTGCTGACTTTGCCTTATAAGCCCTTTTGTGTATGTTTTTGTCTTTGTATTGTCGTGGGTTGGTACAGGCTTGTGCCCCACGCACGTGAATTGTTGAAGGTGTTATTGTGTTTTGTAAAATCTATATTTAAATATAAAGTTTGAGGACCTCTGCCCGGCTGGGCACGTCTTCACTAATATAGAACTGACTGAGTCTATATTCATTCTCATTTTAATCCTCTCCCTGCAAGGGACCACTGTTGTGTACATATAACTAAGCTCCCTCGCCGATACTTATTGGGGTCCCCTTGTTGTTTAAAAAAGATCTCCAACATTGCTGGGCATTGGTTTTTCGTGCTTCCTGGTCACTCCTTGTGTGGCGTAGACTCTGTCCCCTCTGCTTGCAGGTATCTCTCATCTTGAATCCACCATTGGGTTCTACAGGACTCCTTCCCCTTTTTCGCCAGTGGCATCCTTTCTGAAGTCCTCCATTGTAGTCTACGGCGGTTTCCGACTTCACTTCACACCTATGCACCCGGCTTCCCTGGTGTAGGTGTCCTGGTTCCTGGGGTTTCCACGGGTGGAGTGACTCTCCAAACTTCCATCCTTCATGAGGTGTCTTCAGGGTCCGCTGGGAATGGTTCTTTTCTTCAAAAAACATACCCATTGACTTGCATTGAGCATGCTGTCATGTTCCCACTGCACACGACCACCGTGGGGTTCCTAGATACTCACCTTGGTTGGTTCCTTGGGTCCTCGGATCTGCTAGGTCTTCTAGGTCCATTCTCGACTTAGGTCATGGTTCGCATTCCACTATCTATTTTAGTACATGGTTTAGTTTCCCCCTGGAGACCCCTGTATATTTGTGCTACTTACGTGTTCTATTTCCAAAGTATTTGTCTGTAATGTGTAAAGGTATGAATTACATACCTTCGGTAATGATGTATCTGGTAGAGATGATTCTAGCCGCAGATTCATTAACGTAGAATTATTCCCAGGCGTGAGACTGGATCCGGACTATTGTTTTTTGCCACTGCATCCCTGCGCGCCGGGGGACGGCATCACACGACTCCGCCCAGGTGTTGTCAGCCTACGTGAAGTCAGCGAGGTCACATAAGTCCCACCCCAGCGCGCCTACGTCAGTTTTCTTCTGAGAACTTTTCCGCGCAACTACGCAGAGCCATCAGACAAAACTGGGAGTATGGGAACAGTGTGCGTTTTAAAAATTTGTTCTCCATAATTTGTATTTGTGCACTTTTATGGTATCCCCATACCCCTGCCCCATAGGTCGCTACTGGCAAACATTTAGATTTGTACAGTATCTTCAGTTCCGTTATTGGTTTTTGACCTAATTTGCTTGCTAAGCGGAAGAGGGCCTCTATCGATCTGCTAGTCTTTTGGACCTGGGTTGTTATTAAAGGGTCCCAATTCAGTGTTTTATTAAAAAGATTTCCCAAGTAATTAAAATGTGGGACTTTCTCAATAACCATATTGTCCACAACAAATTTACAGGTTTTAGTCCTATTTGGGCCGCAAACCATTGTAAATGATTTTGTAAAGTTAACCTTTAGGTCTAATCCCAACATAAATTTGTTAAAAGCATTCAAACACTTTTGCATACTGTTTGCTGTTAGGGTCATTAACACAGTATCGTCTGCATAAGACAATAAGGGTATATGTTTGCCACTTATTTTAGGGAAGTCCAGACCTTTTTCTAATAAAAAAATTTCTAAACCATTTGTGTATACTAAAAACAAAAATGGGGCCAGAATACAACCCTGGCGGACACCTTCAGTTGAGGGGATAGACCCAGTTTTTTCGCCACTAGGGCCATATCGAATCGCCACAGAAGTAGCAGCATGTAATCTGCGCAACAAAGTAACCAATGATTCCTCGAACCCCATGGACTCCATTAGCAGCCACAATTTCCCCCCACACAGTGTTGAATGCACTTGGTTAAGTCCATAAAGGCCAGGTGAATTGAAGCACTCATGGCCTTTATGTACTTCCCCATTATCAAGGCCAGATTGAGGCTCTGCTCCGTTGTCCCCCTACCTTTCCTAAAGCCATATTGTGTATCCACAATGAGTCCAGAGGAGTTCGCCCATGTCTCAAGGCGGGCCAGTATTACTCTCCCCAATAGCTTGCAAGAGGCATCTATTAAGGAGATTGGCCTATAACAACAGGGGTTGCTTTTATTACTTTTTTGAAAATGGGCACAACTACTACCTCTTTCCAAGATGATGGGATGCCCCCCACGATAATCGCCTTAAAAACATTAAGCAACAGTGGCGCCCAAACATCAGGATTATTTTTAAACAAATCCAAGGGTACAGCGTCAGGACCCGGTGCCTTGAGAGGGATACCTCTTCTCAAGGCCTCCTCCACTTCACCCAACCAAAGCGATAGACTAAGCTGTTGTGCAGTCTGAATATTAAGATGAATTTCATCCTCACTTTCATTTGTCAATGAAGTGCCCTTTGGATTAAAGAGCCTAGAGTAATGGGCCTCCCAAGCCTCCCCGGTTATATGTGTGACCATGGTCCTATTTTCATTACTGAAAAGGGGGCGATTTATAACCTCCCAGAATAACCTACTGTCTCTCAAATCAGTCGCTTTCTCAAGGTCATCACAGGCCTGCTTTTTCAATTCTAATTTCCTTTTTTCAATGGCCTCTTTATAATTTCTTCTAGCTTTCTTAACCATTGCCTTATCCCGTGGGACTCCGTGTAAAGCCTTCTTCAGTAATGTTTGTGCTTCCTGGCAGGTTTAAAAAAGTTTGTGGCCACACTCTTACAGAGCACTTCAAAATCCTGTACTATCAAATCTGGCTCAGAGGTACTCGTCAAACAATTCATTCCTTTTGGTAAATTGGCTTTAAAAATCGTTTGCTCCAATATTTTAGGATTAATCCTATCCCATTTCAACCTAATGCCTTGATTATGACTATATTTCATTGGTTGTTCAGAAGACTTTTCCCTGACAGCCACAATACTCAGCAATACAACTAGTGGGTTATGATCACTGGCAGGGTTTGCTTATATTCTAAAATCATCAATAAGGTGGGCATACCTGCTAGAAACTAACACAAAGTCAATTACGCTCATTCGTCCCCCAGGCCTTTGAAAGGTTGGAATTGGCACCATTGGAGTGTTGGTCAACATATCGAGCATGCAAAGGTCATTTGCCACAAAATGATATGATTTAGTGCATCGCGCTGTATGGTGTGCGTAAAGTGCGTGAGTGGTTCTTCGTTAGTATCAAATAAACCCCACAGACCTTGCTCCCACTATGTTGGCATATGGTGCAATTAAAATCCCCCAGCCACATAATACACAGAGGAAAAATTCTTTCAGTCACTTGGGCAATTTCTACCTGCAAACAATTAATAATAGATGAAGTCTGCGTATCAAAGATATTATAGTACCAATTGATTAAAAGCAAAGGGACAACAAACAAGTTAGTAATCAAAATCAGTTGGTACCATGGAGAAGCCATTACTTTATCTATCTTTAGTGACTTGTATTTTTCCGAAATTAAGGTCATTAGGCCACCTTTTGCCCTCCTGGCCAGTGAAGGTTCAGCATTGATGACTGATGAATTATATCCGTCCAGGGATGGATCCTTTCTGCTCCAGGTTTCTTGGAGACAGATAATGTCAAAGGATTTAATATATTTCATCCACACCTCATCCGATAATCTTCGTGAGATGACTGCCACATTCCACGAGATTAGGCGAAGAGTGCATCTATCAGATTGACTGATTACTAGTCCTAAATGTTTACTAGAGCTGAACCCTTCCACTGTGTGACCAGCTTGTGTAATATTCTGTTTACCCTCACTATCTTTAGCCAAACCCTGCGTTTTGTTTTTGTTGCGGGACAGCTGCAAGTCACTATGTTGTCCCAAAGGGTCAACAGATGGTATAAGCTCGCCAGTATTCCCACAGTATGATGGAAATACAACCATATCTTTAGGATCATTTCCCATAGGGGCCTCTATCTGAAGTCAATCGACCTCTGCTAAAGTACTCAATGGGTCAAAACTATTTGCATGGTACCATGGTGGGTACTGTGATTGCTGTTTTATTTTATTTTGACACTCTATTCCTGTTAAATTGAATTGCCATATAGGAGGGCGGTAAAAAAGCCCAACTGTTGAATCAGGACTTTTGACTTATTCATGGTTTGGTCAACCATCCTATCATTTAAAGCTCTCACCAGCCCTGGGGACCTAAAGGTCAAAACAATACAGTCCCCCTCCAATGATTTCTCACTTGGTCCAACCCATTTGACCCTTCGTGCCATCTTAAGTTCTGGAAACAAAGAATTATGGTTAATACCTGTCTTAGCATGTACAAGATGCAAAGATTTGTCCTCAGGGACGGCCAGGTCTCTCCTTCACCTGGGGTTAGAGGGCGCACATTTGCGAAAACAACAATATAAGGTGTAGTTTGAGTGGCAAATTAAGAATTGAATCTGGGCTACCATTGGGCAAGTGGCGTGAGTGACGTTCCACAGCAGTGGCCTTTTGTGATCTACCTTCATTTTGAAGGTTTCGGGCCCCTGAAGCTTTTCTCATATTTTGGGGATTTGTTGCCCGATTACCATCCTGGGTAGAGCCATCTACATCCACTAATGTGGCATTTACAGGAGGACTGACGTTACTTGTGTATCCCTTTGTATTCCCATCCTGTTTTATACTTTGCCCCAGGCAATCTGATTTAGCAGCATCCCCACTTCTAGTTTTTCCCATTTGCTTGTTCAGGCTGGATCTTGTTTCAGCATGTGGCACACAAATACTAAAAATTTGGCTCTCTATACGTGATAACCGGTTTTCAATATCAGTCACTTTGTGTAAAACAGGTTTTAAGTGAACATTCATTAGTGGTTCCCGCTTAATCCAGAAGTTTTCCTCCATGCCATGTTGTATAATCGGTGTAATCAGTGTGGGTGTTATGTCTGTCAAAGGTGTATCATAACTTAACTGGGGCACCAATTCAGATGTTATTTCTATGGTCTCTTGCTTCCTTGCTGGGGGTTTTGATGTATGCGGTTTACGAGGTCTATTAATTGCCTGTCCCCTTCGTCTTTTACCCAGTGGTGCCGGGCAACTTCCACTTATTTGCTTGGAATTGCGTGCCCTCGTTAATACATTGGGTTTCTCCTTTATGATGGGGGAATCTAAAATTTCCTGAATACTGGGGGATTCTGCCAACAATGAGGGACACCCGTTAATTTGCAATCCTCCATCCACCTGACCCTCTTTAAATTTGTGCTAGTGGTAGGATAACAACTCTGAAGTATTTGAGAGTCTAAAGACAACCTGCGTTCGGTTAACTTAATTTCATGTATAATTGCAGATTCAGCTCTTACTAAAAAGGCATCCAGAGTACCTACTACCCCTTTCCCTTCCTTTGATTTAGCCATTACTAATATTGCCTCACAAAACAGTAATTATCATGAAATAACAAGCAAAGCGAAAATATAAAGCCCTGCAGATAATATAGTATACGCAGATATCACTCAACAGACAATAACCAACACCCAACACAATACAGAAAAAATATATTATCCAGTCCACTATACAGGTTTTGGGGCAGTTTCTTACATAATCCTGAGGGTCAGATGTTAATACTGTGGCCCAGCCCTGCCTCCTTTGGCCCCTGACGGCCACAGACGGCCCGCCCTTTGCCCGGGCTTAGCCCGGCGCCAGCCCGCGGATGTCCCG
Source organism: Lissotriton vulgaris (assembly GCF_964263255.1). Classification (NCBI taxonomy): domain Eukaryota; kingdom Metazoa; phylum Chordata; class Amphibia; order Caudata; family Salamandridae; genus Lissotriton; species Lissotriton vulgaris. Next base: position 176,705,106 of record NC_141699.1, read on the forward strand.
CGCGGCGAAGGAACTGGTTGCTTTAAATCCCCCCCGATAACAAGGGGGAGGGGCTGCAAGTCAGCTGTTGGTCCCGCTGCGCCCTGGGGTGTGTGATCCCTTCCGCGCCGGCACCCACAGGCACAGGAACTATAAACGAAGCATCTCCTGCGAAGCGGTAGGCCCAAGAAGTATTTCAAATCCCCGGTAACAAGGGGGGAGGGGCTGCAAGTCAGCTGTTGGCCCCGCTGCGTCTTGGGGCTTGTGGTCCCTTCCGCGCCGGCCCCCACAGGCACTGGAACTCCAAAAGAAGCGTCTCCCGCAAAGCGGGAGGTGCAAGAAGTATTTCAAACCCCCAGTAACAAGGGGGGAGGGGCTGCAAGTCAGCTGTTGGCCACGCTGCGTCCTGGGGTGTGTGGTCCCTTCCGCGCCGGCCCCCACAGGCACTGTAACTCCAAACGAAGCATCTGCCCAGCCAGAAGTCAATAGACCAGACAGAACGGCATAGTCAGCAATAAAGCAGGCAGAAGCAGAAAGAGTAGCCTGGGGGCACCCAGGAAGCCCGGGCAGGCTGCGCCTGAAAGAGGAAGGAACACAAAATCCATCTCAGCCCCCAGGACAGAGAGCAGGAAGGCCAAGAAGGGCCCAGACACACCTCAGGGAGGGGCCCGCACACACAGCCCAAAAAGAAGTGGAACCAGAGCCATGGCGCCAGGCCGCAGACAGCAGGTCAGACCAGGCTTACAGCGCAGCAACCCCGGAGGAGACCCCGGGACGCCACCAAAGGCATTCCAGACCAACAATAAGGGAATTGCACCTGCAACGTACTTAAACGCCATGGAGAGCAGAGGCAAGAAGGCCACAACTACCAAGCAGAAAACAAGCTATATAAAAGCTACCACTACCCCACATAGGGTATGTTATGTTCCAAGACATGGGATCCCTCTTAGGAAGAAACTTCCGCAGCAGAGGACAACAGAAAGATCTGCGGGAAAACCCCAGCAGCCAAAGAGAAAAAACAGAAGGCTTAATCTCAGGGCCAACCTGGTGTAGATAATCCAAGGCAAAAACACACAGTCAAGAAAGGCCGCCAGCAGCCAAAAGAACCACTGTCCCAACAAAGAGAACTCGAATGCGCATGAAGCACACAACTGAGGCGACCCGCCCAAAAGAAAGAACAGCACCCAAAAACCAGATCAACTCACAGGTCACTGAGGGGGAGAAGAAGGAGGAGGAGGAGGAGGAGGAGGAGGAGGAGGAGAAGGAGGAGGAGGAGGAGGAGGAGGAGGCCGTAGCCCCGCCAAAACCTCTGGATGGCAGAGTCTGCCGGGGCATGGAACAAAAGAGTTAGAACAACAAAATGGTGGGGTAGGGTCCTAGTGATTTCTGTTTAGAGACCATCGAGGAGAACTTCCCCTATATACAATCATAAACACTATACTACCTCGGGTCTGTATATTAGGCACGTGAAATCTGTGTGGTGTAACTGGATTATGTTCCCTCTACAAGAAGCACAAGGTACTTCTTGTGTAACGATATATCTATAAGAGACATTAGTTAGTGATAGATTCCTTACCTTAGAATATCCCCAGGCGTCAGACTGGATCCGGAAACTTTTGCGTAGCAGTACCCTTGCGCGTCGGTAGGTGTCGTCTGCGGCTCCGCGTCCGTCGTCTGCGTCGTGGGCGCCGTGATGACGTCGTCGGAGTACTTAGACGCCGCCTCTGCGTGCTGACGTCAGTTCTTAGACACAGCTTTTCTGCGCCAGAAGCGCAGAGCCATGCCAAAAACCAACACTGGTGCCATGAAACTAGGGCCCTGAAAGGGGATGACCTTAACCCTAGATATCGGTTCGCAGAACGGGGAGGATGGGTGGGTCGGTAAGGAATCTATCACTAACTAATGTCTCTTACAGATATATCGTTACACAAGTAGTAACTTGTGCATCTGAAAGAGACACGCTAGTGATAGATTCCTTACCTTAGAATAGATACCCCAGCAATACCAACCCCGTGGTGGTGGGTCTGCGAACCAATAATCACATCAGAAAGTCCTGGAGGACAGAACGGCCAAAGTAGCCATCCCTCCAGACTTGACTGTCCAGGCAATAATGTCGCGCAAACGTGTCCAGCTAGGCCCACGTTGCCACCTGGCAAATGTCCTGCAAGGGCACACCAAGGCAGTTGTAGTGGCTGTGGCCCGAGTGGAATGAGCCCTCAGCCCAACAGGGGGTTCCTTCTTAGCCAAGAAGTAACACGCCTGGATGCACAAGATGATCCACCGGGAGATGGTCCGCTTGTGCACCACTTTCCCTTTCTTAGCGCCCGCGTATCCAACAAAGAGTTGATCATCCACCCGGAACTGTTGTGTGCTATTCAAATAAAATGAGAGCGCACGTTTTGGGTCCAGCCGGTGGAGCCTCTCTTCCTCTCTCGAGGAGTGCAGAGGCGGAAAGAAGGTGGGCAAGGTGATAGATTGCCCGATGTGGAAGGCCGTGACTACCTTGGGTAGGAAGGAGGGCCTTGTCCGTAACACAACCTTGTCCGGATGGACTGAAAGGAAAGGAGGCTTACAAGACAGAGCCTGGAGGTCACTCACGCTCCTGGCAGAGGTGATGGCTACCAGGAAGGCAGTCTTCAAAGAAAGAAGGCGAAGAGGACAGTTGTGAAGTGGCTCAAAGGGATCGCACATCAGAAACGTAAGAACCAGGTTCAAGTCCCACTGAGGCATCACAAAGGGAACAGGAGGGAACGTATGAGTGATGCCCTTCAGGAATCGATTAACGATAGGGGACTTGAACAAAGAAGGTTGGTCAGGCAGCCTCAGAAAGGCTGAAAGAGCTGAGAGATAGCCCTTGACAGTGCCCAGAGCAGAGCCCTGCTGGGCAAGAGAGAGAAGAAAGAGGAGAACCTCTGAAAGAGGGGCATTAAGGGGATCCACAGCCTTTGCTGTGCACCATGCCACAAATCTGTTCCACCTGCAGGCGTATACCGACTTCGTGGAGGGACGCCTGGCTGCCAGAATGATGTTGCAAACTTCAGGAGGCAAGTCAAATGGCCTCAACTGTCGCCGCTCAATTTCCAAGCATGGAGGTGGAGACTGGGCAGGTTCGGGTGGAGGACCGTCCCCTGCTGCTGCGACAGAAGGTCCTCCTGAAGAGTCAGACGAACCGGGGGATCGACTGACATACTGAGTAGCTCGGGATACCAGTACCTTCGTGCCCAGTCCGGAGCAACAAGGATAACTTGTGCCCGGTCGCGCTTGATCTTCTTCAGCACTCTGGGCAGAAGTGGTATAGGCGGAAAGGCGTACAACATACCGCAACTCCACTCGTGACGAAAAGCGTCTCCGAGCGAGTGCTGCCTTGGAAATTCCAACGCGCAAAACTGATGACATTGCGCGTTCTCTTCGGTGGCGAATAGATCTAACCAAGCCTCTCCCCACTGCTGAAAGAGACCTTGCGCCACGTCCGAGTTTAGACGCCATTCGTTATCCATCATGCACCGGCGGCTGAGTTCGTCCGCCCTGGCGTTCAGAGAATCTGCCAGGTGTTGAACCATCAGAGTCACGCCCTGATGTTCCAGTCATTGCCAGAGGCGCAGAGCCTCCTGGCAGAGGGTCCACGACCCCACCCGCCCTGTTTGTTGCAGTACCACATGGCGGTGGTGTTGTCCGTGAACACCTGCACTACACTCCCTCGGACAGACGGGAGGAATGCCTTCAGTGCTAGACGAATCGCCCGCAGCTCCAAAAGGTTGATATGGAGCCGGGCCTCTGATCTCCGCCTCCCCCATGTGGCCTCCCCAGCCCTGGAGGGACGCGTCCGTCACAACTACGTGCTCTGGTTGGGGAAGGGAGAGGGATCTGCTGTTGACCCAATCGCGGTCCGTGAGCCACCACTGCAGCTGTCTCGCAGTGCCCTCCGAGATCAGGACATGGTCGGACAGGTTGCCCTGATGCTGGGCCCACTAAAACTTCAGGTCCCACTGCAGAGCCCGCATCCGCCACCGTGTGTGATGCACCAGAAGGATGCAGGAGGCCATCAGCCCCAGAAGCCGCAGCGTCAACCTGTATATCCGGAACTCGCTGTTCGGGCGGGAAAACTCGAAACTGCGCCGAGTCGAGAATCGCTCCGATGAAAAGGAGCTTCTGAGAGGGACACAGGTGTGACTTCGGCACATTGATGGAAAATCCCAGCTGGTGCAGGAGATCCGCCGTAGTCTGGAGGTGGCTGACGACGAGCCCGCCTTAAACAACCAGTCGTTGAGGTAGGGGAAGACTGAGACCCCCAACCTGCGCAGATGAGCTGCGACCACCGCCATCACCTTCGCGAACACCTGTGGGGCGCTGGTAAGGCCGAAGGGGAGCACGGTAAACTGAAAGTGCTCGTGGCCTACCATGAACCGCAGGTAACGCCGGTGGGCCGGCAGGACGGGGATGTGGAAATACGCGTCCTGCAAGTCCAACGCTACCATCCAGTCTCCTGGGTCTAGGGCAGCTAAAATCTGAGCCAGAGTCAGCATTTTGAACTTCTCCTTCTGGAGGAAGCCGTTGACGTTCCTCAGATCCAAGATAGGGCGTAGGCCCCCTTTACCCTTCTTGGGTACCAGAAAGTAGTGGGAGTAGCAACCATGTCCTACTTCTGGCCCAGGAACGCGCTCGATGGCCCCCTTGGCCAAGAGGGCCGAAACTTCCTCCTGCAGGAGCCGCAAGTGATCCCCGATACGCGGTGGTGTTGCGGTGGCATGGCTTGAGGGGTCGTCTCGAAGGGGAGGGAGTAGCCCCTCTGGACGATCTGCAGCACCCACTTGTCCGAAGTGACAGTGAGCCAGTGAGAGTGGTGATGGCGAACCCTGCCTCCCAGTGGCGTCACATGGGCCGGAAAGCACGGACTAGGAGGGTTTAGAGGTGGATGCTGCGGGGAAAGGTGTGGACTGACCTCGCCTGTTTCCCCGACCACCTCCGCGACGGTTTCCACGGCCGCCGCCGCGCTGGACGACAGTCTGCGGCGAGTGGCTGGCGGCACTTGTGGGGACACCCCTTCCTTGGCCACGAAAGTAGCGAAAGGAACCCGTTTGCTGGCGCGGGGCCGAGAGGCCCAAGGACTTGGCCGTAGCCCTGGATCTTTAAAGCGCTCAAGCGCGTGGTCCGCTTTGTCGCCAAAGAGGCGACGGCCATCGAACGGCATGTCCATTAGAGTGTTCTGGACATCAGCCGAAAAATTGGCGGATCTCAGCCAGGCGTGGCGTCTTACCGCCACCGTCGTAGCCATCGCTCTGCCTAGCGAGTCAGTGGTATCCAGCCCACACCTGATCGAATATCTGGCTGCATCTCGGCCCTCCACAAGGGCTTGGCCGAGTTTGGCCCGTACCTCCAACGGGCACTCTGGCAGCACCTCCGCCACCGTCTCCCACAGAGAGTGGGTGTAGCGGCCCAAGAGGCATGCGGTGTTGGAAGACCGCAGTCCCAGACTAAGGGAGGAGAATATCTTTTTACCATAATTCTCATACCTCTTGGATTCCCTGTCGGGCGGGGCCGACGGGAATGCGGTCTGGGAATTGGAGGCCTGGATGACCAGACTCTCTGGGGTGGGGTGGGAGGCCAGGAAACATGGGTCGCCCGGAGCCGGGCGGTGGCGTCTGGCCACGTGCCTATCTACGGGCGAACCCGTAGCGGGCCTGGACCAAGTGCCCAAAAGAACGTCGGTCAAGACCTCATTAAAGGGCAGCAGAGGCTCAACTGAGCATGACTGCGGTTTAAGGACCTCTGTGAGGAGGTTAGTCCTCACGGCCGCGACGGGGAGCTCAAGGCCCAAGGCTTTGGCAGCCCTCGTCAACACCACACCATAGGTAGCTCCCTCTTCCGAAGCCACGGTAGGAGGAGAGACAAAACCAGTGTCTGGAGAGGTGTCCAGGCCACTGGCCTCCCCAAGGTCTCCTGCCCAGTCCTGATGAGACTGACACTCTTTGGTCAGAGGGTCCTCAGACCCCTCCCAATCCTCCTCATTACCCATCTCCTGAGATTCAGGGTCGTAAATGAATGAGGTCGGTTCATAGAAGTAAAAATCTCCAAACGGCGTCGGGTGCGGCGCCGAGAGGCACCGTCCCGATGTCGGAACCAAAACAAAGGAGGCATCTGGGGCGGCGCCACCCGAGGACGGCGCCGGGGATGACACCGGACGGCCCGACGCCGGGGGGGGGTCGTAAGGTCCACTGGTGACGATCCAGAGCCCGAGGAAGGCCCAGCGGCGTCCCGCGGCGCCGGGCCTGAAGGCGCCGGTGCCGCTGTTCCCTGCGGCGCCGGGCCCGAGGGCACCGGCGGTGTCGGGATCGTGGGGCCCTGCGGCGCCGGGCCCGAAGGCGCCGGCGGCGTCGAAGCACCCGACGGCGTCGTGGTCGAAGCCCCCGACCCACTAGGGCCCCCAGACGGGTCCGCTGGGCCCGGAGGCGCCGCGGAGCCCGTCGGAGGAGAAAGGGACCTCATGGCCATGAGGAAGCGCTCAATCTCCTCCGGCGACGCGTTCAGCCCAGGGACTGGAGGGTAATGGGGCCAGACTCGACGCCCGCGACTCCCGAGGAGCGGCGTGGGCGGTGTCACCCGAACCCCCGGCCGCATCGCACGAGCGTCGGTGGGAGTCAGAAGAGCGATGATGCCTCTTCGACTTCTTGTGTTTCTTACCTGGCGACTTGGACCCGGAGGAGTGGTGCCGACTCCCGGAGCTGTGACGGCTCCGTCCCCGCGACCTGTCCCTCGACCTCCCGTGGGACCGGGACCTCACGCGGCGCGGGGCGGGGCCGACTGCCGGAGTTCGAGCCGCCTGCGGGACCGCGACCGCCTGGCTTTCCTCGAAAGGGCCAGACAGTCGGGGCAGGCCTCGTCGTCGTGGTCGACGCCCAGACACGTCAGGCACAGGCTGTGAGGATCTGTGACCGACATGGTGCGGTCGCAATCGTCACAATGCTTGAAGCCAGGCATCCCTACGGCACCGATCGGAGTCGCAAGACTTCGAAAAGGATCAAAAATGATCACCTAAAAGTTAGTCAAAAATTGACTGGGTTACTGCTTTTTCCAGATCTGCGCTGGCTGGCGCGGAAAAAATAAGAACGGACGTCAGCAAGCGGAGGCGGCGTCTAAGTACTCCGACGACGTCATCACGCCGCCCACGACGCCGACGACTGACGCGGAGCCGCAGACGATGACTACCGACGCCCAAGGGTACTGCTACGCAAAAGTTTCCGGATCCAGTCTGACGCCTGGGGATATTCTAAGGTAAGGAATCTATCACTAACGTGTCTCTTTCAGATAATGGGGGATTATCCCTTGAGGAGTAGAACTCTCACTCACCCGTAGGTGACATTCTTCATCATATGGGTTCCTCCTCCCAGCAGAAAATCCTAGCCCTGCTGAGGGCTACAACTCCCTCACTTGAGGGAGGAGCTCAGGGATGTTTTCAAATGATGTTCCCTAGTGTGACTAGGATGCTAAAATCCCATGTGTGAAAGTGTAGTGTAGTGAGGGTGCAGTGCAAAAAAGGGAAGGTGTAAAGGACTAATAGTGATCTAAAACTGCCTAGGAAGATGCAAAAATAATTGCTTTTCGTTGGGTTGCTCTCACTGGCAGAGTTAAAAATGCAGTGCGTGGAACAGTATTGATTTAAAACTGCTCACTAAATGAGGTCAACATGTTTCAGCCGAATGATCAACAATGTGTATCGGTGGCTTTCTTCAGGACCAATTAGTTGTTTGAGAAGCTGCTGCTATTTATGAACTAGTGCTTAAATTATAAAAAGTAATAAAAAGTATATACAACACCAGTAATAGTGCGAGGCTATATCAGGATTTACTGGGATTATCTGTAAAGAAAGAGAGAGAACAAAAAACAAAACAGCACACACAGTCAGTTACACGTGCTCTGCTGGTCGCTTGCTGTGATATATTTTATCATCAGTATGGGTCCAATTGCTGTTACCCAAATATAAACTTACCCTCTATTGTAGGATAAGATACCTCACCTCTACCTGGCAACAGCTCAGGGGAGGAGGCCCCGCTCTGTGGGAAAGATAAACATGCTTAATCACACCTATTCAATTTCTGGGTGGGATTTGTTCCAATTAAAAACAATTATTCTAGAAGTGTTCTCAGCAGTATGGTGGTGTGGCGTTAACTCAGAGGTTGGTGATATCAAAGGAAGTAGTTAAAACAAGGTTGAGAGTTTTATGAGTATTTTTTGAAAAACTTAAATTTTCAGACTTAAGAATCTCTAGAGTGTTACATGAGACTGACAGTATCATATCATAAGGTACTGGCTGTTTTTCTTATTTATCTCTAGCCATATTCATTTGTCTCAAAGAAATATTTTGTCAGAAAAAGGGGGTCAATTCCCTGTCTTTGCAATCGTTATCTTAAATCATGCAGAGAGTAAATGTGAAGGGGATTCTATAGTATACAGCACTTGGCAAAAGCCAGGTCTTTACAATCATTAATAGTTTTCACAGTTACATGAGGGTATTGAAGTCAGGAGCAAAAAACAATGTGCTAAAATAGCCCTTTAGAAACTCCTTACCTGTCCGTCGGTACCAAATCTCGGTACTGAGCTGCCCCCGCAGGTACCGTACGGACGGTCAGGCTCGCCTTTAATAGTATGATTAATTGTCAAAGTGTCTCCAGGTGTCGGTGCTTGGTGTCTCTGCCGCTGCCTGCAAGACCTATTCAAATGACAACAAAGGCATGCCCCGATAACCAGACAGTCTCTTCTTCATCGCGCATGCGCGCTATTATAGCCGCTGTAGACGGCTCGGCAAGCCAATGGATTAAGTATCTTACAGAAGTATAAAGTATCCATGTAGTCATCTGCATAGTATGAGCCAACCTAATACAGAAGAAACAATTGGGTTCCGATACGAACCCAGTATCAAGTGTGTGAATGTACTCCTTGCTCGGTTACAGCGCGCATATAACATACCGTGCCCACGCCTTACTTAGAGTCCCAAAGACCCCCCAATGCACAAAGGTGCCTGATGTTTCTCTCTTGTACCAAATGCCTATCGTCAGGCACTCTTAATCTATCGGGTCTTCTCAGTTGTTGTTGGCTGCTCTCTTTCGTGAAGTACGTATTGTGGATAAGGGATAGTTCTTAATCTTCAAATTCGTCATCAGAGCTCTTGCGTGTTAGTGATATAACATGACGACTTTCCCCATTCTGTAGTTTTGTCAGAAGTTACTATACAGCATCTGTATACTGTTTCTGATGCATTCTGATCACAAGAGATACTTTTGATACCTATATTAATAGACTGTCAGTCGCTACACTAGAGCCTATGAGACTAGGTATTGCTGCATACCTTGGAACGATATGTTTTACCTTTTCGATGTAAATTATGGTATAAACATGACCCCTAAATGATGGAGAATGTGATCTACATAGTGAGATTAAGATTGCCTGACGATAGGCATTTGGCATAAGAGAGAAACATCAGGCACCTTTGTGCATTGGGGGCTTTTTGGGACTCTAAGTAAGGTGTGGGCATGGTATGTTATATCCGCGCTGTAACACGGGCAAGAAGAACATTAACACACTTGATACTGGGTTCATATCGGAAATCTATTATATCTTTTGTATTAGGATGGCTCATACTATGCAGATGACTACATGTATACTTTATTCTTCTGTAAGATACTTAATCCATTGGCATGCAGAGTCACTACAGCGGCTATAATAACGTGCGTGCGCGATGAAAAAGAGACAGTGTCTGAACATCGGGTATAGCGGCTATATTAGCGCGCATGCGTGATGTAGGAGAGACTTTCTGGTTATCCGGGTATGCGCTTTGTTGTCATTTGAATAGGTCTTGCAGGCAGAGGCAGAGACACCAAGCACCGACACCTGGAGACCCTTTGACAATTAATCATACTATAAAAGGCGAGCCTGACCGTCCGTACGGTACCTCCGGGGGCAGCTCAGTACCAAGATTTGGTACCGACGGACAGGTAAGGCGTTTCTAAAGGGTTTTTCTAGCGCATTGATTTTTGCTCCTGACTTCAATACCCCTTATTTGCTCCTGACTTCAATACCCTCATGTTATTGTGAAAACTATTAATGATTGTAAAGACTTAGCTTTTGTCCAGAGTTGTATACTATAGAATCCCCTTCACATTTACTCTCTGCATGATTTAAAATAAGGATTGCAAAGACAGGGAATAAACCCCCTTTTTCTGACAAAATATTTCTTCGAGACAAATGAATATGGCTAGAGATAAATAAGAAAAACAGACAGTACCTTATAATATGATACTGTCAGTCTCAAGTAACACTCTAGAGATTCTTAAGTCTGAAAATTTAATTTTTTCAAAAAATACTCTTAAAACTCTCAACCTTGTTTTAACTACTTCCTTTGATGTCCCCAACCTCTGAGTTAACGCCACACCACCATACTACTGAGAACACTTCTAGAATAATTGTTTTTAATTTGAATAAATCCCACCCAGAAATTGAATAGGTGTGATTAAGCATGCTTATCTTTACCACAGAGCGGGCCTCCTCCCCTAGCTGTTGCCAGGTAGAGGTGAGGTATTTTATCCTACAATAGAGGGTAAGTGTATATTTGGATAACAGCAATTGGACCCATACTGATGATAAAATATATCACAGCAAGCGACCAACAGAGCACGAGTAAACTGACTGTGTGTGCTGTTATGTTTTTTGTTCTCTCTCTTTTTTTACAGATAATCACAGTAAATCCTGATACAGCCTCGCAGGAAGCAGGATTACTGGTGTTGTATATACTTTTCATTACTTTTTATAATTTGAGCACTAGTTCATAAATAGCAGCAGCGCTTCTCAAACAACTAATTAGTCCTGAAGAAAGCCACCGATACACATTGTTGATCATTTGGCTGAAACATGTTGACCTTACTTAGTGAGTAGTTTTAAATCAATACTGTTCCTCGCACTGCATTTTTTATTTTTTATTTTTTATAAATAGTTTTTATTGCAAAAGGTATAGCATACACAGCTGGTGATTGCCTACAACCCTGGGGCCGGCAGCGTATAATAACTACGGAAAAACAGAATAGTACACAGCCTGTGTGCCGACATCCTGGAGACTCGGCGGCAATTATAGGTCAAGGTGTGATGCTAAGACCAGGAATGCGATCGTAGGGCAGTATAATCGACTGTTTGGTATTTTTCTATTATAAAATCAACGATAACCATATAGTTGGAACATGTAAAATAAAAAAAGCAGAGTCAAATAATAGTCACACTTGGTGTATCAAATAGGAAGAGACATCACAGTAAGGACGCCTCAATAATTAACGCCGAAGCCTTCCCACCGGTCCAGCACGTGACATAGCTAATTCAGCAGATGGAGAATCACACAGTTCGCCTCTGTATACATTCCAGTGCCCCCACTTCCTGTCCCACACCTTAGGGCAACCCCCTATCTTGTATACCGTCTTTTCTGAAATCATGCATCGATCCATTTCAGCCACCCATCCCACCACTAAGGGTCTATCTCGGGAACCCCACTTCATTGCAATGGAGCGTTTAGCTAGCAAAAAACCCAGAGGTGCCCATTGTAGTTCTTGAACATTAAGGTCGTTGGCACCCAAGACATCAAGGACACATGGTCTCGGCAGTGGTTTACCCAAAGAGTCGCTCATTTTCGTGAGAACGCGTCCCCAGAACTCCTGTACCCTCGGACAATCCCACAGTATGTGAAAGAAGGTGCCAGGTAAGTTACAGCCTCGCAGGCACAAGGGGTCAGGGCGCCGCCCAATTTTTGCCAAAGTAAGAGCGGACATGTAAGCCCTATGCAATACCTTCAGCTGAATCAGGTGAAACCTATGGCAGATAGCCGCTTGTCTAGGGGACATGAGGGCCGAACGCCAATCTTCCTCATCGAAGGGGCCCAGGTCCGCTTCCCATTTGACTCGCAGTGACGGGAAAGAGTTGGGAGGTTATTACACAGTTTTCGATAGGTGTAGGAGATAGCCTTCTCAGGGAGCGGCTCTGATTACAATCTGTCTTCTAGGGGGGAAATAGGAGGAATTGAAGAGAGGTCTGGAATGGCGGACCGAATGGCATGTGAAATTTGCAGATAACGAAAGAATTCAGTGGATGCCAGGGAGTACTTGGTCTGAAGAGCATTAAAAGACAGGATAGAACCTTTGTGAACCAGATCTCCCACCTCGGAAATCCCTATCATGTCCCAGTTGTCGAATCCCTGGGAGAAGCAGAGGGAGCCCAAGCGTTGGGACGACCACAAGGGGGTAGCTTTAGAGAGCGTGTCAGCCCATCCCAGACCCTTGTTGGCTTTGTGCCACAGTGCAACTGTGTGAACCATGGGGCCGACGTATCTATGTTTAACGGGCTTGCTATAGAGGGCTCCTAAGTAGCCCTCTCGACCAGTTTGAATTCTATCAAGGAGGAAGGCCAGGTTAAGGGGTGAGCCGTGTACCCAGTGGTTGACGGCCACCAACTGTGACGCCCAATAGTAGAGGTGGAAGTTGGGCAGGGCAATGCCTCCGTCATACCAGCCTTGAAAAAGCTTAGACAGGGCAATCCGAGCGGCACCACCGTCCCACAGTAGAAGATGAAGCTCCCCATCCACCATGCGAAAATAGGAGTCCGGGATCAAGAAGGGACAGTTTTGCAGGGCATATAGAAAGCGCGGAAGAGCTAGCATTTTAAACAGAGCCGCTCTGCCCAGAAGAGACAGCGTGAGGGATCGCCAATGTGCAACGTCGCTGCGGAATCTGTGCAGGGGGCCTAGTAAATTCGGTCATGAAATACCTTCGAGTCAGGTGTGATATAAATGCCAAGATACTGAAAGCCGTCAGTGGCTATCGCGATGGAGAACCCCCGGGGCAGTCGGGGAGGGGGGCCATGCAACATATATAGCGTGGATTTAGTCCAGTTAATTGAATAGCCCGAATATTTGCCAAAATTGGTGAGGGCATGAAACAGGCTATTGATGGAAGACCGAGGAGAGGACACATAAATCAAGATGTCGTCGGCGTAGAGGGAGATTTTGTCTATCACGTCGTCCTTCCACTGGAGACCTCTGATGGAGGCGTCCGTGCGGATCCAGTGCGCGAGGGGCTCGAGGGTAAGGGCGAAGAGCAACGGAGATAGAGGGCAGCCCTGCCTGGTGCCCTTGTGGAGACGAAACTGGTGCGAAGTGTGGTCGTTGACCCTAACCTGGGCAAAAAGGACTGTGTACAAAAGCTGTACCCAGCTAATAAATTGGGGTCCAAAGCCAAAGCGGGCCAGGACCTCGAAGAGGTACGGCCATTCGATCGAATCAAACGCCATTGTAGCGTCAAGAGATAAAATGGCTGCATCCTGTTGGATAACGGATTGACGACTCATGACATTGTTGACTCTACGCAGGTTCAATGCCGTATTGCGGCCTGGAAGAAAACCGGACTGATCATCATGGATGAGGGAGGGGAGCACGAGAAGTAGTCGAGTAGCCAACAGCTTAGCCAGGACCTTCGCCTCCGCGCTAATCAAGGAGCTAGGCCGATAAGATCCGCAACTATCGGGCGGTTTATTCGGCTTGAGGAATACAACAATGGAGGCCAGTCGCGGAGCCAATGGGAGGACACCATCGTCTCGACTTCGTAGAAACATATTTCGCAGATGGGGGATAATCTCTCCGGCCATGCCTTTGAGGAATTCGACAGGGACTCCATCCGGGCCCTTAGCTTTGCCGGAGTTTACAGCGAATAGTGCCGAAGTAAGTTCTACCACCGTAATGTCAGCGTCCAATGCTGCCCTATCCTCCTCAGATGTGAGCGGAAGACGCATCTCTGCCAGGAGTTGTCTAGATTCTTCTGACGTGTAGGAGGGACCCGCTGTATACACCTTCTCCAAGTGGTCCGCAAAAGCCTCCGCAATATCTTGTGTGTCATTAACCGTGATTCCATCCGTACCAAGGATGGAGGATACCCATCTAGAGCCCTGATCCCGGCCCTCAAGCCAAGCGAGCATTTTTCCAGCAGTATCTCGAATTCATAAACACGATGGCGCGAGTGTAGCAGGCGGGCTCGCGCCCTCTCTTGGGCCAGCGCTTGGTAGGCCAGTTGTTGTGCGGTGTTGTGTGCCATTTCGAGATGGACGAGGTCAGATTCTGCATGGAGGATCTGTTCATTATGTTTACGTAAGTAGCCCGTTTTCAGTGTCATCGCCTCGCCCTTTACGACCGCCAAGTACGCCTCCCAAAGTGTCACCTCAGAGTCAACCAAGCCGACGTTTTCAGTGAAGTAAAATTCGGTACTTTCAAGGAGAGAGTCTTAAATATCAGGTATCTGCATAAGCCAGGGGCTAATAACTATAGGGCCCCGGGTATGGGGGCGATGGTAGGTCAGGTCTACACTAAGGGGCGAGTGATCGGAAATGCCCCGTGGAAGACCCTGTGGTCGGAGGAAGAAGCCGAGATCGGCTGTGGGGCAGAATAAATAATCAATGCGGGACATGCTTTTGTATGCATTTGAATAATGTGTAAAATACGCTGTAGTTGGGTAACGGTGGCGCCATATGTATACCAGCCCCATGGCTTGAGCAAAGTCGGATAGGTCGGAGCGCGCCCGATGAGAGCTGCGCTTAGGGCTGCGATCTAGGTCATCGCACATCGTGTGATTAAAATCACCGCCGATCAGTAGTGTACTATTATGCGATTGCCTAGCTCCCTAAGGGAGTCTTGTACGAGTGTAGGTGGAATATAGACGGAGACCAAATTCAGCGGGCGGCCCTCCCATGTAGCTTCGACAATCGCGGTGCGGCCCAGGGGGTCAGCCCACGTTTTGGAATGAGTAAGTGCCAGGCTTTTTTTGATTAGGATCCCCGTACCGCGGGATCCAGAAGTGAAGCCCGCGTGAACTAACAATGTATACCCCCCCCCCCCCGTTGGAGAGCCCTGCAAGTGTTACCCACTAGGTGTGTTTCCTGTAGGAGGACGATATCGGGGGATTGGCGACAAAGGTATTGGAGGACCACACTTCTCTTAATCTCGTGACCCAGCCTGTTAACATTCCAGGACAGGATCGTGAGGGTTCGAGAGTGGGGATGCATCTTCATTATGGACTAAGGGGGCCATCGGAAAGGAGAAGTGGAGGTAGGGCTGACGGAAGCACCACCAGTGCGGGAAGGCAAAGCAACAATGAGGAAGAGGAAGCTCACAAGGCCCTAGGGGACCAGGCAGCCCACGGGGCGAACAGCTAGTCAACTTAAGACCTATAGTGGGTCGAGAGACCTGACCAATGTGACAGAAGAGGACTCTGCAGAAAAATAAAAAAACAAGGAAAACAATGACAATGCAATAACATCATAAGAAACCCAGACCCCCCCCCACGTCCCCATCCATCCCCCCTCCCTGCTTCCCTGCCCGAAGACTTGAAACTATCCACACCCCAACTAGGCAGAGTGCCTGTCGCCCTCCCAACCTTGATAGGGGTGCTCGGTGAGCCGGTGCCACCCCCCGCCGGACACTAGTAGTGAAGTGACCATCAAATACAGAAAAAAACTTAAGCGGCATACAAATCCCAGTGCGATACAATGCAATACAATACAATACAATACATACAAATCCCAGTGCCATATTCACATATCAAATAGAGTACCTGGTAGTTAGTCAGTACGGCCTCGACTTGGGCCGAAGAACACACCATCAGGAATCAGGAGCTGACAAGGTGCGGAGCAGGCCCGCCGATCAGTACCCCAAAGTCAGTGCATGACCGGCTCCCCAAGGTATAGGGACATTAGTCCCCTGCATCATTGGTACCGGTAAAGATTTCCTGGCTGCCTGGCATCTGTTCAGTGCGTGCGTGATCGTCTTGGTCGTCACGGGCGTCACGGCGGCTCAGAGATCTCCCAGCACGGCGCCAGCCCTCCAACCAGTCCCATACCTCCTCCGGCGACAAGAAGAACCACACCTTGCCGTCGTGTTCCACCCGCAGTTTTGCTGGGAAAAGCATGGAATATTTGATTTGTTTGTCACGTAGGGCTTTCTTGACTTCCAGGAAGCTACGGCGCCTAGCCTGGACCTTCATGGTGTAGTCCGGGAACAATGTAATGCGGGCATTCTCCAGGAGAAGAGACGGTCCCGCCCGGGCTGCTTGTAGGATGGCGTCACGGTCGCGGAAATTGAAGACCCTCGCAATAATAGGTCGGGGGAGCCCCCGGCTTGGGTCTGCCTCCCGGGACCCTGTGCGCTTGTTCAATGGAGAAGAAGCTTGAAAGCTTCTTTGGGCGGAGGTGGGTCGTGATCAGGTTTTCCACAAAGAGGTCTGCTGCTGGCTCCTCCAACCGTTCCGGTACGCCCAAAATTAGAAAATTGTTACGTCGCGCCCTTCCTTCATAATCATCCAGGAGTTCGCTCATTTGTTGCTGTTGCTTCTGGAGCTGCTCCACCTGCCAGTTGGAGGGTAGAAGTATCGTCAATCAGGGCCGCAGTTTTAACTTCCACATCATTGACCTTGGAATCCATTTTCCGCAGGTCAGCCCTCAGCAGCGTCACCTCTATATTGACTGAGTCAATCCGCGTCTCCAGGGAGGATCTGACCCCAGCAATTGCCTGCATAACGTCCTCCAGGGTAGGGGTCTTCGCTCCTGGCGAGGGGGGGACATAAGGATCGGGGTCTCAGGGGAGGGCGAAGGTTTCTCGCCTCCCTTAGTGCCCCATGAGTTCTTGTTGAGCTGCCTCTGGTTGGAGGGTCTGTTCGCCTTAGACGACGCCATGGGGAACAGAGATGTCAGAGAAGCAGCGTGCAGAGTTCAAGGGGAGTCAGAGTGTTGCAGGAGATATGGCCGATAGAGGAAGAGAAAGCGGCACACCCTCGGCTCGTTAGTCCAAGTTCAGCGGGTAGATCAGTGCCCAGAGAATGGCAAGTACTAGAACTTCCAGCAGGCAGCGGCCACGAGTAGAGCTCAGGAGTGGCACGGAGGCACAGAGGGGATCCGGGCAAGTGTTAGGAAACGCCGCAGGGCAATGATGGCCCGGGGCTACCCCGTCCGAAGTTGACACCACAGCAAAAGGGCGGATCTGGGCCTGTAATGGCCGCGGGAGCTTCTCGGGGGCACCCAGGAGGGTCAGGTTGTGTTCAGGGCCTCAAGTAGGAGGCAGCCAAACAAGACGCCTAGAATATACTAACCAGCGTGGTACTGCACGTGTCAGTGTTGCCTGTTGGCACAGCGTTGTTTTAGAGTGTAGCACCCTCCCAATGCGTTGATGGTACCAAGGCCACGGTGTTCAGGCTTCTACGTCATCCAGGAGCGGCCGCCACAGAACAGAGTTACAGGGGTCGGGGTCCGGTATCGGCATAAGCGGAAGGGCCACACATTGCACTAAGGCTGTACAGGCTGATCCTATAGGCCTGCAGCGGTAGGGGGTGAGAGCAGTCCGGGAAACAACTTGTGTTAGTGCGTAAAGGCCCGCACCCGGGGCGATGTGTGGAAGGCTAAGGGCAGCGCGGGCCCGCAGCAGCCGGGAAGCGGGAGGGATTAAACGTCAGCCGGGCGCAGCAGTGAGCAATCGGGCACAGCAGGAGGTCGATTTTGCCCCGAGTCTCAGCAGGAGCCTTGCCTCAGACGTACCTCATCCGGTGCAGGGGGTCGCTGGATTGTGGCGATCGGGCCTCCACCACCCCGAGGACTGGGCCACAGCGCGACAACGCCGAGAGAAGCCGGAAGCCAAAGGAAGGCTCAGGAGATGAGTGCGGCCCGGCAGCTGTTTTGTTGTCCGCACTGACAGGTATTGCAAAGCGGCCCGGGGCTCAGGCGAGATGCAGGCGGGAAAAGGCACCGAGCGCCCGCAGCTACAGGCCCAGAAGCCGGGGCGTTGAGTAGGCGGTCCCCAGCGGAGGAGGAGTCTCGCTGCGCTCACTCGGGGCAGTGTGGATCGGGCAAGGAACCGACCAATCAGTCGCTGGTAGCCCGGAAAGGCACTCGCAGGGCTTTGGTGCGTTGTAGAAGGATCGGTTCCCCAACTCCGCCTTAGGATAAAGCAGCAATAGCGGGCACGGTTAGTTACGGAGTCGGAGCTCCGATACGGGCGCTATCTTGCCCTCAGCCGGACCTTCACCTCTTAGACGTGCTCCGCTCTCGTTCCAGCACCAACCAGGACAATTATAACACCAAGGCTGGCACTGAGGACTACTATGAGGCCCCCTGTGTTTTAGAGGGATCTCAGGTCGGGAAACAGATGAAATGTGGCGGATAAGCAGGCAGGGGTCGGGAGCAGCGTTAGAGAGCGACCATTCAAGTCGGCTGCTAGCCACGCCCCCCTCGCACTACATTTTTAACCCTGCAAGTGAGAGCAACCCAATAAAAAGCAATTATTTTTGCATCTTCCTAGGTAGTTTTAGATCACTATTAGTCCTTTACACCTTCCCTTTTTTTGCGCTTCACCCTCACTACACTACACTTTCACATATTGGATTTTAGCATCCTAGTCGCACTAGGGAACATCATTTGAAAACATCCCTGAGCTCCTCCCTCACAGTGAGGGAGTTGTAGCCTTCAGCAGGACTAGGATTTCCTGCTGGGAGGAGGAACCCATATGATGAAGCATGTCATCTACGGGTGAGTGAGGGTTCTATTCCTCAAGGGATAATCCCCCCATTTTCTTGTAGAGGGAACATAATCCAGTTACACCACACAGATTTCACGTGCCTAATATACAGACCCGAGGTAGTATAGTGTTTATGATTGTGGAACAAAAGAGTGCCATCGAAGGGAAGATCTACCGGCCGTTCCTGAACCTTTTCCGGGAACACACTGACGCGGAGCCGAGCATGGCGGCGAAGGGCAACCAAAGAAGCCATGGCACGACCAAGCACCTCCGAGATGTTCAGAGCGGAGCGAAGAATAAACGCAGCCAGCTCCTGGCCATCCAACTCATGGTGCTGCAAATCCACACCAGCACCCTCCTGAGAAGCGGCAGGTCCAAGGGACTCTGCCGAGTCCCACAAGCAGCAGGTGGCCCTAGCCCACACACTAAGTGTTAAGGGCCCGCAGGGCTGTACTGGTCCAATCAAACATATTGCGCCCTCAAGAGTCCAGCCAGCGGGCCTCCAGCGATGCTGGAGACAACAGCGGTGGCAGGGGGGGAAAGGCAGTCCGCAAAAGGGGGCTTGTGACAGAGGGGTAGAGGGAAAGACACCGGGTCACGCGGTGCTGGAAGGTGCCGGTGGAGAAGGTGTTAGGGCACCGGATCCCCAGTGGTGGGGCGCCCCCATCAGAGAATAATGGAGCAAACCCTCAAAGGGAAGTAGCAGCTCCCTCCCACTAGAGCCCTGGTGGAGAACTTCCAAAAGATGATCCGAGGGGAAATGGGCAGCCGGATCACCCATGCGCAAAATACCCTCAGCCATGGAAACAGCACGAGTGAAGGCAGCACCCGCCTCCGTAGGGCCCAGCGGTGGGGAAAGCAGCTCCTCCGTAGGCGACGGCTGCGAGCTAAGGCGGACATCCCCTATGCCAATCGAAGTGAGGAAGGGTCAGGCCCGGAAAGGAGGAAGAGGGGCTGAGGAGTGGGGACCTGTGGCTCCTCCGGCGAAAACTGCGGCCACGGTAATGGCGAGGAGCCGTCCATTGATGACATCAGCGAAAAAGCCATGACGCGGCAGCCCGTCTCCGGCGAGGACGACACCAGCAGGCGCCCAACCTCCGGGGAAGAGGAGGAGTCCAAAGACAAATTCACGACCAGACGCTTGTCTTGTGCTGTAGAGTCCGCAACCTGAGGCAGAACGTCATCATCGTCCAGCGCCAACGTAGACGCCGGACAGGCCTCCTCCACTCCACACGGTGCAGGAGACCGGGGCTGGGCCGGAGCCAAGGCGGCTAAACGGCGCAGACTCGACCTCCGACGAGGCAGCCGCCTGCGTGGAGGGTCGAGAGGGACCCGTGGAGTGACAAGGAGTCCCCAGTCAGCCTCGACCCATGAGGGGACGAGAGGGACCCCCAGGCCCCTGTGGCGCCGCCAAGGCACGGTCTACCTCCGACGAGGCAGCCGCCTGCGTGGAGGGATGAGATGGGCCCAGGTAGGGATGAGGGGTCCCCAGCCAGCCTCGATCCATGATGGGACAGAGGGAGGAGCCGCCGACCCCTGTTGCGCCGCCTGTGCCAGCAGCCGCCGGAGCCATAGCTGCGTCACCTCGGCCTCAGACAAGATTGCCGCCTGTCCATAGGGCCGAGAGGGGCTCAGGGATGCGACCGGAGCCCCAAACGACCTCCTGCGACACCACAGGGACTCCCGCAGGAGTTTGCGGCGAAGAAGGGGTGCCGTGGTCCAAAGGAGGGACCCCTAAAGGGCCGCACCCCAACGGCACCACACCCTCCAAGCCTGGAACCGAGCCAGAAGGCGCCGGGGCAGGAGCCACCGGCGACGCTGCGGAGGGCCCTGCACAATGCAAGGGATCCGCCGATGTCCCAGGAGGGGAAGGAGGAGGAGGAGGAGAAGCCAGCGAGGCCTGCAAAACCGCTGCATATGTCTCCATCTGGGCTCTAGACGCCCCCTTTCTGGGAAACGGTGGAGAGGGAGACGATACGCGGGGCTGCATAAGGTGCGGAGAGCCCACGCCCCCAACAGGCCGGAAACCAGCCCTCGGCGACAAACTGCAACGCTTACAGACAGGTGAGCGATGCTCTTGCGGCTTAGGAGAGGGATGAGGACGACGACGACAGCTTTGAAAACCTTCTGCAGCAGCTGATTGAGGTGACGAAGTCAATCTGGATATGCGAGTCGAGAGAAGTTTCATCAGCGCTCCCGCCGCGACTTCGGCTTCAACTGCTGGCACGCCTCGCAATCAGTGGAGTCGTGATGTTCCCCCCAAGCACCACATGCAAATGAGATGAGGGCCCGTCGCCGACATCAGGCGTCCACAAGACAAGCACTTCTGAAAAACCCGAAGGAATCCGCACACTGTTCCCACAAATACACGCAATAGCAAAAGGAAAAGTCCAAACAGGCCTGGAGCACGAACTGGATCCGCGGAAAAGGAAAAAATTGACGTAGTGTGATCTTGCTGACGTCACGTACGCGGACAACGCTTGGGCAGAGTCGCATGATGCCGTCCCCCCAGGAGCGCAGGGATGTCCCACCGGCGCGCAGGGATACTGTGGCAAAAAAAAAACCCAAAATCTCCAGATCCAGTCTCACGCCTGGGGATAATTCTACATTAAGGAATCTGAGGCTAGTAGTCTCTATCAGATATCTGAGGTTAGTAGATATTGCAATGTGTTAGTAAGTGTGTATAATAAATACACATTTTTAGAACTACACTGTGTGGTTCTTTTTCACCTAACCTATACCATAAGATTAAGTACTGGTAAAACAAACTTCTTTACACTCCTTCTGGACTAAGCCTTAAGGGCTGCTCTCCACAGCTACCACTTAGCCCCTTCGCTGTGCGCGTCAGTCAACGGCCGTCGCGAGCACTACCTCGTTAGTGCTGCGCATGTCTGTTGGCAGACACGACCCCGCCCACTCCCACACCTAGGTGGAATTTGCGGCACAGTAAAGGAGCTAGTGAGCTTTCTTAAGTTGTCTAAGACCACTAAAACCACCATAAGAGTTGTCTGGGTTAGTGCAGGGTGCTACACTTACATAAGTGAGCACCACATACTAAGCCAGCCTCCTACACATATATAATACATTGGTGTGCCTTATACCTCCTTACCTTGGTCATGTCTCGGTCCATCTTCACCACCTTCTCCATATTGGCACCAGTACCCAAGCGGAAGGGTCGTCCTTCTGTGCTACTGAAAATATGAAGGAAAATGGAATTAAAACTGTTATCGTAGCTATTAGTTTCAGCAGCTCTCTTTAGAGAACACACACAATTGAAATAAAATACAGCTGTGTTTCATTAACTCTTGAACATTTACTACAGGGAAGCAGAGGTCAGATGGTTAATAACAAGTTTTGGGCATATAGGAATGGAAGAGGTTATGGCCCCCTTCTTTTCCCAGACAATCTTAACTGTAGTCTTTTCTATCCTACCAAACACTACTTTCTTTGCTTGGTTACCCTCTCTTTTAAGATCACATTAACCTTTGCTATCTCACTTCCTTGGTGGAAGCAATTTTTTTCATTCTGAAGAAAGGGAGTAATGTTTTTACCTTCTAATCATACAATGGGTTTGTTTAGAAGACTTAAAGGAAAATTTAAGATGTTCAAAGGCCCTGCTGATGTTCCTCAGACCCACCAATCTAAATCCCCACCAAGCTTAAAATTACCTGCAACCAACCTTTTTTCTTTTCTCTGCTAAATTCCATTTACTTTCAAAGCCACACAAATCTATGCTATTTCACATTCCAAATGAAGCAGTATTTCCATTAAATACCAGATACTCAAATTTTCCCATTGCCTCAAAATATTCCATACATTTGCCATTTGTTTCTTTGCCCCAAGCAATTTACAGGCCTAACAGTAATTCTAATATGCAATGATTAACATAATTTAACTTCATTGAAACTCCACTAAATCATTACTGGAATTGGGGGACCCCCACTGAATAGTTATTGGAATACGGGGACCCCCTCACGAGTCAATATTGGAATCCTGGGACACCAGCCTAAGCAAGTTAAATGATATATATATATTTTTAATTAATCATCATCAATTAATTAATTCAATGATACACACAAATAGAAAAAATAAATAGATAAATCCGGCATGAGATATCATAGCATACTAAAACAGTATCCCACCATAGTTCCACAATCATGTATAAATAATGATGAATCCTAGTTTACAATTCACACACAAGTGGGAAGAGCAAGGTGAAAATCATAATATTCAGCAGTCCCCCTAGTTCGCTATCTAAAAAAAAAAAATCCTATTCCCATCCTTCCCCCCGCTTCAGAACGAAACAATATAGATCTTAAACATATTACGGTGCCAATTATAACTGTGCATAGCTAGATACTCTCCAACCTGCACTTCCAGTCTGTTACTGGAGCCCAGATGCGCTTCCCTGGCTGCCTTGCTTTCCATCCTTTTTTTTCATATAGTCCTTTTTCTAAACTATATATACCTAAAAGCCGAGACAGCCATTGTTGGAACGTAGGGGGGTTAGGGTCTTTCCATACTGATGCTATGCAAATCCTGATAATAGCCATTTCTATGAATAGAAATTCATAATGAGTTACGAGGGCTCCATCTCTAGCCACCCCCAGGACCACTAGATCGTTAGTAAGGCTTATCTGAATACCCAAAGTCCGTCCCATGAAACGATCTATTGCTGTTTTCAAGGGGGACAGCACTGGACATGAGGCGAACATGTGGATCGTATCAGCTTCTATACTCTGGCAGCGCGGGCAGCAAATACCGCTTGTACCGCCCCAACAAGCTATTCTTGCTGGTGTAAAATACAATTCGAGATAGTTTTGAAATGTTGAGCTTGGAGATTCGCAACCTTTAGCACCTTACACCCCAGTTTAAGCGAGGTTCCAAACTCATTCCCTTCCGTGTTCAGTTTCGCCCGCCATTTTCTTGAGACTTTTTCCAGATCGTTATTTTTACCCTGATTCAGTTCCCCCATAGATCTGTGTGATTCAGCACCCCTCCGAGCTTTGCAATCGTTCCATAACCACATCTCTTTCAAATGCCTTATTCCCTCCTTGTTTCTTTGTCAAGGCCGACCTAATCTGCAGGAATTTGAAAAATTCTCTTCGCTCTAAGTTATAAGGATTTTGTGCTCTTTCAAAAGAAAGTATGCCTTCAGAATCAGTGATGTCACCAATTATCTTAACTCCAAGCGCATCCCATCGTCTCATTACACCATCGTGAAAAACCTTCGGTAGAGAGGGATTCTTAAACAAAGGAGTATAATAATTCATTCTACCAAGTCCCAGCTTCTTCCAGATTGCAGTCCGAATCATTATACCTGGCCCCAGCGTTTTAAAATTGACTTTTTTATAATAGCTTGCCTCGCTAAACCTTAAAAGCCAATTGAGAGCTTTGCCACTTAATAGTAGCTCATAGACATCTGGTATAGACTCTCCACCCCTCCATTGATCTATGATCGTACCACCCAACAGCCCACGCATATACCGGAGAACCGAAGCCCAATAGTATGCCCTTAGGTCAGGCACTGCCCAGCCCCCTCTGTCACTAGGAAGTGACAGAAATTTGATTGCCATTCTTGTTTTCCCATTAGCCCAAATGAATTAGTTAACTACTCCCTCCATCTCTTTAAACCAGTTGTTAGCAAACTTCAGGGGGATAGTCCTAAATAGGTACGGGACCTTTGGGAGAAATACCATTTTAATAATATTACAGCGCCCTACCATTGTCAGATGTAAATTATTCATTCTGTTTAGATCTTTTTTTGATTTTTGGATTACAGGGCCTAGATTTGTTTCCATATTCTAGTTAGATCTGATGTTCTAATTACTCCTAGATAGGTGGCCGAATCTGTCTCTCTTGGATCTATCAGGGCAGCTTTATTATTAACCGCAATTTGTGTCTTGCCACGATTTTGTTTATAACCAGACATTGCCCCGTAGCAATCCGCTTCTTGTTCAATTGCAACCAGAGCAGAGGAGGGGTCTGTAGACGTGATTGCCAAGTCGTCTTCATAGCCTAGGAACTTTGTTTTAAATCTGTTTAGTTTTATCTGACGGATATTTCTGTTTAGCTCTATTCTCCTGATAAAAGGGTCTATACAAAAGGCAAAAAGAAGCGGGGGAACAGGGACACCCTTGTCTGGTTCCTCGCCTGATGTTAATTAGGTCGCTCTGTTCTCCCATGGCTCGGAGTCTGATCTTAGGATTCCTATGTAGAGCCTGTACTGCCTTTGTACACCCTACTCCAATATTTAATTTCTCCAATACAGACCAGAGAAAGCCCCACGAGCCCCTATCAAACGCTTTCTCCGCATCAAGCAATATAAGAGCCATAGGGTCTCGTGAGGCTGCAGTACCATTGAATAAGGTACATACTCTCCTAATATAATCTGCCGTGCCCCTCTCTGGGATGAATCCATGCTGTCTGGGCGAGATCACCTTCCCTATTATGGAACTAAGGCGATTGGCTAGAATCTTGGAATAGATCTTAGTGTTGGGACATTTCAACAATACTATCAGACCCTCTACCAGGATGATAACAGAACCAGCAGGGCAGACGCAGACTTGTTCTTGAAAGATCTTCTTGATCAACTAGAGGTAAACAAGACTTTAGATGATAATACCAGAGAAGAGCTTGAGAAAGAAATTACCCTTATAGAAGTCCAGCTTGCTTTGTCTTAACTGGTTTCTGGGAAGGCGGCAGGCCCCGATAAAATACCTCTGGAACTATATAAAATTCTCAGTCATACCCTGGGCCCACTATTATATGATCTATTTTTAGGGATCCAATGGAGTGGTATCCCACCCACCTCATTGAGAGAAACAAATATAATTATCTTTCAAAAAAAGGGCAAACCTCAGGATCAATTATCATCATATCGCCCAATTTCCCTAATCAATTCTGACTCCAAATTATACGCTAAAATAATGGCCATCCGGCTCGGACAGGTCGTCGAACATCTGGTCTCCTCATGGCAGCACGGGTTTATTCCCGGCAAAGGTACAACCGACCATACTCGAAGAGCAATCTCCCTGTTTGGTGTAATGTCTGCAACAGGAGGCCAGATGTCGATGATCCTTCTGGATGCCGAGAAGGCCTTTGACCGGGTGTCCTGGCACTTTTTATGGGCTGCCCTGACGCAGTATAATTTCGGCCCCAAATTTATCAAGTCTATAATGGCTATGTATCTAAACCAATAGCAAAATTACAAATAATGGGCTCTGAATAAAGTATAATTAGAGTATCCAGAGGCACACGCCAAGGCTGTCCATGTTCTCCAATATTATTTGCCCTGTATATAAACCCTTTAATTTTGAAACTTTTAGAGAACCCACTAATCACACCTATAGTTGCTAACAAATTTGAAACCAAAGTATTGGCCTATGCCGATGATATTGCGGTACGAACGCCTAATCCTTCTGTGGCAATATCAGAAATAGGGCCAGTAACGCAACCCTATGGGCGCTGCTCTGGATATTCTCTGAATAAAGAAAAAACAATCATCCTATGTACGTAATGATCACTGGAAAACTAATAATGCTACATACCTAGGCGTTAGCATAAGCCCAGATGTTACACGAATCTCTCTACTCAATTATGAGCCATTACTAAACACTGTAAAGAAAGACCTAGATCGGGTTAATAGTCTACAGCTGTCAATAATTGGTAGAGGAAACTTTTTAAAAATGAATATCTTGCCAAGGGTGCTTTATCTTTTTCGGGCTATTCCATTGATACCTGAAGAAAAGGTCCTCAAAATTCTAGACTCTCTTATGTCCAAATTTATGTGGCAACAGGGCAAAACCAGAAGATCCTTGAAGCTTTTGTCACTACCACAGAACAAAGGTGGACTAGCTGTTCCAAACATTCTGCTATATCTCTGGGCTTCATTTCTCCAACAGATGGCCCCCCTTCTTTGTGAGAATCCTAGCTCAGAGACTATGGAGGATGCACCTATTCCATCTATATACGAGCTATCTCTAGGGGGAAAAGCTAAAGGTCTTTTTCTGAGACAAGTAGAGAGAAGCTACTACAAGAAAAATAAATTCAAAGTTATCACGAGTGCCTGGACAATCTGGTGAAGAATTACAAAATATATGCACATCCCAAAGCTTAATAGGTATTCTCCCCTATGACATTCTAACCTTCTTCCCGAACTAGGGAGCGATGTTATCGCAAAGAAATGGCATTCTGTAGGAATTACCTCAGTTGGCGACCTTCTGGGTGCGAATGAGGCTTATACCTTTACTGATCTACAACAAAAATGTCATCTTCCAAATGGGCACTACTTTAAATATTTGCAGATTCATACTATGCTCAAACATAAGAACCCTAATATTAACTCGGAGAAAATTGAAATTATCTATACCATCGCTAAAAGAACAGCAAGAATAGGTACAATCTATGGTCAGCTACTGGATAAGGTACAAGATGACCTAGAACATACGGAAAATGCGTGGGCAGACAGACTTGACAATCCGAATGTAGATATTGACAAGAGTCTCTGCCTATCATCACGACTACTTATGTCAGCTAGCTTAATAGCCCAGACCTATAAGACTATCTATAATCTATACTATACTCCGGCCAAATTATATGCCTGGGGCAAAAGAGAACGATCACTGCCCCAGATGTCTTAAAGGCCCTGCAACGCTTATTCACATGTTCTTTGAATGTGACCAATTAACACTTATTGAAAAAATGATCTGTGAATTCTGGGAGGAAGTGTTTGGCCATAAAATACCCGACTCCCCTACTCTATATCTGCTAGGCACTGATAATACACTAAACCCGAGCAGGGAAGAAGAGGACATGCTTTTTATAAGCTCGGCAGTCCTCAGGGTAATACTAGCAGCACAGTGGAAAGACTCAGATCCACCGAGTTTTCAAATGTGGTTAGCACGTCTTCTCGGTGTGAGAAGTTGGCCTGATATTCAGTGTTCACTATTCTAGTGATCACTATGTATCAGTCCAAACAACCCTTATGGTGATTGGTTGTAAGTCAACCGATAGACCAGCTATCCTAGTAGCATGGACATGAGCAGTCTTCGGGCTGAACTCTAGAGGGCGTGTTAAGCCAGCTGTTATACCATCACATATACCCCTTGAACACCAAGTGAAAGGACACCACACAAGTGTTATGAAAATAAACAGTGTATTTATTTAGATCACAACAGCCCTGTACTCTTTATGAGGACAGGGTACTAAGCACACAACAAAACTCTTACGAAAATACTTTAAGTTGCACAATTTACACAAATGCCCGAGGGGCACGGAAAACCATATACTATGGAAGTGGAATGCGAAATTACTAGCAGGTAAGTACTGGACTAATAGGCTTTGGAATCGCTAGGACTACGTTACTGAACCTTCAGATTACTAGTAGGAGGCCTAGGGGACTCGGTGCAGAGTGTGCACTCTCACACGGGATGCGGGACAAAGTCTATGGGAGCTAGCAAAAGCAAAGTTAGTGTTCTCGGGCGAACCCGATAAGGTAGGTCGAAAACGACAGTGACTCTGGACCTTTGGATAGTGAGGCTATGCTGGGGCACCGAAATGCCGAAGTTACCTAGCCCAGGGGCTGCGGCTGCATAGGTCTGTAAAGACGTCGGGAATCTTCGTTGACGAACCGGGAGCCTGAAGAAAGAGTTGCTGGCAGGCGACCAGTGAAGATTGTTCGAAGTGATCCAAGCCTGGATCGAAGATGGATGACATCTGAAAGCAGAGGGGACCAAGTTCGTGACCACTAGCCAGTGATCAGATGGCACCAGGAGGGCACCGGATGGTAGTCACCTCGACCAGGTGAGTGGGCGACGCTGGGCTCTGCAGTCTCACGGACCAGGAGGCGTTGCCGGCGACCAGGATGGAGGTGCGAGCTGTCCCACGATGGTTGATGCCGTCGACGTCGCTGGACCCAGGATTGGGGCAACAAGTCTTGGCAAATTCAAGCCCACGCGGTGGACCTAAAATGGCGTCTTGAGTGGACCAGGAGGGTACGGGGTGCTCCTCTTTTGGAAAGGAGATAGGGCCAGTCTGGAGCAACCAGACCAGCAGCGTTGTCGTCGTCGGGGGTCGTCGGGAAGGCCACAAGCCAGCGGGCTAGTAGCCAGACAACGCGGTGAGCAGCAAAAAGCAGAAGGGCCCCACGCAGATCTCGTGGATGCTGGGGGGCTGGACTTCGGTGCTGGAGCTGCTCAGGGTCGGGGCTTCTCGGACCCCAAAGCACTCACCAGAGGATCCCTCGGCGATCGTGCTGGATAGAAGTCGTGCAGTTCTGATGATGGCCGGTCCCTCGAGGTCTCGTCGCACCTACGGTTCTCAGCTTAGCTGTAGAGGTAGGTAGAGGTCAGAGGTGCCAGGGAAGCCGGGTCTCGTCGTGCTGGTCGGTCGGATTCCTGAGGAAGGACGTCCAGCAAACCGCAGAGTTCTTAGATGGTGCCTGCGGATGCAGGGTGACTACTCCTTAGCCACAAGGGAGAAATCTTGAGAAGAAGTCGAGAGTTCCTTTCGTAGAAAGTAGTTTCTTGATTCAAAGATGATCTAATTTGGAAGGGTCCCCGCTCCTGCCTTTATCCTAAAGAAAGGGGTGGGTACGCGACTAGGTCCTGCCCTAGGGGTGGGACCAGGAAGGGGGGTGGTTACACCCCTCTCCCATGCCGGACTTTCCCCAGGCCAGGGGCTGGTGTGCCCCTGGAACTGGTTCTAGCCGGCAGATGCGTAGTGAGCACCGGGGTGCCACTTGCAGTCACCTTCCTGAAAAGCCCTGCCTACCCAGGATACACAAAACCCTGTCTGGGATGGTGCTAGCACCGCCCCTGACAGGAAACCCTTTGTCCAAGCTCCCCTCGCTGGAAGGACTCCCAGCTGCAGGGGGTCAGACTCGTGTCTGTGGTGGCAGCACCCATTTTGTGATGCTGAGGCTTGAGTTAACTTTAACCGGGGTTCACAGTTACATACATGTTGTGTCCCTCTAGAAAGGTGGAATGCTAACCCCGTCGCCAGAATTGGCGAGGGGTTAGTATTCCAATTCGTATGACACCTTACTCGACATGTTTTGATAAAGCGATACCAAAGATAGCATTTAACCGCGAGGATTATAATGCACTTAAGAGTATATGGTACGAATTATCATGGAACAGCTATTAGGACTTGGTTCTGCAGGCTGCAAACGGGCTCAGCTCATGCCAGAGCACCATCTCACACGATTCCAAGCACTCTGCCTTCAGGATTGTCAAGGCCTGCCATAGGAGTGACTGATAGGAATCTGTGTGTCCATTTTTTTAGGGTTAGATATAGTTAGACTATATCTAAAGCAAAGGGTGATTACACCACCTTGCCCAAGCTGTCGTGCAGCCAGTTGTGTCAGATTTAGATGGCCATCCAGGGGTGGCATAATACATGCTTCAGCCCCTGGTAGGCCCTGGGTACACCTATGCCCTGAGTTACAGGGTCTGATAAGGTGGCCCAGTACCAATTGGAAATGTACCTAAGGTACATGGAATCCATTTTAGAGAGAGAACAGTAGGCCTGGGGTCCCAGGCCAACTAAGTCGGAAAACCAGCAAAACACCAGGCAAAAAGTTGGGGGCAACCATAGTCAGGTATCCACCTTCCTACACTCGGAGTCTTCAATCAGGAAAGTGCTATCATTGACACTAGAGGGCTAAGATCTGCTATGTGTGGTATGGCGATCTGGCAACCCATCACTAATTGGAGAAGGAGGCTTTGCACAGTGTGATAGTATGATAATGACTTACTCTAATATGTCGTTTTATATGTCTATTCACTGCCCTTTTTCTTTTCATTTCTTTTCTTCTTTTTTTGTTTTTATTGTTTTCTTCATTTTTATTTCACTTTCCCTCTCAATATGACAATGAAAACAAATCAAACATGGAAGCTATTGTTTATTGTACAATATTATCATATTTCGACTACTTTTTTTTTGTATGTACCTGCTATATCTGGTTCTGAAAAATAAAAATGTTTAACAAAAAAAAGCAATAGATCTTAGTGTCACTGTTCATAAGGCTGATTGGCCTATACGAGCCAGGATCTGTTGGTGGCTTACCTTTCTTCAAGAAGACCACCATGGTGGCTTCCCCCCAAGACTGTGGGGGGTGTGTGTCCTTTCTGAGTTTGGGTCATTACATTACACAAATCTTCCCTCAAACACAGAAATAATTTTGTGTAGAATTCTATAGGGATAAGATCTTGCCCAACTGCCTTACCGGCAGGTAAATCATTCATTGCCCCCTGAATCTCTTCAATAGAAAAGCTAGCCTGCATGGCTGTAGCATCCTCCCTAGAAATTGTGTCCATTAAGGCCGACTCTAGATAATGGTCTATTTCCTTGCTGTCTGCAACCATGTCCCCACTATATAGCTTTTGATAAAAATCTTGGAATACCCTACAAATATCCTTCGGAGTGGTAGCAGCCACCCCAGCTTCTGAAATGACCTCGGATATATCCCCTCTGGTTGCTGCCTGTCGGGTTCTCACGGCTAAGATACGTCCCACTTGTTCACTACATTCGTGGTGGACCTGTTTCCAGGCCAAGAATTTTCCTGCCACTTTAGCGGCGATAACATCCCTGGTCGCAGCCTTTGCAAATATAAGTTTCTGAGCTATATGTCTATGTTGAGATTAGAGCCAATGGCCCAAGCCAGTTCTTCTTCCAGAGCAGTAATTAGCCTTGTCTCCATCTCGTCCTTTTCTAACTTATTTCTAGCGTATGGAATTGGGGGACCCCCCACTGAATAGTTATTGGAATCCGAGACCCCCCTAGTGAGTCAATATTGGAAAAAGGGACACCATCCTAAGCAAGTTAAATGATTTGAACAGCAAAACAACACACAAAAATATGGAAACGAGGGTTCAAGCATATACTAATGACAAATATATAAAAAAAATATATATATATTTCAATGGGAAGGATGAAGCTATCTTAATTTAAGTTGAGGCCAAGCATCTTCCATACTATATTCTGCTTGATGCATTTGCACTACTAACATGAATCAATCTGAGGATACCAACTTGTTAGCCTCCACCTATGAAATTGCCTATCTTTGAACTCCAATAAAAAAGTTATGACGCACAATTTCATATTCCTTACATTTACAGAATGTTTTAAAATGTTTTATTTTTCGTTTTCTTCTTTATTTATATACACTTTATTAATCTGTTGAAATTATTACATTTTCTAACCAGTCTCGTATTCTCAGTCGGTGTTGTGAACCCTCAGTGGTCCCAGAGCCACTTGTTAATAACTTATGTAATGTGGAATTCCTTCGGTAAGACTAGACCATCAGAGAATAAAAATTGATCTGTACCTTTTTATAAGGAAAAATGTAGTATCTAAAATGGAATATGCTACTTACCAGTATGGATCTGTTCTTGGCATGTAGGGCTGCTGACATTCATATCTGTGCATAGATTGCCGCCTAGTGTTGGGTCCGGATGATTGCACACTGTTGTCCTGGAAGAGGCTTCGAAGTATCACGAGATAGGTGGCTCTTCCACCGGACTACAGTGCGCATGGGCATCGCCTCCATCCCCAGATTGTTTTTCGCCATTGTGGCAGGGATGGAGTATGATACAGTAAGTGATGTCCATGTTAAGAATAATTCTGAGTGCTACAGCTGCGACAGGCACCGGGGAGGAGGGAGGGCGATATGAATGTCAGCAGCCCTACATGCCAAGAACAGATGCATACTGGTAAGTAGCAAATTCCGTTCGAGGCATGTGGGCTGCTGAATTCATATCTATGCATAGAATATATAGCAGTCTCCCCCTTAGCGGTGGTTGCCCGTGCCAGGTGCAGCAGCCTGAAAAAGAGTCCTGAGTAAAGCCTGTCCTACAGCTGCTTGCTGTTTGGAGTGTTCATCCACGCAGTAGTGTTTGGTAAATGTATGTATGGTAGTCCATGTGGCTGCTCTACATATGTCTTCTAGAGGAATGTTTCCCAGGAAAACCATGGATGCCCCTAACTTGCGTGTGGAATGCGCTCTTGGGGGAACTGTTAACGTGCGTTTAGCCTTTTGATAACAAATTTGTATGCACTTAACAATCCATCTGGCTATACCTGATTTTGAAATGGGGTTGCCTTTATGCTGTGGTGAAAAGGCAACAAACAGTTGTTTCGTTTTTCTGAAAGGTTTTGTCCTGTCTATACAGTACAGGAGAGCTCTTTTAACGTCCAGTGTATGTAGAGCTCTTTCTGCCACTGAATCTGGATTTGGGAAGAACACTGGCAATTCGATAGTTTGATTGATGTGAAACTGGGATACCACCTTTGGCATAAATTTAGGGTTTGTACGCAGTACTACTCTATTTGCATGAATTTGTATGAATGGCTCCTGAATAGTTAGGACTTGTAGCTCACTACCCCTTCTTACTGATGTAATCGCCACTAGGAAAGCCACTTTCCACGTTAGGAACTGTACCTCACACGAGTGTAGAGGTTCAAAAGGTGGTCCCATCAGTCTGGTTAGAACCACGTTCAAGTTCCAGACAGGTGAAGGTTTGTGTCTTGGAGGAATCACTCGTTTAAGTCCCTCCATAAAAGCTTTTATAGCAGGAACTCTGAAGAGTGAAAGGTGTTGCCTGTTCTGAAGATAGGCCGCCACCGCAGCTAAGTGTATACGTATGGAG
Organism: Lissotriton vulgaris; assembly: GCF_964263255.1. Taxonomy (NCBI): domain Eukaryota; kingdom Metazoa; phylum Chordata; class Amphibia; order Caudata; family Salamandridae; genus Lissotriton; species Lissotriton vulgaris. The sequence goes on from NC_141699.1 coordinate 176,738,307, forward strand.
CTATACGCTAGATTGCATCTATGTAAATGTAACAGGTAACATATGATGTTTTGAGTAGATGCATCTAGCGGATTTATGTCATTATTGGTACAATAGATGACAAATCGTTTCCACTTCGCCGCATAGCAAGCTCTGGTTGTAGGTCTTCTTGCCTCCTTGATAATGTTAATACAGTCAGGAGGCAAGTTCAGGTAACCAAACTTTATGACTTCAGGAGCCAGATCGCAAGGTTCAACTGTTGCGGATCTGGGTGCTGAATGTCTCCATGGCTCTGCGTTAAAAGCCTGGGTGTTAATCGCAGCCTTTGATGAGGTACCACGGAAGGTTCTAGGAACGTGGTGTACCACTGTTGCCTCGCCCACGTTGGAGCAACTAGGATGAGTGTCATGGAGTGTTGTCGCAGTTTGCGTGCCACTAGTGGTATGAGCGGGGCTGGTGGAAAAGCGTACGCAAACCTGCCTGACGAGTTCATTCATATCGCATTGCCCTGAGACTATGGATGTGGAAACCTGGCGGCGAAGCTCTGGCATTTTGCGTTTTCCCTTGTGGCGAACAGGTCTATCTCTGGGCGACCCCACTGCTGGAAGTACGGTTGTAGCACTGAGGGATGTATCTCCCACTCGTGCATCTGGTGGCTGTGTCTGCTGAGCAGATCCGCCATCTGGTTGTCCCTGCCCGGGAGGTGTTCCGCCATGAGGAAGATGTTCCTCTGAATGGCCCACTTCCACATGCTTTGCGCTAGATGTGACAACTGTGGAGAGTGTGTCCCTCCCTGCTTCTGTATGTAGTACATGGCAGTCATGTTGTCCGTCCGGATCAACACGACTTTGTTGCACAGATGTACCTTGAACGCCTTCATTGCCATGAAGATTGCCATCAGTTCCAGCAGGTTGATGTGCATCTTCCTTTGCTGTGTCGTCCATAGTCCCTGCACTGTGTAATGGAGGACATGCGCTCCCCAGCCCAGGAGAGATGCGTCCGTTGTCAGCACGATTTATGGTACAGGCTCTTGGAACGGTCGTCCCCTGCAAAGGTTTTTTGGGTTCCACCAATGCAGAGAGTGGTATGCACGACCGGTCACCAACACTAGGTCTTTTAACTGTCCTTGAGCCTGGTTCCACTGCTGTGCTAAGCATTCTTGAAGCGGACGCATGTGTAGCCTCGCGTGAGGAACTATGAAGATGCAGGAGGCCATCATGCCTATCAACTGTATAAACACCCATGCTGGGAGCAAGTGTTGGGGTCTGAATTTTTGAATCAGCAACAGAATACTTCTGATTCTTGCCGAGTTTGGCTGTGCTTTTGCTACCATAGTGTCTATCGTCGCTCCTAGGTACTGTTGTACGTGAGCAGGTTGGAGATAAGACTTTGCGTAGTTTAATGAGAATCAGAGGCTGTGCAGGAGGTGAATAGTGTGCGACATGTGGCTGGCACAATGCTGGACCGACTTTGCCTGGATGAGCCAGTCGTCCAGATAGGGGTAGACGTGGACATGGTTTCTCCTCAGGTGCGCCGCTACTGTCACTAGGCACTTGGTAAACACTCTGGGGGCTATTGTCACCCCGAAAGGTAGTACCTTGCACTGGTAGTGCCGATTTTGTATGGTAAACCTGAGATACTTCCTGTGTGCAGGATGTATTGGTATGTGGAAGTACGCGTCTTTTAGGTCTAGTGTTGCGAGGAAATCTCCCTGACTGAGCAATGGTAGAACCTGCTGTATAGTGAGCATGTGAAAATGTTCTGACAAGATGTATTGGTTTAGGGGCTTGAGGTCCAGTATTGGCCTGAGAGACCTGTCCTTTTTGGGAATTAATACGTACAGCGAGTATACCCCTGTACCTTGTTCCTGTATAGGGACGAGTTCTATGGCCCCTTTTTGCAGCATGCTGATGACTTCTTGCTGCAATAAGTCTATGTGGGGGGAGGAGCTTCGCGGGCAAGCAAGATGGCCGCATAAGCTCGGAGCTCCGCGGACCCTCCGACCCTCCGCAAATATCCTGGAGGAAATCCTGTTCCACAGCTGTGGATTCCAATTGGCGAATGGTCACGGACGCGGGAACCGCTTTCCGCTTCCAAATCCGACATTTCTAGGCAAAGTTATGTTGTGTTGAACTTTGTGCCAGGGATGCGCCATTGTTCCGTGGGCGGCTGGTGATCGAGACGACGCGAAGCATGACTGATATGCGAAGCGAGCATCTCCTGTTCCTGCTGGCGGAGTGTACGTAGCTGCGGAGTTGCCTATTGCTGACTTGGCCCTCGTGGAAGCTACACCTCGTGCCTACACCTCGTGCCTACTGTGTCCTCGCTGTGTCGCCCTTTGTTCTCTCCGAACCCATCATGGCCGGCAGGGGTGACCCCGACAGAACGGCGAACCGGGCTAGCAGAAAGACAATCCAACCCCAGACAAATAAGATTGACCGATATGCCCAACAAAGGATCTCGCCTTCTGTAGTGGCTCAATCTAAGGACTGCGTACGCACGGGCTCGCCCGAAGGGTCGGAGCCCACTTTAAGGGACATCATGGGGGCCATCACAAGCATCAGGACTGAGATGCATAAACAGCACGAGGTCCTGGCACATAAGGTGGACACCCTGGCCATCGACCTCAACCTGATCAGGGCCGACTTGGGCAAAACTAACGATCGAGTAAAATCCCTCGACATCAAGACCTCCAGCCTCACGACTGATGTCTCGGACCTGCAAGCGGAGGTCCGCACCCTGAGGTCGGTTAATGACCAGTTCTCAAGACGGCTGGAGGACTTTGAAGGACGTGCCAGGCGGCAGAACGTGCGCATTATTGGAATACCGGAGGGTGCGGAGGAAGCGGCTGTCGATCTCTTTGTGGAGGACTTGGTCAAGACCCATCTCGCACCAGCCACTTCTTCTCGGTGGAACGGGCCCACAGAATACCTGGCGGCCCTCCTTAGACGGGTGTCGCGCCGAGACCCATCATCGCCCGACTAATCAATTTCAGGGATCGGGACGTGATTCTTCAGGCTTCGAGGCGGCATGGGCCTCTTAAGTTCCAGAATGCTGATGTGAACTTCTACCCGGACTTCACCAGGGCCGTTCAGAGACAGCGTCAAAGCTTTGCGGGGGTGAAACGGCGCCTCAGGGGCTCAAGTACTCCATGCTGTTCCCCGCTAAACTGCGAGTTGAGCGTGATGGCCGAGCCCTGTTCTTTGACATGCCTGAGTCTGTGAGTGACTGGCTGGACACTTTGCCACACCGCCGAGAAGAACACGAGGAACACTCCGAAGGCGCCTCTGGTGGCCCTGATCTTCAAGAATAGTGCTTCTCGCACTGTCTTTAGCGGTTGGTGTGCCCGTCGCTGTGACTGATAATGCCAAGCTTTTGCACTTTTGCTTATCCTATTTTTACATGGAGGGTGACAGGGGGGGGACTGCGGGAGTTCCTTACTCCTCTAGGGTCTTTTTTGTAGTTAGTTCATGGGGCGACAGGCACACTGCTGGTTGGGGGGGCTTTTTAGTCTGCTGCAGGGGTGCAGGGTGGGGGGTGGTGTTGGGGATGGTTATGTGTGTTCTCTTTGTTTTCTTCTTCTATCTCTTAGGCAATGGGTCGTATGCTCTGCTCTGTTTCACTTGTCGGTGAGGCTTTTGGGGGTTGGGTGGGACTTGGGACATGATGATGGGGGGTAGGAAATTGCAAGTTCTTTGTTGGAATGTCAATGGCTTGGGTGATCGTATTAAAAGACGGGAGGTATTGCAATTGCTTAAAAGACATATGCCGGATATTGTTCTCTTGCAGGAGATGCATTTAGTTGGGAACACGTGTAGGGCGCTCAATCGGAAGGGCTTTAAAATGGTGGGTCATTCGGGGTTCTCTTCGGGGTCCCGGGGGGCGGGTGTTATGGTGCGTACGTCCCTTCCTTTTGAGATTGACTCCACTATGGTTGACGAGAGGGGGCGGTACGCCGCTCTTGCGGGGCGCTGGGAGGGGCGTGCCCTGACATTGGTTTCGGTTTATGTTCCTCCGGGTTTGCAGAATAACACCTTCCAGGACCTTGGTAGCGCCATTTTGAATCTGCCCACAGGGTTGTTGATTGTGGGGAGTGATTTTAACTCGGTTTGCTCCGGATCCTTGGATAGACATCCGCCTAGAGACCTCCGTGGCGCTCAAATGTGGTTGCCCGCCTTTCTTGAGACACTGGGGTTGGTCGATTGTTGTAGACTCCTGCATCCCACCCAGAGCCAATATTCATTTCATTCTGGCGCTCACGGTAGCCTTTCCAGGATCGATTACGTCCTTACCCTGGCGGCTCACGCACCGACGATCTCCGAGGCCCGCTTTTTGGCGAGGGGCATTTCAGACCATTCCCCGCTGTGGGCTTCATTTGACTTTAATATTGTCATGTCGGAGCAACCTGTGGTGGTCAATCCGTGGTACTTTCGGAACCCCAAGACTCGTGGTCTCCTGGCTAAGGCTATCGACCTTTATTTCACGGAGAATGTGGGGTTGGTAACATCGGCTGCCACTCTGTGGGAGGCTTTTAAAACTGTCTTGCGGGGTGCGGCCTTTACTCTTATAGCGGAGGCCCGTAGACTCAGAGATGCCGACATGGTGCGTATCGAGGCAGAGATCATGGAGTTAGACTCCCGATTAGAGGCGGGTCTCGAGCCTGCCCTGTTGCATAGCCTCTCCCTTAAACAATCGGAGTACCGTGACCTGGCTACTGACGCTGCCCTCGTCCTGGGTAGGGAACAGCAGGGTCGGATTTACGACGTTGGCGATAAGGCCGGGAAGTTGCTGGCCTGGCTTGATAAGAAAGAAAGGGCCAGCCGGGTCGTCCCTGAGATACGGGGAGAGGATGGAGTGTTAGTCACTGACCCGAGCGCCATTGCTGAATCCTTTTCAGATTACTTTCAGGGCGTTTATGCCTCTGTCTCAGATCGGTCTGAGGCCGATTCGGTTGCTTTCCTTTCTGACATCGATCTCCCGTGCTTATCGGACGCGGATCGAGACGATCTAGACAGGGACATATCCGTGGATGAGGTTGCACTTGCAATCCGCTCATTGAGGTCTGGCAAGGCGCCGGGTCCCAACGGCATTCCGGTAGAACTGTATAAGATTAAACCGGATGTGGTTTCCCCACACTTGCGCAATATGTTCCTGGAGGCGCGGGAGAAGGGCCTACTTCCCCCTGACCAGAGGTTGGCCACCATTGTGGTCATCCACAAGGAAGGGAAGCCGAGAGACTTGTGCCGATCGTATCGTCCTATCTCTCTTTTGAACACGGAGCCTAAGATTCTTGCCAAAATGCTCGCCAACCGTTTGATTGGCGTCATCGGCGACTTAGTGCACCCGGACCAGTCGGCCTTTATTCCACACCGCAACACTGCTCTTAACTTGCGTCGACTTCACGGTGCCCTGGCTAGGGCCCATACGCTTGAGGAGCCGGCTCTCCTGGCGTCATTGGATGCCTTGATGGCTTTCGACTCCCTCGAGTGGAGTTACCTGTGGGCAGTGTTGGCGAAGCTCGGTTTTGTCCCGGAATTTGTGGGGTGGGTTAAACTCTTATATGCCGAACCGCTGGCTAACGTGGCCGTCAATGGCCGAGTTTCAGCGACTTTTGCTCTTCAGAGGGGCACCAGGCAGGGCTGCCCTTTGTCGCCCCTCCTGTTCGCACTCGCGCTTGAACCACTTGCGGCCCTGTTGCGGACCCATCCCGACCTACATGGTATCAGATGGGCCCCTGACTTCGAGGACAGAGTCTCTCTATACGCAGACGATAATTTCCTGTACCTCACCTCCCCCTGCAAATCCCTTATTGTGGCCTGTGACGTGTTGCGCCTTTTTGGTCGATACTCTGGCCTGGTCATCAACTGGACCAAGTCGCACTTATACGTTCTGAAAGGGGGAACGCCGCGCCTTCCAAGGGGTTGCGGCATACAGGTGGCGAGCCAGGGCTTCAAGTATCTGGGGATTTATATCTCCACTAATTCAAAAGCGCGCTATGAGCACAATTTGCTTCCCCCTCTTCTCCGCCTCCGGCGTGACGTGGAGGGATGGCGCAAACTCCCGTTCTCCCTGCTTGGGCGCGCGGCGTTGTTTAAAATGATGTCCTTGCCCAGATTCCTCTACGCCCTGCAAAATACCCAGGATCCTGTCCGAGCTCGATACTTCGGCGAGATCGAGAGCCTGCAACGCGCCCTACTCTGGGACGGCCGCCCTCGCATCGCTATCACGAAGCTCACGCTACCGTGGTACGATGGGGGGATAGCGTTACCTGATGTGCGAAGGTATTACTGGGCCTCCCAGTTAGCGGCTATCAACCACGGTCTGTACGGTCCAGAGAATAACCCAGGATACGCCATGGATCGGTGGCTCCTGGGCGGCGGGAACTACTACAGGGCGCTCTACTCGAGGTCTCTCGACAGGCGGATGTCTGGTCCAACGAAAACCGCGATCCATACTTGGAGGGCAATCACCAAAGCCCAGGGATGGAAGGATAGACTGACTAAGTTGACCCCATTGTACGACTCGAACATCCTGGGCAAACTGTGGCCTACCAAGGGCTTTGATAAGTGGGATTTGATTGGCATTTCCAGGGTGGAGGATATGTTGCTGCGTGGCGAGGTTAAGACTTTTGCCCAGTTACAAGCAGAATTCCAGCTGGGTGAGGCGGAATTCTTCCGGTATGCCCAGTTAAGGCACGCATTGCTGTCCGCCAAACCGGAGGAGGGGGCGATTCCTGACAGCTCCCCTTTGGAAGATAGGGTGCTGGACGGCCATATGCCGGACAGCGCCATTTCACTGTCTTATAAAAAACTCATCAATGTCCGTACCGACCTCCTCCTGGGTGTGAGGGACCAGTGGACACGGGATGGGTTAGAAATTGATGATGAAGATTGGCAGAGTGCGGTATCCTCCCCTAAGGAGGTTGCTATCTCTTCCCGTCTCCGACTGGTGCAGCTCAAAATCTTGCACAGAGTTTATGTTACTGGTCCCAGACTTGTGCACATGGGCTACTCCGTCGATGGACTTTGTAGGCGTGGCTGTGGCGCCCTTGCCACTTTCATGCACATCCTGTGGGAATGTCCCGCAATAGCCTCCTACTGGCGACGCGTGCACTCGATTATGAGTGAGGTGACTGGGGTAGCGGTGCATGCGGAAGCCAGGAGATGCCTCCTTAACATTTGGGGTCCGACAGATCACAACGTGGCCCAGACCCAATGGGTGACCCTTGGCAACATGGTAGCTAAACGAGACATCGCGCAGAAGTGGGGAGCTATGGCGGCTCCGAAGGTTGTACAATGGAAGGCCAATATGGATTGGAGTATGTTTCGGGAAAAGACCGTGTATGTTGCCAGGGGTAAACCTAAAAAGGGGCAGAAACTGTGGGGGGCTTGGAATGCATACAGAGGGGACATTTGCGTACCCCCAGACCCCGCCCCGCGGGAGGAACACCTGTCACCGTAGCTTGAGACACCAACTGTAATACTTTATGTTGTTATCCTGGTTTTCCTCCCTTCCCATTCCTAGTAATCCGTTCCGTTGGTCATACCTGTGCTCACTATGCCCTCCTGAGCCCCTCACAACGCCTCACTGCTTTTCACATTCCATTGCCTCTGTCTTTGTGCCAGGTTTGGCGCTCCTTTTCTTTTTCTTTACCTTTTCTATGTTTCTCTTATAAAAAACTTAAAATCAACCTCAATCGTTCTGCTGTACCAATTCTTGCACTTTTGTTTCCCTGATTCGAAACGCTGCCTCGCCTCCGGGATGTCAGGCTGAATAGCTGTGTGCACTGTTTTTGAATAAAGGTTTTAAAAAATAAAAAAATAAAAAATAATAAGTCTATGTGCTCTGCTGACATAGGACGGTGTCTTGGGGGTATGTTGAGTGGAGTGGATGTTTGCTCTAGACAATAGCCCTACTGAATAAGTTGTCTAACCCATCTGTCTGTGGTAATGCTCTCCCAGACTGGCAGGAACTGTTGTAATCGCCCCCCGACCGGTGTTACATGGTCCGGGGGCAGTGACAAGGCGTCACTGTTTAGTATTGGCGAAGGATCTGGTGTTGTTATTCTCCCGTCCTCTGCCTTTGCTGCTGTTGCCACTGTATCCACCTCTATTATTTTTATTGTAGGTGGTTTGTGTGCTCCCTTTATTTTATGGAATTTGTTGTGATGCCTGGCCTCGTGTTGCTCCTCTGTTACTGGAGCGACGAAAGGAACCTCCTCTAAATTGTTGGGACTACAAGGACCCATGGACTTGGCTGTTTCAGTGTCTTTTTTAATCTTTTCTAAGATTGTGTCCACATCAGGACCAAAAAGATAATCTGGGTTCACAGGATGATTTAGTAATGTGGTCTGAATCTCAGATTTGAATCCGGAGATGCGCAACCAAGAATGCCTCCTGAGCATGACGCTTGTGTTGATGGCCCTGGCTGCAGTGTCTGCTGCGTCTAGCGCACACTTCATGGATGCGTTGGATATGAGTTTACCCTCCTGGATTAGCATCTCTGCTCCCTCCTTGTAGGCCTCAGGCAAATGTTGTAGCAGTTGCTCTAGAGTGTCATAATGTGCCCTATCGTATCTGGCTAATAGGGCCTGGGTATTAGAAATCCTCCAGATAGTAGCTGCTTGAGCAGCCACCCTTTTCCCAGAAGCTTCTAGTACTTTAGATTCTTTGACTGGAGGAGGAGCATCACCTGTAGTTTGTGAGTTGGCGCGCTTACGAGCATTTGACACCACCAAAGAGTCTAACAGCAGCTGTCCCTTAATATATGTAGGGTCCACAAGCGCCGGTCTGTATTTCCTTTCAATCCTGGGGTTAATAACCCTTGCCCTAGTGGTTTCCTTGAAAATGTCCCCTGCGTGTTTAAAGACACCCTTTGGCATTGGCAAAGTTTTAACAGATTTCTCTGAAGTGGAGAAAGTGTCAAACAGGAAGTCCTCTTCAACTGGGTCAGCATGCATGTCTACATCATGATTTAGTGCTGCCCTTTCAATTAAAGCGTTGAACGCAGCTGTATCTTCAGTTGGTGAAGTTTTCACAGGATAAGAGGGAGTATCAGAATAGTCTGTGATTCCCCCTGGTCAGCAGGGTCTGTCCAGGCTTGAGTTTGGTCATCCTGATAAGTGTCAGCAGGGTAATGATATTGTTCATCATCATCATACCCCAATATCCTCAGTAGTGGGTGTGGGTGAATATGCCAAAGTGTCCTGGCCATAGTACCTCACAGTCTCAAAAAGGACAGGTGATGTTGCAGAATCCTTTTTCTTTTTGAGTGGAATTTTGTATGATTCCAAAGTATTTTCTGATCTGATTTTCCTCTGATAAATAGTAAGTTTACCAGAGTCAATATGTAACTTGGACTGGTCATCAAATGAGGGCTCTTGGTACATAACGTCCTCTTCCAGAGGATGACTCCTTTTTCCCAATGACACCTGTTTGGGGGTTTAGACCCCAGGTCTATGATCGAGCGCCTTGGGGCGCGCAGTCGGTGGTAGTCCGAATTTTATCGGTGGCATAGCGTCTTTAGACAGACTGACCTTCTTCGGCGCCGGCGTCGATGTAGGCCCGACCGACTTTGCCTTTTCGCCAATAATTTTTTGGGCGTGCGCCGACTTCGGTGCTTGTGGCGTCGGAGGCACTCTTCTGCCTCGACTCGACGTCTTTCGAGGCACTTTTGGCCTTCTACTCTAGGCCTTTGGCAAGCTGTGGTCTGTCGACCTGATGCTTCGGATCGAGACCCTTCCGAGACTCGAGTCCCTTGTTTGTGTCGCTGTCCATCGACATCGACTTCTTCGGTTCGGCGTGCTTGGTTTTAATGGCGGACTTTAGCGCCCCCATCTTCGGTTCGACACTCTTTACTTTCGATCCCGCAGGGTCGTCGACACCTGATTTCTTCGTTGACTCCGATGGGTTCGAGGTTTTCGACTCGAAGACTGTTTTCAGCACTTTCGGTTTTGTTATTGGCTCGATGGCTTTTGGTTTCGGTTTGAGTAGTGGAACCGATGGCTCATGTGATGGTTTCTTAGCCGGGCCTTGATGCGGGGCTATAGAATATTGTTCATGATCTCGGCTAAGGCCTTCTGGCAATGCCTCGACCTGAGCCTTTGAAAGTCTTTGAGTGTCTGTTTCGGGCCCTGTACCCACTGTTGGGCCTGTTTCATCGCTCGAGTCGTCATCAACGGCTCCGATGGGGGATACGTCGTCCCTTACCTCAACGACGTTTTCATATTCGACGTTGTCTTCCTCATAATAGTCGGAGCCATGCTCCGAACCGGGATACGACTGCTGTTCTGGATCCTCTATGTCGACGACCTCATCGTCGTCTTCATCGAAGATGTTAACCGGGTCGGGCGCTGGCTTCGACATCGTTTCCCTCGCTGCGTGTCGGAGTCTAAGCGTCTTCTTCGACCTGATTCGAGCACAAGCTAGACAGTTGTTCTCATCGTGCTCCGGTAAAAAGCACTTGTTGCACACCGGGTGTACATCGAAATGCGGGTACTTAGAATTACAGAGGGGGCATCGTTTGAACGGGCTCTGTTCCATCGACGATCAGGCCTCCGGTGTCGAAAAGGCCACGCGGCTCTCTTCGACGTCCTGCTCAAGAAAACTGGAACAAGAACTCTGCACCGATCGAAACAATACCGACGACCCCGAAGGCCTTTTGGCCTTTAGGAAGTTTCCGAACTTGAGTAAAGAAAAGTACATCTGAACCCAATGGCGGAAAAAAACAATCTGAGGATGGAGAGGATGCCCATGCGCACTGTAGTCCTGGGGAGAAGCCACCTATCTCGTGATACTTCGAATACTCTTCCAGGACAACAGTGTGCAATCATCCGGACCAAACACTAGGCGGCAATCTATGCACAGATATGAATTCAGCAGCCCACATGCCTCGAACACGTTAATATCAGTAATGTTCATTGAATTCTGTGAGAATTTGGTGCAAGCAGTATACAATGAAGTAATAGTTGGCGCAGATGTAGCCATGTTTCTAGACTGATCTTGCTCAGAAGTTCCGCCACTGTTCCCAATTCAAGGTTTGGGATTGTGGCCCTGGGAGAGTAAGGAAGCAATTTTGAGGTTCAGAGGTGGCCAAACCTATTGGGCACAGGATGCCCCTATGAGAAAGACCAAGCTTGAAATATATAAACAGTAGCGTATCCTAGCTCCTCTGCCGGTGATCTACAAGGCTTTGTCAAAGCCATACATGCATGGAGGAAAGAAGAGCCATGCCCTAGTTCTAATTCAAAGAATGACGGCCGGCTTCCGGCATTAGAAGGTGCTAGTTCCAACATGACGGGCCTATGGAACACCATCGACTGTGCCTGATGACACAGACGGGAGAGTGAGGACACAGACCTAGCGTGGCAAGGAAGTGATCCAGGGTGAAAAGTGGTGGGGAGTCCAGATAGGGAAGAAAAGTACCACTTAAGCAAAGGTGACCTTTTTTCCCATAGCAGCTAACAGATGGCCCAGAGAACAAAAGCACATCTTAGCATAGGCCTTGAGCGGTTAGTGAGCAATGATTGTTGGATCTCATTGTGAAAGGTGGGGCATTTACCACCGAAGAAGTTAAAGAACAAGAGTAATGTGGATAAAAGAGTTTTCCACTCTGCGAAGGGTGACACCACACCAGCAGGTGAAGTTGGGGGATTTTTATCAGCACATATCGAGAGCCAGGTGCATGTCAAGATACAACATCAAAGATATTTTAATAGATACTCCATTAGTGCCTCGGTCTAACTGGAATGTGAGGCGGATATGCTTGATATTATGGGTAGGGCTCCTCAGCTGTCTGAGGAAGAAGATATTAGATAAGTCATTGTAGAGCTACTGGAAACAGGAGTGATGGACCTTCTTGCTGTCATGGGGTTAGAAGTTCATAATGTACTCTACTACCAATGAGAGGTCCTGAAAGAAGAAACATGTGGCTAAAACTGTACTAGTGTAGTTGTGAGGCTCTACAACAGCCAGAGGTGTTAACATACAAAAAGGGTTGTTTGGTCACCCTGCCAGAGCTGAACAATGCAGAACAAAGGGAGAGATTTCCAAGCCATTACGAAGGAACAATTAAAAGTGGGACATGAGGTCTGGTTTTGGTTCCCAGACAAACTCAAATTTCTGTGTGAGGAGAAGAGCTCCATCTCCATGGTCCAGCAGGCTGCAAGGAAGCTGAATATCAATCTCTGAAAGTTTAACAAGCAATAAGAGGTATTGGAAGATTCAACCAGATTCACTGGGGATGAATTATTTGGTGCTTCTGACTGTAGACTGTATACCTTTCAAGGAGTTGTTTCGGCTTTCTTCCTACATTACACTGATTTCTCTTTCACTTTTGCATTTGTTTTATAGAGGTATAATGTTGAGCACACTAAGTGAATTGTTGAAAGGATATTATTAATGTTTGCACACTGAAATTTGCTTTCTCACAAGGGGTTAATTTGCAGGGACTTTGTCATCTTCTCATTTTAACTGCTTACATTTTATGTCTAATGAACACCATTTGCAACTAAAATAAAGTACATAGTTAAAGATAAATGTGGACACTTTTAGGTGATTTGATTTTACCTCTAAAATAGAAAATATAGTGTTAAGAGTTTTAACTCTTATTAACATTTTTGCTGACTGTGAAACTGTACATTTCATTCTGTTGTGTGCCTTTAATATTGTTGTAATTCAAATTCTGTGATAGCTAAAGCAAGGCTATAAAGATTGAATGATTTGTTAAAACCGGAGGCTATCATCCTCACTTCTGGCCACACCCATACATTCTCCAACTTTCTGATACATTGTAAATTCTCTCATAATCCTTTTCTCACATAACAACTGGCAGTCCTCTTTATAGAAGAGACGAGGATACAAAGAGAATGGGCCGTGTAATACAGTCCCTGACATGCATAGTGATCAACTTGCAATGAAGTCCAGGATTTACATTCCTTTACTCTCCACTTGACACATTGCAGCAACCAAATTGTAACCCTCAATACTCAAATTCTTAAAGGTGACGGAGAAAATGACTAACATCAATTCTCTTTTTTGGGACTAATCAATAATGTATTTGTGGTTTCAACTCTAGGGTTAGACATACAAAAGTGCAGAACAGTAAAAATTAAAACATGGTGACAGTCAATGCAGATATAACAAAAAACTGGCATGTAGATTACAATTAACATATATTACCACTGAAAAACCAAATGATACTCAAATACTCAAATTGTTCGCAGTTTGTCCAACTAGGGGCCTTTTTTAGCCTCTGTATCAAGACGCATACCATTTGAAAAGAGCCTTGGCACATGGCCCAAAAATGGTACTTTATAATTATGAAGCCCGAGTAGCTGCAGCCTAAATCTGCTGCAAGATTCCAGTCACAGCCTATTACTAGTATCTTAACTCACACTCACCCAGGAGTAAAAGGAGAATATCATGAACATTCTACTGCTTGATTAACTAGTCCAGGTTTTTAACCCCTGAAAACAAGACAGATAACATTTGTCCTGAAAAACAATGGCCATGTAGGGTTCGAGAATTATACCTTAGCACCCCCCAGATAACCGATACGACAAAGAGGAGCTACTCAGCCTTCGTAACAAATACTTAAAGGTATGTGAGCACAGTATTGATCTCAGTATAGGTAGTCCTACTTATCCCTGCGAACACTGTGGCTTCATCTTTAATAAGCATCCTAAAACAAGTACGCCCAACGACAACGTTCAACCAGAGCACAGTAGGAAAATCAGTGGTGCACTGCTTAACTGTCGCTCCCTCAAAAAGCACAAACTAGAAGTATACGACCTCATCACAGACAACAAATGGGACATACTATGCCTCACGGAAACTTGGCTGGACGAAGACTCAGACCCTGAAGTCAGGGAGGCCCTTCCCCCTGGATATGCAATTTGCAGGCAGGATAGACCTAAGGGAAGGGGAGGTGGCATCGCCATTATCTATAGAGTAAATATGACATGCTCCCTCGAACCTGCAAATATATCAGATAGCGAAACTGGAGCATTCTCCATCGATATCGACAAAAATACGGTAATTAAAGGCCTACTAATCTATAGACCCCCGGGAGGTAGCAGAAACTTTGCGGATAGTCTCATCCAGAACGTTACCCCATTGGCTATGAGATACAGGAAGTTCCTAGTACTAGGGGATCTTAATCTCCACTTTGAAGACCTCAATAATTCAGCTGCTCAAGAATTGTGCCAAGAGCTGCAAACCTTACAATTAGGAACAGCCTCCCTCCTCCCCACCCATCGTCAGGGGCACCTACTTGACCCCATTTTCAACAATTTGGAGGATCTGAAGCAGGACCTTCCCATTCCTTTGCTGTGGACCGACCACTTCCTTGTCCCCTTTCACTTCCTAATCCAGACTCATCATAAAAAAACCTACCATAGCGCCAATAAACAACAGAGGAAATGGGCCCGTTTCTCCATGGACTCTTTCGAACATCACTTCCTATTAAACGGTTCTCCCATTGACCTAGGAGTAGAGGTTGACAGGGCTTGTACGGCTTTGGACGGAAACATCACTAAAGCCCTGGACATCACTGCCCCTTGGGCCAATAAGGGCCCGGAGCGACAAACTAAAACTGCACCTTGGTTCAGCATAGCTCTTAAAGAAACCAAGGCAGCCTGTAAGAGGCTCGAACGCGCCTGGAGAAAGAACTATTCACCAGAGGCTAGAGATGTGTACAAAGCTAGCTTAAAAGAATATCACCTCCAAATCAGGAAAACCAAAGCGATCTTCTACGCTGATCGAATAGATAGTGCTAACTGCTCATCCAAGGAACTCTTTAGGATCTATAAAGAGATCACTACACCCCCCCCCTCCTCAGAGCAGGCTGACACCTCAGCACAATCTTGTAACGCCATCGCGGAATTTTTTTACAAAAAAGTACGCGACATTTACACCAGTTTCCCTGAGGATGCCAGAACGGGCTCCAACCTTCTTCCTCCTCAGGAAGAAGCGACTTGGGAGGCAAAGATCGAAGACTGCCTCACAGTATTCCAGGTTCCGACGGAGGACCTCCTGACAGCCATGGCTAAAGGAATCAAATCAGGCTCCCCTCACGATCCGGCCCCTGCCAAATTCCTGGCCAGTGCCATGAGTCTTCTGGCACCCTATGTTGGCCATATATTGTCTATCTCTTTTAACACTGGCAAGGTCCCTCATGGGTGGAAACAGGCAGTCGTGCTACCTCTTAAGAAAAAACCCCACATCAGTGCGTCCCAGCTTAGCAACCTGCGCCCCATTTCGCTTTTACCCTTCTTTTCTAAACTGGCGGAAAAGCTGGTCAACCAACAACTCTCAGCACGCATAGAGTCCAGAGGCCTCCTGCATACTAACCAATCGGGCTTCCGGGCCCGCCATTCTACAGAATCAGCCCTCCTTTTTTCGACTGAGGCACTGAGGAAGCACGTGGACGCCGGGCATGTGGCGGCACTAGTGCTCCTGGACCTCAGCGCAGCTTTCGACACTGTGGCACATCATACGTTGCTACAGTGTCTGAAGAAAGGAGGAGTGACAGGCATGGCCTGGTTATGGCTGGAATCTTTTCTTACCAACCGTAGCTTCTCGGTGCAGCAAGGAGGAGCTCGATCCGACACCTTTGACCTCGGTCAAGGAGTGCCGCAGGGATCAATCCTCAGTCCAACACTTTTTAATTTATATGTCACCCCCGTGGCCACTACTGCGGAACGCTATGGGGTGGAAGTAGTAACATACGCAGACGACACCCAGCTGGTGGTCGCTCTGACACAACCTGCTGAACAAGCCGCCGCGAACTTCTCAGCATGCCTCCAGGAGATGGCTGGATGGATGGCGAAGAATTGCCTCCGTCTTAACGGTGACAAGACTGAGGTGCTGATCGTGGGAAAACCCCCCTCAGTCTGGTCATCTGCCTGGTGGCCGCAGACCTTGGGGCCCCTCCCTACCCCCAGTGATCAGGTCAAGAATCTTGGAGTATGGGTGGACTCAAAGCTTGACTACGACTACCACACCAGACGGGTAGCTGGTACTTGCTTTTCGATTCTACGGAAACTCCGCAAAACCATCGACTTGCTCCCAGAATCCTCAAGGAAGACCCTGGTCCATGCTCTTGTTACGTCAAGATTGGACTACGGCAATGCCCTGTATCTAGGTGCCAACGCCTCTAGTCGGCGGCGACTGCAGACCATCCAGAATGCTGCCGCTCGCCTGGTCCTCCGGCTGCCCAGAAGAGCCGCCTCAAAAAAATCCCTACAAACATTACATTGGCTCCCGATCAATGAAAGGATCGACTTCAAGGCCCTTTGTATTGGCCACAGGATCGTACATGGCAAGGGCCCGGCCTTCCTTCGGAACCTGCTATGCCCCTATACGCCTACCCGTCAACTCCGCTCATTAGGAGCAGGCCTTCTCGCTGTCCCCAGACACAAGAAAGCCAGAATGGGAGGCAGATCCTTTCGTACTTTGGCGGCACACAAATGGAACTCTCTCCCCCTGAGCTTAAGAGTTGAAACTTCGGAGCTCATCTTCCGCAGGAAACTGAAAACATTCCTCTTTCCTAAAGACTAAGCCCGTATTGTTCTGACTGACGGAGCAACTGACTCTTCGGACAGCGCGGGGACACACTGACAGTGTAACCAGGCGCTATACAAATTCAGAAATAATAATAATAATAATAATGAGGCCAAAGAAGAGTTATTGGAAAAAGTGCCCTTTTTGATACTGTGGTATTGGGACAAGACTCATCCTTCTAACTAGTCAGGACAAAAGCCAACATGACTTCTAAAGCAAGCACTTCCAAAGTCAATAGATGTAATACTTTGCTACATCTGCGTGAAGATCATGAAGATCATGAAGTGAAATGAAGTGAAGTAGTGTGGCTCACTGGTTAGAGGCGGCAGACCCGAGAGCAGAGGACGGCCCGGGACCAGGGTTCGATTCCCGGCGCGGCAGGTTTCTGGACCAGGGTCAGCGGACTCGATAATTCTCTCACCTCGGTGCCCACTCTGATCAGCGATCACACTCGGCAACTCTGGGCATTAGCTTGCCTCATCTTCACTAACGGCCCCCCAGACCGCCGGGGATGCCTGGTCTCACCCTGGAGATACCCATTAAGGGACCATCTCTCAGGGAAGCCAGGAAGGGTTTCGCAGCGGTCGAAGCGCCAGGACGCCTACGGGTAGCAGTGCGCTATATAAATGCCTACACAATGACTTTTGCAATCATTATGTAGGGTACTCCATTATTTAAAATAAAAAAGCTAACTGAGATATACTTTGCAGTAAAACAGTGTTCTACTCCTCTACTCCTCTGGAATGCCATTATGCATACAAAAACCTTTGGAGTTAAACATATCTGCATACATTTTTTTCCGATTGGCTGGGTTCCATTAAAAATAACTTGCTTTGTGGTTACAATTATCTTGCAATAGGCCAAAAAGAAATCACAGGGATGACGATATGCTGACAAACTTTGTGTAAAGGGTGAAAATTGAGAAATATAAAAAACTAGAAAGTAAAAAATCCCTATTGACAATACTAGTAAATATACACTATTTATACTAGTGAGTGTTATTTAATAAGTAGTGATACATTTCTCCCTTTAATCACCTTACAGTTTCTTCCATATATATATATATATATATACACACACCCACACATATCAAAGCCATAATTCATAAAGTGCATATTAAGGTTTACACAATAATAAGGTATTAGAGAAATATGATTTATGTATTTACCTATACAAAATTTAAATATGGAAAAATATAATTTCCTAAGTTGCTCTAACTAATGATAATGAACACAAAAACATGAACAAGGTTGCATCTTGAGCACATAACTTTAAAGAATAGCAAAAAGAAACATAAAAAACATGTCTGAGGAGCAGACACTGTAAATTGTGACCATTACCTCAGCAATGGTTGCAGAACCTCGTGGGATGACTGATCTTCTCGTTTATGTATAAAAATTGAGAGTTTTCCATCCACTGCCTCACTTTCTTCTCCTAAATCTTTGTCACCTTTTAGGGAATTTTTGGGACTTGATTTAGATAAAGCTGTATCAGGTTCAGAAGCAGTTGGAGATAAAACGGTCTGACACCCTTTAGCCAAGAAGAAAGCATGATAATGATGTTAGTAAAAAACAACAACGAAATTAACACACCTTAATGGCTGCGTAACAGAACCAACTTGTTATCAAAGTTTTATCAATTCAAAAGATTTTATTGGAGACATAATAAACATCAAAACTACAGTACATGGTTAAGCGTAGAAATACATGGTAGATGAAAGTCATTAAGTAACGTTGCATTGCATAGATTAAGTGTCAGTTAGAGATACATTCCTATTTGACTTATAAAGAGATTGAGTTTGAGTGCCTCATAGTAATAAGCAAGGGTTAAGGTACGAAAATAAAAAAAGAACAAACAAGTTCCTTCCCTTATGTAACACCTTATCTGGTAGAGACTACATTTAAACAAATTAACAAAAAAGGGAGGTAGAGTAACGATGTAGGATTCTTACTCCACAGGCTTAGTTACATAAACAAGGGGAATCCTACTGACAGTGTTTAAGGGAAGTGTTACCCACGGTGATGTGGGAGCACTTCGTGTTTTTTAAAATACCCCTCACACACTAAAAGGCCCCTTGGTGTCATGCTTCATCATAGGGGTCTTCGCACCCCTCTAGCGCGATGCGGCGTGCTACGACCTACGACTACGTGGGAGCAGTTATAGAAATGACTATGTGTGGTGCGTGAGGTGCAAGTGATAGGGATACTTATGTGAGTGGTGGGATTTAGTGAAGAGTTAAAAAGATACCTGGCTCGTGGGTGTATTGGAAAAAACTTTATTCACAACCCCAGGCTGGTACTACTAAAAGAAGTGAAGTGCGAGGTTTGATCTGTCGTGTTAATGGACAGTACCTCATGTGTGCGTCAACATGTTTCGGAGCATGTGCTCCTTCTTCAGGACGGGGGCACAACTTCCCCACCTTACTCACGTTTCACTAGTTTGTAACTAAAAAGTTTTTGTATAAGTAACAAAAAGTGAGAAAAAATTATTTATGTGTATAAAAATATAGGCTATAATGTTCAATCCAATTTGCATGACCTGAGAAAAGAAAAAGAAAAATGGAGATGGTCATGAGTAGCTCAGACAGGTGCAGTCACCTGGAACAGACCATTTGCTCAATTGGCCCTGTAAAAGAAAGACTGACAAGACATACAACATAGAAAACACACACTTTGTCTCTCAAATGAATCTAAAAGAAGTGTTGGTCATACTTAATAGGTATAGCTTGCTTGCTTCATGAGCACTCTAGAACGTCTGGGGGGTGATTGCTATTTGTGCAATTGGGATACAAGGTCATTTCCCATGTGGAAACTGCAGTAGCTGCCACCTAACCCGAAAGAGTAGTGTACAGACATTCAGAAATGGCACCACTTGGGAACAGCGTCAATTTATGAATTGCAACACCAAGAACGTCGTCTATTTGATCACATGCCCCTGTGGTTGGAATACGTGGGTATGACCACCAGAGCTGTGAAAACACGAATAAACAAGCATAAGAGCAATGTGCGCTGCAAAAAAGTACGACTAAAATGGCGACACACTACCGCGAAACACAACACTGTGTAAATGATCTAAGATGGACAATCATTGAACAACTGCCATCAGAAGCAGGCTTATTTAAAAAAGAACAAAGGTGGGTGTTCCGTCTGGGTACCCACTGTCTGGGTACCCACTGTAGGAGAGTAGGGTCTGCAATTCTATGGCCACCCCAGATTTTTGCTTTTTGCTTCACTGGTTTACGACTTTCCCTGACTGTGGGCCTGCTAATCAGACCGACAGCCTAGCTGTTCTCTCTCTAAATTGACATCCATGTACTTTAAGTGCATTTACCAATTGGTATTGGGTCACTCTTGTAAGTCCTTGTACAGTGTACCATAGGTACCCAGGGCATAAGTGAACCCAAGGCCTACCAGGGGCTGCAGCATGTATTATGCCACCCCTGGCTGGCCATCTAAATCTGACAAAACTGGCTGATCAATCAGATGGGGCAAGGTGGTGTAATCACCCTTTGCTTTAGATATAGTATACCTATATCTAAACCTAAAATGGACACATATACTCCTATAAGTCACTCCTATGGCAGGCCTTAACAATCCTGGAGGCAGAGTGCTTAGAATTATGTGAGATAGTGCTCTGGCATGAGCTGAGCCTGTCTACAGCTTTCGGAACCAAGTCCTTTAGCTGTTTCCATGATAACGCGTACCATATACTCTTAAGTGCATTATAACCTCGCGGTTATTGATAACTTTGGCATAGCATTATCAAAACATGTCGAGTAAGGTGTCATACAAATTGGAATACTACCCCCTCGCCAATTCTGGCGACGGGGGTAGCATTCCACCCTTCTAGAGGGACACGACATGTACCTAACTGTGAACCCCGGTTAAAGTTAACTAGAGCCTCAGCATCACAAAATGGATGCTGCCACCACAGACACAAGTCTAACCTCCTGCTGCTGGGAGTCCTTCCAGCGAGGGAGGCATGGACAAAGGGCTTCCTGCCTTGGGAGGTGCTAGCACCACCCCAGACAGGATTTTGTGTATTAGGTAGGACAGGGCTGAAAGGAATGAGACATGCCTGGGGCACACAAGGTGTCCTGTGTATACAAGGGTTCAAACCAGTTGCTGGGGCACTCCAGCCCCAGCTCTGGCGCGACACCGGACAAAGGATAGGGGGTGTAACCACCCCCCTTCCTGGTCCCACCCATAGGAGGGACCTAGTGATAGTACAGCCCCCTTTAGCAGGATAAAGGTAAGAGCTGGTCCCATTCCAAATCAGATTAATCCTGAACTGAAATTCTACAAGAAGAAACTCTGGACTTCGACTTTCTACACAGAAGACTGAAGAAATCTCCCTTGTGGGCCAGAAGTGTCCACCCTGCATAAGCAGGCACCATCAAGCGTCCAGCGGCTTCACTCTGTCATCTTCCCTCGAGGATGCAGACTTCAGAGCCCGACGAGACCCGGATTCCCAGACCTCTCCGACCTCAACTTACATCTGCAGCACAGCTGAGATCAGTGGGTGCGACGAGACACGTGGGACCGGCCATCATGGAGAAACTGCACTTCGCTTCCAGCACGACTTCTGAGGTAACCTCGAAGTGCTTTGGGGATTGAGAAGCTCCAGCCCCGAGCAGCTCCTGCACCGAAGACCAGCCCTCCAGCATCCACGAGATCTGCGTGGGGCCCTTCAGCCTGTTTGCTGCTAAACGCGTTGCCTGGTCACTTGCCAGCTGGCTATTGGCCTCCTAGACGACGATCCACGACATCAACACCGCTGGTTTGGTTGCTCCAGACTGGCCCTTGCTTCCCTGCAAAGGAGAAGCACCCCGGACCCTCCTGGTCCGCACCAGACGTCTTTTCCACTCACCGCGTGGGTTGCCTTTGCCAAGGCCTGTTGATGCCGAATCCGGAACCAACACCGCCGACAGCGAGAGCCTGCGTGGGACAGCTCGTGCCTCCATCCTGGTCGTTGAAGACACCTCCTGGTCCACGTGGCTGCAGAGTCAAGCGCCCACTCTTCACCTGATCGCGACAACAGCATTTGGTTCCTTCCTGGTTCCACTCCAGTCACTGGCTAGTGACTTTGAACATTGTCCCCTCTGCTTTCAGGTCTTCGGCATCTCTGATCCACCCTTGGATCACACCGGATATCTTCCTCCTGGTCGCCTGCAGCATCTTTTCTTTCAGGCTCCATAGACTTCAACGCAGAAACCCGACACGACTTCGCACCTATGCACCCGCAGCCCGTGGGTGAGGTAACAAGAGCATTGCGGTGCTCAAGGGTAGATTGACTCTCCTAGTGTCCAATTTCACAGTCGTTTTAGTCCTAACTAGTCAGGATTGTCCGTACTCACCTTTTTCTTGAACTGCACTGTACATAGACGTTGTTACGCATCTCGCACGCAGAAACCCGACACGACTTCGCACCTATGCACCCGCAGCCCGTGGGTGAGGTAACAAGAGCATTGCGGTGCTCAAGGGTAGATTGACTCTCCTAGTGTCCAATTTCACAGTCGTTTTAGTCCTAACTAGTCAGGATTGTCCGTACTCACCTTTTTCTTGAACTGCACTGTACATAGACGTTGTTACGCATCTCGCGTGTGAGTTCACACTCTGCACACGCGTTCCGTGGGCCTCCTATTACTTACCTAAAGTTAAGATAGTGTAGCCCGAGCGAACTTACAGCCTCTGGACAGCTCCATTCCTTCTATCGACTTCCTTATACCACTTGTTTAGTATATGGTTTGTTGCGCCCCTAGGGCAACATTGTAACTCGTGCAACTTAACGTATTTTTCTTAAGAGTCTTGTCATGTGCCTAGCCCTCTGATCTCAAAGAGTTCAGAGGTGTTTGTTAGTTAATAAATATCTTGTTTATTTTCATAACTACCGGTGTGGTGTCCTTTCATTTGTTATTCAAGGGGTTATATGTGGTAAAACAGCTGGCTTCACATGCCAAAAGAGTTTAGCCTAAGACTGCTTTGTCCATGCTACCATTAGGATAGCTGGTCTATAAGGTTGACTTACAACCAATCACCATAAGGGTTGTTTGGGCTGATACAAGGTTGTCACTAGAATTAGTGAACATCATATATCAGGCCAACTTCTCACACCCACATCCTGGAACTAAATGATGACGTCCCTTGGGGACAGCTGTCTCATTAATAGTTATAATCACCACCTTTAGAATATCTCTACTTCCATTAATGTACTAAGGATATTAGAGAAATGATGCCATTAAAACGCCCCTGAAACTGGCGATGGATATAATTTTTCTGTTGTATCTTAACAATAATGCCTTTTATTCATACCTCTATGGCTCTACCTAAACATATATGTTTGGCAAATACTTGAGTATATACATTCAAAACCTCTCCCTCAGCTCCCACAGCAAACTTGTAATTGCTTCTGTGTTAAAAAACATGCAGCTCGAATACTCTTGTGAAAGCACGCATGCGCTTGGAATCGTGTCTATCCGTCTCGCATGCGCGTTGCAGAATACAGAAACTGAGCATGCGCGAGTAGAGAAAGACTACTGGCGCTTGCGCACGAACACGGGGCAAACAAGAGATCACGCTTTACCGGACCTGCCTTAAAAGGACCTACAATTATCTTTGGGCACATCATCACATCTGCTTGAGTTAATAAGGCGGAACCACCAATTTGGAATACCGGGTATAAATACCACACTCGGCATACTTTCTAATTCATTCCGGCGGAGCAGCGTGTGGGGTAAGACGGAGGACAACTCATCCCGAGTTTGTGAGTATAGAGTTTGCAACACAAGCATTCCATATGACTAAGTAAGTAAGAAATGATTTCAAAACACAGATTATTTCTCTACTTAGATTGCACAAATAGCAATCACCCCCAGAAGTTCTAGAGTGCTCATGAAGCAAGCAAGCTATACCTATTAAGTATGACCAAAACTTCCTTTATATTCATTTGAGAGACAAAGTGTGTGTTTTCTATGTTGTATGTCTTGTCAGTCTTTCTTTTACAGGGCCATTTGAGCAAATGGTCTGTTCCAGGTGACTGCACCTGTCTGAGCTACTCATGACCATCTCCATTTTTCTTTTTCTTTTCTCAGGTCATGCAAATTGCATTGAACTTGAGCAAAACCGCTGAAGGCACATTATAGCCTATATTTTTATACACATAAATAATTTTTTCTCACTTTTTGTTACTTATACAAAAACTTTTTAGTTACAAACTAGTGAAACGTGAGTAAGGTGGGGAAGTTGTGCCCCCGTCCTGAAGAAGGAGCACATGCTCCGAAACATGTCGACACACACATGAGGTACTGTCCATTAACACGACAGATCAAACCTCGCACTTCACTTCTTTTAGTAGTACCAGCCTGGGGTTGTGAATAAAGTTTTTTCCAATACACCCACGAGCCAGGTATCTTTTTAACTCTTCACTAAATCCCACCACTCACATAAGTATCCCTATCACTTGCACCTCACGCACCACACATAGTCATTTCTATAAGTGCTCCCACGTAGTCGTAGGTCGTAGCACGCCGCATCCCGCTAGAGGGGTGCAAAGACCCCTATGATGAAGCATGACACCAAGAGGCCTTTTTGTGTGTGAGGGGTATTTTAAAAAACACTAAGAGACTAAATCTAGCCACAGATCCCCTACTGTTGAATTTGCAAAACGTCAGACCGGATCCGGTACATTATTTGTGAGCAGTATCCTTGCATGCCGGTAGTTTGTGTCGTTCGGCTCTGGGTGCATCGTCAGCATCGTTTGCACTGGAAACGTACGCAGCACCTACACATGCACCACCTAGGCACGCTGATATCAGTTTCTTTTCATGACTTTCCACAACAGAAGCGCAGAGCCATGAAGAAAACGGACCACTGATGTGGAAAAGTATGGCCCTGAAAGGGAACAGCTCTGTCCCTAGAAATGTGTTCGCAGTGCAGGACGTATGGGTGGGTCATAAGGAATCTGCAGCTAGGTATAGTCTACCAAATAAGGCATTACCGAAGGTAAGTAACTTCTTCATCTGATATAAACTTCTAGCCACATATTCCTTACCTTTGAATAGATACCCAAGCAATACCACCTTAACTAACAATTTCAAACAAGGAAGTCCTGCAGGACTGAGCGGGCAAAGAGCCCATCCCTACAGACCTGACTGTCCAGACAGTAATGTTTGCTGAACATGTGCACGGAAGCCCATGCTGCTGCCTGGCAGAGTTCCAGGACTGGAACTCTGCGAACTAACGCAGTGGTCGCAGGTTTAGCTCTGGTGGAATGAGCTCTCAAACCTTCAGGAGGTTACTTCTTGGCCAATACGCTGCAGATTTCAATGCAAAGCATAACCCATCTGGAGATGGTCCACTTCCACAAAGCCTGGACTTTCTTCACAACAACGTACCCCACAAAGACTTGGTTGTCCTCCTGGATCTCTTGTGTGCTGTCAAGGTAGAACGACAATGCTCCTTTTGGGTCCAGATGGTGGAGTGGCTCTGCTTCTTTAGAGGGATGAGGAGAAGCATAAGGTAGGCATAGGCAGAGGGATGGATTGGCCTACGTGGAATTGGGTAACCACTTTCGGTAGAAAGGAGGCCCTTGTGAGAAGCACCAGTTTGTCCGGATAGACTGATAAGTAAGGCGGCGTAGATGACAAGGCCTGAAGATCACTTTCCCTATGGGCAGATGCTACAAGGAAGGTTCATCAGAAGCCTGAGGGAAAAATTATGGAGAGGCTCGAAAGGAGCACGCATCAAGAAAGGTAACAGAAAGAGCAGACAGATATCCCTTAAGAGTGCCCAAAGAAGAGCCTTGCTAGGCAAGGGAAAGACTGAAGAGAAAAACTTCAATAACGGGGGCAGAAATGGGATCAATGTCTTTCTGCACGCCATGCCACAAATTTTTACTGACAGGTGTATACCGTCTTGGTGGAGGGACGCATGACTGCCAAATGGCACCACTCAATCTCCATGCAAGAAGGCAGATACTGGACAGGTTCGGGTGAAGGACTCTCCTCTGCTGCTGCAACAGAAGATCTTCCTAAAGGGGCAGCCGGATCGATGGCCATACTCAGTAGCTCAGAATACCAGACAGCCTGTACCCAATCCGGAGCAACAAGGATGTCTTGGGCCCAATCGTTCTTGATCTTCTTGAGAACTCCGGGAAGAAGTGATATGGGCGGAAAGGCGAATAAGAGGCCTGTGCTCCAATTGAGCTGAAAAGCATCTCCGAGAGGGAGCTGAGTTGGAAACTCCAACGCGCAAAAGTGTTCACACTGCACATTCTCGGCAGAGGTAAACAGATCTAACCAAGGCTCTCCCCACTGTTGAAAGAGATCGTGCACCACCTCCGGTTGGAGATGCCACTTGTGATCCGCTAGGTATTGACGGCTGAGTCTGTCCACTCTGGCGTTTAGAGAGCCTGGCAGATGTTGAACCAGGCTTTCAATGCCAGTGGGATTGCACAAAGCTCTAGCAGGTTGATGTGGAGTCCAGATTTCGCTGGGACCATATTCGGCTGGGACCAGAGTCCTCTGACAGCCACCTCTGCCAGATGGCCGCCCCATCCCAGGAGTGACGCATCAGTCACTACTGTGAGATCTGGTTGGGGAAGGGAGAGTGGTCAGCCTGTGACCCTATCGCAGTTCTTGAGCCACCTCTGCAGATCTTTCACAGTACCCTTTGAGATCTGGACCATTTCGGAAAGGTTAACCTGATGCTGTGACCATTGAAACATAAGGTTCTACTGCAGAGCCCACATATGCCATCAGGCATGAGTTACTAGTACGATGCAGGAGGCCATAAGTCCCAACAGCCTCAGAGTCTGCCACAATAAAATCCGGGATAGTTTAAAACATCGGTCTCATAGCCTGAATATCCTGGGCTCACCACTCTGGAGGATAAGCCCGAAACTACACTGTGTCCAGAGTAGCTGCAATGAAAGGGATCCTCTGAGAGGGAGTAAGGTGTGACTTCGGAATGTTGATAATGAGCCCTAGAGGGCAGAAGGTTTGCTGTATTCTGGAGATGCGAGACAACAGCCTGGGGTGAGAACACCTTCAACAGACAGACGTCGAGATAGGGGAAGACTGCCACTCCTGATCTCTGCAGATGAGCAGCAACCGCTGCCATCACCTAAGTGAACAGCTGAGGGGTGCTGGTAAGGCCAAGAGCATGGTGAACTGTAGGTGCTCGTAGCTCACCGTGAACTGCAAGTAATACTGGTGGGCAGGCAGGACGGGAATGTGGAAATAGGCACCCTGCAAGTCCAACCCTACCATCTAGTCTCCTGGGTAAAGGGAAGACAGGACCGGAGCTAACATGAGCGTTTCGAATTTCTTATTTTGAGGAAGTAGTTGAGGGCCTGCAGGTCCAGGATAAGACGAGGACCTCCGCCCTTTTGGGGTCTCGAATGTAGCGGGAATAGCAACCACAACCTATTCCTGGCATTAGTACCATCTCTATGGCTCCCTTGGCCAAGAGAGCTGTGACTTAATTGCGGAGAAGAGATAGAGGATCCTCCGTCAGCCGATCGAGAGATTGAGGCATGGAGGGGGGAGGAGTTGCCACAAAGGAGGAGTAGTCCCTTCGGACGATTTGCAAAACCCACCTGTCCGATATGAGGGACTGCCAGTGGGGTAGGTGGCGGCGATTCCTGCCGCAAATTGCATACCCATGCTGATAATGGTGCAGAATATGAAGGTTAGGAGGCTGCAGATGCTAGGGTGGGTGGGGGAGGCAGTGGCGAAGGCTGACCAGACCTCTGGCTGCCAGGCCCATGAGGTCTGTGGGTACTGCGCTCTTGCCATGCAGAGGTTGGGGAGCATGCACGGCTTGGTCGCTGGGAGGGAACTTGTGCAGCTGAAAGCCCCTTCTGTAGCCATAAAAAGCAGACTGCGGGTGACGTGGGGCCATAGAAAGGCCCAAGACCCTGGCTGTAGACTAATTGTCCTTGAAGTGATTCAGCGCCAAATCCACCTTATCTCTGAAGAGACAGGTGCCATCAAAAAGCATATCCATAAGAAAGGATTAGACAGCCCCCAAAAAGCCAGTAGTATTCAACCAGGCGTGGCGCCTCAAGGCCACTGTTGATGAAACCCCTCTGCCCAGAGAGTTGGTCATGTCAAGTCCACAACAGATAGTGAGTTTCGCTGCATCTCTTCCATCAGGAATAACTTGATAGAGTTCAGCCTGGGCCTCCTCCGAGACCGTTGGCCGCACCTGCACAACCATGTCTCACAGAGCGTGGGAATAACGGCTAAAAAGCATGCTGTGTTCACGGACTACAATGCCAGGATGGCGGACGAAAACATCATCTTCCCCAAAGAGTCCAGCCGCTTGGATTCCCTATCTGGGGGAGCGGTAGGGAAGGCACCTTGTGATGTCGAGGCTTGAAGAACAAGTTACTTACCTTCGGTAACGCTTTTTCTGGTAGATACAATATCTGCCTGTGGATTCCTCACCTTGTGAATATCTCCTTGCGTCAGCAACATTCGGAAATTTTTTTTGTAGCTTCGTGCCGACTTGGACGACGTCACAGAGGCACGGCATCGCGCGCGACTCCGCTGACGTCACCGACACCATAATAGGCCCATGCCAGCGTGATGACATCAGTTCCGCCCTTTTTTCCGTGCCTTCGAGGCACACGGACGGACCGATGACCGTAGATATATACATAGTATACAGAGTACACAAATGTCAAAATAACACACACAGTGTGAAGCAAATGCAGTAATGCAATTGAAATATAACATTTCCTTGACAATAAAAAATATGTACATTACAATAACCTCAGGCATAGAAGAGTGGACAACGGTGAGGCGGGTGGGTCAGTGAGGAATCCACAGGCAGATATTGTATCTAATAGAAAAAGTGTTACCGAAGGTAAGTAACTTGTTCTTCTGATAGATACATCTGCCAGTGGATTCCTCACCTTGTGAATAGAGTCCCACAGCAGTCCCCACTCCTGTAGGAGGGTGTCCACTCTTCTATACCAGGAAATCCTGGAGGACAGCTCGCGCAAAGTGGCCCTCCCTCGTCACCTCGGTATCCAAGCAGTAATTCTTCGCGAAAGTGAGGAGGGAGGCCCAAGTCGCCGTTCTACAAATTTCCTCAACAGGCACACCCCTAGACAAAGCAGATGCAGAAGACTTTGCTCTAGTAGAGTGTGCTCTTATACCCTCTGGAGGCTCCTTACCCACCAGGGCGTAGCAGATCTTAATGCAGAGGATGATCCATCTCGAGAGCGTGCGCTTGTGCACCGCCTTCCCCTTATTGCAGCCAGCAAATTCAACAAACAGATGGTCATCCAACCTGAACTCACTTGTCCTGTCCAGGTAAAAGCTCACCGCCCTCTTAGGGTCCAAGCGGTGAAGTCTCTCCTCCTCCTTGGAAGGGTGAGGGGGAAGATAAAAAGGTAGGGAGGGTAACGGACTGCCCCAGATGGAAAGGAGTAACCACTTTAGGCAGAAAAGCAGCCCTGGTCCTAAGAACCATCCTTTCAGCATGAATGGATAAAAATGGGGGCTTTGAACTAAGAGCATGAAGCTCACTTACCCTCCTTGCCGAGGTAATTGCTACTAGAAAAATAGTCTTAAAAGACAAAAGTCTCAAGGGACATTTGAATAAAGGTTCAAAAGGCGAACCCATCAAGAACGTAAGAACAAGGTTCAAGTCCCATTGAGGTACAATAAAAGGAGTTGGAGGAAATTTATTGGTAAGGCCCTTAATGAAATGTAATACAATAGGTGATTTAAACAAAGAGGGCTGGTCCGGCAAACAAAGGAAAGCCGACACGGCCGACAAAAAACCTTTGATAGTTGCCACCGCAAAACCCTGCTGGGCCAAAAAAAGTGCGAATTGAAGTATATTGGACAAACGAGCCTTTAAAGGGTCAACGGACTTCTCCCCACACCAAGCAACAAATTTAGACCATCTATAAGAATAAATGGACTTGGTGGAGTCACGCCTGGCCGATAAGATGACATCCATCACATCGTGCGGGAGAGAAAAGGAAATCAGGTTGCCCCGCTCAATCTCCTGGCATGAAGGTGTTACTTCTGGAGGTGGGGGTGTAGTACCTGCCCCTCCATCTGAGAAAGGAGATCTGCCCTGTGAGGGAGACGGTGCGGCGGGCACGAGGAGAGGTGGAGAAGATCTGTGCACCACACCCTTCTTGGCCAATCCGGGGCGAACAATATAACTTGGGCCGGGTCTTGGCGAACCTTCCTCAGAACCCGATGAATCAAGGGTATGGGAGGAAACGCGTAAAGGAGTTGCGAGTCCCAACTCAACTGAAACGCGTCCCCCAAGGCTCCCTGCACTGGAAACTAGAGGCTGCAGAATGACGGGCAGTGAGCATTCTCGTGAGTGGCGAAGAGGTCCACCTGAGGAGTCCCCCACGCCCGAAAGACGTGACGAACTACCTCTTGATGGAGCCTCCACTCGTGGTCGGCGGCGAACTGCCGACTGAGACTGTGTGCACAACGCTTGTTGACATACCACATCGCGGTCGTGTTGTCCGTCAGGACTTGAACTGACTGACCGCGAAGGGAAGGGAGGCAGGCCTTGAGCACCAGACGTATCGCCCGCAATTCTAGAAGGTTGATGTGAAGCAACCTTTCCTCTGGAGACCAAAGACCTTTCACCTCCAGATCCCCCAGATGAGCACCCCACCGTAGAGTGGATGCATCCGATATCACTGTGGCCACCAATGGAGGCAGTTGAAAGGGCTTTCCTTGAGACAGATTGCCCTCCAAGCTCCACCAAGACAGATCCGCTGCTGTTTCTCTTGAGATCCTCACTGACTCCTCGAGATCTTCGTCGTGCTGATACCACTGCCTGCGGAGGCACCACTGGAGTGCCCTCATGTGCCAGCGTGCATGGTTGACCGACAGAATGCAAGAAGCCATCAGACCGAGCAGGCAAAGGACCTTCAGAACTGGAACAACCGCTCCATTGTGAAACAAAGGTATCATTTCCTGTATGTCGCGAATCCTTTGAGGAGGAGGGAATGCACGACACACAGTTGTGTCCAGTACCGCACCTATGAACAGGTTGCGCTGGGAGGGCACCAGGTGAGATTTGGGTACATTTATCGAAAAACCCAACCTGTGCAAAAACTGAGTTGTCTCTTGCAGATGATGGAGCACTATCTCCGGAGATTCTGCTTTGATCAGCCAATCGTCCAGATACGGAAATACTGGTATCCCCGATCTTCTGAGATGTGCAGCCACCACTGCCATTACCTTGGTGAAGACTCGAGGCGCAGTAGTAAGACCAAACGGGAGGACCGCAAACTGGTAGTGTTGCGACCCAACCGTCAAACGGAGATACTTCCTGTGCGACTTCAGGATGGGAATATGAAAATACGCATCCTGCAAATCGATCCACACCATCCAGTCTTCTTCCAGCAGCGCTTGAAGAACCTGCGCAAGGGTGAGCATCTTGAACTTCTTCTGCTTCAGGTAGAGATTTAAGATCCTGAGATCCAAGATAGGACTAAGTCTGCCATCCTTCTTGGGGATCAGCAAATAGATCAGAGTGGCATCCCTGACCCCTTTCCTGCTCTGGAACCACCTCTATCACACCCTTTCTGAACAGTGCCAGGACTTGTTCCTGCAGGAGAAGCAGATGGTCCTCCGAACAATAACCCTGGCAAGAAGGGTAATTGGGGGAAATTCCCGAAAAGGAAGAGCATACCCATTCTCCACGAGATTGAGAACCCAAAGATCTGATGTAATCAATTCCCAGTCTCGTAGAAAATGGGTAAGCCGGCCCCCCACTGGGCCCACATGATCCTCAATGGGCTGCTTTGCTGTGGTGGCAGAGGTTTGGGAAGGGGAAGGGGAAGAGGAAGAGGAGGAGGAGGAGGAGGAGGAGGAGGCTTGGCGACCTCCAAGACGAGCTCTCTGTCTGCCCCTGTATGACTTGTACATCGTATTCTGCTGCTGCTGCAGCTGCTGCTTTGATTGTTTGTAGGCCAGAAAGGAATATCTGCCAAATCCTCTGAATCGCTTTCCAAATGAACCCCTGGTCTGAAGGCCCAAAGATTAAGCTGTCACTCTACTGTCTTTAAACCGCTCTAAAGCAGCGTCAGCCTTTTTACCAAACAATCCTGACCCATCTAAGGGCAAATCCATCAAAGCGGACTGAACATCCACAGAGAATTCTGACGATTTCAACCACGCAGCTCTCCTCGTGGCCACAGATGAACCCATCACTCTCGCCACTGAATCAGCCGTGTCCAGCCCACTCTGGATTACCTGCCTTGCCGCAGCCTGAGTGTCAGAAATAACCTCCTGAAAATCCTTTCTATCGTTCCCAGGGATTTTAGGCACCAACTGCTTGACGGAATCCATCAAAGCATGGATGTATCTATCCATCAGGCAAGTTGCATTTGAAGACTTTAGCGCCATGCTGGCTGATGAAAAGATTTTCTTTGCCCCCTGGTCTTGTTTCCTTGCCTCCTTTTCCCCAGGAACCTGCGGAAAAGCACCTGTTGACTTCTTTGAGCAGGCTTCCTGCACAACCAAACTCTCCGGCAGAGGGTGCGTTGACAAAAAGTCCGGGTCACCAGGTGCCACCCTATACCTCCTTGCTATAGCCCTTGAAACAGCAGGAGCTGTCAAAGGTTTCTTTCAAACTTCATAAATGGGTTCAGCCAAAGCGTCATTAAATGGAAGCAGTGGTTCAATAACGGAGAAATGTGAGTGAAGGACCTCGGTAAGAATATTTGACTTGTATTCAGCGGTGGGCAGAGTAATGTTTAACAAGTCTGCAGCCTTCTTAATTACAATGTGATAAGGTGTCACATCCTTGGAAGGCACGTCTGACACAGAGGCCAAATCCCACTCAGGAGACAGTTCAAGTCATCTGGCCTCTCTCAGGTTATCAAAAGGATCCTCCGAATCCTGTAACTCCCCTTCCTCCACGTCAGCATCCAGATACCTTTCTTCCTCCAGAAGTCTCTGGGCTTCACGCCTCGACCTCTCCTTCGTGAACGAAGTCGACAAATCCAGAACCGACTGCCGGGCCGGAGCCTGCGTCGAACCTGAAGCCGGCGAGGCAGCCTAACCCGAGGTCGAACGGGATCCTGCATCGGAGTTGTGAGCACCGGCGTAGATGGAATCGTCGTCAATGGATTCGGCGTCGAAGGCTTCGGCATCGAATGCTTCAGCGGTGCCGTAAAATGCCACTGCGGTGCTAGAGCCGGCATGAAAGGCATAAAGGGCGCAGGAGCATAAGCCTGGGGAACACCCAAGTTATACGCCAAAGGACCCGTGGGACCAACAGGTGCACCAGAGGGGTACATTGCCCTGGAGTAAACTCCAAACATGACATTCAGGAACTGGGATGGATCCTGACCTGAAGCCGGAAAGGCTGGATAAGGGTCCCCAGGTTGCTCTCGAGGGAGCAGAGTCGTCTCAACGTCGATCTCCTCCTCAGGCTGGGGCACCGGGGTCGACGAACCTGCAGGCACCGGAACCTCGCCTTCACCAACTTCCTCCACCTCACCTTCATCCTCCTGACCAGAAGGATGGGACGGGTCCGGAGAAGGGTTCGCTAGCTGCTTCGGTGACTTAGGCGAATCCGCACACGAAGCCTCACCCTCGGAGTCCTGGGCTTTCGAAGCCGAAGCCGCCGCTTCTTTACGTAGTAGCTTCACCTGCGACTTCGGCCTCGAACTCGAGTCCTTCCCTGAGTGATGTCGGGACTCATGGCTCCTCTTCTTGTGCTTCTTCCTCGAAGACCTCGAAGCATGAGCAGAAGACTACTTCGAGCGTGACCTCGAACGAGACCTCGAACGCCGAGTTCGTGACTTCGAAGTCTTCTTATCTTTCTTACTTTTCAGTTTTGCAACGAGGAGCTTCGTCTCCCTCTCTCGAAGGGCTTTCGGAGTCATCTTCTTACAAAATGGGCATCCTCGACGTCATGGTCGGAGCTCAAACACCAGACGCAGCACTCATGCGGGTCAGTGATGGACATCGTCTTGACACATTCCCCGCAAGCTTTAAATCCAGTCTTCTTCGAAGACATTCAACAGCAGACAATGAAACACAGAAAATAACTACAAAGTAACTATAAAGCTACAGACGATTCCTTGAAAACCGTTAGCGTCGACGACGCGAAAAAAAAGGAACTGATGTCATCACTCCGGCGTTGGCCTATTATGGTGTCGGTGACGTCAGCGGAGTCGCTCGCGATGCCGTGCCTCTGTGACGTCGTCCACGTCGTCACGAAGCTACAAAAAGAATTTCCGAATGTTGCTGACGCAAGGAAATATTCACAAGGTGAGGAATCCACTGGCAGATGTATCTATCAGAAACACCAAGCTCTCCGGGGTAGGGTGTTGGGTGAGAAAGTTTGTGTCCCCTGGGGCAGGGAGTTTGGCGATCCTCCAATTCACAGGGGCCCCTGTGTGGGGTGTAGTCCACAAATAAACATCGGTGAGGGCGTCACTGAATGGGGGTAGCAGTTCTGAGGGGATGAATCCCGGTTGCAGCACCTCAGACAAGACGTTAGTCTTGACTGCTACCGAGGATAAATGAAGGTCGAGGACCTCAGCCGCCCTCAGCACAACCAAAGCATTAGAACCTCCCTCGTCCGTATCCACTGTAGGGGAGAAAGCATACAGATATACGGAGAAGGATCAAGTCCGCTGGCTTGATCCAGTTTCTCACACCAGTCCATGTTAGGGTTTTCTTCATATGGCTGGTATTCGTCAAGGTCCAGCAACTCCTCCCATTCCTCATTGAGTCCTAACTCCAGGGAATAGGGCTCAGGCTCTGATCTAGGAGGCAAGGCTTCTGTCGACGATGGATACAGTATCAGGCGATGCCCCTCTGGCTCCGTAATGGAGTAAGGGATCAGAATGGGGATGGCACCACTTGGGGGCGCTGGGAGCTTCGGCATAGAGACCAGTGTCGGGTGAGGTCGAGATGGTACGATAAGTGCCGGTCTGGATCCAGGAACAGATCATTGGGGCCCAACTGGAGACTGAGCTGCCGGGTCAGAACCAGATGGGGCCTCTCTGTGCCGGCTGGGTCGGCCTACCAAAATATGAGGCGCATGGCTCCTAAAACATTTGGTTGGGTGGGGATAACTCCGGCTTTCTGAAAGTTGGGGAGGCGCAGAGTCGGCCCAGGCTCTACCATGGAGCCAGGCCTTGAATTATTATGCTTCCTTGTCAGATGAGAAGTCGAAGACCTCTAGGACGTTGAGTTCTCGTGTTGAGATTTACCCGAATATCCAGAGGATTTGGAGTGGAATGAGGATCTCGAGCTCTGCAACCACTCCGGGAACTTCTCGTTGACCACGACATCGAGTGTTACAGCGTCACCTGCCGAGCTGCCATGAGTTTCATGGATAGCTTCTGCAAGACCTTAGGATTCATGGTGCGGCAATCAGAGCACAACTTAGGGTTGTGGTAGCGCTCAAGACACCACAGGCATACAAGATGCGGATCTGTCATCGGCATCAGTCGATGACAAGCTCTGAAGGACTTGAAGCCATCTTTCCTGAAGATCTCTGTGCCACATCAAGAGGAAAAAACCTTAAAGAGTGGCCAAAAAGTCAAGAATTTCCAGTCAAACAGTGACTGGAGGGGTAGCTCTTCTCCGGTTCAGCGCTGGCTGGCATGGAAAGAAAAGAAATGACATCAGCATGCCAAGGGGACGTCTATATAAGTGCTGCGGACGTCACTGCTAGTGCAAATTACGATTGCAGTGCCAAATCACGCCACCTACTGCCGTGCAGGGGTACTGCTCATGAAAAATCTTCTGGAGCCAGTCTGACACCTGGGAAATTCATAAGTAAAGAGTCAGCAATTATAAGTCTTTATCAGATAAAAAGAATTTTAAAAAGCGGGAAGGAGAAGAAGAAAAGGCATTTATTTGGGGTACAAGATGTATGCACTAAAAAAAGGTTGCTTTAAAGAGGTTTTGCTTCTATAGAACAGTAATCATGGAGGTTTGATGTTTGCCATATATAGGTCTAGCTTAGACCATAGTCATTTACAGGCATTGGCAGTAAAGCTGCTGCTATTATGAATATTATTATCAGCACTTCTGATAAAGAGGACGTAGGCCCATCATGTGTGGTAGGAGATGTTTCACCAGTTTGAGAGAATAGTTTTGATATCAAAAGTAAATTACAGATCTTGGGTAAAAATCCAAAATGCTAGGATGTGGGTTAGGTTTCATAGTCATTGTTGGACTAAAGTGAAAGATAAGGGGTTTAAAGCTTTATTTATTGTAGATCCTATTCTTACCAGTTTGAATAGATGTGTGAAGTAAAAAAATATATTAAATGGTCTAGGTCATCCTGGGATTCGTTACAGTGACAGCAGAGATTTGAGTCTTAATAGGCCAAGTCCAACATGGTTCAAGCTTGTGTAATTTTACTAAAGACCAACATAATCTATGAATCCTCCAGTACTTACAATGGTAAGGTAGTGGTGATCTTCCTCATGAACGGACTGTTCCAGATTTTTTAGCAGGCAGATATAATGAGGGAAGAGATTTTTTGCAAATGGTACAACAATCAGTCCATTTTCTCTGTATAAATGTATTGATTTGGGTAATATACTTGTCTAGGAGCTTATGTATTAGATGAGATGTGTCCCTAATTTGCTATAAATTCAAGGAACCTAATGCAGTCTGAGGTATGAGTTTCTCCAATTTTCTGAATGCAACTTTAGGGTTTAGAAAATTGTATAATACGGATAAGGAAAGCTAAAAAAAGTTCTGTTAACATATCAATGGAAACCTTGTTTTTAGTAGAGCCAAGATCTCTGGCAATCACAATAAAATAGGATTTTTCATAATTTGAGTCTATTTTGATGCACGGATGAAACTAAATGAATGAGATATCAGACTGTTTCATTTTATTTTTTATACATTTGTTGACAGGTTTGATGGCTGTTACTCTATCCTTTATGATTGCAAAGATGTTCAGCATAAATATGCTCAACAGGGAGAGAGGTCTGACCAGGTCAGCCTCAATATCCTCAAGGGGACAGCATAGAGTTCTTATTTAGCTACCAAGTGTACTTCTCTAGAAAGAAAAGTTATTTCATAATTGGTAAAATGTGGTATCCCAAAAACACTTTATAATGTATTCGTTTTTAGTTTGCAAAGGGATATTCTAGCTTTTTAATCGTACCAAATAAATGTAGAAAATTATGTTTTTATGGATTTGTGGAAAGATAATGAGAGATTAATTCACTGGAACCATTCCAAGAACAAACCTTTATCTTGCGGGGTATCAGCATTTTAACTGTGTCTATGTGTCCCCATCATGTGATATCTGGGTGACTAGAACTCTATTAGATTTTATAATTTTGATCAGCAGGGTATTTTCAATGTGAGATCTTGTTTCATCAATGTGCTCCTTTATTTAAATTCTGAGATATTTTAGACAAAGGCTGCCATTTCAGATTAGCTTAGCAAGCAATGTGGGGGAGGCAAAATAAATTTAGAGGGATCATTTCTATCTTTTCTCTGTTTAGAAAATATCCCGATACTTTTCAATACTGATTAATTAATGTGAGAATTTCAGGAAACACAGCTTCAGCATTGCTTACAGTGATTAGGGCATTGTCCGCGTACGCCTCCAGTTTTTGTCTTCATGAAGGAAAAGGAATGTCCTTTATGGTAGAGTTGTTTCTTAAGTTGTGGACTAAAGGATCTATACTAAGAATGAATAATGCAGGGGGGGGGGAGGGGGCAACCTTGTGTGGCCCCTGTGAAATATAGAATATTTTAATATCCAACCATTTATTTTGATACAGGCCAATAGTTTATCATATAAGGACCTGGCTCTGAATTGTGTAGTTAACTTAGCTTTTCCCTAAACAGCATTTAATAATGCCCAAGCTCCCGTGACAAAAGCCTTTTCCACATCCAATGCTGTGTCCATATAGGAGGGGGTTAACAATTTGGCCTTTCTGACTGCATGACTAAAAGGTTGTATATTGTCTAAATCTAGTTTACTTTTTATGGAGGTAGTTTTAGATGGATGTATCAGGGTCGGCAGAATTTTCTTACAATCTAAAAGCTAGTATTTCTGCATTTATTTTGTGTTCAACAGTGAGATTGGGCTATACGTTTTGTGGTTTGAAGGATCTTTGCCTTCCTTGCAGATAACCACAATATGTGCCGTCGAAGCAGTACCAACAATTTTTCCTTATGTCTCAAAATAAACAACTCTGCAAGATGAGGTTTTAGCACATCTTAGCAGACCTTATTAAAGGTTGCTTGGAAGCCCCAGGGGCCAAGGGTCTGCCTACATTTGGGGATTTGATGGCTCTTAATAGTTCATCTTTAACAATCTTTTTATAGAAGTCCTTATTTATGTTGTCTGAAAGTCTAGGTGGGATTCATTTATCAAGATACTTTCGGCATATGCCAATATTACAGTCCAGTTTTTGGATAAAGGTCAACGAAAAGAGTCAAGTATTTTATCAGAATCTGAATGTAGGGTTTCATTTTTATCTTTATTATCATGGATAGAGGTCGCATTTTTCCTATCTTTTAGTAATAGGGCCAAATCTTTACCTGCTTTGTTCAGTTCTAACGGTTTTTGGTTTTAAAGTTATTGTACTATATGTGTGCTGTTTCCCTCAGGAATGTATTGTATTCATATTTAAGTGCCTTTATTTTTAAGAGTGAGGTTATAGTACAAAGAGCAGGATAAGTCTACTTCAGGTTGTTTAATTTGTGATTCTAGGGTATTCAATTTCATATTAATTGATTTGTTGTTTTTCACCATTATCCTCAATATTATTCCACTGACATTTGGTACATCCCTCATAATTTCTGTAGGGAGGTCTGTTTTCTTTTCTTTGGCTTCTGGGCCATCTAAAGTGATACACACATGGTCATAGATCACAATTGCTTCTATGGTGGGGTTTGAAGCCATTCAGACAAGGTTATTGCTGTTTAATAGGTAATATATTATAGATATTATTACAGGTATGAGAGTAAAAAATTAAACTTGCTCCTGGCCTGCTTATACTAGCACCATACGTCTATCTGGTTGTTTTTTTACTGCAAACTTTGTGCATTTGGGTGTGTGAATTATTTGTTCGCTATGTACATCCTGAAAGTCTGTCTAATGTAGTGTCCCAGACGGGGTCAAAGCCACCACATAGAATTTTACTGATGTCACATGGAAGTTCTGTTATTTTCTTATTGACATCATCACAGGATAGAGGTCATCTCCATTAGGGACATAGATACTGATAATGTATAGTAACAATTCATCTTGAGCTATTTTGGAAAACAAATGTTATTTGTGAAGTTGCACATATATTGCAGAGCTCTGCACCCCAGAGACAACTGCTCAATTTAACTATACAGTGATAATGACTGACCTTTGCATTCAATATCCAAACACATATTAACAACTCCTTCCACATCCCCCCACCCCCCTGATCGCGCCATTTCCACATAAACCTGTCCACCACTTAGAAACACAACAGGAAAAGCTAGACCCTCCGAGCCTTCCCGCAACCTGCCCCCATGATCTAAGAGTAAGCTTATATATTATCCCGACAAGTGGACCTCTTCCACCAGTGGCGGGTCCAACATCAGACCCCGATAATCTGCCCACCGTTTCCAAATATTGTAGTGTTTGCGCGGGCACCCCCTAGCAACGAAAATGGGTTGTTTTAGCCCCATACAGAAGACCAGCCCATTCTTCCAAGCGGCCACCGATGGGGCCCTAGGGGCACTCCATGCCCTGGCAATATCCCTTTTCGCCAGTGTAAAGCCCAAGTGCATGAGGTGTCGCTTATAGATATTACTTCCTACCTCCTCCATGACATGCAGTAGGGCCAGCTGCAGCGTGCAGCGGAGCTCCCATCCCAGACCCTCAGAGAAAAAGAAATATACCCCATTCCAAAAGTGACCCAGAGACGGACAGCTCCAAACTGTGTGAATAAATGTGCCCTCTTCCCAATTACAGCTAAGGCACCCGAGGAGGCAATCAGCCCTGCCCTCCAAAAACCCACTCTGGTAAAGTAGACCCTGTGTAGGTACTTGAACGGCGCTAGGCGAAGGCGCATCACAATGGCCGCCCCCCACGGGGCTGCCAAGGCCTCAGTCCAATCCTCCTCCTCCAATGTGCTCACATTCTCCTCCCAAGCCCTCCGATGCCTCTGTAGCGTGGGGGATCAGTGAGTGACCAGGGATTGATAGATTTGAGAGATCTTCCTGTCAGTTAGATCTCCCATGAAGACCTTTGCTTCTAATGAGCTGAACTCCGGCAGCAACTCCAGGCCCTCTAGGCTAGGGGATAGGGCATGCCTAAATTGTAGCTAGCGGTAAAACTGGGAACGCGGCACCGAGTATTCCTTCTGCAGGTTTTGAAAAGATTTGAGCGTCTGGCCCCTCATGACATCTCCAAGGACCGAGATACCTATCGAGTCCCAACCCCAGAAACCCTGTAGGGCCGCTAGCTGAGGCAGACGCCCGTTGTCCCAAAGGGGGGGTCTCATGGGTCAAGAGGTTCCAACACCCCATACGGTGTAGAGCTTGCCTCCAAATGTGAAACACCACCCGCGTGACCGATGGCAGCGATCCCCGCAGCGGTGCTGAATATAATATCGTATGTAGGGTATGGCACCCCATGAGCTGCCACTCAACTGCATATGCCTGGTCACCCACACCTTTCCCAACTCCCACAGGAACTGTCCCAGTGCTGCGTTCATTTGTCTAAACCATCGGGGTGAGATCTGGTAGGGATGATTCTGCAATTGGTAGAGGAGCCGGGGAAGCGCTACCATCTTAAAAATCGCCGATCTGCTGTATAGGGACAGAGGCATACAGGACCAGGACTTAAGATCTTCCCAAGTGCGTTCCCACACCGGGACCAGATTACGTTCCCAGGAAACTGCAGGTATATCTGATAGAAACACACCCAGGTATTTCAACCCCCCTGCCGCCAGCTGGACCGAAGACGCCTACACCCCTACTCCCGTCCGATCCCCTAAAGCCCATAGTGTTGATTTACGGGCGTTCATATAGAGAGTCCTGAGGTTTCCCCAAAATTTGCAGAATGCGCAATAGCCACGGCCCCGTCCTATCTATAGCCGTGAGAAAACAAAAGGACATTGTCCGCATACAGTGCAATCCTATCAGACCGGCCCGGCGCCCATTCAAATCCCCAGATCTGAGAGTCAATGCGCACCCAGGCGGCCAGCGGCTCCATCGCGAGCGCATTTAGGTATGGGGACCAGGGGCAGCCCTGCCGCGTACCCCGCTGAATAGAGAAGGATGAAGAAAGTGCCCCCGCCACCCGCAACAACAGGTCTGTGTATAGTAGCGTCAGATAGGAAAGAAAGCGCAGGCCGAAGTTGAGCTGCCGCAGCAAGGCAAAAAGGTACACCGAGATCAGGGAGTCAAACACCCTGTCCATATCGGCCAATAGCAGAGCAGCTGGCTCCCCCATTTGTCCGTTGGCCCTACCACTACGTGCACCCGCCTGATATTGTGCCTGGTTGCCCTCTGGGGCATAAACCCAGCCTGGTCAGGGGGCACCAGGGTGGAGATGTGCGGTAGAAGGCGGTTGGCCAAAACCTTGGCCAGAACCTTCGCCTCCACGTTCATGAGGGAAATGGGACGGTATGAAGCATGTTGCTCCGGGGGCCTGCCCGGGTTGTGGAATACCACCACCTCCGCATGTCACCAGTCCGGGGGGAGCAAGCCACGCTCCCGCCCATCTTCTATCACCAGTCTAAAATGCGGGGCCAACTGTAGAAATAATAGTTTGAAAAATTCACTGGGTAAACAGTTGGGTCCCAGCGCCATCCCGGGGTTGAGTTCTCCCAGTGCAGTACCCAACTACTCATCCATCAGCGGTAGTTCCAACTGTTCCCGCACCTCATCCGATATGGCTTTAGGCAGTAAATCATCGATAAATTTATCTATGACAGCATCTGCTAGGCATTCTTTCGGAGCGCAAAGATCCACATAATAAGCAGCAAAGCTTTCGGCAATAGCTGGGGGGTCGATAATCGGTTCTCCCGCCAGGCCCAGGACTCCCGGTAGGCCCTGGGAATGGAAGGCACCATGGCAAAGTTGACGCAGCATCTTGCTGGACTTATCACCCCACTGATACACCCTGCTACGCGTCCCCAGCCAGGCTTGAGGGGCCTCATCCATTAAGAGGGCAGCATCATTTTGTTGTGCC
The DNA here is from genome assembly GCF_964263255.1 of Lissotriton vulgaris. Taxonomy (NCBI): domain Eukaryota; kingdom Metazoa; phylum Chordata; class Amphibia; order Caudata; family Salamandridae; genus Lissotriton; species Lissotriton vulgaris. The sequence continues at coordinate 176,780,029 of NC_141699.1, forward strand.
AGTAACAGTTGCTGTCTGATACCCCACCTCCCGGCTCTTACGTTCAAGCGCCTCTTTTCCTGTCTCCCCTTGTAGTAGCTCCTTCTTACGCTCCCTACGCGCCACGGCACATCAGGAGATATCCACCCCTCTGAGCGTGGGTTTCAGTGCCTCCCACAGTGTCTAGGTACAGGAAATGGACCCCACGTTTACAGTCAGATAGTGATCAATAGCTTCACTCATGTGCTTCTTATAGTCATTATTCTGCAGATGCCACACAGCGTAAGGGCCACCGGGGAGTGATCTGACAGGCCCCGGGGCAGAATGCCTGCTGACACCACTCTACTCACTGTTGCCCTGGGGACAAACAGATAGTAGATTCTAGAGAACGAGTCATGCACTGCGGATGGGTAAGTGAATTCTCGACTATCCCCATGGAGACGCCGCCAAACATCCACCCAATCAAGCCCCGACACTAGGGAATACAATTTCGTGAGACGATCGCTCTCTAGACCACCCACACCCCGCCATCTATCCTGGCCCAATTGCATGATGTCATTCCAGTCCCCGCCGACCACTGAGAGCGCCTCTGGCATATTTGCCAGATGGTCATGATCCGTTCCACCAGATTCCATTGCAGGGGAGGGGGAGCATAGACACTGCCCAATATCAGGGGATCATCCCCAACCTTGCACCGAAGGAAAATATAATGCCCCTGTGTGTCCGACCACTGTTTCTCATGTGTATATGGGACCCTGCAATCAATATCGCCAGCCTCCCGAGAACCCCTCGTAAAGCCAGAGTGAAAGACCTGTTGGAACCCGTATTTCTGCAAACATAGGACCTTGGTGCCAATTAGGTGTGCTTCCTGTAGCAGATCGGCCCGGACCGTTTGGCCTGCTGAAGTATGGCCCCGCGTTTAATCTGATCTAGTGCCCCACGAACATTCCAGCTAAAAATGCGGAGGGTACCGGGGGTCACCCTCATCCCGTATGGTGTAGTGGCCATCTGGGTAGGCATTCATCACTATGATGGGGAAAGGGAATTTTCGGTGTATGTGTGAAAAGGTGTGGACCTACTGCGGACGTGAAATCTATGAACAGAAACAACCCCCCCTCCCAACAAAAGACCCCCCCACTCCATACCTCAAAAACACTGATGTGTCTGTCGCGGCCGGGCGGGATCCCAATCCCCAACAGGGGGATAGGAGCCGCTCCGGCCAATGGATCTCCAACTTACAGTCCCTACCCCTTGTGCACCTCCCCAGTCAGCAAGGGCCTGGCATAGGGACCAGCCCATGTTCAGTTCTATCGGACAGTCAATCCGCAGTCTGGAGCCCCGCAGAACCCTGTGGACCCAACAATCAATCAGCTGATATCCTTCGCCGGGAGGGGGCATTACATGACTGGGAGTGACGCCTGGACAGTGACTGTCTGTTGCCCTTCTGTTGGCCTCTGGGACCTCTCTGGGCCACCTCGCTCGACGATGAATAAGATTCTCTACCAGGTGACGTGTGGACTCTCACCCGCACTGTCTCATCAGTCCATTTGAAAACGTCCTTCGGGGTATCGAAGAAGTGTGTGCGGGAGCGATTTACAACCCGCAAAGGGGAGCTTAAGTTCTCTTAGATGGGCTTTCGCCGCCACAAATGATTGTTGCTGCTGCTGCACTTGTCGTTGTCGTGTGTAATATGGGAAAATAAGGATAAATGCATTGTTGCAAGTAAGAGGCTCCTTGGCTCAGGCTTGTTTCAAGATGCCGTCGCGGTCCAGGTAGTTCAAGAGTTTCGCTATAACTGGCCGCAGGCAAGCCCCGGGCAGAGGTTTTGCATGAGCGCCCTGTGGGCCCATTTCACAACAAAGCAGTGGGAGAGTACCTCCAGGGGAAGCCAGCTTTCCAGCCACTGTGTAAGAAAACGGTCTATATTGTCACCCTCACAGCCCTCCGGAAATCCAAGCGAAACCGAGTTTGTTGCGCCTTGCCCCCCCTTCAGCATCTTCCACACGTAGTGCTAGTCCCTTCTGGGCCGTCTCCATGGCAGCAACCTTCTTCCTTAAGATAGTGACGTCATCCTCTACTCCGGAGATGTGGGTTTCGGCCTCTGTGATGCGCAATACCGCATTACGCAAGTCCTGTCTCAATAGCATGACATCTGAGCCAACCGCACCAATTTTTGCGTCAAGCATGCCCCTGGACTGGGTGATGGCTGCCAAGAGTGGGGCATTGTCTGGTACAGCCCCCCCTTGCTGCCGTTGCTGTCCTGATGTCCCAGCCGCCACTCCAGTACCGGTAAACTTATCAATGGGGCCCTGCTTGGTCTGCCCCCACCACCCTTGTCTCGTGTCATGACTGTTTATAAGGGCTCCCCGCACAGGCACTAGAGAGCGGCAGATGGAGCCCCCACCAGCGGGCACCCGCTGTCTGTCCCAACCGCCCAACAGGGGACCCAACAGGGCACGGGTCACTCCCAGAGGCTACCCTCCTCTGCGGTGCGACACAACCGCCGAACGCCCAGTCAGCATAGGTGCCAGCGGAGAGCGGGGGGAAGAGGATGGTGATCAGGCACCCCCCACCTGCACGCCGGCACTCACTGGCCCCCCGTCACCTCTCAGGTCCAGCAGAGCCCTCGATGCCACAGAGAGCCCCACTCGCTCCAAGATACAGCGGGTGCCTCTCCAGCCATACAGCGGTGCCCCAAAATGGCAGTCAGCACCCCCAGCAATGCCCCACTTCCAGGAACCACCGTCGCTCACAGGTCAGAGTTGTGCAAGGGGGAAGACACAGGAAGCGAAATCAGCGCCAGAACAGGTCCCGAGCTCGATGGCGCCCTCGCCAACCAGCTCCAAGGATCTCGTCCCTTTCAATGCGGTATCTTGGCGGCACAGCGCTCCGGGTCCCCACTCTCCCCTCCTGTGGCCCGACAGCCGAAATCCCCGCGTGCACACACAGCAGCTGGGCGGAAGATGTTGGGGGTGGGGGGAGTGTCAGCAATAGTGAGACCCACCCCGGTAATGCACTGGGCCCCAGGGAAGCCCCGATATTACTGCGGGCTCCCCTTGTCCCCGAGACCCAGCGCGGCCGCCGCCAGGAGTCCTAATATGGTTGCGAGCCTGCTGCGCTGCTCACTCCAACCACCTTCTACCTCCATGGCCCGAAATGGACACCGAAGGGCGCCGCAACACTGCTGCTTCTCACCCAAGCAAGGGATCGCGGGTCTCCATACGCGGGCTCCACTCTACTGACCAGCAATCAGGGCCACAGGGGGCCCACGAACAGCCCGCCGTCCGCACCGTTGCGCAGTCGATGCCTCATCTCGGCCAGGGCAGGAAACTCCCTGGCTCCTGACGGGGCACCTTCCCCACAGGCCATAACTCCTCTCAGCGGCCGCAGCATGGCCGTCGAACCTTCTGCGGCATCGAAATTGGCCCGGGTGTATGCTGCTGCCCTCCGACTGCGGTAGAGCTGTTCAGGGACCGACATCAAGTCGGACAGACAGGATATTTATGAAGGATATTTCGGGGCCGGACGGAGCGTGCTCAGAACACGGCCGCCATAATGGCTTGCCAAGCCACACCCCCATCTTTAGCTATTTTAGATATGATACATCTTCCATTATTGTCATAAGAAATTACTTCGAGCATGCTTTCTGCATGTTTTGAAGGTAGCGTAAATTTTCAATTTTAAAAAAAAAGATTTTTTGCTGGCCAGCAAGCATTGTTTAGAATTCATGAGTGTTGCATCCTGCAGGTATTTGTAGGATCTGATCTGGTTTCATACAGTAGGAAAATGGTCCCCCTGTAGTCTCTAACAATAGAACAAGTTACTGGTGGATGCAGTATCTGCCTGTGGATTCCTCACCTTGTGCATATCTCCTATGCCAGCAACATTCGGAAACTTTTGTAGCTCTCCAAGCCAACGAGGACGTAGATGACGTCACAGAGGTACGAATCCGCTCACAACCTTGCTGACGTCACTGGATCCATAATAGAGCCTCGTCGGTGTGATGACGTCAGTTCCGCCCTTTTCTCCGGCCCCCGAGGCACACGAACGGACCAACATAAATAGGTACAGTATACACAGTACACAGTATTCAAACTAACACACAGTGTGAAATCAATGTAACAATTAAACATTACCAGTGAAAGACACAATCATAAAGTAAACACTTGTTGGTATAGAAGAGTGGGCTAGTGAGGAATCCACAGGCAGATACTGTATCCACCAGAAAAAGCTTTACCGAAGGTAAGTAACTTGTTCTTCTGATGGATACATTTGCCAGTGGATTCCTCACCTTGAGAATAGACTCCCACAGCAGTCCCCACTCCCGGAGGAAGGTGTCCATTCCTCTATACCAAGAAATCCTGAAGGACAAAACGCGCAAAGTGGCCATCCCTCCTCATTTCGGAATATAAGCAGTAATGCTTCACGAAAGTGTGGAGGGAGGCCCAAGTTGCTGCTCTACAGATGTCCTCAACAGGAACACCTCTAGATAAGGCAGATGTAGAAGACTTTGCCCTGGTAGAATGAGCTCTTAAACCCTCTGGAGGTTCCTTACCGGTCAAAGAGTAACAAATCTTGATACACAAAACTCTCCGTCTGGAAAGTGTGCGCTTGTGCACCGCTCTGCCTTTTCTGCAGCCAGCAAAGCCCACAAAGAGCTGTTCAATAGTCCTTAGTTCTGTCAAGATAAAAGCTCACACCCTCTTTGGGTCCAAGCAGTGAAGCCGCTCCTCCTCCTTGGAAGGGTGAGGGGGAAGATAGAAGGTAGGAAGGGTAATGGACTACCCCAAATGGAAGGGAGTTACCACCTTAGGCAGAAAAGCAGTCCTGGTCCGGAGTACCATCCTACCAGCATTAATGGTCAAGAATAGGGGTTTTGAACTCAGAGCTTGAAGCTCATTTACCCTCCTGCCGAGGTAATAGCAACTAGAAAGACCGTTTTACAAGACAACAGTCTCAAGGGACAAAGGGAGAACCCATCAAGTAGGTTAAGACAAGATTTAAGTCCCATTGAGGCACAATAAATGGAGTGGGCGGAAATTTGTTGGTAAGGCCCTTTATAAAAGGTTAACACAATAGGAGATTTAAATAATGACGGCTGATCCGGCAAACAAAGGAATGCCGACAAAGCTGACAAATAGCCCTTCACAGTAGCCACTGAAAAGCCCTGCTGGGCTAAAGAAAGAGCACACTGAAGGATGCTGGATAAACGAGCCCTTAAAGGGTCAATAGACTTCTCTCCACACCATGAAACAAATTTGGACCACCTATAGGAATAAATCGACTTTGTGGAATGCCACCTGGCCGAAAGAATAACATCCACCACGTCAGGCGGGAGAGAGAAAGAATTCAGATTGCCCCGTTCAATCTCCAGGAATGAAGGTGTAAGCTCTGGAGGTGGGCGTGTAGAACCTGCGACTGCGAGAGGAAATCTGCCCTGAAAGGGAGACTGAGCAGAGGGCACGGGGAGAGGTGGAGAAGATCCGTGTACCACACCCTTCTTGGCTAGTCTAGGGCGATCAATATGACTTGGGCCCGGTATTGGCAAATCTTCCTCAAAACCCGAAGAATCAAGGGTATGGGAGGAAAAGCGTAAATGAGTTGCGAAACCCAACTCAACTGAAACGCATCCCCCAGAGCCCTCTGCATTTGAAACTGGAGACTGCATAATGAGGGACAGTGAGCATTCCTGTGAGTGGCAAACGGGTCCACTCGAGGAGTTCCCCACGTCCGGAAGACGTGACGAACCACCTCTGGATGAAGCCTCCACTCATGGTCGGCTGAGAACTGCTGACTGAGACTGTCTGCACGTACGTTTAGAGCTACGGCCAGATGATTTGTCATCAGACAAATCTGACGAACCCAGGACCAGAGACGTAGAGCCTCTCTGCAGAGACAATGCGACTCTACTCCCCCCTATTTATTGACATACCACATCACGGTAGTGTTGTCCGTTAGGACTTGAACCGACTGACCGCAAAGGGAAGGGAGGAAGGCTTTGAGCACCAAACGTATCGCGTGTAATTCCAGAAGGCAGATGTGAAGCAACCTTTCCTCTGGAGAACAAAAACCTTTGATCTCCAGATCCCCCAGATGAGCACCCCACCCTAGAGTGGATGCATCCGTTATCACTGTGGCCACCGATGGAGGGAGATGGAAGGGCTTCCCTGAGTCAGATTGCCTTCCACACTCCACCAAGACAGATCCGCTGCAGCTTCTCTGGAGATCCTCACAGACTCCCTGAGATCTCCTTTGTGCTGATACCACTGCCTGCGGAGGCACCACTGAAGCGCCCTCATGTGCCAGCGTGCATGGTTGACCAACAGGATGCAGGAAACAAACAGACCGAGCAGCCGAAGGACCTTCAGGACTGGAACGACCGCTCCATTGTAAAACAAAGGAATAATTTCCTGAATGTCGAGAATCCTTTGAGGAGAAGGGAATGCTCAACAGACAGTAGTGTCCAGTACCACCCCTATAAACAGGTTGCGCTGTGAGGGCACCAGGTGAGACTTGGGTACGTTTATCTAAAATCCCAATTTGTACAACAGCTGCGTTGTCACCTGCAGATGATGACACACCTTTTCTGGCGACTGCTTTGATCAGCCAGTCGTCCAGATAGGGGCAAACTGGAATCCCCAATCTTCTGAGATGGGCTGCCACCACTGCCATCACCTTGGTGAAGACTTGAGGTGCAGTAGTAAGTCCAAACGGAAGGACCGCAAACTGATAATGTTGCGACCCTACGGTGAAACGGAGATACTTCCTGTGCGACTTCAGGATCGGGATATGAAAATAAGCGTCCTGCAAGTCGATCGATATCATCCAGTCCTCTTGCTGCAGCGCTTGAAGAACCTGCGCTAGGGTGAGCATCTTGAACATTTCTTGCTTCAGAAAAAGATTCAAGACCCTGAGATCCAGGATTGGACGTAACCTGCCATCCTTCTCGAGTATCAGGAAATACCAGGAGTAGCATCCCTGACCCTTATCTTGCTCTGGAACCACCTCTATAGCACCTTTTTTAAGTAAGGTTAGAACTTCCTCCTGCAGGAGAAGAAGATGGTCCTCCGAGCAAGCTCTTTGGCAAGGAGGGTAATCTGAAGCGAATTCCCGAAAGGGACGAGCATACCCATTTTCTACAAGATTGAGAACCCAACGGTCTGTAGTGACCAATTCCCAATCTTGTAGAAAATTAGTAAGCCGACCCCCCACAGGACCAACATGATCCAGAATGGGGGATCTAGGGCTGCTTTGCTGTGGTAAGAGTGGGAGTGGTAGAGAAAGAGGAGGAGGAGGGTTGTCGACATCACGGGCGACCTCTATTCCTGCCCCTATATGACTTATATAAGGTGTGCTGCTGCGGTTGTCTGTATGTCCGAAAGGACGACCTTCCAAAGCCCCTGAACTTCCTATAAGAAGAACCCCTCGGCTGTGTCTGCAGACCCAGGGACTTGGCTGTATCCTTGCTTTCTTTAAACCTTTCCAAAACTGCATCTGCCTTCTTCCCAAAAAGTCCAGAACCATCAAATAGGAGGTCCAAAAGAGTTGCCTGGACATCCTGAGAAAATTCTGAAGACTTAAGCCATGCACTCCTTCTAGATGCAACCGACGACCCCATTATCCTGGCTACAGAGTCCACTGCATCAAGGCCACTCTGGATCATCTGTTTTGCAGCTGCCTGAGTGTCAGACAAGACCTCATCAAAGTTCTTTCTGTCCACCTCTGTAATGACTGAGATACCGGTTCTGAGTGGCGTGGTTGTGACCATTGCCCACCACCATCTCAGTATATGATGTAGTTTCGACTCTTATTTTGCTCATTTGTAGAGCTTACTGATAGGTTTTGACAACGTTATGTTGCTTTATGCACTGTTTTTGCTCCTTTTTGGGCCTAGAGGCCTGTACTCGAGGAACGCCATGTTTTTCCTTCTCTCCATCTTGTTGAGCCTATTCAGGTGAAGGGTAATGTTTTATGTTTGAGGTGTTATTCGCTAGCAGTGAACCAGCACAGACCGGTTCTTATGGGTGGAATGTTCCCTCTTCGCGCCGGAGACGCAACAAACGCTTGGCCAGCTGCTGTTGTGTGCCTGGTACGGGGCGGTACAGAAATCTTGTGAGAACGGTAGGCGGGTTCTTCAAGAAGTTTCGAGAGAGGGTTAGATTCTATATTAGGGAAAGCGGGTCCATGAGCAGAGAGATGAATTGATGACTCGTGAGACGATAGCCTGGCGGCTTTGATGGTCTGACGAAACTTCACGGTGCAGAAGTGCAGACGTGTTTGTGGAGCAGAGAGTCTTTGCCCAGCCAGAAAGGGACGGAGAGAGAGAGTTGGACCCCTTTTCAAGATACAGATGAACACCATCATGGTGAGATGTTCCATGTATATGTAATTCTATCTAATTTTGTCCTTCATTATCAGGTTTAATGGGTATTCGTGTGTTGATGTTTAGCTAATATTTCTTTCTTGCCACCACTATTGTTATATAATAAAGACCCTTGGAATATAAATCTGGTTTTTATTCATTGTAAGGGAAGGTCGGGCCCCTTTTTACCAAGTGCTTACAGAGGGATCGGATATTTCCCCTCTAATAAGTAGTTGTTGATACGGGAGGGAAATCGGCTCCTAAGCAAGAATGCCCAAAGTATAAGTAGATTAACCCAACACAGTGTAAGAGGGATGTACTGATTTCGCACCAGGGTGCGTTGCTCGTGCAGGTGCACGTTGATCGCCGGGAGGCGTTGCTGATTCGCACAATGGTGCGTTGTTCACCGGAAGGTGTTGCTCGTGCAGGTGCACGTTGATCGCCAGGAGGCGTTGCTGATTCGCACAGTGGTGCGTTGTTCACCGGAAGGTGTCGCTCATGCAGGTGCACGTTGATCGCCGGGAGGCGCTGCTGATTATCACACCAGGGTGCGTTGCTCGCGTAGATTTGAGTTGTTCGTCGGGAGATGTTGCTATACATACCCTCAGAGCTATGATTTCTTTTTATCTTTAGTAGTTAGTTCCCCAGGTGAGTATTCTGAAGTAAAGTGTCTTGAGAAAAGTCTGAGAAGAGACTTGGGTAAGTAATGGCTGCTTGCATAATCCACTGAAACACCAGAAGAAGCCGAAAAAATCAGTCATTACAACCTCCGATAACTTTGGGGCCAGTTGTTTAGCAGAATCCATTAGAGCATGGATATATCTGCCCAAAAGGCAAGTGGCATTGGTGGACTTAAGAGCCATAGATGCCGACGAAAACTCCTTTTTAGCAGCCTGATCCATTCTTTTAGACTCTCTGTCACCTGGAGTCTGTGGGAAAGCTCCAGTTGATTTCTTTGAGCAGGCGGCTTGAATAACTAAACTCAGGTGCAGGATGAGAGGATAAAAACCCCGGATCTCCTGGAGCCATCCTGTATCTTCTGGCAACTGACCTCAAAACTGCAGGAGCCGAAAAGGGTTTTTGCCAAACTTCCCTAATTGGCTTAGTGATAGCTTCATTAAATGGAAGTAAAGGTTCAATTACTGCAGAAGGAGAATGAAGCACTTCAGTCAGAATATTAGACTTAAATTCTGTTGTCGGGAGTTGCAAATCCAAAAGATCAGCCGCCTTACGAATCACAGTGTGGTAAGGAACCACATCTTTGGAGGGAACCTCTGAAGGAGGAGAGAGTTGCCATTCTGGAGATAGTTCCAAACCACTTGCCTCTCTTAGGTCTTCAAAAAAGTCCTCTGACTCTTGAAGTTCTCCTTACTCCATCTCATCCTCCCTATAACACCGCTCCTCCCGCAATCTTTGTGCCTCCCATTTGGACCTTATCTTCGGGGCCAACAGAGTCGTACATGGATCCAAAGGAGTCGGAACCGGCGTCAAACTCAGATCCAGGGGCACCGAGGTCGAGCTGACGGCGCTGGAGATGGAGGAATCGACGTCCGCGTCGACATTCTTGGCGCTGGGAAATGCCAAGATGGAGCCAAAGGCATAAATGGCATGAAGGGAGCTGGAGCATACGTTTGAGGTACTCCCAAATTGAATGCCAAGGGACCAGGGAACACGAAGGTGCACCAGAGGGGTACATTGCCCTCGCAAAGACACCATACATCGCATTAAGATAATGCGCCGGTGTAGGAGAGTAGGGTCTGCAATCCTATGATCACCCAGATTTTTTGCTTTTGTTTCACTGGTTTACGACTTTCTCTGGCTGTGGGCCTGCTAATCAGACCCACAGCCTAGCTGTTCTCTCACTAAATTACAACGTGTACCTTAGGTGCATTTACCAATTGGTACTGGGCCACCTTATCAGACCCTGTAACTCAGGGCATAGGTGTACCCAGGGCCTACCAGGGGCTGCAGCATGTATTATGCCACCCCTGGCTGGCCATCTAAATCTGACACAACTGGCTGCACGACAGCTGGGGCAAGGTGGTGTAATCACCCTTTGCTTTAGATATAGTATACCTATATCTAACCCTAAAATGGACACACAGATTCCTATCAGTCACTCCTATGGCAGGCCTTGACAATCCTGAAGGCAGAGTGCTTGGAATCGTGTGAGATGGTGCTCTGGCATGAGCTGAGCCCGTTTGCAGCTTGCGGAACCAAGTCCTAATAGCTGTTTCATGATAACGCATACCATATACTCTTAAGTGCATTATAATCCTCGCGGTTATATGCTATCTTTGGTATCGCTTTATCAAAACATGTCGAGTAAGGTGTCATACGAATTGGAATACTAACCCCTCGCCAATTCTGGCGACGGGGTTAGCATTCCACCCTTCTAGAGGGACACGACATGTATGTAACTGTGAACCCCGGTTAAAGTTAACTCAAGCCTCAGCATCACAAAATGGATGCTGCCACCACAGACAGAAGTCTGACCCCCTGCAGCTGGGAGTCCTTCCAGCGAGGGGAGCTTGGACAAAGGGATTCCTGTCGGGGGCGGTGCTAGCACCATCCCAGACAGGGTTTTGTGTATCCTGGGTAGGCAGGGCTTTACAGGAAGGTGACTGCAAGTGGCACCCCGGTGCTCACTACGCATCTGCCGGCTAGAACCAGTTCCAGGGGCACACCAGCCCCTGAGCTGGGGAAAGTCAGGCATGGGAGAGGGGTGTAACCACCCCCCTTCCTGGTCCCACCCCTAGGGCAGGACCTAGTCGCGTACCCACCCCTTTCTTTAGGATAAAGGCAGGAGCGGGACCCTTCCAAATTAGATCATCTTTGAATCAAGAAACTACTTTCTACGAAAGGAACTCTCGACTTCTTCTCAAGATTTCTCCCTTGTGGCTAAGGAGTAGTCCCCCTGCACCCGCAGGCACCATCAAGAACACTGCGGTTTGCTGCACGTCCTTCCTCCGGAATCCGACCGACCAGCACGACGAGACCCGGCTTCCCTGGCACCTCTGACCTCTACCTACCTCTACAGCTAAGCTGAGAACCGTAGGTGCGACGAGACCTCGAGGGACCGGCCATCATCAGAACTGCACGACTTCTATCCAGCACGACCGCCGAGGGATCCTCTGGTGAGTGCTTTGGGGTCCGAGAAGCCCCGACCCTGAGCAGCTCCAGCACCGTAGACCAGCCCCCCAGCATCCACGAGATCTGCGTGGGGCCCTTCTGCTTTTTGGCTGCTCACCGCGTTGTCTGGCTACTAGCCCGCTGGCTTGTGGCCTTCCCGACGACGACCGACGACATCACCACTGCTGGTCTGGTTGCTCCAGACTGGCCCTTGCTCCCTTCCAAAAGAGGAGGACCCCGGACCCTCCTGGTCCACTCCAGACGCCATTTTAGGTCCACCGCGTGGGCTTGAATTTGCCAAGACTTGTTGCCCAATCCTGGGTCCAGCGACGTCGACAGCAGCAACCATCGTGGGACAGCTCGCACCTCCATCCTGGTCGCCGACAACGCCTCCTGGTCCGTGAGACTGCAGAGCCCAGCGTCGCCCACTCACCTGGTCGAGGTGACTCCATCCGGTGCCATCCTGGTGCCCATCTAATCACTGGCTAGTGATTCAGAACTTGGTCCCCTCTGCTTACAGGTGTCTTCCATCTTCGATCCAGGCTTGGATCCACCGAACAATCTTCACTGGTCGCCTGCCAGCAACTTCTTCTTTCAGGCTCCATAGACTGCAACGAGGATTCCCGACGTCTTTCCAGACCTATGCAGCCGCAGCCCCTGGGCTAGGTAACTTCGGCATTTCGGTGCCCCAGCATAGCCTCACTATCCAAGAGTCCAGATCCTTTTCGTTTTTCAGCCTATCTAGTCGGGTTCGCCCGAGAACACTAACTTTGCTTTTACTAGCCTCCATAGACTTTGTCCCGCATCCAACGTGAGAGTGCACACTCTGCACCCGAGTCCCCTAGGCCTCCTACTAGTAATCTGAAGGTTCAGTAACGTAGTCCTAGCGATTCCAAAGCCTATTACTCCAGTACTTACCTGCTAGTAATTTCGCATTCCACTTTCATAGTATATGGTTTTCCGTGCCCCTCGGGCATTTGTGTAAATTGTGCAACTTAAAGTATTTTCGTAAGAGTTTTGTTGTGTGCTTAGTACCCTGTCCTCATAAAGAGTACAGGGCTGTTGTGATCTAAATAAATACACTGTTTATTTTCATAACACTTGTGTGGTGTCCTTTCACTTGGTGTTCAAGGGGTATATGTGATGGTATAACAGCTGGCTTAACACGCCATCTAGAGTTTAGCCCGAAGACTGCTCGTATCCATGCTACTAGGATAGCAGGTCTATAAGGTTGACTTACAACCAATCATCAATGAGGGTTGTTTGGACTGATGCAAAGTGCTCACTAGAATAGTGAACACTATATATCAGGCCAACTTCTCACAGCCGGGTTTTGCCCTGGACCAGGAAAAGGAGGGTACTCGCCTGAAATGAGCTCAGGCATAGGCGTCACCGAACTCAGGCCTGCCGGCGTCGACTTTGGATTCACTGGAGTCGATGGCCTTCCAGGTACTGGCACCTCTTCTACTGGAGCCGGAGAATGCTCCAGAGATGGAGAAGGATTCGGCGCCGGTGAAGCCACAGGAGAAGATACTCTCACCGAGGAAGGAGAAGGATATACATAGTCCGTTTGATGTCGAAGAGCTTTCGAAGCCGGCGACTGAGCCTCTTCTTTATCCAAACGGCGTTGAGAACCATGCCTCTTCTTTTTCTCATGCTTCTTGGATTTTGAAGCATGATCCGACGTCGACCTCGAGCCCGACCTCGATCTCAACCTCGACCGGTTATTCGATCTCCTCCGACCTCTCTTTTCTTTACGCATCCTCACCATAAAAGGCTTGGCTTCCCTTTCTTTTAGAGCCTTGGGGTTCATGTTCCTGCAGGAAGGACACTCCTCGACGTCATGGTCCGATGACAAACACCATACACAATCGTCAGGAGAATCTGAAATGGACATGTGTCCACCGCACTCCCTGCATGGCTTGAATCCTGACTTTCTCGACGACATCCTTGAAAAGAGTAAAAGAAAGAACAGGATACAAAACTGGAAACACAAAGTAACAAGCTACAGAGAGTCCCAAAAACCGTTGGTGTCGATGGTGCGGAAAAAAGGGAATGGACGTCATCACGCCGAGGAGGCTCTATTATGGATCCAGTGACGTCAGCGAGGTCGCGAGCGGAGTCGTAACTCTGTGACGTCGTCTACGTCCTCATCGGCGTGGAGAGCTACAAAAGTTTCCGAATGTTGCTGGCGCAGGGGATATTCACAAGGTGAGGAATCCACTAGCAGATGTATCCATCAGAAATCTAGTACCCTTCTGTGCATGATCAGGTGGTTGAAGCCCTTGGTGTTGAGTTATATAACGAAGTAAACATAGAGGAGAGGATTTAAATGGGCAAATTCAGTGTCTAATAGGACAGTTTTTTGATAATAAAGTCTAATAATATATATCTGGAAATTATGCCCAACAACAGTTGCCCCATAAGAAAGGGTAAGATGGAAAATATTTAAGTGTGAACCTGCTAGGGGTAAGACAACTGATTACAGAGTGAAGGTATAAAGGGGATAAGAAGAGGGAAAGACAATATTGAAAATGTAATCCAAATAATAACCACCCCATTACCCAAAGAGAAACCAGAGGAACAGTGGAGGTCTCGATTAACCTCCTTAAAAACACAGAATCTATGCTGACAGGCCTAATGATTGCTATGATGGTATTAGCTTCCATTTTGTGGAGGTGGATCATAAAAATAAAAGTAGAAATATGCAATATACAACATTAATAAAAAGTAAACAAGCTACTACTTGTAAGGAGTTAGAATTCAATAATATATGGTACTACACATAAGGATTATTATTCGTAGTTCATTAATAGTGTAAGTTGTCGGTGGAGATATTAGAACACCATACAAGTAAGAAATCTGATTACAGACAGAAGGAATAAAGAAAATAAAAGGAGAGAGATAATATTGATAATTAAATCCAAAAAAGAACTTCAAAAACATAACCCACCCCGAACTTCGTAAGACACCAGAGGAACAGTGGAGACCTCGAATACCCTACCCAAAAAACACAGGCTCAATGCTGAAAGGCCTAAAATTGATATAACTACATTAACATCCATTTTGTGGAGATGGATCATTAAATAAAAGTAGAATTATGCAATACACAACAGTAATAAGACGTCAACAAGCAAATACGTGGTATGGAGTCAGACTCTGAGAATATCAGGGATTACACATAAGGATTATTACTCGTGGTCCGTTAATAGTGTTAGTTGTTGTTGAAGATATCTAGAACACCATGCGAGTTACAGCAGCTCTATATTTGAAGTTAAGATAGTACATTAAGTATGTAGTCTAAAGAAATTAAGGAAGATGTAGAGAAGTGTCTGACAATGCCCTAATATTTCTGCAAATTAATGTATTAAAAAAAGAGTAGGAATAAAGTTATTTTTGAAGCTGTAGTTAATAATCAGGGAAAATAATTAGCCAAATATTAACTTAATAGTATCATAACATAACATGTGTATTTGTAAAGAGTACGTTCACTGAGAGGTATCTTGGTGCTGAATAACAGATGTTTATTGTTACCCAACTCAATGGTACTCATTTTATCGACCTCAGATGGATGAAAGGCTTAGTGGACCCAAAGGGATTTGAACCTGTGACCATGAGGTCGAACACAGGCCTCTGAAGTGGACGCATTAGTCCACTGAGCCACCAGACCCGGCTTTATCAATTAGAGAGTGATACTTATGACATAGGGGTTTTTATAGAGCGCTTGTATGCCATGGCATCTTAGCGCTAGCGCTTATCGTTGACCAGGAGTAGACCTAAAGGTAAAAGTGGAAAAATAGTGATCTCTGCACTAATCTATAAAAACATTAATTCAGTGTTTTGATAGTGACTTGAATATGAGGTTCGTTTTTAAGAGATTCATATTATAAAAGATAAAGGAAGTGTGTGTGTGTGTGTGTGTGTGTGTGTGTGTGTGTGTGTGTATATATATATATATATATATTTTTTTTTTTTGACACTGACGAAGCCCTGTGCGAAACGCGTCTGTCGAGGGTGCTGGGGGGTCTGGAAATAAAATAAACCAAGAACACTGACACTGGAGTGCTGGCCGTTTGTACCCTGGAGCCGATTTCTAGGAGTGTGTGAGTATATATATATATATATATATATATATATATATATATATATATATATATATATATATATATATATATATATATATATATAGAGTCACAAAACTGTATTAACACTCCTTAGGCAAATGTTAGTGAGACATTTGTGATTCTGAGAGATCTCCTATGAAAGCTTCTTAGGGGCTTATTCCAAAGTTGGTGGGAGCGCCACAGACAAGCCGTCAGTCACGGTCCCGCCAACATCTGAGTTAGGCGGGAGGATAGACGGTCGCCTCCAAGAGGCTCAAGGAGTCAGTCGGGAAGGTGGTCGGATTCCTAATCCCCACAATGGGGTGGTGACTGCGCTGGCACCGTAGCAGGGGTTAGGCTAACCCTTTCTGACTGCCTGTTCATCGCGGTCCCACTACCATGAACAGGCAGCCAGAAAGGGAACAGGCAGCCAGAAAGGGATCAGGAGGGCATGTGTGGTGCCCCCCCCCCAAACATCCATGCATAGTGTGCCAGGCATCACATGGTACCTGGCACATGGATGTTAGCAAACATGTCCTTTTCTATGGTGGATTGTGCTATGACCCTTTTACAGGCAGCAGCACAAGCCACAATAGAAAAGGCCATGTTTCTGACCGCCTACAGGGAGTCCGCATCAGAATATGTAGGGTGGAACCACCATCTACTAGTCCTCGGTTACCATCCAGCACCGATGGTGGTCAGACGCTCGTCTTCCCGCCATCATAATAAGGCCCTACATCTTTAAGTGTATCAAATATCTCTGAGGGTCAATCACATGAGAGTTTCCATTTTGCTGGTTTGACGAAGGAGAAGAGAATATTTTGTGATAAAGATCAGGTCTCATAGCTAAGAATCTTTTCCTGAAGTTAGCTGTCGTGTTTAGCCAGACTGACTAACCTGGATATCCGGTACAGCAGGAGCGAGGCCGAAGCAAACTTCCTTCCTCCCTGGACACGGTACTACAGCCGAGCGCAAAACTTGCACTCGCATATAGGACCCCACCCCGGGAAGGGGAAAAGTGGATAAATAAAATATAAAGATGTGGCAGCCAGAAACCATCTACAGGACTTGACAGCAGGAGAAACGCCAGACGTAGAGGTTGTAAGTAGGTACCTGCACAGGAATACAAGAGCAAGACAGTTACCTTTTGCCCTCCCACTCTCTGTCTTTCTCTGTATTAGATAGGAGGACTGGCACTTACTCAATAAGGCTTCCACTCTTGCTTAATGAAAAAGAAGGCAAAATAGGAAAAAGAAAAGAAAAGAAAAGAAGAAAGGATTTGCCCAGAATCCTTATATCAGGAAAGAAGCACAAGACTTCTACAGTACTCTTCAGCGATGCCACAGGCTGGTGTACTACACCACAAGATCAAAAGATCCAATAGGATGTTCCAAAAATCATACTCAAAGCAAACACCAGGTTACAGAGTTCTGGATCCGAGCCACTCAACAGCTCATGAGAAATCCACAAAATGTTCAGCAAGGTACCTTTGCCACAAAAACAACAAATGTCAAAAATAGTAGTGCAAATTAATCCGAAGAGTTTCAAAAGCACCCTTCTATCTAGCAACCGCTAGAATACATACGGACTAATGTCAGTCACTGGAGTCAATACTGATAAACATCACACTTCATAGTCATTGCTCCGAATTCAGGGCTCAACTTGTACCCCAGCTCACCCCACGGCTCCACAGCCGATATCCGTGTAAACTATGCGGCCTTGCTTCCAGCGCGGCCCTCTGGCAGCGCGGCTCCCCGACGCTGCCTCTCTCTCTCCAACACCCAGCGCGGCTCTCTGTCAGCGCGGATCCCCGACGCTGCTCTCCGCTGATCCTAGCGTCCACACTCCAACAAAGCGGGCGAGGAAGAAAGTTTCCCGACTCCGTGTCTCAAAACACAATCCAGGGCATGCACGAGATTTACAAGGCTCAGTCCAAAAGTTACGAAGAAACACAGGTGACAAGCACCGCGGCAAGCGTTGAGAAGGCATATATAGAAAACGGACTTAGACAGGTAGAGACAGAGACAAAGGACTACAACAAGCATTCTGGGATTTGTAGTTCCACTATATGGCTTAAATCGTGACAGAACCCCCTCTCAATGACCGACGTCTCGGCGGTCCACCAGGCTTCGTAGGGAATTTAGCGTGGAAACGCCGTAACAACCCAGGACAGTGCAAGTTACCAAGAGGTTCCCAAGAACGCTCCTCAGGGCCATACCCCTTCCAATCAATCAGATATTGTAAGGCTCCCCTCACCCTTCTGGAATCCAGTACGGCTTTAACTTCATACTCAACATCCCCTTCCACCGTCACCGGCGGAGGTTTAGCTACAGCTCTTGTCCCTTGGATATATGGTTTCAGCAAGGACACATGGAAAACGGGATGAATGTGCCAGGAAGAAGGAAGCTTTAATTTCATGGCTACTGGATTAATCACAGCAAAGATGGGATATGGACCCACAAACTTAGGTTGTAAACGTGTGTTGCCTTTCACTCTCAAGTGTTTAGTACTCAACCATACCTTGTCTCCCACTACATAGCAAGGTTCTGGGGTTCTCTTTCTGTCTGCCTGCATTTTGTCACGGTTTCTGGCTGCCTCCAATTGCTCTTTGGCTGACTTCAAAACAGATTGAAGATGGGCATGATGTTGTTGTATGGAGGGATGAGAGGAGGGGCATAACTGATCAAATGGCAAAGAATTGGGGTGATACCCAGTGAGACAAAAGAAAGGAGAGCATCCTAACGAAGAGTGAGTTGTGTTATTATAGGCAAACTCAGCCATCCACAACAACGTCCTCCACTCTTCCTCCTGTTGTAATGTAAAGCACCTTAAATACTGCTCTAACGTCTGATTCAGTCTTTCTGTTTTACCATCCGTCTGCGGATGGTAACTTGTTGATAGTCTAGCATCTATTTTCATCACTTCACATAATGCTTTCCAGAACTTTGAAGTGAACTGAGTGCCTCTATCTGTTATTAGAACAGAAGGAAGCCCATGCAACCGTACTACATTCTGTAGAAAGACTATAGCTAATTCACCTGAGGTGGGCAATTTGGGTAATGCAATAAAATGACCCATTTTGGTGAGATGGTCTACCACCACTAGAATGGTGTTGTTGCCGAAACTGATAGGCATTTCCACTATGAAGTCCATAGAAACTGTATGCCATGGATAGGGAGGAACAGGGATAGGACGCAACAATCCAGTGCTTCTTTGATGTTGTGCTTTAGCCTGGATACATATGGGACACTTGGTAACGTATTCTTCAATATCCTTCCGCATGGTTTCCCACCAAAAATACCGGGAGGTAGTCTGGAAAGTCTTGAGTATACCTGGGTGTCCACTCAAAGATGAGTCATGGGTCCATCGAAGGACTAAACTCTGCACTTCATGGTCTGGTAGGAACAACTGATCGTTTCTGAAGAGGAGTTTATCTTTCTTCTGCCGTTGCAGTGGCTCCTTGGCTAACCAGGCTTGTGCGTCTAAAAGGTTGCTTTTGTCTTCGACTAGTTTCAGGAAATCCGCAGGACCGACAACCGCTGCTACTGTTTGATTGAAGGATGCTCTGTGTAAAAGAAAGGGGGGATCTTCCATCTCTGAAGGCTGGTTCTTTAGCACTGATTCAGGTCTTGATAAAGCATCCGCTTTGCCATTTTGTGGGCCAGGACGATACTTGATTATGAAATCAAAATCAGAGAAAAATAGCGACCACCGCAATTGGCGAGGTGTTAAAGCTTTTGCACTCTTCAAGAAGAGAAGGTTTCTATGATCTGTAAAGATTTCCAGTGTGTTTTGCCCCCAACAAATGATGTCTCCATTCTTCGCAAGCTCGCTTGATAGCCAATAACTCCTTATCAGTTATGCTGTAATTCACCTCACTAGAAGACAGTTTTCTGGAGAAATAGGCTACTGGATGCAGCTGGCCTGTATCCGGATTCCGCTGGGATAATACACCTCCGATAGCAAAATACGATGCATCAGTTTCCAACACAAATGGCTGTTTGGCATCTGGATGGCGTAAGATGGGTGCCGAAATGAAACATGTTTTCAGAGTTTGAAAAGCTTGTTCTGCAGCTTCAGTCCACTTGAATGTAGCTCCTTTCCTCAAGAGAAGGGTTAACGGCTGTATAATCCTGGAAAATCCTTGTATAAATCGCCGATAAAAGTTAGCAAAACCAATGAAGCTTTGCAACGCTTTTACACTAACTGGTGATTCCCATTGTGTGATGGCTTGAATCTTTTTATGATCCATTTGTAATCCCTTAGGGCCAATGATGTATCCAAGGAATTCTACTTCAGTGGCATGGAACAAGCATTTCTCCAATTTGGCGTATAATTCGTGCCGTTGGAGCCTTTCCAATACTTCCATTACATGCTTAACATGATCCTCCTGCGTGGCAGAGTAGATGAGGATGTCATCAATATAAACTATGCATGATACATCCAATAAACCCCTCAGCACCTCATCCATAAAATATTGAAATGCCGCCGGGGCATTGCACAAGCCAAAGGGCATCACCTGATATTCGTAGAGCCCATATTTAGTGCGGAAAGCAGTCTTCCATTCGTCACCGCGACGAACCCGCACCAAATGGTATGCCCCCCTCAGATCAAGTTTGGTGAAGATCGTCGCATCCTTTAGCTGATCCAATAGCACTGGTATCAATGGAAGAGGATATCTGTTCTTCCTGGTTACCCTATTGATGGCTCTGTAGTCAATACAGGATCGCAAACCCCCTTCTTTCTTCGGGATAAAGAACAGAGGAGATGATGCTGGAGACGTGGAGGGACGTATGAAACCTGAGGCTAAGAGTTTCTTTAGAAACTCCTGAAGGTAAACATTTTCTGCCTCTGTGAGAGCGTATATTCTGCTACATGGAATGTTGGCCCCGGGTTCTAACTCGATCACACAATCATAATCCCGATGAGGGGGTAGTTTGCTGGCTTCTTTCTCATCGAAGACGTCTCGATACTGGCTATACACCTCAGGAAGAAAAGAGATGGCATTCACTTCGAGATGTATTCCTGCTCCTGCTAGAGTGCTTGCTGGGGTTTCCACGTGTATGGTCTCATGGATACAAGGGAGGGAACAATGGTCCTTGCAGTACGTGGAACTCAAGGTGATAGTACGAGCAGCCCACTTAACAACAGGATCATGCAAAGTTAACCAGGGCATTCCCAAAATTAGCTTGAACTGCGGGGCATCTATCAAATCAAATGCTATATATTCATGATGATTTTGTCCCACTCGCATCACCAACTGACTTGTATGGTAACACACTGGCCCGGAAGTTAAGTCAGACCCATACACAGCCTTCACAGCTTCAGGGGTCTCTTTTTGGATACAAGGAATTCCAAGTCTTTTGGCATATTGCAGATCAATGAAGTTTCCTGTTGCTCCACTATCCAACATGGCATGTACCATCACAGGTTGACCGCCTGGCCATTGTATTGTAACGCAGACATTCATGTGGGGTACAGCTGGCTGCATTGTATTGGCTACGGCATGGTAGACCTCTTGTTCGGTATCTGAGCTCAAGCAAGGGGTCTGGGACTCACCTGAGCATTCTCGTTTCCCGCCACGTTGAGGGGATGTTCCACCACGGAAAGAGAACGGGTACCTTTGGTCTTTGCTCTACATTCTCTAATGAAGTGTCCAGATTTCCCACAGTACATGCAGAGTTTTAGATTGCGTCTGCGAGTACGTTCTTCTGGAGATAATGGTCCTCTTACACCTCCGATTTGCATGGGTTCAGGGGTATCGGAGGTTGTAGCGCTTTCTGCAGCAGCCTTAGGTTTTACCATGGGAAACCGGAAATCATACCGATGTTTGTCGCCCCTGCGTTCTTGTAATCGATGATCCAGCTGAACTGTGAGGTCAATCAATTCTTCACAGGTGGTAGGCAACGTGACTACCTGCGCCAATACATCCTTTAATTCACCTCGCAATCCTTGATAGAACAAGGAGATTCTCTTTGAGGTTGGCCAATCAGTTTCAACAACAAGACGATTAAAATTGGTAATATAAGACAACAAGTCTTGGGATCCTTGTTTCAATGTAATCAACTCCCTATCTAATGACAGCATATGTGCCTTACGATCAAACAATTTACGCATCTCATCACAAAACCCCTCAAAGTCGTCTAATACGGGATCCTTCCTTTCAATGAGCGGGAATGACCAACTAGCTGCGTTACCCCCCAAATATGACAACATAAAGGCTGTTTTGGAGTGGTCATCAGGGAATACCGTTGGCTTACATAAAAAATGTAACCTACACTGACCCAGGAAGGTACCGAATTTCTTAGGGTCCCCCAAAAACCTTTCTGGAGGCGCCAGAGGCAATTGAATTGGTTGTACTACTTGAATGGTAGAAGGCCCTTGCCCTCCTCCCTGTATAGTGGGGTTCTGAGTGTGCGTCGGAGGTTGGAAAGTAGCTTCTTTAATGTAATGGGCTCCTCTTGAACCAGCAGGACTGGTACGTGCCATTCCTGCTACCTCCTGACGTAGAGTACCCATCTCCTTTCTCATTTCATGATTTTCCCCTCTAACGGCATCTACCTCCACCCGTAAAGCGTTAAGGGCTTCTAACATAGATGCTAAAACATTCTCAGTCTCCATCGCTCAGGCTGTAGTAGAACGTGGGCTTGTCACTCTGTCGTGTTTAGCCAGACTGACTAACCTGGATATCCGGTACAGCAGGAGCGAGGCCGAAGCAAACTTCCTTCCTCCCTGGACACGGTACTACAGACGAGCGCAAAACTTGCACTCGCATATAGGACCCCACCCCGGGAAGGGGAAAAGTGGATAAATAAAATATAAAGATGTGGCAGCCAGAAACCATCTACAGGACTTGACAGCAGGAGAAACGCCAGACGTAGAGGTTGTAAGTAGATACCTGCACAGGAATACAAGAGCAAGACAGTTACCTTTTGCCCTCCCACTCTCTGTCTTTCTCTGTATTAGATAGGAGGACTGGCACTTACTCAATAAGGCTTCCACTCTTGCTTAATGAAAAAGAAGGCAAAATAGGAAAAATAAAAGAAAAGAAAAGAAGAAAGGATTTGCCCAGAATCCTTATATCAGGAAAGAAGCACAAGACTTCTACAGTACTCTTCAGCGATGCCACAGGCTGGTGTACTACACCACAAGATCAAAAGATCCAATAGGATGTTCCAAAAATCATACTCAAAGCAAACACCAGGTTACAGAGTTCTGGATCCGAGCCACTCAACAGCTCATGAGAAATCCACAAAATGTTCAGCAAGGTACCTTTGCCACAAAAACAACAAATGTCAAAAATAGTAGTGCAAATTAATCCGAAGAGTTTCAAAAGCACCCTTCTATCTAGCAACCGCTAGAATACATACGGACTAATGTCAGTCACTGGAGTCAATAGTGATAAACAGCACACTTCATAGTCATTGCTCCGAATTCAGGGCTCAACTTGTACCCCAGCTCACCCCACGGCTCCACAGCCGATATCCGTGTAAACTACGCTGCCTTGCTTCCAGCGCGGCTCCCCGACGCTGCCTCTCTCTCTCCAACACCCAGCGCGGCTCTCTGTCAGCGCGGATCCCCGACGCTGCTCTCCGCTGATCCTAGCGTCCACACTCCAACAAAGCGGGCGAGGAAGAAAGTTTCCCGACTCCGTGTCTCAAAACACAATCCAGGGCATGCACGAGATTTACAAGGCTCAGTCCAAAAGTTACGAAGAAACACAGGTGACAAGCACCGCGGCAAGCGTTGAGAAGGCAT
This sequence comes from Lissotriton vulgaris, assembly GCF_964263255.1. Taxonomy (NCBI): domain Eukaryota; kingdom Metazoa; phylum Chordata; class Amphibia; order Caudata; family Salamandridae; genus Lissotriton; species Lissotriton vulgaris. Next base: position 176,803,363 of record NC_141699.1, read on the forward strand.
ATATAGAAAACGGACTTAGACAGGTAGAGACAGAGACAAAGGACTACAACAAGCATTCTGGGATTTGTAGTTCCACTATATGGCTTAAATCGTGACATTAGCATAGATTTGGCATAGCCTTGCAACATTCGAATGTTATGCCCCAATCAGTCCAGAGCTCTTATTTTCTCATACATTCCAGTATTTGTTCTGTATGTTGATAGCTGAGTGGTCTGAAGATTGTTAGCCTCGGGTTCGATTGGGATACTGAGCTTCTGGTAGGAATTCTATGAGCTTTCTAAATTTCAGTCTTTCACAAAAGATATTCCCAGTGTTTGTGGTAGCCATGTTTCAAGAAAGGTAACATGATTCGGTTTCATTTTATTCCTTTTTTTTGCTTCCTCAAGTCTATTTGCTACGGATTTGAAATTTTTTCTTAATACATTCAGTTTTTGCGCTTCGCATCGGTTCATGCAATTAGTTTAGACCTTGTAAAATAATGTTAAGGTTACTGATATTATCACGTTTTCCATTTAAAGGGGAGTGAGGTAATGAAGGATCCTGTTTAGTTCTTTTTTTCCTACTTTTTGTTTCGTCATGTCTTTGTTGATTTTATGCACTTTGTATTTAGATTCTGCATTTTGACACTTGCAACCTGAGAAGGCTATGGAGCAAAACTCTACAACAAGTGTGATATCTCCTCTGGCAACAGATAGGAGAGATTAAAGAATGCCCTATCCTTGAAAAAAGTCAAGTCAGACTTCCAGGTAGGAACTAAAAATTACCTGTTTAAGAACTCAGTCTTCGGTGCGGAACAAGAGTTCTGGTATTCATGTTTTATACAGCTGCATTTCCAACATGTGATGTGTGTAAACCACTGAGTCAGTATATTGCGGAGCAGTTTTATTTGTAATTATGGGTGCCTGGATAACTTTTGCTAGTCTTGGCTCCTGGAGGTAATTGCAAGCTGAGACAAGTAGTAGGTTGTCAGAGAAATTAAATCGTAACATCCTTCTATCAACATATTACCTATAGGAAGAATCTTATTGCATATTAAAGGCACGTTGATAAAAAATTACACTGGTATAGGATACAGGCTGTGGCATGCTTTGGTATCAGAGACATTTATGGCTCTAATTGGTGTCTGCCTATTGCATATTTTGCGTAGGGTCTAACATTAGCTACGATCAGCTCTATATAATTCCTAGTATGTTCCAATATCAGTGTCATAATTTTTTATTGGAGTTCAAAGATAGGCAATTACATAGGTCGAGTCACAGACATAATGGCACTCGTAGCAGAGAATCTCTAAGCCTTGGGTAACTATAGCATGTAGCAGTGCTTATATCAGCCGAATATATGTTTACAAATTCAGCTAAGTCTTATGACCGCATGAAGGAGCCATTTGTGGACCAGGATATAACGTGGAATATGAGCACAGAGTACAGAGCCTTTGACCCTAGCTGGGATATCTTCACTGGGGCTGAAATACACCGTTTCCCCACGTCGGGTCATGATGAATCTCCAGGTAGGTGAGAGGATTCTCTAATTAGGCAAAGTCTGTTGGGGGATCTTCTGTGAAAGTAGTTTTAATACGCAGACTTTTAGTAAGTATCCTTAGTTTTTTTTTTTTTTTACAGGCCAGGGAAAGTAGATTTTCGGCACTGGGACTGCAGATCCTGAGACAGCAGAGCGACGGGTTTAGACTTCTGAATCTTCTTACTTCGTATGCATAATTAGCCTATAAAAAAGTGGAGTTGTAGGGGGGTCTTTTTGCAGGTGTGTGGCACCTTTTTTAGTCAGCCTCACAGCAAAGCTCCATAGTTAGGTGGCTTTTTTTCTAGGGTGATAGCAGCTACACTCCTCCAACTTATTATCAATATTTTACCCGACTGAACAGCAGAGAACATGCTTGAAAGAAAGGGATTGAGTAAGGACTACTGGACATTCACTCCAGGGAAAGTACATTTTCTGTAGTATTAAGTGTTGTATTGCTTTTAAGAGGTTACTCAGTTCACAGCAATAAACAGTGCAAGCCATATTTCAGTAAACTGTTTTGCTAGTACATCAGATGGAGGTGGTTCTACCATAGGAGGCAGACACCATGTATTTCCAGGCTTACGATGCATTTACTGTGGTGGTTAATTCATCCAAAAATAACTGTACAATAATACTGGACACACAACACAATGCAGAGATTACAAATAAAAAGCACAGACTAGTTCTGACATGATTTTCTACACACATTTAGATTGGAGAAAAAACAACATTGGTGGGAAGAACTCTTTGATACTCGATTGGGAAAATGCTAATTACACTAAAATAAATTCATATGTGTGAAAATTATGCACAAAACAAAGCATTTCCTTTCAGGAACAACTGAGCAAAAAACCTTGAAATAATCTTTTTGTTTAAGATTGGTAACGTGTAGTAAAATTAGATAAATCTACTGGGGAAACCAACACCTTAAGAAATAGTGAATTCCAACAAACGTGCAAGCAATCCCTTGATGTATAGTGCTGGATCTGATTCAGATTATATTTGTTGTTCTTACACTGAGAGGCTATCCCAACCTTTGCCTGGTGTCCATAAGGGAGGGTATCCGTGTGTCTCTTGTGTATCTATCTATCTATATCTATCTATCTATCTCTCTATCTCTCTATATACACACACACATACATAGGTAAAATGTTTAGTAGTAATGTAACATTTTAAACAAAAAAAAACTACAGAAATTCACTAGTTATAATTATATAATGTCCAAATGTAATTATAACTTGTGCTCGCCATGGTAGAGCACCTACGTAGATAATGGAGGGGCACCATCTGTGTCACTGTGTACTCCGCGTTCGCCAGGGGGACTCTGGTCTGGATCAGACCGGGAACTCCCTTTAAAGAACAGACACGAGTATTAGATAAGGAAGGGTGATACGCGATGATAGAGGGTTTATTAGACAGGCAACCCGTGCTAATAGGGAGTATATATGCCCTAATGGAGTCGCCTCACGGGAACATTATCTCAACACACACTCACCCCGTGGATATTCGGCGGCGATTACAACTGTGTTTTGGACACTGTCCTGGACAGATCCCACCCCCCACCAGCACATTCACCAGCATACAGGCAAACAGAACTCTTTAACATATGGGTGAAACTCTGGGTGCTGACAGATACGTGGAGAGCACGACACCCCACCACCAAACTGTACTCTTTTCACTCCATCCCCCAAAACCTATGAGTGCGTCTCAATAGATTTTTATGCTCTACTGCCCTACTCCCCAAAGTACAACACACAGATTATCTAGGAAGGGTGCTATCGGATCATGACGCACACACGCTGACCCTCAGATGGAAACCACCTCACCCCAGTACCCACATGGAAGCTGCAGCAAGAGTGCCTCACAGACCAGGTGTTCAAGCAAGAGCACGGGGAACATATTCAGGAACACTTCACATTAAACGCAGGAACAGCAACTTCACGGTTGATTGAATGGGATGCATGCAAGGTTGTAGCGAAGGGGCATTGGATACAACAAATAGTAGGGGAGCGAAGAATACTAGAGAAGACACTACAAGATGCAGAGCACTCCTAAGCAAACCTCTTGAAAAAAGAGGACAGTGGAAAGGCCACCTCAGAATTTTAGGGTATATGCCGTCAGGGTACACCGGGAGGGAAACAGGGGAGGGACACTGCTGGCCTGGCTCGCCAAACAGGATCCAGAGGTGAAGCCAATCACAGAGGTAAGAGATCAGACAGGAACGCTCCGGCACTCACAACCCGAGATATTACATGTCTTCCATACTTATTATTCTAACATTTATCAAGCTCCAAGACACGGAGACCCTCAAGCAATCACTCGATTTCTGCACTCATTACCACTCCCCCAGGTCCCACAAGCGGATAAAAAACTGTTAGAGAAAAGGATAAAATCCGCAGATGTAACTTAATCGATTAGAGCCCTAGAACGAAACGAAGCCCCGGGAATGGATGGGTTTCCACTCGAATATTATAGCATGTTCTCAGCCCAATTGATCCCACACATGGTCACCATGTACAACGACGCACTAGATAGAGGTGAACTACCAGGATCCCTTAGGGAATCGATCATAGTCACATTCCTAAAACAGCATAGAGACCCAACGCTCCCCTCTTCATACAGACCAATTACCTTACTCAACGCAGACTGCAAGATACTAGGCAAAATACTGGCAGAAAGATTCGCCCAAATCCTGACGCCATTGGTTCATCCGGACCAATGCAGTTTCGTCCCGTGACGGAACACATCGCAAAACATACGCAGCCTATTCCACATACAAGACACGTCAGGGAGGCGGTTCCCCAATGCGGCGTACCTCATTTTAGATCTCGAAAAGGCATTTGATACCCTATTATGGCCATATTTATTTGAGGTCCTTAAGAAAATCAATATCGGTCCGGGCCTGATGGCATACACAAAGCTCCTTTACACACGCCTAACCTCTCGAGTCAGAATAGGCAAATACATCTCCCCAGGGTTCGCAGTAGAAAGAGGAACCAGGCAGGGTTGCCCACTATCTCCTCTCCTGTTCGCCCTAGCGGTGGAGCACCTGGTGATGTGCCTGAGACAGGAGGGCGAGGAATGGGGAATTCCACTAGCAGACACAATGCATTGTGTGTCTTTATACGCGGATGACCTATTAATCTATGTTCGTGACGCCACTAGAGACCTTGCATCTATCTGGAGGGCACTCTGAGACTTCGCGGAGAAACTGGGAGAAATCCACGATATACCCGCTGAGCCCTCACTTGGCCCCATTTGAAGTACAGATTGGATCTCAGTCACTTGCGTGGAACGCGGAGGCGCCCAGATATCTGGGAGTGAGGTTGTATCACACCCCGAGGATTTATATGATGGGAATCATCGTAAGGCATTGGCAGGGATTCGATCGGCAGTGGGATTCTGGAAAACATTGCCCCTAGCCCCTATATGACGAGTCCAACTGGTGAAAATGATAATGGTGCCCCGACTACTGTATCACTTCACTAACCTCCCAGTTATACCGCCACGTTCCTTCTTTAAGGAATTGGATAGTCTTCTTACCAAGCTGATATGGGGAGGAAGTCGACAAGGGGGATTGGGAGCACCGTCATTTGAGGCATACTTTCTGGCGACCCAGCTACAGTGGCTGTCATACTGGACAGCAGGGCGCCATACGGGGGAGACCGTCACCACGGAGGGCCACACACCACTGCCGGCACTCCATAGATTGTTGCTACCGGGCACTAAACCGATGCGAACTCGACCACTACAGGTGCCTATAGCCCACACCTGCATGATGAGACTACATCGCATGTCAACGGGTAGGCCTCCGTACTCACCACTGCTACCGCTGGGGGGCTTCCCCAAAGGAGAGACATACTACACGGCGGGCGCCCTCCAGGTATGGACTGACCTGGCAGTCACAGAGGTAGAGTCCCTGTTTGAGGAGGGGCCGCTCAAAACGTATGTCCAGATGATCGAGCAATAGGATCTCCTGCCCCGGGAATTTTTTTATGCATAGACAACTTATAGATAGTAGCCGCCGGTACTGGAACCCCAAAATAGGGGAACCCCGGACGCACCCTGCAATACATACCATTTTGCACATGGGAGTGGGACACCATCTGGTCACTTGGCTCTACAAAGCTGTGTGGGAAGTGATCCTCCCCTCCCTTCAGCCCTTACGTCAAAAATGGGAAACGGACATAGAAGGGGTAGTTAAAGACAAAGAATGGAGCACAGACTTAGAGTACCCCAAAAAGGATTCCAGGAACGCGCGGTTTTGGAACATACAGTTCAATATCCTCCACAGAGCTTATCTCACGCCACACCATCTCCATCAGTTCTTCCCAGATACACACTTTGCATGCCCCCGTTGTCAAAACCCTGAAGCGTACTTCAAACACATGTTTTGGGACTGCCCCCCTATTCACGATTACTGGGACAGGGTCCATCAGACACTCAGGGCAACAACCAACCTCACCACTATGTCCACATAGGAGGCATGTGCTCTCTCAATCTTCCGCAGGCGGAAGACCGAAAAAGTGCAGTACCGCTTTATGTCCCTAGCCATCCTACCAGCGAAAAGGGGAATAGCCATGCAGTGGAGATCCCCCAAGAGACCCTCAGAAGCAGCCTGGATAGGAGCTATGAAAAAATGGGGGTAAGCAGAGGAAGAGACACTCAGGGAGGAAGAACTAAAGGGAACCCGTAAACACCCTATCTCCTTTGAATGGGTGTAATTATTACATATGTTTACACATGAAACAAATCCGCCGGAGACACCCGAAGTTCACAGTCTCAGACCTCACTGGTCCCTCCAGCTAGTTCTAATGCAGAAGTGCCACAAGAGAACCCGCCACTCCAGAGTCAATCCTGTGTAGTAGCCACGCAGAGAACTCCCCCCTAGACAACACAGGAAATACCGCAGAGGCACACATCCCCTACTGAAGGAATAATACCATTGTACGATCGATTCCATTAATATTTGGTTAGAAAGCTCCCTCCCCTCTCTTCTCCCTATAGTTTACCCCAACAGTTGAAAAGTTGGCAAGTTTGTGTTGGTGGACGACTCCGCCAACAATTTATTGGGAACGCATATAGGCAAGATTAGAGAAGACAACACCGGGAAGTCCACACAACAGCGAACAATTCACGTATGCCCAGGGGTGGCAAACTCCACCCGACCAGGACACAGAATCACTGACTAGTTAAGAACAACGAGTAGACCCCCCCCCCCCCCTGACAGTTTTTTACCAAGGGCAGTACAGTACTGACATTGTGAAACAGCAGAATGTGCGTAGGCACGGACTAAACAGTTATAAATTCGTCAAACAGCAAAACGTATGTTGATGATCACGAGTACTTGCACTTCCTTGTTACTGTGTTTTAAAACATTGCACTAATGTACAGAGTCAAAATGCAATAACAAATGTTAAAACCCAATAAACCAATTTAAACAAACGTGTACTCGCCATGCACAGTTTTCTTATCAATAATTTAATTGCAAATTTTGCAGGGGTATTAACTATGATATCATAAAGGATGTCATGAGTGATGTCATATGTGGGGTAAATAGCAGTGCAAGGTGAGGGAGCGAGTTATAGTTACCTTAGGGCACTAATTCTTGTTAATTGAGATAATATAATGTTACTTTAACCTTTGGTGTTTAGTAAATTTCTACATTTTTTTTTAATGTCAAATAATGTTTTGTTACCATACGTAAAGCCAAACCCCTGCAGCACATGGCACAACCTATGACCAAGTCCAAGCCCCCCCTCCCCTACGCCGCAGACAGTCAAAACCATGGTGCACACATTTTGCCACAGGGCCCCTGGGCCGACCGACCCGCAGGCAGCCAGGCAGCAGGCAGCCAACCCCACACTGCATACAGCCTTTGGGTGTACACGATGAGGATTAGCTGCATTACAGGCAGCCAACCCCATGGCAAAGCAGCATATGGTTGGCCTTCAGGCCCCGGGGCCAAAACATATATATTAAGGGGAGGGGGTGTGCAGCCCCTCTCCCCAACCTTAACCTCATAGAAGCTATGGAACGTCCAAGCTCCAGTGCTGGACGTTCCATTGTGCAGGTGAGGTTCGAACGTTCAATGGCCGACGGCAGCACTACGGAGGTAGTGGTGCCGTCGGCCGCCGAACGTTCGCAGCAATTAAGGGGTTAACATACACTGTGAAACGCATCTCTTTGGGTCAAATTCAACAAAAAGTGGGAGGAGGGCAACATAGCCCGCCTTCCTGAGCCCTATCAGGTCACAGGGATCCCATTCCCTGGAGCCAAATAACAAACAAGAGGAGGGGGCCATGTGACACCCCCCCAGGCTTATTAGGCTCCAGATGGGCAGTCCCACACCCCTTTAGTTTACTTTCAAGCCTCGGGGTATGCAGTTCCTGGGGCCTAATTAGGCTCTGGGAGGAGGGCCATGCATCCCCATTTTATTTTGGGACCTCAGCAGAGGCCCTTTGGAACACCACTAGCAGGCCTAGGTGTCAGGGTATCCCTATAATGCCTCTGCATGTCTCTTATTTCCTTTTGTCTTAAGACTCGGAACAGAGTTCTGGTCCTAAAATGGCTGTCAACACTTGCTGGTTGTTGTGGTGGCAGCCAATAAGATCTCAGGATGAGATCAGTTGCATTTGTGGAACCTTTGTGCCATGATATATACACATTTTTTTTAACCACAATTTTCCCTAAACTCTTACAGATTTACACCCAAAAAAACAAAAAAGGTGCTTTCTGGACCAAGAGCTATCTTTCTGCCAAATATGGCATAGTTCCGTCCAGCAGTTAGGGATGTAGTCCATGTCTAAAATCTCTACGGGAATTAACATGGGAAAAACACTTGGTTTGACCCATTGCTTTTCTCGGGCCCTGCTCTACGGTTCACCCCGAAACTTGTCATGCAGAACTAGAATCAGTAGCACTCTTTTTATCTGAAACTTTAGTGAAGATTCGTCAAATGGAGCTAAAGGTATAGGAAAGTCAAAAAATACTTTTCCTTTACAAACTAGGTCCTAACTATTACTATCCACTGGTACACCTATAATATAGGTAAATTACCTACAGGAGACTGCCAGTCGGAAGTTATAGTTCGGACCTAGTTTTCATCTTACCTACTGGCGATAAATCTGCGAATTCTAAAAATATTGGGAAAAAATATATATAAACCCCCAGCCAAGTATCACACATTGGGGTTAGAGTAACACAAATAGGTTCCTACTACCACATTCCCGCAATATTGTAAACTGTTACGCAATGTTCTCTAATAAAGTAAGTACCTGAAAAGTGAGGGTATCTGTAAACCCTGGTCCACATTCATTCTCTCACATCACCAAAACACAATCGTCATTCATTCAGTTTAGCAATTATTTCTGACTGGAGTATTGTATGCTTCAACTGCTACTAAAACTGAACCGATTTATTCTGACCGCTGATGGGGACAATATTAAGTAGTATCAAAAGAAGGCAGGTTGCAAGACATTTTCAAAAAATCCTTCACATGTGAAATTTGCGTGTCGCAAAATTGGAAACCAAATACACACACTTCCAGTCCTCATTGCCAACTAGAACATTTTAACATATTAGTAATACCACTTCCAACGCTATATTGGAGTAATTAAATAGTACTTTACATTTTTTTTAAACCTAAGACATTCACTGAAAAAATAAAGTTAACAGGGACGTGATAGGACATATAATTTAAAAAAACTTTAGAAATTCACTTAAAGAAACAAAGGTTACAGGGACGTTATAGTTAGGAAATAAGATTGAAAAACAGTAGAAATTCACTGGGAAAAAACAAAGGTTACAGGGACAGCCACTCAAAAAACCACTCACTCACCCATACAGCCACTTACACACCCACAAAAGCATTCACACACCGACTCACAAACCCATAAAACTACTCACACAGCAACACAACCACTCACATAACCACTCGTGCAGCCACTTACGACTCATCCAATACAGACACTTGCACAGATACTGTGTAAAACAGCCACTCAAATATCCACTCACTTACCAATCCACCCACTCAAACAGCCAATCACTTCTCCATACATCCACTTACACACCCAGTCACTCATCCATAGCGGCATTCACACAGCCACTCAGTCACCCATACAGCCGCTCACACACACACTCATCTACCTATAGAGCTACTCACACAGCTATTGAGTCACTGATACAGTCACTGATACAGCCACTCACACACCCATATAGCCAACTACAGTCACTCACCCGCCCACAAAGCCTCTCACACACCTAATCACTAACCACTACAGCAATTCTCACAGTCGCTAACTCACTCATACAGCTACTTATACACTCACTTTTTTACACACCCACTCTCACACTGATAGTCACAGCGCCACTCAGATGACATATTAGAAACAGTATCATTCACTCACAGTGGTACAAAAAGTATAGTAATTTAACTTATGCTGTAGCTTAGCATATATATCCTTAAATCTCACAAACGCTTACAGTGTCATCAGTGATGTCATTTTTTCATGTAATCAGTGAAGTCATTGAAAATGTCATGAGCGATGTAATAGGTGAGGTCAGAGGCACTGCATTGCTGAGGTAACTATAACTGCTGAATTTCACTGGTTTTGTAGGAGTGTAATCTGAGTAACTGTAACTTACCTGAAACCTTAGTTTTTTTTCTGTGAGTGTGGGTGGTGTGATGAAACCTTTCAACCACTCATCCCTAGTCAAGAGATCTGGGCTTAATCCATCATTCTTTTGCTCACTATGCCACTCTGGTTAGGACCCCCAGCCATATGCGAATGAGTCTTGAATGTAAAGTTGCAATGAAGGGACGGAGGGCATGCGGCCTCATCCTCAGGTAAATTATGGCCCTAGGGACCGCCATCCCCTGGAGCCCTGTTGATAGTAAAAACAGGAATGGGGGCCACAAGGCCCCCCTCCCGGACCGATTTAAGCCCCGAGGATACCATCCACCGGGGCTCGGACGATATGTACAACACCCAGCCATGCAATGCAAATGGAAGGGGGCCTCGCAGCACCCCTCCCAGAGCCATTAATGGCATTTGGGACCCCATCCCCAGGGCCGGGCACCTGCTATGTCCTGGGGTGCCCATCTCTGGAATATAGTGGCTTGGTCTCACTTGGTGGGAGGGGGTGCCACATATTAAAATCCTACACTTTACTATGTGTCACACAACTTTAAACTAGAACATGTTCATTTAAATCCTGTATTTTTTTTTTACATAAGCGAAATAGTAAAACAAAACGAACCAAGTTGACTGTTTGCAATTCAGTCTACGCAAACTATGAGGCTCTTTGGAATGTTGTACCATTAAGGTAACTATATTAACAAATAGACTAGCTTTCGGGAGCAGGTTCACTGGATAGGGTGGTGATATTTTATAACTGACTGCTCAAATGTGTGCTCTATTTCTATGTAACCACAATTTAAAGAGAGGGGGACATGGAGCCAATTGGAAAAAGGTCCTGGGGCTTCTGCGGCAGAATGACCTATCAGCCTGCCCAGTCCGCAGGCTGATAGGTCCCCAGGACATGAGTGGCGAGTGAACACTTTGCTCCCACTCGAGTCTACATTCTGCCGCAGAAGCCCCACTACATACAGGGAAGGGTCTGAACTCAGAACACACTAATAAGCTGTGTGTCCTAAATAACACAGAATTCCTCATTGAAGGCATGGTAGGAATATAGGGTGCCTCTTTCCCTACTCCTCCCTACTCAGTTTCACTTCAACGATCCTGATGAAGCGCTCTGGGGACCATTGAGTAGCGCAAAACATGTCGACCTCTCACTGTTAAACACTACACCATATTTACACACGGGTTGAGAGAAGTGGGAATTCATTTGATTCTTTTCCCCTCTCTATCAGCATAATTAGCATCTCCATCCCCGTTCTGATTTTAGCTTAACCCTTTGGACCCTTCAATAAATACGTTAGGGTACCAACTGGTTATTTTATCTGCACTCACCCTCATCACTTGGCCTACACACCCCAAATGCACAACTGTGGCAACTCCTAAAAGATCTCCATCAAAGTGTCCTCCACGAGGTCCCGTGAGGGACTGCAGCTCCACCCCCACGAGGAGCAGTGCCCAAAGACGATGCTTTACACTCGCAAGGGTGTGTGAGGGCACAACAGACACAGGTGCACCACTCTCTCTATTCACACTCATTCCTTTTTTGCAGACACCTTACCCTTACTTGCAACCATAACAGGCTGCACTTCGCTCTCCCCCTTTCAGGAACTAGTACCACCCCTCATATTTATGCTCTATTGCTATCTAATCAATGAATATCCAAAGGATTTCATATTTACAATGCTTACATGTGTTGCCTTTCATAAAAGCAATCATACTCAATCTGAAAATGTATTCATGAAAACAACTATCAGAATTTGAAATAAATATGACACGTATAATAATAATATCTGAGTTTAGCTTAACAACAACATTTGCATTCCACTAAGTCTAGTTACCTGGTACAACATAATCTGCCAGCTTTGCTAGCAACAATGATGCAATCTTGGAGGCTGGATCACTTGTATCATCCTGTTCACTGTCCAGGGATGGAACAGAATAACTCCATGGGGGTAGCTCTACATTCCCACAGTCTTCCACACTCATGAGTGGCAAAGCAGCCCGGCACAGCTGAAGGATAATGAGGACAAGCTTTGGAGAAGGTCGTTGATCCAGTAATAAGGAAAGAAGTTTCGAAACACAGGCAGGCTGGCTAAGGATCGCCTTCCCAATATGACTCCTACAAAGAAAAAAGAAAATATTTTTAAAACAAACATTAAAAGTGAATAGTGATTTGTGCAGTACAAATAACAAATCTTAGATAATAAATCTAAAAAGTACACCAAATTCTAGGCAAAGCTATTGTGGGAGGGGAGCCAATTTTATTGTAAGCATCATTCTATATAACATACGTTCTGAATATGTGTGATTGATGATAACTGGCCTATTCACTGTGTCTTGTACATAATTTCCCTTTTCCAACTTCTATATTATTTGTGTATGCCAGTTAAAAAAAATTAATTTTGAGGAAAATTTATTTCTGATGGATAATTCTTTCTACAAATTTTTCTTCTTATGAATATCCTCCTGGCACAAGAAACTTTTCCCAGCAATACCTCTCCAGCGCACCAGAGGGTACCTTGTGGTCCAAGCCACAGCTCTGCATGCCCATGATGTAACAACAACGAAACATAAAATGTGCTCACTTGAATTCTGGAGAATGTTCATGTTTTCGGAGTTTCACCGGAAAAATCCTCAGCTTTTGACAGCAACAAGGTTACCTGCCTCCTACTAATGTTTGGGTATTTAAAGTCTGATGTAGAAGTCACAAAAGTAGATCTTTGTTAGATCCTCATAGCAAAGGCAGGTGGTGTCCTGCATCCAACCAGGATCCATCAGTCTATGACTCTTGCCCCTGGATGCACCTGAAGACCAGCAGAGAATAGGACATTGCACTTGTTGACATTGATGCAAATGTTGGGTTGTTTTGGAATTGTTAAGGGTGGGGGGAGGGATAGGGCTACTGGCAAGTTGGGGTTGCTTCAGTGGGAGGAGGGTGGTAGCGCGCTGATTGGAGCAAAATGGAACCTTGGTGCTATCTTCCCTGACTCTTTTGGACTACTTGTAGCAATGCATGTAGTTATTTGTTTGTGGTGCGTGCTCCGGCACTTTCATACCACAGCGCCTAATGTATGCTATAATTTAAACTTGAATGCTGATATGTCTTGCATTTTGATATCTGCCCGAATGCACTATGAGGCGTGGCGATGCTGGGAGGGTGGGAGGTGTTACCTTGCACAATATTGTATCAGACGCATCGCACTGCTTATAATTGTGTTTTCTGGGGTTCTGCGATATAGGGAGGATGGAGGGTGGTACCTTGCGCAATGTTTGATAGGACCTATCGAATTGAATGTAATTGACTTTTTAACTGCTTCTAGAGCGGGACTGTTGGGGTTGTTGCACAGTGGGGAAGGGGGGATTGTTTGGTTACAATGTTACGAAATAATGTTAGTCACGAAACCTACCGAAGAGTTGCTAAATCTTGACACAACAGGACTTTGTGGTTGTATGCGAGAAGGCATTCTCGCAGTGCAGGTTACACACACAAGCACCAGGCTACTGATGGACACCGGAATACATTCCATACTAAGATTCAGAGTGATTGATCACTGGCCATCGGCAACTGACCTTTTGAGAGATTAGACCCTACACCACTCATGGGGGACACTGACCTAAATATTTTAACGTGGAATGTAAGAGGCCTTGGAGATCCCAGGAAACGGCGGCAGGTTCTATCGTACCTGGATCGCCACTCAATACACATAGCCTTTCTCCAGGAAACTCACTTCAGGACGCAAACCACTCACACCTTTGCCAACAGATGGGCGATCCACACTGTGTTCTCATCTTTCTCGACATATGCTACAGGCACAGAAATCTTGGTAAAAAGGGGTACACCCTTTCCCATGGCTGGGTCCAAGATAGACTCACAAGGGCGACACTGCATGATGTGGGGTAGACTAGGGCACATAGCGGTCACATTGGTGTGCTGCTACGGTCCCAACGTTAACGACCCGGGGTTCTTCACTGAGCTATGGGCGGCGATTGTGGGGACGGGACCACACCACCTCATTTGGGGAGGAGACTTTAATACCACACTAGATCCTACCTTGGACAGGTCACACCCAGCCCCGCAACACTACACTAAAGCGCGAGCGGAACTGCGTGCTGCAATTACAGATCACAGTTTGGTAGACACCTGGAGACGCCTCCACGTCGATACGAAGGAGGGCACAAACTTTACAGCACAGGCGCGCTCATGGGCCAGGCTTGACTATATATTCCTAACGCTGCAGCTTTATACCTCGCTTGTTCGATCACAGCACCTCCCAAGAACATATTCGGATCACTCCCCTGTGAAAATCACACTGCGCTCAGCGGACCTAGGCCCCCCCACAACTGCTTGGTGGATGCAACCCACGATGTTACTAGACATCACCTTTCAAGAGGAACTGCGAGATGAGCGTCTGGATTTTTTCAGGAGGAATAAAGATTCAGTTAGGGATGTTGAAACTTTTTGGGACGCATTCAAGTTGACGTTAAGAGGGATTTGCATTGCTAAAGGGGCCGGGGTCTTAAAGACTATTGTTGCCCGAATAATGACATTGGAAAAAGACCTTAAATGCCTAGAAGCGTCATTGGCTAATGCTCCCACTGACTCCGCCCTCCTGAAGGTACGAGAAAAAATCTCCGAAAACACTGCTGAAGCCACAAGGGAATCGAAATTTAGAGGCAAGTACTGGACCGCTCGCCGTTATGGCGAAGGCCAACGACCAGGAAAGGCCTTGGCTTCCATGATTAAACTGGCACGCACACCCAATGTTATACTAGAACTTGAAGACCCAGAAGGTGTGGTGATTCGGGACACTACACAAATCCTCAATTCCTTTGTGTCACATTACAGCATATTATACGCTTCCTCTAGAGTGGGAGAACTTCGGCTGCAAGACTACCTAGCTGACGTCTCCCTAGGCTGGCTTAGTGATGCACAAAGGGCCTTTCTTAGTGCGCCCTTTGAATTAGATGAAGTGAGAGAAGCGATTATGGGTATGAGGTCAGGGAAAGCCACAGGACTAGAAGGAATTCCAATAGAATTTTATAAAACTTACATTGACTCTATGGCCCCAGTGTTGCGTGAGGTTTATGAGGACGCTCTTGAGGTAGGCCATCTGCCACCATCTATGAGGCTTGCACTTATTACATCACTACTCAAACCCGGCAAACCTGCAAACAAGTGTGACTCTTATCGTCCGCTCTCATTGCTGAATTGTGATGTTAAGGTACTTGCCAACCTTATTGCTAATCGTATCAGCCTTTTGCTCCCTACCCTGATACTACCTGATCAATCCGGATTTGTGCCTGACAG
Source organism: Lissotriton vulgaris (assembly GCF_964263255.1). Taxonomy (NCBI): domain Eukaryota; kingdom Metazoa; phylum Chordata; class Amphibia; order Caudata; family Salamandridae; genus Lissotriton; species Lissotriton vulgaris. The sequence goes on from NC_141699.1 coordinate 176,818,834, forward strand.
GGCAACCTCACATAATTTGCGTACTTTTTTCTCAGTCCTCAACTCAGTGCACGAAGACCAACCAATGGCGGCCGTTTTCCTCGATGCCACTAAGGCGTTTGATTCCCTTGAGTGGGATTATGTGTTTCGAGTCTTGGAGAGGATGGGCTTTCCAGCAATTTTCATCTCCTGGATCCGGCTCCTTTATGAGCGCCTGATAGCCAGAGTACTTATTAATGGCAGACTGTCTGAGGAATTCCCCATCACCAGGGGGACCAGGCAGGGGTGTCCCCTTTCACCTCTCCTATTCGCGATAGCTACGGAACCTTTAGCCGACAAAGTGCGACTACATCATAGGGACAGTGCACTACGTTGTTTTCAAAGGCAAATACTAATATCGATGTATGCCGATGACATCACTTTGTATATACGTGATTCGAGCGAAAACCTAAACCCCATTCTTAGGGAATTCATACAATTTGGTAGACTCTCAGGCGTTCAGATTAATTGGGGTAAATCTTGCATATTTCCACTCACGCCTTCCACAACACGCTTTGACTTGGATTATCCTATTACCTGGAGTGACAGAGATTTTAAATACTTATGTATACACATAGAAAAGGATAGAGATGAGCTACTTCGAGCCAACTATGGCACTACTATGAATCGCATTATAGATAACGTTGCACGTTGGATTACCTTGCCTCTTTCTATTGCAGGTAGAACATCCTTGATCAAAATGGTGATCCTTCCACAACTACTTTACCTTTTTTTGAATATTCCGTTCCCCGGGCAGGTCCTTTTTTCAACAGCTCCGGTCAGAACTCATTAAACTTGTATGGGGCGGAAAGTCCCCTCGTCTAAAATGGGACACCCTAATTCGGCCCTATACCCAGGGCGATTTTGGTGTACCGGATTTTGAACTATATCATCAGGCAGCTCAAGCTCATTATACCTATTTCTGGGTTTATCAACCTAGATATATGCCCCAGCTCGCCGCTGAGCACTGGCTGGCCCATCCTATCCCCATAGAAGGTGCACTCTATGCTGTGGTACCTGGCAGGGACAAAACACCCACAACAGTGATGAGCACAGTTACCGCATGGACCAGACTGGCTGCTAGACTGGAGGCTACAATGCTCTATGCGCCGTTGTTGCCACTGGCCTACCACCCACATATGCCCTTATTGCAGGAAACGGGATTCCGCAAACTGCTCCACAAGATTCATGTGGAAACCGGGGGGGACCTCTATCACAATGGTACGTTTCGCTCCATGGAACATTTGTATGAAGGCATACAACCATCTCCTCTTGAAATTTTTCTATACATTAGGCTCCGTCAAGGACTGAAAGCACTTACACCTGACTTTCCAAATTAACCTGTTGCCTTAGTCCCTGTGCAGCTTATACTCCAAACTGACAACCCTTGCAAGCTAGTGTCGACAATATGCAGGACAGTGCATACACAAAAAGATTACCGGCCTTTGGCAGCCAAACTGAAATGGGACCTAGATCTGGAAAGACCCCTCACAGACAAGCAATGGGCATTTTGCCTCCAGCAAACAGAACGCATCTCTGCTAGCAGTAGACATAGAATTATACATTATAAGTTCTTACATCGCATGTATTACACCCCGGCCCGAATGTGTAGACTTCACCTTCGCACTACTGACAACTGTGATAGATGCCATGCTCCAGGACCCGACTTCTTACATCTTGCATAGACATGCGATGCAGTCCAACTCTACTGGGTTCAGGTACTCGCAGCGCTGTCCAAAATGATTCACACTGAGATAACTCCCTCCCCTGTTCTAGCACTATTAGGGGACGTAGAACCCCTACAGGTGGCGCACCGCAAGTTTGTTGCTTTGGCTCTCTTAGTGGCAAAAAGAAGAGTTGCATGTAGATGGGGCAGGGGAAGGGCCCCTAAATTCAAGGACTGGCTACATGATCTAATTTATTGCCAGGAACAGTTAAACACATATTCTGAATTGTTGCCAACAACTTCACGGCCCAGCGATATATGGACCCTTTGCGATGTTACCTATCCCAAGAAAATATAGATACCGGAGAGGGACCACCGGTCTAAGATCCCCCCTTACCATCTCATCGGGATACTCTCCACCATATGAACAGCTGTGAGGTGTCATTAAGTGGCCCGAGGTGTTGTGGAGGCCACCGTGGGCATGCTCTTGGGATGGGGGAAAGTGTTTCTACGAGTGGACACTAGACCTTCCTACTAAGAGGCCTCTGTGTCAGAACTTACATATAGAGAACACTTTCTCTTGCAGCGTACTGATAGTGTGTTGACCTCATCTCTCATGGGATACAATTAAGTGGTTTGCGGCCTTGTTATGGTACATGTTATAATTGATTGCACTATTGAAATGACCACTGATGCTATTGTATTGCCATACTGTGATGTATGTTCCGGTGATCTAAATCTACACATATATTGTGAACAGAAACTGAAATGTGTAACTGTAATGCACTCTTTGATGAAGGTTATCGATGCAAAACCCAAAAATAAAGTTAAAAAAAAATAAAATAAAATAAAAGAATTAATCATCTTTTTTTTGAAAGTTCCAACTCCCAGGACAGTTCGCAGACTCAGTGCCATTCCTTTATGAAGGTCTTTTCCATGTCACTGTCGCAGATTACAATGTTAAAATAGCATTTTTGATGTAATAGATCTCGCATTTGCGAGAAATTAAGCTATTGGCATTGAAAATGACAATGCCTTTTAAGGGTGTTTAAAACCAACACACATATAAAAGGCATTGTTATTTATAACACAAATAGTTCAAACTCTCGCGAATGCGAGACCACTTTAATGGTGGCCACGCCCCTTACTTTAGATGCTGCTCGACTTATTCAGGTTACAGTGAGCAGAGTCTAAAGAAAGGGGCACAGCCAACATTAAGATAAAAGAGCGGTATGGGGCGCTTTCACCCAAAAATGAAAAATAAATAAACAAAAGTTCTACAGTGCGGCCCCTAAAGTTAAAGCGGACCGTGCTGGAAATGAAATAAATGAAAAGTGTGTCCACTATAGTTAAAGTGGACTGTGCTGCAAATTAAAGAAATAAGTGTGCCTGAGCGGGCCCGCAGCTATTACTATTAAAAAGATAAAAGAGGGCAGCATGCTGCCTTGTAGGAAAGCACGTGGTGGGTGGAATAGTGGAAGATCATTAAAGAAAATCGTGCTCACAGACTAGATAGAGCAGACCGTGTAACAACACAAGTAAAAACTCCAGTCCTTATGGGAAGTTACAAATGCAGACAAGGCGGTACCAAAGAGGGACTACTAAGACGATTTCAAAAGGACAGTAACGGGAGACCAATTGAAAAGATGGGCGGGAAATGGGCAGAGCTTCTATTCCATATCTCAACACATTATGCCTCGCAGAGCAGTGCATGCGCTGGCCAGGCTCGAACTAAAAAGATGAATCCAAAAAGTCTTACTCAGTCTGCTGTCCCTGCACCTTTTGGAGGCCATACTGGACATATTCAAGGCAGGTCACACCTTTATGGGCTCTGTCTTCTGTGCCTTTTTAAAGAAAGCAAAGCCCACCAAGGTGCTGGAATCCCATGCTCTCTGCACTGTCACTGGCACCACAGTTGGTTCAGTGCTCGGCACTGCTTCCACCTTCAAATTTGGCAAACACTATCCAAGCAGCAAGGATCAGGTTTGCGACTGTTTCAATGATGACCCCCTAGCAGAGCACATTCATAGAGCCTAAAGGTTCACCAGGATGGAGGAAAATTTCAGACTGAATTCCGAAGCCCTTGCTATGCCAAAGACCGTGGCGACACATGGGAAGATAACTTCAAGGATGACAAACTGCTCCCTACTTACGGTACAAATACTGAACTTTCCCAGCACTTAAAAAAATGCTACAGGCCTGGATACCTCTCCTTAAAAGGGACATCCCATACCATTGTGGTCTTTCTTCAGAGGAAGCCTGTTCACTTTGGTGGTACAAAAGCAGCAAATGCCTTGAAATTCTCTTTGCCGACCACTGGGGTAAGGCCTAATATTTTGACAGAAATTTTGCAGCATTCTCTGCTATCTCAGAACCACTGCTGTTGTTGTTAGATTGGGTGAAAGCCTTCTCGGGCCCAGTATTCTACAGACCAATTGCAAATCACAAAACAATGCCTTCTAACCCAAAGATTTGCAAGCACAATCTTTTCTTTTTAGAGTCATGTGCTTCAGGCCTTTTCTGCTAAACTGAAATCTAATGTCTTTCCTACGGCTCTTCCAGACCAAGAGTCTAAGTAGCTTGACTCTAAGGGCTGAAAAGTCTCTTTCAGCCTACCTCTTCACACTGCTAATGCCACATGACGTCTTGGCCACTATGTCCATATTCTATGAGAGCAGGTGAAATTTGCTGTCATCAAGCCACATTAAAAAAGCTGTTTTTGGATCAGTTTAACGAGGGCATAACTTGATCCATGACCACAGCTGTTACCCTGTGTCGACACGTTTTAATGAGTTCCACAGGTTTATCTTGAGAGGACTGATCGACCCTAATGGGCATGACCGTTGAAAGCGAAAAGCTCTAGAGAGAATAATGGCTCCTTCCTTAAGTGATTCTAAAACAGTCATGCACAAGTGGACTCTATTTGCATGTGATGTTATTTACTTTACTTATTTCAAGGACTGAAGTCTGAGGACAATCCTGGACCTTAGTCTCTTCAATCTTTCATTCAGCAGGAACAAATTAAAACTTTTGCTCCTCAACATAATAGGAGTTTGGATGATGTCCATCTGAACCTCCCAAACACTTATTTTCATCTGCCTATCCACTCCACTCACAAGCATTACCTCAAATTCACTATGGGGTCTCGATTCTATAAGTTCTTAATTCTAGAATCTGGTCCGATGATGTCTTTAGTTTTCACCAAGGTGTTTGCGGAGATGGCGGTGGCTTTACTAAGGAGTGCACCCGTTTCTATACTTGGACAGCTGGCTAGTGAAACAGAGGGTGCCCTGCACTGTTCTTAGAACACCTTCAATGTACCATGACCCTTCGGTAAGACTTGTGTTTAACCACTAAACTTAAGAATTCTCATCTTGTCACCATTGGGAGGCTGACCTTCAGAGGACCTGTAAGAAGGCATTTCTTCCTCAGCAGATGGTAGATATTCATTATATGTTTACTATGTTTCTACCTCGGATACCTATTCCGGTTCTGTAAGTCCTCCACCTGTTGAGGAGGATGGCTTCATTCATCCTGTTGGTGTCACACACCAGAAGTCAGATGAGGCCACTGTAGAGGTGTCTGAGGACACAGTGGTTCCAGCACCAAGGGAGGCTCTTGGCTTGAGGATTACAACTGCTTGACCTGCCCTAGTGAATTTTCCCCTCTAAACCTTTGGTGGGTTGTCTCTTCAGACCACGGCTATGGGGCACTGGTAGTTCAGTGGGGACTGTACTTTGGCCAGACTTGAGAGGACCTCTTGGGGTGTGTACATCAACCATGCCACCAGGACCCCTGCACCATCTGCATGGACCAAGTGCCTGCGGAAAGAACCCAGTGGACCACGCTGCATCCTATGCATCCTTGAACATCTCCTGCATCCTTCATCCCTTCCACAAGGACCGCGTTCTTTGGAAAACTCTGCAATGGATAAAACTGCTTGGATCTGACAGAGGATTGCTTCTCCTGTTATGCTAACTGTTCTTGAGGGACTGGCTGATTCCCCTGACTGACTCACGACTGGAGTTGATCACCTACAGCAACTCCAAGTGACTGAATAATACCAAATTTGATTTTGTATATCCTGGAAAGGATGTAAAAACGAGTATGTTTTAACAGTACTTTAGTTTTAATCAGGGATTTTATCAAATTAATTGTTTTAATTTGCAAAAATTATGTAGGGTATTTAAGTGAATGTATTTGTAAAAAAGCTGTTATTCTACATATGCTATGTGTTGAAGGACTTAAGGTCTAAATACACATTCCCTTGACTGAGTTACACCAAGCCCAACTTTTGCTGAAGAACTTTCTAAGAGTCAAATGTGTTAAATTTGCCAGCGTTTGTTCACAGGTGAGTGAAAAAACCTGATTTACTATACCTAGTAAATTCTATACCTCTGGAATCCTCGGGTGGATTTTTTACGTTGTGGTGTCTAAAGACACTTAAAAATACAGTCTACTTTTATAAAGCGGTGTTGGATTCCTTTGAGGTCTCGTTAATTCCTTTTTTAATTGTTTTGGTGCTGTTTAAACGCTTTACACATGTTTCTTTGTGTAAGCCATGCTGCACAGAGCTACTGCTACAAAGGGCTGAGCTGAAGGTTTGACAAACGAAACCTAAGGGTCATAAAGGGGGCTGGGCAAGTGTATCACATGGTGAGCTCGCACAACCCCACCATATATTACACCTCATTTCCTCACTTCACTTATTCTTTGTAATGGCTTGCTAACCCTGGAGGAAATATTTGATCTTACCCGAGACATGGTGGCTTTGTGCCTCCAAAGATATACTAAAGTGTTTTTGCAGTTGCGGCCATTACATGGATGAGTGAGTAGGCTACATATAGTCCCTTTTCCTTCATGGTCTCTGAGAACCGCGGCCTCCGCCACCAAAGCATTGAAAAGCCTGTTGCACTGGAGGAGGGGGGCTGGATTTGACTGACATAGAAACCTCTACTATAGCCACAAAGAGGTCAAAATTGCTGGTGTAACTGCCTTGTGGGAGCAGACTGGCCCGAGGAACATGCTGGTGCTCTGCTCTCTTTAAAGTTCCAGGACTGAGTCAGCTTTATCCGCCAAAAGGAGGTGAGATTCGTCAAAAGGCCTATCCATTACAGATGCCTGCATGTCCATGAATAAACCTGTGGACCACATCCAGGGGTAGTGGTGGAGTGCCACAATGGTGTCCATGACAAGTCCTATGCAACTGGTTGTGCCCAGTCCTAAATGTACGACAAAGTTTGCCACATCGCGGCTATCCTGAAGTCCCTGAATGAGGGATACCCAAAGGCTGCCTGGACGCGCTGGTAGAACCTGAGCCTCCCCATCCTACAGGGCATGGGAATAAGGACCAAGGAGACAGCTGGCATTCATCTATCTGAAAGTAAGGTTTATGGAAAAGTACATTCTTTTGCCAAACGTTTCAATCGTCTTAGAGGAGTGGCAGGAAAAGCATTCGGATTGACCCTGCTGGTGGATGCTTGAACAATCAGGCTCACTCGAGTGGTATATGAGTGAAAAGGGCTGGGTAGCCAGTTACAGAGTGATGAGCAACCTGTTCATTGATGAAAGGCCCTGAGCAGGGATCGACCCAGGTAGGCAGTAGGGTGTCAGTAAGTGCTTGTTGAAGGGCAAGTATGGCTCAGTCGGAGCCTAGCCATGTTTACACAGAGCCACATTAGTTTTCACTTCCATGTTTAGCAAATGTCCTTCGCATCAAAACAGTGAAAGAGGTACTTTCCTCCAGGGAAAGTCCCAGAAGAGACACAAGGCCAGTATCAGGTGAAATGTCAATTCATCATACCAGCTCCCCCCCTGCCTCGAACAGGTCTCCGCTGCCTATTTCCACTGGCACTGCATGAACGCGCCACCCCCTGCCCATCTCCTGATCTGCTCCCGATTGTGTGTCAGATGCTTTAACCTGTTTGTTGTCCATTGGCCGCTCTTTTATTAAAGGTCAGTTGTATTCCTGTATTAGCCCATTCCCCTCTCTGTAATCTCAACTTTCATTTCCTGTTTTAGCCTGTTAAGTGTGTTAGCTTACATTTACTTTATTCATGTATAAGAGTGTGCTAGTAAGCATTTTTATTTCCTGTATTAGTTAGCGCCCCGTGCCACTCGTTCCTGCCATCTTTTGCTGATGCTTGCTAATCCCACCTCCGCCACCCAGCGCCTCTCCCTCCTCCAGGACCTACTTGATGGACAGAGACCGCAGTGCAGCCGCGGTACATGTGCGTCAAAACGCAAGCCTATCTGCACCCATCCGCACCTGGACCACATCCAGCGCCAGGAACCCTGGCCTTCCTGCCATCCATCTCTATACCACCACCGAGCTTCTGTTCCTAAGAAGCAACAACAACTGCTGCATATACTCTCCATGATCCACAGAAGGACACCCCTCACCTGCCAATGCTACCACTTTACCTGTATGGCAGAAACCCTTGCCACTCTCCTGCAGTCAACCTTCGACCTCCCGGAACAGTTTCTGTGCATGCCGCCCAACGCCCGATCCCTCTACAAACATGCCACATAATTCTGGGACACCATCACCCTCCTCATCCTCGACGTGATATTCATCACTAAGACCTGGCTCACTCTTTCTTCAAACCCTGACATCATGACCACAACACCCCACGGCAACAAGATGATAACACAGAGACCGTACCAACAAGCATGGAGGAGGCATCGCATTCATCCACAAGGTAACCCTCCAATGCACCATAAATGAAGAAGACCTGGAACACCTCAACTTCCAAATCTGATCCAAAGAAAACCATCAAAGGAACCCTCGCCTACAGACCCCCGGGCTCTTGACCCAGCTTCTGCAATGCCATCTCCGAATTCATCTCCCCCTAGCAATTGACTCCAAGCACTACATATTCCTCTGCAACCTCAACTTCCACCTCGACGACCTGAACAACACCTACTCTACCAACCTCCTGGAAAGCATGAGCAACATCGGCCTAATGCAGCTGGTCACCAGCCCTACACATAGCACAGGACACACTGGACCCCATCTTCACAGCCAGCAACAGAATCAAGTTCAACCATATCACCAAGCTAATGTAGACCGACCACAACATCATCCACTTCACCATTTCAGGCTCCCTGGGCCATACAACCAAGCCCCCAATTCCCTCGCACCGCAGATGGAACAAAATCACTGGGACCCAATGGACAACTGCCCTCAACACCACCAGGCCAGACACCAAGAGCAACTTTGAACTGGCCTTCAAGAACGTCTCCGACTGGATACAGTCGGCCCCATGAAAGCAGCCAGCACAAGCAGACCCAGCAAGTACCCCAACTGGTTCACCCTCGAACTCTGGCCCATCAAACGCAAATGCAAGCGACTGGAGAGACAATGGCGCTCAAGCATGATTTCCACACCTCACCAAATACCACCATTATCTCAAAGAAACCAAGAAGGACACCCTAACAAACCGCATTGAGGCATGCACAAACCACATGAATGAACTCTTTCACCATCGTCAGAGAGTTCTCCTGCCCTTCTGCCACTGAGAATATGAGCCGCCCTTCCCAAGCTCTCTGCGACACCCTGCCGGACTACTTCTACAACAAGATATCAGATATCTACAGCAACTTCGATCTACAACCCACTGACTTCGACCACCTTCTGACACTTATGGACGCCACACACCACCACTTGATCACCTCTTTGAAACCGCTCACCACACCGAGTAACACAGCCATCATGACCTCTCTTCAATCCGGAGCACCGACAGGCCCCTGCCCCCACCACATCTTCAACCTGGGACGGAAGGAGGAAATCAGCAGTGCACTCACCAAATTTCCTCAACTCTTCCATCACCATGGCCATCGTCCCAAAACATGGAAACACACATTGGTTAAACTCCTCCAGAAGAAGCCCTCCACCGACCCCAACGAACTCAAGAATTTTCACCAGACCTCACGGCTTCCCTTACCTGCCAAGGTCCTGGAGAAAGCCATCAATTACCAGGTCTCAGACACCTAGACGAAAACAAGCTACTTGACGCCTCCCAGTCCGGGTTCCGCTCCTACCACAGCACCAAGACTGCCTTGATCGCTGCAACTGATGACATTAGGACCCTCCTCGACCAAGGTCAGACAGCATTCCCTGATCCTGCTCATCCTCTCAGTGGCTTTCAATACGGTATCCCACCACACCCTAATCTCACAACTCCATGGCATAGGCGTCCTGGGAAACATCCTCAAGTAGATCACTTCCTTCCTCACAAGACGCACTCAGAGAATTCACATACCGCCCTTCATCCTCAGAGACCAAAAACAATCTGTGGTGCCCTTTAAGGCTCCTTCCTCAGCCCTACCCTCTTCGACGTCTACATGACTCTGCTTGCAGACATCGCCTGCACCCACAGATTCAATAAGGTCACCAACTAGATGAGGTCCAACTGCCTGAACACGGACAAGACAAAAGTGCTCATCTTCGTGATGAGCACCTTACTGTGGAACGACATATGGTGGCCCACCGAACTCTGACGCTTTCCAACCCCCACTCACCACGCCCGCCACCTCTGCATCATTCTGGACAGCAAACTGGCCATGAAGAGCCAGGTCAATACAGTATCCTCTTCCTGCTTCCACACCCTCTGCATGCTTCAAAAGATTTTTAAATGTATCCCAGTCAACATCAGGAAAACAGCCACTCAAGCCCTCATCAACAGCCGACTTGCCAAAAGAAATGCACTCTACTCCAGAGCCACCACCCAACTCCTCATGCGACTCCAGACTATAGAGAACACCGCAGCCAGACTCATCCTTAACTTCCCCAAATGGACCAGAATCAGCCCCCACCTGACAAGCCTCCACTGGCATACTGTCCAGAAGAGATGCCAGTTCAAGTTGCTGACCCACGCATACAAACCCATACACCATTGAAGAACTTACATCAACCGCCACCTGACTTTCCAACCTACCCGCCTAACAACTCTGCTCACCGCCCTCGCACAAGTCCCCCGTATCTGTTGAAGCTGCAGTGGATGTCGTTACTTCTCCTACCATGCTTCCAAGTCCTGGAACAACCTCCCAATCCACCTTCAAACCTCACCATCACTCACCAACTTAAGGAAGGGACTCAAGACCGGGCTCTTCGACTAAAGGCCAACGGGAGTTCAGCGCCTGGATACCCTCAGGAGAGATAAGCTGCATTATATAAATACTGTTTGACTGATTGGCATTCTGGGGTCCTTCATACCACTTGTCCTCCTTATACTGGGGAATATAATGTTCATAATTATTGTCAGAATCCAGGCCAAATCTGTTATGTAATGTCTGGGCCCTAACATGTGGTAAGGTCGGGGGCGTGGCCTGTGGCGTCAATATGGCGGTCGCTCTCTAAGAGTGCTCCTGGACCCCCTCCGTCATCCGCCCAGCATCCGCCGCTGCTTGCCTACCTCTGAGCCACCTGACAGCCGGTGGGGAATCCCTGCATCACCTGCTTCTCGCCGCTGCCCTTTGGAGCGGTCCCGATGTTCCCTGGCTGCTCCTCCTGCTCTTCACTCCTGGAGGCCTGGCGCGGGCAAGATGGCGGCCCCCAGGTAGCGTAGGCCGCTACACAGACGGGCTTCTGCTCGGGACCTTGATGACACCCTGTGGCCCGGGCCTGCGAGGCCGGGCGCCCGGCTACCCTCCGGTGAAATCGAGGTGCGGCGCGGCGGAGCGGTACGGCGCTGCCTGTGATCTCCGGCGCCAGAGCTGCGGCGGGAACCTATCGGGCCGTGGGACCACCCGGGGGTGCCCGATTGAAGTGCAGCGCGGAGGAGGCGGATGCTGGTCCGGCCCTTGGCCTGTGGGGGCTGCTGTCCTGGTGGAGGCGGCGTAGGGACAGATCCGGCCGACGCGGTCAAGGAGAGGAGCACTGGGAGGGGGGGAGGTGTGGGCTGGCCTCAGGGACACAGGCTCTGTTCTTGCCCTGCCGGGGAATCCTTGCCCAGCGGCCTCCGCCCTGTGCATGGTGCCCCCACTCCCCTTTCCCCCCAGCGGAGGACAGAACTTTGCTTCGGGGCCAGTGAGAGACGTTCTCCTACACCGGCCCTCACTCCCTCTCTGACCATGGGGCTGCTGGCCCCCCCCCACCCCACCGCCTACATGAGGCCTAGTACCCCTGAGGTGACAGTAGGCTTTTCCGGAGCCCTGCTGACAGGAGGGGGCTTGTGGCGGTGATCCTGACCTCTGTGGGGGGTGGCCGTTACTCTTGAGGAGCCACGACAGCCAGGGGTGCCCAAGGGGAGGAGGAGGCCTTGCTGACTCGACCTGCTGACAGCCCTGCCCGGCGCTGCGTGGAGGTAGAGGCGGCTCTGTGACCCCTTCTTCATCGGGGGTGGCTGTGATCGCCTGAGCCCGCCCAAGTGGGTTTGTGCTGCGAGGAGACCACCAGGGTGGACCGTAGGGAACTGACCCAACTGGAGCTGTGTGCCCAAGGGAGAAGGGGTGGGCCCATCACGATTCACATGGCCGGGGCGGCCTGGCCCCTTTCGCGGACCTACCGGAGGCCCGCCACTACCTGTTCCGGATCCTTGTCTTCGCCGCAGCGGACGGCCCAGCGCCCAGGAGATTGACCACTGCTCCACGGAGACTGACCACTGCTCCACGGATGGCCTCCCCCCCCCCCCCCGCCTCTGCCCCTGCTCCTGCTCTGACCTCCCCACCTATAAGGCTCGGGTATAAGTTGGTCCGAGGCCAGGGATCCATCCATCCTATCGGAGAACCAGGTCTGCACCCATGGGTAAACCCCGCGCCCCCCCGGCCTCTGGCCCCACAACCCAAACGACAATGGAACAATTTACGACACAGGACCGAGGGCCTGGCGGCGGAGTGGTGGCTGGTCCAGGCGCGGCTGGAGATCTGGCAACCATGCTTCAAGCGATATCTGCATCCCAGACGTTCGTAGAAGGCAAGATTGGGGAGGTGCGGATAGACCTGGCCCTCATTTGCCAGGACCTCCGTAAGCCACGGAGCGCATAACGGAGGCGGAATCCCGGATCTGTACGGTAGAGGACGACGTCGCTACCCTCAAGTCTCAGATGGCCCGTCTTCAGTCACAGACTGTAGAGCTCCACCGTAGGGCAGAAGACGCTGAAAACAGAGCGCGCTGGAACAATCTACACCTCCTGGGGTTTCCTGAAGGGGCGGAGAAGGAGAATACCGCCATCTTTATGGAGACCTGGATCCGCTCCTGGATGACCATGGAGAAGCTCTACCCCTGGTTCGCGGAGGAGCAGGCGCACCGCTCCCTCGCTCCTAAACCACCGCCCGGAGCGCTGGCCCGTCCTATTATCCTTCGCGTTCTCAACTTCCGCGACAGGGACGCCATCCAGGGGGAGGCCAGGGAGTTGGGGCCGCTGCATCACCAGGGCTCCAAGATACTGGTGTTCCCGGACTACTCCAAAGAGGTCCAGTCTCAACGTCACACTTACGACAAAGTTAAACAGAAACTTCCGGCCCGACTAAAAGTGATTTTTCAAAACAAGACGCTCTTTTTCGACTCCCCTCAAATGGCGTGGACCTGGCTAACGGAGGAGCGCCCCCTCCGGCAACAGGGGACCCTCTCCCCCTCCCGGGGAACCAGGAAGTGGGTGGACCACGCGGCGCCGAAGTCCAGGCGCCGCCGAACTGGATCCCGGAGGAGGGCTGGCCGCCGGGGTGGTGGCTCCCGCTCGCCTGAGGGACGGGCTGAGAGTTCTTCGCTCCAGTCCCAAGAATGGTGCCCTGCTGCTCCTCCGCCAATGACCTCCTATCTGATTGACCTGAGCATCTCCCCCGGACCCAATGAGACTCTGCGACACGTTGTATCGGACTCTGACCTGTCTGGTAGTCCGGTGATCCGTGGCTCGGGCGACGACTCTGCACCATGACGGCCTCCACCTCCAGTGCCTGCAGCTTGACCCGAAGTGCTTCACTACCGACCATGTCTCTGGATGGACGCTCGAGCTCACACGGAACTCTCTAGCCAGATGCGCTTGAGACTTCTCAGTGTTACACTCCTGAGGTCATGTACCCTGGCTTGCAGATGCCTATTCGATAACATTCGCTTTACTTGGCAATTAGCATGTCATCCTGACACATAGAGGGGGGTCCGACTCTGCCATGTTCCAATCTTTTGGTTGCTAACAGTTTTAGTTTAGCTAGTTGCCTCCCTGCGAGGTTATAGCTAGTTAAGGGCGACAGATGCTTCTCGTTTCGAAGTATAGGGTGGGGGGAGTTGGGGAGAATGGGAAGGGAGGGGGACCGTTGTCCCTCAAGAGTTTGTTGTTTTTGGCCGCCTACGGGCCGATGTTGTTGCTCCTCATTGGCAGTCATAGAGCCATTAGTCTTTCCTGGCACCCGCATGCGTTCCTGTCCCCACAGGACACACTCTGATGCCCCGGGTTGGGCCGAGACCCACCCCCTGCCCATGAGGGGAGTTTGTCCCTAATGGTTTGGTTGTTGTTGACCACCTCCGGGCTGTCTCGTTCTGCTTATGTGTGTAGTCACGTGTCCCAATGTCCTCAGCATTTGTCACGTATGCCCCTACCTGGGCCCCAGAACCCCAGACACCATTGGTTCTCTCCCCCAACTGAGGGCAGACCCCTGAATCCCACCTCCTTCACGCCAGATCCCGCCCCTCCACATGCTCTATATCTCTGACACACCACTCCGCATCCTCTCCTGGAATGTGAACGGCCTCCTTGACCGTATCAAATGAACGGCGGTGCTGCGCGCAGCCCGCCACCACATGCCTGATGCCCTGCTCCTCCAGGAGACCCACCTCCTGGGTTCCCAATGCCTATTCCTAGCACGTTACGGGTTTGACCAAGTCTGGCACTCCGGCTTCGCCAGGGGCTCCAGGGGGGTGGCCGTTCTTCTAAGACGTCGGCTTCCCTTTACCGTAACCCATGCCGTCAATGATACTCAAGGTACATACGTGGCTGTATGAGGCTTAGTTGAGGGCAATCCCCTGAACCTCCTTTCTGTCTACGTGCCTCCGGCACTCCTGTCCTCCACCCTTCAGCACCTCACACGAGTGGTCTCTTCCCTCCCCCCAGGCCTCACAGTTGTCGGGGGTGACTTTAACGCGGTCCTCCAGCCCTCCAGGGATGTGTCGGGCCCTTCCTCGGCACAACGACACGCCTCAGCAAAATGTCTTGTGGGCTGGGCCTCGGCGCTGGGACTTTGTGATGTATGGAGGGTGTGGAACCCCCGGAAAGAACAATATACCCACATGTCCGCCGCCCACCACAACCACTTGCGGATAGATTTGATTCTGATGCCCGCTACTGACTGCCAGCTGGTGTCCGGAGCGGAGATTCTCGCTCGAGGGATCTCTGATCACTCCCCTGTTGCCATCCGCATTGGGTCCCCGTCCACTGGCCCTAGGACCACTTGGCGCCTTAACGCGTGGTACCTGCAGGACCCCGACCTAGTAGACTCCCTTGGCCAGGAGCTCCGACATTCCTTCTCCGCCAATGTTGGGTCGGACCCTTCACAGGGTACGCTCTGGGAGGCGGGTAAGGCGGTTCTTCGAGGAGTCGCCAGGGGACTCGTACATGCTAAGCGTGCAGCCCAGTCCGCCCAGCTGGAGTCTAAGGCCGTCCGCTTAGAGCGAGCCCAGCTGGGGGCTGACTCTGCAGACTCATCCAGACAGCTGGCTTTAGTCCGAGACAAGATTTGGTGACTCTCTCTGGAGTCAGCCAAAATGCTCGGGCGATCCTCAGTTGCCCGCATCTACGGATGTGGCGACAAAAACAGGAGACTGCTCCACAATTTGATCTCCTATCCCAGAGCCTACCGTATTATCCCTGAGATCTGTATGGTTGATAGGACTTGCCAGGTGGCCTCTCAGGCCATTGCGCAAACCTTCGCCCACTACTATGAGGCCCTCTATAACGCACGCCCCCCTGGCGCCTCCCTCACGGATCTGATGACGGAATCCGGAATGTCTTTGCCTTGCCTCCCTAAAGAGACAGCGGATACCCTCGATGGTCCGCTCACCCCGGAGGAAATCCACGGGCCATCACCCTGTTACATTCCGGCAAAACACCTGGGCCAGGTGGCTTCCCCCAGGAATACTACTCTACGTTCCGTGAGGATCTGGTGCCCCACCTGACGGAGCTCTTTCGACAGGTGGTGGAGGATGGGTCCTTCCCATTCGAGTCGGATATGGCAACTATCGTGGTCATCCCAAAGACACACCCACCCCCCCTAGACTGCTCTGACTTCAGGCCCATTTCCCTGATTAATACTGAAATTAAGATATTCGCCACCGCCCAGAGACTCCGCCCTCTCCTGACTGACATGGTCCACCCTGATCAATGTGGCTTCATGCCGGCCAGGGGTACCCGACACTGCATCCGCCGTCTCCACCTTGCCTTGGCTCGTCGCCATCGGCCCCCCCCCTACCTGGCCCTTCTCCAACTCGATTTTGAGAAGGCCTTCGACACGGTGGACTGGGGGTAACTGGGAGACGTTTTGGAGAAGTTGGGCTTCGGCCTTCCCTTCCGCTGCCTGATCCAGGTCCTCTACAACAGCCCTAGAGCCCGGGTGCTCGTTAACGGCAGACCCTCTGACCCGTTCCCGATCCGAAGGGGCACCCGCCAGGGCTATCCTCTCTACACACTCCTATTCGCGTTAGCGATGGAGCCCCTGGCGGCGCTCATACAACAAGACCCCCTAATTCGAGGATGGCAATGAGACCAGAGCCAGGTGGACAAAATCGCTTTATATGCGGATGACGTGCTGCTCTATTTGGCTGACCCGGAAAGCTCTGGCCCCAGGTCCCCGAGAGCCCTTTCAGCCTTTGAGCGAATCTCTGGTCTCCGCCTTAACCCGACAAAGTCCACGTTGGTCACCCTCCACTCCTTGCGGGCCTGTTTTGATTGGTAGGCAGCGATCCCCCTCCGGAAGCTGTCATTTAAGTACCTGGGTGTGGGTGACCCTCCTGCCTGAACTGGAATGGACACTCAACATTGCCCCCCTTGTCGCCCGGATGAAAACTGATCTTCGAAATTGGCAATCACTTCCCCTCAACCCGCTGGGACGAAGTGCCCTTTTTAAAATGATGATCCTCCCCCGCTTCCTCTACATTCTGCAAAACACCGCAATCTCCCTCACAAGCAGTTGGTTCCGAGAATTGGATAGCGTGCTGATACGATTCTTATGGGGCAGGGGACGCTCACGCATGTCCCTCTACCACTCCCAAATTCCCCCCTTCGACGGTGGTATGGGGGTCACCAACTTCATCGCCTACTACCTGGCCACCAAACTCATCGTGATCCATGACTGGTTTGCAGGTGGGTGGTCTGATCCCGCCTACCGGGTGGAACTCACTGTTCTGGAGTTCACACAACTGCAAGGCTTCCTTTACGGCTCCCCGGTGCCCCGGGACATGCCATCCATCACCAGGTCAGTTCTTATTGCAAGGCGCGTCGCACTCCGCTCAGTGAGATTGGACCGGAAGCTGACACGGCAAACGTCCCTTTGGTGTGGCACCTGGTTGGGCGAGACCGCTGCCCTGGAGGGGTTCCGTCGTTGGTCTGGTGGGAATAACCCTTCTAGGGGACGTGTGGGTTGGGGACCACATACGCTCCTTTTCTGACCTACAACACCGACACTCACTCCTACACTCCCAGTTTTACAAATACCTACAACTCCGCCACGCCCTCCACGCTCACCTCCCCATACCCACTTCCCTTCCGGAGTTTAGTCCCCTAGATGCCTAAGTCATGATGGGAGATCCGGTGAGGGGAAGGGTTTCCCGAATATACCGTGCCCTGATTAATAATTCCCCCATATCCTTGGACCGCCTCAGGGAGCGATGGGAGGGATGGGTGGGCGCCTTGGACGAAGCTGATTGGCGTGACGCCCTTATGGCGCCCAGAACCCTGACCACGTCCTCGAAGTTGCGCCTGGTCCAGCTCTACTGTCTCCATGCGGCCTATTTGACGCCAGCCCGTCTTTTTAGAGCAGGTGTGCGCTCCTCCCCGGCCTGTGCCCGATGTGCTGGTACCCCGGCCGACTTCTTCCATATGGTGTGGTTGTGTCCGGCCTTGGATTCCTTCTGGAGAGGGGTGGAGTGAGAGTTGAAGGGTGCGTTGGGTTGGGTGGCCCCTCATGACCCGAGACATCTGCTTTTAGGAGCGTTTGATGGTCTAGACGGCTCCAGAGCCGATAAGCGTCTCTTGGGAAACGGTGCTAGCAGTAGCGAAACGGGACATTGCAGCCAAATGGTCTCAGGCGGAGGCACCAACCTTGAGGAACTGGAGGAGGGGGGTAGATTGGTGCGGGACACAAGAAGAATCCGTTTTTGAGGCCCGGGGTTGTCCCCAACTCTTTCATAAAGTGTGGGGCAAATGGTTTGGCCCGTTACCACCATGTTGACCTTGTTACATTTCTGTGTTCGGTGGGTACCGTTAACTTCTTCTATCTATGCTGCTATGCTTTGTGGAGTCAGGGGAGGGGGACAGGGGTATTTTAGAGGGCACTGTGACTTGTTACGAATGAATTTCTTTGTGTTGAAAACCTTAATAAAATTGATTATCCCAAAATAAAAATGTGGTAAGGTCAAGGTATTTGAGTCAAAGGGGTTTGCCAAAGGGTTCCATGTTAGTTGGAGCCAGGCGCAACTTCAGTCAAGGAAGTGGAAGCCAGAAGATTCCTTATTAACAAATTCATAGCCTAATAGGGTTAGAATCACAGGCCCGTTGACATTGCACCTGTTGACTTTGTTCTTACTTTTGATACAGCTCCCCCCTTGTACACTGTGTTTCACCCTTGCTACTCACCTACACTTGTTTTATTGTATTACCATCCTAGTTGTATTTTGCACTGTATTTTCTTTCTTTCTCTCCCTTACTCTTATGATATTGTTATAGATCTTGCATTGTGTTCGTTCCTCCCATCATACTGTAAAGCATTCTGTTATCCCCAGTGATCTTGTTTGCGCTATAAAAAACTTTCCATCTCCATACAACAGCAGAAAGAAGCACAAACTCAATTAGAAACGAGTGAACTGTAAAGGAGCAACACAACAAAAATTCACATTCTGGTTTAATAGAGACATACATAATAGCAGTCTCTGATACAAGGTCAAGCTTTAGTACATGTTTCTCAGATGAGATGAAAAAAAAAACCCTTTTTACATTTCCATTGTTATGGCAACATTAGGTGCACAGGTTCAAACATCTGTGTAATAAAAATAATCATTAAGAAGGACAAGCAACAGTCAACATTCTGATATTGCGAGGCCACTAGCATTTAACATCATGACACTGCAGCCAGCATTTGGTCATTCTTACGTAAGTAACGCACTCCTTAAAGCGGCATAAGACAATTTAATTGGATCGCAAAATTAAACAAAACAGTATCTGAAAAGAAAAAATAAAGGGCAAACAGCCTCAGATACAATTGTACTACTTAACAGCTTCCAGTCCTCCTAACTTGATTTTGACTGAGCTACTTTGCCCTACAATATAATCTATGAGGGTAATGTTTGGGCGAAACCGGAAGGATGAGTGTCTGTAGCCCTCGAGACTTTAACACAGTAAAAGGGGTATCCATATTTATTATTTAAAAATGTATATTTACCACAACACATTTTATTTTTGGGCGGGGCATTACAAGTTCTAACAAGTCTCATTAACAGATCATAGCTTTTACTTAGTCACTCAACAACACACTGGCAGAATAAACCCCTCTCTGATATTTTTCTGGTAGGCTTTTCCTTCACAAGAGGGTCAATCACCCTTTTTAGTATGCCCTTTAGATGCTAAAAATTATATCAGAAATAATGGGGGGTTTTTGTACAGAGATTATGCTGTGGCAGTAGACCCAGAGAACAGTAGAAAAAAAACTAATGATTAGTGCCTTTTGGGTCGAGTCTACAAGACAGCTCAGCAGTCTGGATGCAAAAACATTGTGGGCTTACCAAAAACATAGGAGGGGCTTGCAAAGCCCCCATGCCTAAGTTTGGTTGGCTTTAATGCCACTCTTATTTACTGCCTTCTTATTCCATGGCATGTCTTTCCATCTTGTGTCTGTCTGTCCCATCCCTGGAGCATTACCACCTACTTGTGTCCTTCCACTTTTTTGTGTTAAACACTTCACAAAAGTGAATGAGTGCATGCTTTTCCAGCTACCTTCCTTCCGCTTTTTTTCCTTCTCCGCCTCACTGTGTGCTTTTCTCGTGACTCCTCCGTGATGTACTTGCCCTTATGTAGCTCTCCCGTTGTGTAGCTTTCTCACTTGTGCACGTTTCCCCCACCAATTCCATGTTGCTCCCCTCCCTCTTCCTTGTTTGCTTTTTTAGCAATCCACATTGCCCTTCTCTTGCATTTCTCCAATTTACCAATCCAACTCAGATCAGTAGATAAAAAGAAAGCCTGCATCATTTTGTAGGCATGTGCATGCCTAGTGCTCATGCCTACAAAATGACGTGGACAGCAACGTCATTAGTTTTTTATTACTCTTATACAGCAATGGTGCACAGCATCACATTGGCAAAGCCAGCAGGTAGCAAAGGTAACACCTATTTGCTTTGTCAATGCTTACTCAGTGCACCGCGAGAGACCGTGAAAGATCTAGCGATAACCAATTATTCCTTAGCATCCAAACAACCAATAGAATGTCACAATGGTCGCTCACAAATGGAACAATAGCCAATTACTACGTACCTCGAAAGATCATTAAGGAGACTAAGCACATCTTGCAAGGCATCGTTTCCAGCTGCCTGGTTTCCACAGCACTCGGTAGCCCGAGCTAGATGATTTGTGAGAAGACTGGAAACTTGTCGAGCCAGACCTGAATGCACAGCTTCTGGAGAACTACCTGAAAATTGAGTAAAACAATTTGTGTTGTTTCGGGCTAATAACATACTTATTAGCAATTTAAAACCAGTATATGATGGAATCATCCATTACTTTTAGAGGTAGCAACTAATGGCCTCAAACATTGCAGGAAGATTTGGTAATTGACCCTAATAGATAAATAACATTGGTCAATTTGCCTAACTGCTGGACTATTAAAGTTATCAATACCTTTCCCTCTTCTCCCAAGCAAGATGCATCCTTCTCCCAGCAGACACAATCCAATAGTATAGATTCTTAGGTTAGCAGCATGACTAGCGATACAGTAAATATGGCAGGTGTTAGACCGGACAGCCTTAGGGTGTTCTTCCCCCCCAACATTTTGCCTTCCTCAGCCACTTTTCTGGCCTCATTTCGGCTGGTACTAGGACTCTGATCACTTTACTACTGCTAACCAGTGCTAAAAGCGCATGAGCTCTCTCACCTAAACATGGTAATATGGGTTAATCTGCAACTGGCACATTTAATTTATTTTTCAGTCCCTAGTGAAGTCGGAATACATGTGCCCAGGGCCAGTAAATTAAATGCTACTAGTGGGCCTGCAGCACTGATTGTGCCACCCACTTAAGTAGACGTTTAACTATGTTTCAGGCCTGCCATTGCAGAGCCTGAGTGTGCAGTTTATACTGCCAAGTCGGCCTGGCAAGATAAAACTTTTGCCAGGCCCAAACCATCCCTTTTCATACATATAAGTCACCCCTAAGGTAGGACCTGGGCAATCCCGGGAACAGGGTGCAATTCTGCTGTTGAGCATCATAAAAATTCTGAAGATCTTTCGGAGTGCATTCTAAAATGTATAAAGCATCATTGTTTGTTTCCGTCCACACAACAGATTGCACGTTCGGATTAAGATTAATTGCAAATAATCACGACTGTTAGGACTATAGTAAAATGTGTCTACACAACACAGTAGGTCCATTTTGTTCATCGTTCGATGCACTTAGATGACCAATAGTCAGTTGAACAATTTTTAAACAACCTGCAAACACTGGATGTACACTTATATTGCAAAGAACTGTTAACGATCAAGTGACTATGTGTACAGCTGTTCATGCAGTATTTGCAGTGTTTGGCTTTTAGATTGGATGAACTGCTCATGTCACAGGTTTTTTGTTCCCGTTTCGTTTATTTTCCTTTTTTTATATTTCTTTTTATTTTCAAATATAAAACAAAATAAATCAAAGACGTATCTGGGACATCACATTCAGTGACAATAATAAGCAAACATTTTCAGATATCAGGATTTCTGTAAAAAACAATGGGCGGGGTCATTGAAACATCGACGCGTAGATCGTTCAATAATGGTTGACTGTACACAATTAAGCTTCATTTGATGCGCTACAGTACTCGGTCCCCGCCACCCAACAGATCAGGATAAAGATAGGCGTAGTGCCCCAAGATACGAAAAAACTAAATCAGGATAAATGACAAAAATATTCACGCCACAGCCTAAACTAACGACACTAACACCCATCCCCCCACCCTGCAACCCTGCATATGGCTTTCGCCGAACCCCAACTAGCAGTGTGCCTGTCGCCCCATCTAACTAAATACTAAAAATAGAAAATGTAGGAGGGCACCTTCGTACGTGCACCCGGTCCCCCCTCCCTCCTGCCAGAACCAAGAATCCCCCAGAGTAAATCCATAAATCTATTAAGAAGCTAAAGCAGTACGCAACAGGGGAAACTGTAAACACCGCCTAACCTCCCACAAGCATCATGGTAGCAAATCCCACATCAATCAAGACCACAATGTCAAACCCAGTCAATCAGTCTCATCCTTGACCCTTCCGATCGGACGTGCGAACCCCTTCCGGACGAACTGCCGCCTCCACAGGATAGTCAAAATATGAGAAAAGTGCAGAAAAGTTAAAACTGAGATCAAGCAAAGCTGTTAAGTCACTGAGAACTCCATCAGGTCCAAAGACTCTCCTCACCGTCATGAACTCCCAACGTTGTTTACTCCGCCATCGTAATGGAACTGGCAGATAGGGGAGAGACGCGGTTTCTCTGGCAGAATGAGAGAGAGGAGCTGGGCAAAGCCTCACTTACATCTGAATAGGCTCTGTCCTGTCCATATACAAAGGGCTGCGTACTCCCATGCAGTGAGTACGGAGTCAGGGCAGGAAGAGAGGACATATGTGCACTTTAAAGTACTGTCTTTAAAGTCTCCTCCACTTCCAATGCACCACTCGATATAAGTACTGGATCTCAGACACCACTACTTCAGTACCTGCGGATACTCTGCCAGGAAGATGGACTGCTGTGATGCTGAAAGACTGCCACTCTGCTGGACTACACTCTGCGGGACTCCTGCTTTGCTGTGTTGATCTGATGCCTGCTGTCCTTTTGCCTGGGTGAAAATGATTTGACCTGTATCACTTGACCCCAGAACCCAGAGTGACTCCAATGGCTAGCTGGCTAGCCTCCTGATCTGAAGCCTCAGGGACATAACAGGCTTCCAAACCCTGCACCAGGACTCTGCCATCAGTGAATCTACCCAGCCAAGTGGTACCATCTCAGTCCTGGACCCTTGAAAGTTGGCCTGAGTGCTTGCTAGTGAAACTGACGCATCTACTCTGCTGAGCGACACATCCCCTAGCAAAACCGATGCATCCCTGCTGCTGCGTGGATTGGACCCGTTGCACAAGACTTGCATCTTGCCGCCATCTCCTGCACCTTGGAACCGACACATTGCCTTCAGAACAGCCACTGCGTGATGCTTTACCTGGCGCGAGTTTCCTGCATCCCTTGTGGACTGCAGCCTTGACGACAACACTGAAACTCCACATTGCAGCTTTAGTACTCATCGGAATTGACACATCGTCTCTGCTAAGCCTCCTTGACACTAGACTTCGCACTGCAAGACCCTTCGACAGGATCCTCTGTGTCGATTTAACAGGACCTCGCCCCTCAGCCTCATTGCATCTCAGTACTGATTGATCGCCTCTGCTGCGCGATGTATCTTCGATGCGGATTCACACAACACTCTGCAACCTGGATTTAAGGTGCTTTGTTCAGCAGGCCCAACTGGGTCTCTGTAGCCGGTACGCGCTCCATTGCGGTCAGCCTGAGCTTGTGACAATGTCCCAGTCTGGAGTGACCAGATCCCCCCAATACCGCTTTGTGGCACTATTTCTCACTATAAACATTATAAATAAATATCTCTATGCCTACTAATTGAATTTTTATTGTTTTGATCTATTTTTTCTAACTCTAACTTGGTGTGGAATAATTTTGTGTGGTGCTTTCACAGTTTTTCTGTTTGAAGTACTGCACAAATACTTTACACACAGCCTCTAAGGTTAAGCCTGACTGCTCTGTGCCAAGCTACCAGAGGGTGAGCACAGGTTAATTTAGGGTTTGCCTATCTCTTACCCCGACTAGGATTGTGGTGGCTGCTAGACCATCGTTCATCCCCCAGTAAACTAACAACCTAAGTTTTAACAGCAGGGTATAAGGTATTAGTTGCAAGCTTGATCTGAAGTCACATACTGAAAGGGTGGAAGGTATTTAAGTTCAACCGTAGTGACATGCAAAAGCTGTAAAATGTATAAACAGAAGTGCTGGAACAAAACACAAGAAACTGGACCATAAATAGGGGTTGGATAAATAGGGGCAGAATGGGGATGGGAAAGAAAGAAAGAAAAAAGAGGGGAAGGAGAGACTGATGTTATTATGGCTAAGGTATAGCAACTAAAAAACACTGGAATTTGCCATTTCCAGACACTAGCTTTACCTTAATCCCAAATTAGACGCGTATTTCTGTTCTAGTTCGGGAATAGGCGCATTATGGTTCTGCTCTTTACCATTACAAGCCAATTACAGCATTTTATTAATATTTATAACCTAGGCCATAAGTCCTTGAATATATGTTTTTTCAATTTTCATATAAACTGTTTAATGTTATGGTTTACTTGTCTGACATTTTTTAATAGACGGGCACAATATATAGTTGATCAAGAGCGGTATTAAAGTGGAAATTTAGATTTTAAAATAAAATAAAAATGCAGGTGTCAAATTTGGTACATATTATAAAAGTACTTATACAAGAGTATAATGTTTTAATTGCTTTACCTGGAACTAATGTTTTAACTTTCTATGAATGGACAGTTTCTTGCCTTGCAAACAATGAATCCATAAACAATCTTGCTCAAACGACCACTGAATCTGTTAAGTGCCATTTATAATTCTATGGGACAGCCAGAGAGAAGAATGGAGTTGGTCCTCACTTTGAATACGTTGGTCAAGAAAATGACTCCCTGGGCTATGAGAAAATATATGTGAACCTTCTTCCATTTGTGCAGAGAAGGTCTACTGAAACTATGGCAACCTCTTGGCCAGAAGCCAGATACACTCAACTGGCAGACATTTGCACAGCTGCTAAGTGGGCTGCTTTCGCATCTTTTGTCCATGTTTCTAGTTTGAGGGTGGGAGCAAAAACAAAACATTTTGGTTTGTTACGATGCTCTTTACCTCAGTTTCAATAGTTTATAGTTGGTATTGGGATTTCAGTTGACTGATTAGACTACAAGTGTTAATTAACCTATTCAATACACTGTCTGCTACTTTGTTTGAGCTACTGGATTGCATCAGAACATTTTGCTGAGGAAATTAATCACTGAGTAAGTACTGGGTCGAGGAAGGGGATGAAGCAATGTTTGCATTATTGCTAATAATCCTCATTATTCTAGTTTTTGGTTTTTACAATACTTACCATCAACCTTCTGCACTATAAAGGTTGGTGACTATATCCAGCGATTGTTCAGTGATTAAGTAAGAACTTGGAGATGGGTGTCCCTCACCTATGAGACACTACCTGATCAGGTGAAGGGAGGGGAGATTTCTATTTTTTGTTTAGTACAAATAAGAAACAAAGTTCCAGTGCTTTGAGTATACAATAGCTCAACAAATACATATTGGAATAAAAAGGAGTCTTGGAATAAAAAAGTTTACAATTCAGCAAACCACACATTATGAATACTATGCGAGTATGTATTGAAAACGTTGCATGTCTTGAAATACTTACTCTTATCATTTTTTAAGTTTTTCCCAAAATGAGAATAAAACTATAACAAGCTACTTACCGTTAAAGCTGGTTCTTCAAGCACTGATATATCTTTCAATATTCTGAGCCTTTTTGGGGTTTCCCCATATCTACCTTGTAATTCTCTGATACAAATAACATATTACATATTATGTCTTTAGACAGAAAGCTCCCAGTAGGAAAGTACCCCTTTTGGCATGGTTTCCCTCACTTTTTGTCTGACTTTGATGCCTCTTTGACTGAATGTGCACTGGGTTCCTGCTAACCAGGATCCCAGTGCTTGCATTCTTTCCCAAAACTGTACCTTTGATTCCACAATTGGCACACCTCTGGCCCACATGTAAGTCTCTTGTAAAAGGTACCAGTGGTACCAAGGGTAACTGCAGCCGGCGTGACTTGTGTGCCAGGCCTACCAGCACTGCAAGAGGCATAGGTAAGTCACCCTTACAGCCCAAGGGCAGGGTGCACTATACGGCATGAGCAGATATGCCCCTATAGTGCATAAGTCCACTCTCAGACATTATGAGTCCAAGCCTAAACCTAACATTAACAATTGCGTAAAAAAATATATAAAAGTGTCAGATATAGGATTAGATGTGATGGTGCATTAGGTCTACACCAAATAGGCCATTAGACAATGGAGATATAGTTGATACCGACCCTAGAATGGTTGGGGAACCACTTCCAGAAACAGACGTTCACCTTCGAGCAAGAGCAATCCCGGGTGACTTGGGAAACACATTGGGGCTTCGCCCTGCCACAAGGTTAAGAGACCTCTTGCTATCTATCTGAACCACCCTATACTGCTGGATAAGGTTCATCCATTAAAGAGGTGTCTGGAGCACTAGCCTCTGCAGCCTACTCTGATGGAATTATAAATGATTTTCCAAGCTAGGTTTCTTAAAAAGTGCTTAACTTTCAACTGATGCATGTGAGTATACAAGACAAGTTTAAAAATGGTAGCTTTGGCACCACAGAGCTCTGAAATGCATATCTGCTAATAGGTCACTGACACAATCTATATCGACTCTCTACAGAGAACTGGCCAACACCTTCCTCATCTACCCATGAAGGCATTTTGATGTGGTAGACCAAATCAGAAAAATACTTCATTTTATATAACTCATGTAGTCTCTTGATTTAGGGCGCGGCATAGTGTAAAGGTTCTTAACATTCTCACATTTAACATTTGCTTCTGCTGATAGCCATCCCAATAAACCTACCTGCCAGGCGCTGGGAGGATGATTTAAGGCTTGCTCCCGCCAAAAGAAATATTCCCAGTCTTCAGACTGAAGAAGGGTGTAGGTCATTGTGAGGAGTTATGAGGCAAGTTCCAAAGAATCAGCTTTTATAAATCCAATCTTCAAGGTAGGGGGAATACATGGCTTTCTTTTCTGCGCAAATGAATAGCCAATAATTCTACCTCTTTGACACTAAAATTACCAATTTGAGGTCCAACTGAAGTGCTTCCAACTGAAAAGGCTCTCTCCCTACCGCGCCTGAACCTCAAACTTTGTGAATCTCACAGGCATGTAAAAGGAGGCATGCTGGAGGTCAAAATACTAGCCAGTCTTGTTACATACATGCTGTAGATTGATAATTTTGAAGTTATGCTTCTTGAAAAAATTACAGAGGAAGCCCAAATTCAAAACCTGAAAGGCCATCTCCTTTCTGGAGCACCAAATTGTATCTGCCATAAAAATCACATTTTCATCTACAGTGGGTATCTGTCCCCAGTCTCTACAGCTAACAGCTTTACCCCTGCTCATCAAGACATCTATGTTGAGGGAGGGGGAAAAGAATGTGATGATCTAAAGACTGGGAAGCAGTACCTTGAATGGAGGACATTAGCCCAATGAAATATGCCTATACTTCAATGGACAACCAACCATCATTCACTTAGAATGGTATCTTGTGAAATATTTAGATAAACCCATTAATGAGATTTGGGAAGTCTGCAAAAAGGAAGACCATGACATCTAGTTGTACTTGCCTCTAATGTACACCACAAAGAAGCATCTTAGTTATGCAGTGTACATTATAGGTGGAATAAACATAATTAGTGAGGAACAAGTCTGTTGCACTGAGGAGGCTTTTCCCTCAGAGCTTTTAATATTAGCAATGAGACAGTCTAGCTAGGGAGGCTGTATCCGGAGAACTGATGTAAGATCTACACTGCTTTATACTCTCCAAGGAGTTCTGAGCTTTTTCCCAAATGTGTCTACCATCATAACATCAAATGGCATGTCTATTATAGGTTGGAAGAGGAGGGATATTGTTTCCTAGCTTCCCATCTGTGTACCACAGGGATACAGAGAGTTTTCTCCCAGGGAAATAAGGTCATACATGCTTGAACATAGTGGATATGCCATGTGTTATGTTGGCTACACAATTTTGGCACTACAGGGTGCAGCCTACGCGGTACCAAAGATGTCGCTGGGCAAGGTCACACTCGTGCAGATGA
Source organism: Lissotriton vulgaris (assembly GCF_964263255.1). Classification (NCBI taxonomy): domain Eukaryota; kingdom Metazoa; phylum Chordata; class Amphibia; order Caudata; family Salamandridae; genus Lissotriton; species Lissotriton vulgaris. The sequence goes on from NC_141699.1 coordinate 176,846,888, forward strand.
AGCCATTGAGAGGAACAAAGTTGGCTCTCATTGTTCTTAGATTTAACAGATAGATCATCATACATTTTAGCATGACATCATGACAGGCCTCTATCTGCACTACTTAAGCAAAGAGGAGGGAAAGAGGAGTGTTTTAAGTTGTAGCTTCTTTTATGTCAGCACATGATCATATAAGAGTACAAAGTCAAGGGCTAGTCAATAGGAGTCTGGGGGAGACACATGTGGCACTAAATTAAACTTGTGATGAGGAGAGGAGAAGATTATTCCTGCTATTGTTTCTTATGTTACTGTCCCTTGAAAGTGATGAAGAGGATTTGTCACTCAAGATGGTAGAGAATCAGGAGGTTGTTAGCAGACTCATGGCTGCACTTCATCGACTACCACTGTGCTGGGTAAGTGAATTACAGGGAAAGTTACACTGGCAGATGCTCATTAATCATGGAATCTATATAACAAAGTGTTTGCTACAAATACATTTTGTAAGTCAAAACAATATTTTAGGTTTAAATTGTTTTTATTAGAATATTTAATTAATATAAATAAATAGCTCCACAGGGGGAATACCTACTGATCTGTCTTCCTCCTCCCATGCAACCAGTTGGGCCGCTTTTCCCTCTACATATGTGATTCCATCAAATATTGAAGGAAAAAAACAATTCTTCATAAAGGTGAGATGGTGCATCTGTATCCTTTCATGCTGAACAACACACAGGTCCAACCCTTTGGAAATTAACACGCAGTATAAAGATAAATCAATAAACATGTGCAGTTCATACCTTCTTCCTTCTCCCATTCCACACAACGATTGGCAAGAACTTGGAAAGCTGCCCATGCCATAGTTGCAACTTTCTGCTTTTTGGTCTGTTTTTCATTTGAGCTGGATTCTGTTTGGCTGCTCAAACTGCAGAGCCTATCCATTAGTTGAACAAGTCCACTTCGAACTAAACACTTCTCTTCACTCCTATTTACAGGAAGATACAATCCCACAATGATTTGCAGGGAAACAAAGGGATCATTTAATAAACTAAACACAATAATAAGTCTCTGAAATACCGATGAATTAATTGGCTTATTTCGTTCCATTTTAACTGCACATTTACAATCATAGATATAAATTACTCTAAAGACTGTGTATCAAATAACTGTCTTGTTGTGCTTGAGTGGAACACCAGAAAAGTAGATTGTGGTTTGGTTGTTTGGCACAATGCAAAATACTGTAACACAACTGAGAGATATATATGGAATAGTTGTGAATCTCATCTCAAACTCATCAACAAAGAGACACAGTGTAACAATTGGTGAGATGTTGTCGATATGACAGCTTCCTTATTTAGAGAAAGCAGACCAAGCTCTCCTTTTACTCCTTCAAATTGAGAAGGCTCAGCAAGTAATGTAAAGCTGAGATGACAATAGCTAAAGTCTCCTACATTCTGGTCCCTACACAAGCAATATTTTAAAAAGTCCAATAATGCTCTTCGATTGGAGGCTGCTTGCAATAAGTCTAACCACTGGCAATGCTAGGGGTAGCACTCCAACGCATCGTTCTTTTGCTCACCATGCATCTTAGTTTTAACCCAGGGTTTCTGCCAGCATTTATCAGAACTTGTAAGCATATGAAGCTGAGGGAGATGCATCAGCAGGGTGAAGATTGGAACAGGTTCAGTGAGGTAGAAAAGCCAGGACTATAGCAAAAGGATAGCAGCACAGGAGTAAACACCAGTTCATGCAGAAACTAGGGGTATAGGCAAAGCTGAGTTTAGACTGGTCAGTCTCCCAAAGATGATGCAAGTCCCATGGCATAAATAAGAAGAAATACAGTAAGATAGGAACAGCTCACTAAATTGAGTCAAAAAAGAGAATCTCACAAAGACTTGCAGAGAAACTAAAAGGACACTTAATAACCTAAATAAATTGGACACCCACCCACTTTTCTCTGTAAGCCCACTGAGATGATATACACAGTGTGCTTCAGAAATTATCCTGGCTAATCTCTAACCTAGAACACAACTAGCAACAACAGTGATAAAGCATCACTGCTACACAGAGTAGAACTTGACTGGCACATGGACTAAACTAAGATATCTATGGAAAGAGAGAACAGAAAGCAAGAAGAATGCAGTTTTGTTAAACTCACTATCCAAGAAGGTGCCAATATAAAGAATAATTTCCCTGTCGCTCATAATTTCCCTTCGGCTCTCTTATACTAGGCCAGTGCCCACCCACATCACTCTCAACTGACCATCCTCCTTTGTAGTGTCATGTTGGGCTCAGTCCCCTCCATTCATACACCTGATAAGATGAAAAAGTTACTTACCTTTGCTAACTATATTGCAGAAGTAAGATTTGAAAAGGTAAGTCTCAAGGCCTTTCCTGAAAAATAGGATGTCATGGCTGAGTCTTAGCTGCATTCTGGCAGTTGACTTGCCAGTGAGGCGAGGTTCGCTTGTCAAATCCGCAAAGGGTATGTTGTAGAGTCGTCGACGTATACGCGTGCCATCATAATGTAACTCTTGTGTGACAATGGTAGGGATCATTTGTCATTTTTAGGACTCATTTGTCTGTGAACTAAATGGAAGGGCATCAGACTAACCTGTCAATTAGGTGGAGATACACCGGATGACCTAAACACTGAAGATGGGCTGTGACTGGCGTAATGCATTTTGTAAGAGTTCTTGGGGCTGATCTGCACCCAAAATGGAAGACATTGTCTTGATAACCACGCCGGCTATTTTGAATATGAGAAATGTCCAATGTTTCTAGTGAATAGTAATATGGAAGGCTGTGTCTTTGTGATCCAAGAATCAATTATTTTCCATTAACAGATGCAACTCCTTCTTCAAGGTTGACATGCTGATTACTGCTTCTACAATCTTAGAAAAAATCTGGATTAAAAGCCTATGTTGCAATATGCTTTCAGGACTGGCTTGAAGGCTACTTTCTGTAGTATGATAAGGATTTTGGCTTTTAGCAAGTGTAGGTGCGTGTGCTTTAGCAGAGGCATTTGAGGATGGCAGTGAAGAAATTCTACGGTATGCTCAAACTGGATGAGGTCCCAACTCGTGCAAGAAAGCAGATATCCTGCCACCTACGAGGCCAGGACAGAGGGAAGTGGAAACAACAGTAGTAGGTGCTGGGGGGGCTATCAGTGACAGGCGGTTTAGAGTGTCCATTACCTCTGCTTCTGGATTGGTAAATGCCACTAGGTTGTACTCTGTATGACCACTGTTGTTGAGGGTCATAAAATTGGCATTACTGGGGTTGTCATTAGCAAAATGGATATTAATAGCTCTTCGAATCGCCACAAAAGGTTGTTCTCTGCCTTTAGCGCTCTGAAAAGACTGTAGATTGCACTGCTGCAAGGCTCAGAGGATCTAACTGTATCTGGATCAGCTCAGATCTTTTCTACTGCATCAACATGCTTCCCAAATAAGAATTGTCCATCAAAGGACATACAGTATCCTGTTTTGTACTTTGTGTCTAAAAGAGGTTGCTCTCAGCCAGCCTTGCCTTCATAACACAGCCAAGCCAGTTGCAGAATCCAAGGCTATTAACGTTCACGGCAGAGTTAATTTCCCTTTCATGCAGGATTAACTTAACTTCCTTTCTTTTGAGGTAAGATAATAGGTTGTGGTAGTGCGCTAAATCAAACCACATCTGATGATCAAATTTGCCCTGTATTGCAATGGAGTTAACTGCCCTGATCAAAGTGGCTACCATGAAAGTAATCCTACGTCCAAATGCATCCATCAGTTGTACTTCCCTGTCAGGTGGATTTCAATAACTTCTCTGGGCTGTTTGTATCACTACTGAATCTGCCTTAGGGTGGAATGCAATGATTTATGACATCTATATTAATTTTAACACACTTCTTGCAGGAGATGACCTATAGCCAGAATTGCCTTGACTGACTTCTTTGCTGGCTCTCTAAATTCATTTAGAGAACAATACTTCATTCTGCTTGTTACTCGAAGGCCAAATCTTTTTAAAGCCAAGACATGAAACAATTGGCATGTCATCACATGGAGAGTCTATAGGAGGAAGTTTGGGCATTTCGATATCGGGATGATGTAGCAGTATATTCTGGTGAGTTGAAGGAGACTGATGCACCAATTGAGAAAATAGTTCTGTAGGGAAATAGATGTAATAATCCACCATCATATGACAGAGGATCTTGATGAGAACCAGCCACAGCAGGCTCATGGACCTTTTATTTGAGGGGGAAAATTAGGTATTCCTCATTGTCTCCCTCATAAGGATCTTAACCCCTTGTGTGCTGATGACGGAACCGCTCCATCATTAGCTGCGGTGGAGCTGTGCTGATGACGGAGCGGTTCCGTCATGGCCCGCCCGCCGCTCATGCGCGGCGCGAATTCCGCGCCTGCGCTGGGCGTTCTATTGAGCGGGCGGGGCCATGACGGAACTGCTCAGTCATAAGCACAGCGCAACCGACGCTGGTGACGGAGCGGTTCCGTCACCAGCATGAGCCCGCCGCTCTTCTGCCCCGCCCCCTTAGCACTACGGCGGAATAGCCGCCGCAGTGAAGGGGTTAATGACTATCAGGATCAGCAAATTGTTTTACCACTCTTGTTCACAAAACTCTGGATAGTTTGGGAGATAATAAGGCTGTAGGTCATATAGAGGAAAATAGCTGCACTCTTCTGTTTTTTTTCCTCTGCTTCTGTTTCAAGGAGCTTGGAAGAAGGGTGATATGGAACTTTGCTATTAGAAGTATTTTCTGGCCAAAATCTAGATGGTTTCTGTAAGAAAGTTACCCCCTTTTGCATGATTACCCTCCCCACTTTCTGCTTGACATCTGATGCAACCTGACTTGATGTGCCCTGGGTCCCTGGCAAACAGGTTCCCAAGTCCTGTGTTTTTTCCCAAACCTGCGGGAATGTAATCCCCATTTTCAACTTGTCTAAAACTGTGCTTAATGACCCTAGTGTTAGCCTTCTATCTAAAGGTCTTTCATTTGTACCGCACTGTGGCGTAAATGTCTTCGAATTACACAGTGATATAATATCCTTCTTCCGAAAAATTCGACTCAAAAAATACTTTCAAAATGAATCAACTAATTTGATGCCTTCAGAATCAACCACCCTTAGACTACCCTCCACCTTCAGCCCCTCTCTCGACCAGGTTGGCCCTGAGGTTGCTGCCTTTGAGTTAGTTGTATTAAAAAAATTAGAAAAAACTATTCGGTTCATTCCAAAACCTATCTATAACATCAATAAACTTGAACACCATGCCCTCAATGAACTGGCCTCCAATACCTCCATCACAATTAAGAGCTGTGATAAAGGAGGCGGCATAGCAGTCATTGATTCACTATCCTATGAACAAAATATGTTAAAAATGCTAGAAGACCGTACTTTTTACTGTACTGAGAGACAAAATCCTATTAATAAAATAACTAAAGACATTCATTCCATAACAACTTTGGCTTTAGAAAAAGGTGACATTAACAAAAAGGAGTTTGACTATTTAAATACTAACACAGGCAAAACTGCCTGTATTTACGGCCTACCAAAAATTCATAAGGATGAAATAAACCCCCCTTACAGGCCGATCGTATCCACAATAGGAACTCCGACTGAAGCTCTCTCCAAATGCGTCGACTCCTTTCTTTGTCCCTTTATACCTAATATCCTGTCTTATATAAAAGACACGAGTGCTATGATCAACAAGGTAGAGAACATTAGATTTAACCCTTCAAGAGACATACTTGTAACTTTAGATGTTGAGTCTCTTTACAGCAATATTCCTCTAACTGAGGCAATACAGACAGTGGAATGGTTCATTGATCTCTATTCTATACCATGCCCTAAGACCTTCTTGCTACAATGTCTCAAAATGGTGCTTACTGAGAACATTTTTTAATTCGGACAAAAACTATTCTGACAAATTAAGGGAGTAAGCACGGGGGCCTCGGTGGCGCCCTCGGTGGCAAACATCTATATGGCCGCCTTTGAGGCCCGTTACATCTACAATAAAATAGCACCCTTCTATGAGTCTGTCTCCCATTGGTCCAGATATATCGACATCTTTTTTGTCTGGACTGATGGGAGACAGACCCTGGATGAGTTCCTGGCTTGGCTTAATGTATGTGACTCAAACCTTAAATTTACCTCACATATAAGCTCTAGCAAATTAGAATTCCTAGATATATGGATTTTCCATGAGGAGGGCCAACTCAAAGTAGATCTCTTTGTGAAACCCACAGCCAGAAATACCCTCCTCCACTTTCAAAGTTTTCATCCCAGAAGCCAGAGACAGAGCATCCCATTTTCCCAATTTTTGAGGGTTAGGAGGAACTGCTCGAACCCACACAGATTAGTGAGGGAATCATATAAAAGAGCACGCTATTATGACAGTGACTGTCTGTTAAGAAACAAACCAAAAGAAGATACTAAAAAAACTGGTTTGTATTACTCGGCGTTCAACGGTAGATGCAAAAATAAAACAAGTGATCAACTCTTCCTGGCACATCTTGAACAGTAACGGTGCCAATAAATTAGAGAAACCCCTATTTGCCCATAGGCGTAACAAGAATATCAAAGATTGCATTGTTCGCTCAAGACTGAAAGGCCCAACAGACCCTACAACGTTTGTTCAGAAATCCATAATAGGTAACCATCCCCTTAAAGGCACTTTTCCATGTTCTAACTGCAAATCTTGCGCCAATATTTATAAAGGAACTTCCTTCCCCCACAATGGACACACAGCTGATGCCAAAAATATGTACAACTGTAAAACCTCTAATGTTGTATACTTTTTGCAATGTCCCTGCGCCTTGGGCTATGTAGGTGAGACAGCCTGTACAATTCAGATACGATTAACTGAACACCGTTCAGCAATCAGGACCAAGAAGGTAATTGCACCAATAGTGAAGCATTTTCTGGACCTTGGACACGGCCCAGATGAATTCACATGGCGCATACTTGAAAAAATCAATGTACCTGATGATAAAGGAGGTGAAGCCATTCGAAAAAAACGTGAAGTTTTTTGGATTTTTTCTTTAAATACTTTTCGTGAGGGATTAAATAGCGAGATCCCGTGGGAAAACACGATTGTCTGATGGCGTGTTTTTCCAAGATCTCTAACAGCTTTGAATCCGACTGTAAATAGTTGTCTCATTATCTATAACTCCATAAGTGCGTAACAATTCTGAGTGCATATATATGGAGATTTATATGGTAATCATATAAAGACAGATACACGCCTTCTATTAAAAGTGAACCTAAAGAGTATAAACGAATTACTATGTAACCTTTTGATTACTTCACAGAAAGGACATTTGTCTTTGACCCTGTGGTATTTGTACTTCCTAATTCTGGAAATACATAGATATTCATTTTTACTTATCGTTTATATCTTTTTTATCTCGTTTTCGAAAATAGGTAGTTTTTTCATGTAGCTATCGGCATTTATAAGAGAAAATATTTCTTTTGAGAACATTTATCCCCACTGGTAGTTGTAATCCACAGTCTTTCTTCGCGTTTATCTCCGCCTCTGTCACCATGTGACAAGGTTAATTGCTTTCACCTGCCGAGATAAAAAGACGCGCGTAGTACGGCTTTTCCAATTTTATCACGGAAACTCGTTCAAGACACATGCCCGCCTCCACGCGCCTAGATTTACAATATCAAAGGTACGTAGATTAGATAAATCCAAAGTGTTGTGCTATAGGGTTAAATAGCCCTTCCTAGTCTAACTTTAAAATATCGCTTCTTAATTCGTTAGTTTCAGGTCCTGACCCGGTGTTTACATCCTCGACACTCAGCAGAACCTGAACTCTCCATGTTGAAGCCCCATCAAGGCTAAGTCAAAAGGTATGCAGACGGGAACACTTTCTCGTTGAGAGAGTAAATCGGATTCATACCGCTTCTCCTCTTTTTGAGAAAATATATACTAATGCAGCATTGCATATTTGTTTTGCTTTAGTTCTGCGCTGCAATAATAGCTACACATCGAGCCCAGCGTGTTCTTTGAATCTTCATCACACCGCCAATAAGCATCCAAAGCTCGTAAAATGCTCGGTAAGGCCCCTTCCAGCATTTTAAATATCACCTGTGTTTCAGCCTATATATGAAGTGCTAAGATGTGCCTTCATTTTTTACAGCTTAGGTTGTGTTGAATCAGAAGTCATAAAATAAAGCTCATAACATCCCGTGTAGGCGACGAGAGCATACGTTTTTTATCAGGTAAATGAGCCTCCTCAGATTTGATAGTTCAAGCAACATTAGCATTCGACTTCATTGGAGTTGATATACAAGTCTTTCTTATATAGATGCATCGCATTATATCTCTTGCAGGTTATTCTACTCGATTATCGTTCCACTACTGACCGAAATATATACAAATATAAATTTAACACAAGAAATAGGGACCTGCTATACGAGGTATGTTCTTCTCCCACACACTTAGATATTAAAAGTAATTATGCTATGCTGCAGCGTTTCATTTTGAATTTATAATATATTGCAGAACTTCACCCTCTTGAATACGCCATTCTCTATCATCGAGCACCAAGCAGAATTTCTATCCCCTTGACAACGACCGGCATGATCGTAGTGATTTAGCTATAGGTAAGCACAATAATAAGAGTGATTATTACACTCGGTATAAGATACAGCATCCACCTTCTATCCTTAGATTTAAAACCATGTATTATTCTAAACATACGACAAATAAGAAGAATTTCAGGGGCCCTTTACAAAATAAGATCCTGACCTCAAGAGATAAATGTCATTATAATGAAAAAGAATAATGAATTTTCTGATGAAATAAGCTCTGGTTGTTAACCCTTTTAAACCATTATGGCACCGATAAATCTATAAGGGACGTTAGAGATTTACCATAAATAAATAAATGTCCAGAATGATAGAGTTCTTCTTTAATATTTTTTGTCACATCATTTTTTTTTATCATTGACATTCTTCTTAATTTTTCTACCTTTTCACATCCGATTTTTCATCACTATTCCTATAATAACTTTTCTGTGATCTTTAATATCCACTTCTTATGCTTTATCTTTGGGTTAAAGAATAAATTTATCAATGTCTGTGTAGTTGTTTATCCTGTATTTAACAGCTCACCGCCATCATATTCTCCTGTTCAAGTTATTCTAAGTCAATCCCTTGACTCAGAGTAGAGGCCTTCATCTCACTCTTCATCAATAGAGTACTTGATTGCCTTAAATATGGGACTTAGCTATTCTGCACAGTTTCCTTTTTCAAACAAAACTGGTTTTAAAGAATATAATTATGCATTATTGTATAAATTTTGTATGTTATTTATTTATCTTTATGTGTAAAATGCATTATGTCTAATGTTATATTTTTTCTTGTTAAACAAATAGGAATATTTTAAACCTGTATACTAAACTACGTTTTTATTTACAGAAAGTTGTATTCTGTCTTGAGAAAGGCGCTGGCCGCCGAAACGCGTCGACACACAACTTATTTCTCACTGTAAAAGAATCCACTAATGTCATTCAATTTTAATTCATGTTTTTTTTTAGAAATGTATTTTTTTTTGTGTGAAAAATCTTTATTGTCAGGAGGGCAAAAGACATATTCACATAAACATATGTAGATCGCATTTGCGTGTCAGTGGTATTTGCAATCAGGAGAAATTGGGAAAACATATCGTGTTCCAACATATAACATTCGCCACCCTGATTTGGACACGAAGCGGTCATAAGTAACTGATATATACAGGCTGTGTCACATATTCATACTATTTCCACATGTTAGTCCACGAGTAGCTCATTCTTGATACATTTACCCGCTCCTAACAACTTCAACTTTTAGATAAAGTAAAAACAATAAAACCCAACTAAGGTCATCCTTTGGCAATGGGTTATGTCCTTATACAGTCAGCAGTCGGCCATTTCACATGTTCAGTACTACTTCCAAGGTAATATTGCAACCCTGCACCCTCCCGGCACACACCAGCACTCAGTATGCAGACCCACTCCGCCTAGTCCTCATCTTCCTCGGACTCCGAATCCTCGCCTTCCGGCAATGGAGCACATGGTTCTCCCCTATATTTGTTCCATGGCGTCCATACCCTATTCCATTTACGGGGACAGGCCCGCAGCACATAGACTGCCCTCTCTTTCACCATTAGGAGGTCCATATTTCTGATCCACCCAGCTACCGTAGGCAGTTCTGGGGCACCCCATTTTTGTGCAATGTCTCGTTTGGCCACCGTCACAGCCAACGTAACCCACAGCTGCCCACACCTGTCCAGGTCATTAGGGTCCCAAATGTTTAGCAGGCACTTACGGGGTTCAGGCAGGACTGATACTTTAATGGCCTGGGATACAGTGCGCATAATTTGCTTCCAGATGTCTTGGATTTGTGGGCAGTCCCACAAAGTGTGGAGCAGAGTACCCTCTTCCCCGCAGCCCCTGAGGCAGTATGGGTGTGGCGCCCTCTGTATTTTGTGTAGAAGTGTTCTGGTGTAGTAAGTGCGGTGTAGAATCTTGAGTTGCACTAAGCGGAACCTGGCCGATATGCCTACCTCTCGTGGTGATGCTAGCGCCTCATTCCATTCTGTATCATCCATCTCACCCAGTTTCCCAACCCATTTCTCTTTAAGCTTCTGTGTGGGGTCTGGTAGGTTGTTAACTAGTTTTTTATACGTGAGAGAGGTTGCCTTTTGTTCCATAAATTCCGTCAGTAGCCTGTCCTCCAGTGGTGGCGAGTCTGGGAGTGTGGTGTCAGGTGGAATTGCCTGTAGTAGAGCGTGTCGGATCTGCACATATCTGAATGTCTCAGTGGGGCCCAATCCATATTGTTGTTGGAGTTGGGAAAATGCAAGCACCGTGCCTCCGTCCCAAAGGTCTCCCACCACTGAAATCCCTATGTTGTCCCATTGTGTGAATCCCTTACAGGACCTTAAGTTTCCCAGCGCTCTAGCGTCCCATAATGGTGTTAACCTGGTGATCTTCCCCTTCCAACCCAGCCGCGATTGTGCTGTGTGCCATAGTGTCGCCGTGTGAAACGTCGGACCGATTAGGTTCTTAACTTGTGAGTAATTGTACAACACTGCGAGCATGCCGTCTGTTCCCAGCTGTGACCAATCCGCCTTGTATGCAGGGTCTCCCCGTGGGATGTGGATCCAATGATTAATTATTTTAAGTTGGGACGCCCAACAATATAATTGGAGATTGGGTAATGCAATTCCTCCCTCATACCAGCCCTTCACCAATTTATCATGCGCTATTCGCGCTGCGCCATTGCTCCATAGCAAGCTGGATATCAGTGCAGCGACTTGTTTAAAGTATCGCGGGCCCACGATATAAGGGGAATTCTCAAGCACATAGAGAAACCTCGGGAGAGCCATCATTTTATATAGCGCCGCCCGCCCGAGGAGGGTCAGCGGCAGTGTAGCCCAGAATTTAACGTCTGCACGTAAGCGTGCCAGAGGTGGCAGCAAGTTCTTGGTATAATATTCCGCAGCATCAGTAGTAATGAAAATACCCAGATATTTAAAGGAGGTGGACGTTATCGTTAGGGGACAATCATCAGGTAACATTGGGGCCGGGCCCTTGAGCACGTATATTATGGATTTGGACCAATTCAGGGTATAACCCGACGCCTTGCCGTGCTCATCGCACAGTGCCAATAGGGCAGGGACTCCCTCGGTGGGATTGACCATGTATATCAGCATATCATCTGCATACAAGGAGACTTTATCCTCCCACCCTTTCTCCCAGGTGATGCCTCGGAACAGTGGTGTTGGTCTGAGCAGGATTGCCAAAGGTTCCAGCACCAATGCAAAGAGAAGGGGCGATAGCGGGCACCCTTGTCTAGTTCCTCGCCCCAGTGGGAATGGTGGCGAAATGTGACCATTCGCAACCACCTGCGCAACCGGTGATGCGTATAGTAACCGTATCCATGCAAGATACTTCGGGCCGAGGCCCATGCGGGTCAGGACAGCGAACAAGTATTCCCACTCCACCAGGTCGAACGCCATCCTGGCGTCCAGGGATAGTATCACAGCTTGGTCCGTAAGAAGATGCGCCCGCGCCAGCACCCCATGTACCCTCCGTAAGTTTAGTGCTGTGCTCCTGTGAGGCATGAAACCCGACTGATCGGGGTGTATCAAAGTGTGGAGGTGTTGGGTAAGGCGACTGGCCAGGAGTTTCGCCAATATCTTCGCTTCAATGTTGAGTAAGGAAATGGGACGGTATGAGGTGCATTCAGTTGGTGGTTTGGCTAGTTTGGGAATGGCCACGATCGTGGCCGTGCGCTGGTCGAGTGGGAGCAATGCCTTCTCTACACTTTCAGTGTACATATCCAACAGGGGTCTGGCCAGCATCGAGGCTGTCGCTTTATACCACTCTACAGGTATGCCGTTAGGCCCCAGGGCTTTGCCGGATTGTAATGCCTGTATCGCCAATTGGATCTCGCCCTCTGTCAGGTCTGTTTCGAGGTCTTGCAGCGCTTCGTGTGAAAGCACAGGGATAGTGATGTGTCCGAGCGAGGCCATTGCCTCCTGTTCCGTGACGGACCGTACCGGGGTGTATATTTCCTGAAAGTGGCGTGCTAGGGTGCGTACTATTTGTTTCGGGTGTGTCTGTATCTGGCCCTCATGATCGTATAGTCTCTGTATTCCTCTGTTACTGCCGCCCCGTTTGTCCAACCACGCCAGCATCCTCCCAGCCTTATCTGCCACGTCATATATTCGGTGTGCAGTGTTTGCTAAATGCCCCTTAGTGACCGTTGTGAGGTGAGCCTGATGTTGCTGCTGTCGGAGGTGTAACGTATGAGCGGTTTCAGGGGTGGGGTCCGACATGTGGGCAGTGTTCGCTGCGTGAAGCGCTAATTCTAAGTTCGCAAGTTCAGTTCTGGAGTCTCTTTTATGCCCAGTGATTGCCGCTATGGCTGCACCGCGTAGGACCGTTTTGTATGCCTCCCAGAGCACCGAGGGTGAGGAGACCGTTCCCACATTTTCGGTAAAGTAGTGTGTTGTGGCCAGTTTGAGTTTCTTCCTGACTCCAGGGATCTGTAAATAATTGGGATATATCGGGTATATTCTTGCGCGCTTCGACTCTTTGGTGGTAAGGTGGAGGGACACTGGGGAGTGATCAGAAATGCCCCTGGGCAGAATTTCAAGCTTATCTATGGAGCCCAATCCTATCCCTAAAAGGAAGAAGAAATCAATACGTGAGAGGCTGTTGTGTGTGGAGGAGTAGTGCGTGTACTGATTTGCCGTGGGATTTAGCTGACGCCAAGCATCCGTGAGGCCTAGTGCGCTTAGGAAGCCAGGAAGCGCAGCAGCCCCTCTCGGGCGATCTCGTATGGGAAAGGTGTCCAGCAAGGGGTCTGTTATGGCATTAAAGTCCCCCCCAACGATTATGTCACCCTCCGGAAGATCAAGAAGAAATTGCCCAAGTGCCGGCAGTGCTGTAGAGTGTAATGCCGGGGGGATGTGTACTGACATCACATTGAGGGTTCTCCCCTCCCACTGGCCAGAAAGCGCCGCAAAACGTCCCTGATCATCCGTCCTGTGGCTATGAACCAGAAAGGGTGAGTTTTTCTTAATGAGTATCCCAGTGCCCCTGGAACCCGTAGTAAATTCAGCATGTACTGCCAGGGTGTACCCGCGTCTATCTAGTGCTTTGCATGTATTCCCCGCCAGGTGTGTTTCTTGAAGCAAAACCAAGTCAGGCCCATGGCGTTTGATGGTTTGCAGTACCAATCCCCTTTTAATTTTATCCCCCAGTCCCCTGACGTTCCACGTAAGCAGTTTCTGTGGGGATACAATTGTCATCGCAGGGGCGCCCTCAGTGGGTGCAACTTGCTCTTGTCGTGCCATCTGTATTCAAGACCCGTGACGCCAATGTGCAGCAGTGTGGCGCAACCTTTATACAATGATGTGTGCCGGAGCACCAAGTGTGGACGGCCAGCAATGTGACTGTGTTCCTTATGTAAGTAGCGATGACCAATAACGATAACCATAACATTACAACTCCCCCCCCCCCCACCCCCTCCCTGCTCCCCTGCTCCATGGACGATGTCCCGCCCGCATCCCCAACTTGGCAGAGTGCTTAGTCCCATCCCTATCTATCTTACTTGCTCGTGGGGTTGGTGAGTCCCCCACAGGCACCGGCCAATGCCCGCCCTACTCAGCTCCATCAGCTTCGAGGTCCCAAGGGCTGCAAGCGTGCCGGCTTATATGTAGCACAGTCAATCAACCCCTGACAGGTTGGACTGGGTCGAGAGGGTCTCTCTCTAGATCAGAGTCTAGTCCTGCGGCTCCTTCTTCAGTTGTAGGGCTATTGGACTGGTGCTCCGTCGTCCTCCCGTTGCGTTGGTTCTGGCGGTCCCTGTGCGGGCGCTGGGGCTGGCCCACCTGCCTCCATCCATCCAGCCATTCTCGTGCCACCTCAGGTGTGTCAAAAAACCACGTTTTTCCCTCAGCCACAATCCGCAGTTTGGCGGGGAAAAGCATCGAGTAGGGCAGGCCTTTGTCACGTAGCGTCTTTTTCACTTTAGTGAAGGATTTCCGGCGTCTGGCCACCTCTGCCGTATAGTCCGGAAAGAAGGCCAAAGTCGAGTTCTGAATTTTTACAGGCGGTGCGACCCTTGCCGCCTGCAAGATGGCGTCCCTATCTCTAAAGTTGAATAGCCTAGCCAGCACAGGCCGTGGCGTGGCTCCCGGTTTGGCCGCACCACCAGGGACCCGGTGCGCCCTTTCAACAGAGAAAAAGTTCGACAGGCCTTTCGGTTGTAGCTTGTTTTTGATGAGGTCTTCGATGTACAGGTCCATGGCGCCCTTCCCCTCCGATTCCGGAAGGCCTAGGATGCGGACGTTGTTTCTTCGGGAACGCCCCTTCTGATCATCCAGCTTGTCCTGTAATTGCTTAGTGACTTTTTCCATTCGCTCCATCGCCACTTGTAGGTCTGAAGTGTCCTCAATGAGCGATTTTGTGACCACCTCTACTTGGGACACTCTCTCTGACATCTTCTTAAAGTCCGCTCTCAGCAAATTAACTTCGGAGGAAATAGTGCCCACTGTTGCTTGTACCTCAGTGAGGGTTTTCATAATGTCCTCCAGGGTTACTTTCCTTGCCCCTTCTGTGTCCGGAGGAGCACCAGTGGATTGGCGCCCGCCTCCCTGAGAGTGTCCATGTTGACTACACGCAAATTTATCAAGTTTCGCTTGCGTCGTCGCACTTCTCGTGCCTTTGCCCGCCATGGCGTCGTGCTTGCTTTTGTACAGCTCGGCCTCCTTTGTGGTTCCAACGCGAACCGCCCGTGGGCCGCGCCGTTTCCCAATCGTCAGGCTATGTGTGGTCGGACGGCAGGCCTACCGGCAGCAAGAGCCTGCACCGCTACTTACAGTACCCCAGTATATCTCTGCCGGGGGGCCGTACCTGCCAGGAGTCCGGTCTCAGTGCTATTGCCGTGTGGCCCACCACGTGCGCACTCCGCTCCTTTGTGGTCGTTATAGTGCGCCTAGCATCGGCGCTGTGTTGTGTCGTCGGCGTTCTCTGGGCAGGGGGCACCCTGTATTCAGCGTCAGATTCCCGCTTTATTTCAGAGCAGCAGGGCCAGGGCGGAATTCCCAAATTAGTCGCGGCTCCGTCCAGTAGATTGGACTTTACCACAGACGTCTCCCCAGGATAGTTCCTGTGTGCCACGGGACAAGGATCAGCGTCCGCCCCCCCGGTAGCCTTGGGCGAACGTCCGATGCACGGAGCTGCGGATATGCGGCTGGGTCCCCGGCTCACTCGGTCTCACCTCGCAGTGGGAGCGGTGCTTCCGATCTCCTTCTCGCCCCAAAAATGGCGTCGCCGAGGTTCAGGGATGTCTCCGCTTGCGAGGGTGTTCACTCTGCGTGTGGGTGCTATGCGTAGCCAGTCCGGGGTTTAGCAGCCGTTTTCGCTGCCTCGGGGCTCACTCCGGTGACATGGAGCGCCGAAGCACTTCTTTTCATGGATGACTGCAGGTGCCGGCTGGTGTCAGCGCGTCTCAGCCGAGCAGGGCGCACTTCCGCCCGGGCCCGCCAGGTACTCCAGGCTGGTGCTGCCGGGGAGTCAGAGGCCCCAGCTGTCCGCTGCCGAACGGAGCACTTCCCGGCATCAGATCTACACCGGGAGCGGATCAATGAGTGCCGCTTGCGTTCCCAAGCCGATGTCGCTCCTTCGGGCGGGCGATATCACGGATATGATTACGGATGTGTGTGCGGGCCGTTATGCCTTGCGGAGCTCCCTCTTCAAGCTGCCGCCATGCTCGGCAGTTGGCCACGCCCCCCCTAGAAATGTATTTTTAAATGTTTTCTTGTGATGCATATGTCATTGTTTTTGCTTTATGAATTATAAAATAAATTGTTTAATAAAATTAAGTAATTAATTGGAAGCTGTTCAGTCCCAGTCTTTGTCCTGCCACCATTGTGTGGGCAATCTACTGTCTCCGCCTAGGTTGCTTTTTTCACTATGTTTTCCCAAACCTGTACCTTTGTACCCTCAATTGGCACCTCTCTGGCCACAGGTAAGCTCTGTGTAAAAGGTAATCATGGGTACCAAGGGCACTGTGACCAGGGAAAGTCTCTAAGGCCTGCAGCACCTATTGTGCCACCCTGATAGGCACTGTACCTCAACACCAACCCACTGCCATTGCAGGCTGCGTGTTTTGGTGCATAGAAAAGTGAAGAGTCGACATGGCACACATTGCTGAGTGCCATGCCTGCAACCCACTGCCTGAGGCCTAGGTAAGTCAACCATCTAGCAGGGTACACTAGCCCTTAGGTGAGGGTACAGTGGCATGCGCCCTGTGCCCCTACAGTGTCTCAACCCATTCTTAGACATTGTAGGTGTAGTAAATCCATAAAGAGTATATGGTCTGGGAGTTGGTCATTACCAACTCCACAGCTCCATAATGACTTTACTAAAACCTGGACAGTTTGTTAGCAAACTTCACAGCACATTAAACCCACACTGATGCCAGCGTTGGATATAATTTAAAATGCACTCAGACGGCATCTTAGAGCTACTCCTGAATGGCTGCCCGCCATTTGCCACCACCAGACAGGTTGTTTCAGGACCCCACAGTAGAGACCCTCTGCTCTCTGGGTCCAGAAACAAAGCCCATCCTGGGCAAAGGTGTAATGTCTCCTCCCCCAGGATGGGCTGGGTCCCCGAAAGGGGAAGCTTCAGAGGCCTGCCACCTTTAGAAGCCGTCCCTGCCTTTTTCTGCCCCTGCAACTGGCTCCCATCAGTTCTGGCCCCACTTTGGGAGTAGAATCGGCGGGAAAACCAAGCCAGGAAGAGAGGTGTGCCCACTTTTGCCAACCCCCTCTCCTCAGGAGGGGGAGTCGAGGTGAAGCACACATCTCAGTCCCCTCGATCTTGAAGATGAGGGGACCCAGCGAATTAGGGAGAGGCTCATGTCCCCTGCCACAGGAGGGTGACATAATAGGGGGATGTAATCACCCCAAGGAAGGGACCCATTGGTCCAGACCTCCACATCCATTTAACATCCCTAAATACTACAGCAATAACCCTGACTAGTTCAGCAACTAGCAATCTCCAGACTCCGGAGGACCTGCCCTGCAACCATCTTACAGACTCTGTCTCTCGTGAGCACCGGATTTGCTCAAGCAAAGTCTCACCCACAGAATCTGGATTCCGATGACTCCACGATTCTGCACCACACGGCCCGAGTTCGAGTGGCCCAACAACACAATGAGGTCTCCCCAGCGATTCTGACTTGGGATCTGATGATCCCCAACCTCCCTCAAGCTTTGAGAATACGCCTGATGCCTCAACTTGAAGGGTCCCCCAGACCGCGACCCGAGCTGGTAAGAAAACCCGATGCTAGAAGACATCCATGCACCCGACGCCCCAAGGCTTTGGTTGGTCCAATCAAGGGTATCCAGGCATCCCCCAAGATCCCAAATTACCTCCACAGCCAGTGGTCACCCTCAGGAAGTACCCCTGCCTGAGCCTGCAGCAACTTTGCACAACCGAAGGCCTCCATTTAAATGCACAGGGTCCCCGACGTCCTTTTTGCACCCTGCACCCGGCCACCCCAGTGCCGCTGGTTGTGCAGCTGCTGTGTTGGTCGTTGGCCCTTGCAGTGCTGACCTTCACCCCAGGAGCTTTGCTCCCACAACCGAGTGGCCTGCTTGTCACCAGTCCTTAACAGTGGGCCCCCTTAGCCCCATTGGCTAACATTGGGACTATGCACCCTGCCGCCCCAGAGCCGCCGGTGGTGCAACTTGAGTGCCCATCTGGACCGTGGGGAATCTTGTTCCTAACCCCCAAAACTCCCCCTCATAAGTTGTTTACTTACCTGAAAAACCGCTAATACTTTTCTCACAAAGGAACCCATAGTAAGAGATTTTGGGCCTAAAGATTTCTGTGTTGAACTGTTGTTGTATGGAGAAAAGAGAACTCAAATGCAAAGTATAAAAAGTCATACTTACCTTGTATTGTAAGAGCCTAAGGTGTGGTATCTAGGAGTACCACACCCAGTACTCAAAGTAATCCAAAATGTACTGAAAAATATTGTGAAAGTAATTACAGTGTAATTCAAACAGTTTTTAAAGCATATACAGACCTGTAACGATTGCAATTTCATCCACAACCACAACAGTCCTGCATTTGAGAGTATATCTTACTTACCTGTTCCAAGTCTTGTCTTGGTTCTCCAAATAAAACATACGGATACCTAATGCAAGGGAAAACTAAGACTTCAGGTGCAAGAGGCCTCTGACCCCTCTGGGTCCCTGGAGATTACCAATGGCTGCTCTTAGGTTAACAAGGATTTTCAACCCTAACTTAATTCCCCAAGAATGGAAAACATTCTTTTTGCTGAACACCTCAGATGCAAAACAATAAGTGCCACAGGCTATCCCATCCCTACTACTATCCTTTTCCAATGTTTAAAATTGCATATCCAGAATGTCCTTAGAACTTATATGGTGCAGGCTTGATGATTCCAGTAAACAGAATATTACCAAGATTTACTGTATCATGGGCAGCTCATGATCGATATTCTAGAGTGAGAGCCATAATGCTTTTCATACTTCACTCCCTAAATCATCAGAATGATGTACTTGTTTTATTTGTGGTAATAGTGCCCCTGGCTTGACCGTGTGTGCAGTCACATGATTATTTGGAGCAAATTACAAGCACAATGTGATCAATTGCACAGAACTTCCAAAAGATATGTTTTTTCTTTATGGAACCATTCTGTTTATTGAAAGATCCATGTTTCATACACAGTTGAGTGCCTATAACCATGGGGCCAGCAGCAACGTCATAAGGGATAAGTATACACAGCTTCATGCCTACAACCCAGGGGCTGGCAGCGATTGTGGATCTCCCAAAGAACAGATAAACTTCAAACTAACATAAAAAGAAAACCCAGTTCCCCCCCCCCTCTCTCCCCTCCCACCTCCTCTGCACCAGTACTGTGTCGTCCCAGCCAAAAGGGCAGGGCTGTTTATTCCTATCAGTGTGTAAAGGTTGATCTCCCAGTTACTTTCCTGAAAGAGTTCAATGCTTTCTCTCTCGGAAAGGGAGGAGTCGCAGAAAACATCGTTATTAGGGGCAAATGGCCTCCCGAAGTTCGGTTGACAGGATCTGGATGAACAAGGACCATGGGTCAATGTCATTCTCCTCCTTGTGAACCGCAACCATTGACATGCGCTCCATTGCTAAAGTTAACCAAAGCTTATGTAGCCCTGTCACATGGTCCGGAACAGTCAGTTTGCCCCACCTGGCTAAGATTACTTGTTGCACAGCCAATAGCGCAAGGGCCACCTGTCGGTCCCTTAAGGAGCGCAGGCGAAATGTCAGTAGGTTCAGAAGTTCCAGGAGTGTGTATGTTGGGAAGCGCTGGGTTGCAATATCAAATGCCATGTCCATGTCGTCAAGGACAGCCCCCCAATAGTGTTCCAACTTGGGGCAGTGCCATAGATAGCGGACCAGAGAGCCTGTCTGACCGCATCCCCTCCAGCATTTTTCAGATCGACTTTTGTCCCAGCAGTGGATACGTGCAGGTGTAAGGTACCAATATCATAGCACTTTGTATGCTGATTCTGTCCCTACTGTGCTGGATGCTGTATGTTAGCTCTAACGTGTATATCCTCTCACTCTTTCCCAGAAAGAGCACGTCCTAGTCCCTCCTCTCACCGCTGCTGACCCTTGAAACAACCACCCTCCGTATCCCTTGTCAGCATCGCATAGAGCTTGGATATTAGGTGTTTATCATCTTGTTTGCACACCAACTATTTTTTCAAACACAGTCCGCTTTCTCGAGGCCGCTGCCTAGTATGTTGACTGTGACAAAGTGGCATATTTGAAGGTACGGAAACATGTCAGACTGGGGAGTTTGTTGTCCTGTTTAAATTGGTCAAAAGGGACCAGACCATATGGGTCATATAGGGATCCTTTGCTTTTGCAACCTTGCTCTCGCCAGCTAACAATTTTCGTTGAGTTGCGTCCCGGAGGACAGTTGGGGTTCCCTGTGATTGGGGTAATCGGAGACAGAAATGACGTCAGATTATTGGCGCACGCCACTTTTTCCTCTTGGGTGATTTTACTGGTGAGGAGTACCATCCCCACACCCTATGCTAACGCGGGAACCAGACCTCTCCAAATATTGACTCCCGCAACTGTCTGATCCATAAAAGACCAATGTTTCTCTGATAATTGACGGTTTCATTCAATTACATAGTGGAGATGCGCCACCTGCAGGTATCTATGGATCAGAGGCAATCCCACTCCGGCTTCTCATTTGGGCCGTGCCATCTGTGCGAGAGCTATGCGGGGCTACTTGCCTCCCCAGCCAAATTTGTTAATGGCAAGTTGCAAAGAGCAGATTACTTTCAGGGGTGGAACTGAAGATAGGGTTTAAAAAGTTTACAAGATGCGAGGCAAGACAGTCATCTTAACTTCCGCCACTCGACCGAACCAGGCTAGTCTCAGTCGACCCCAGCAGATTAGGGCCAGTGTCGTCTGCTCGATGAGGGCTGTGTAGTTTAAGGTCAGAGTCTTGGATATGGCATGGGCCAGAGTAATGCCCATGTCAGTTAGAACGCTCAACTGGTCCTTTTGGTCAGGTGTCACTGAGAGGTTCAGAATGGATGAGTTACTTGCCTGTAATCCTAGTTCTCTTCCAGGGGTATACTCAAAGTCATAAGCACTGAATAGTCCCGCCCAAGTGCTGGATCCCGGAGCAATAGCCAATAATATGCATATAGATATATCTATATATCTATATATCTATATATATATATATCTATATATATATATATCTATATATATATATATATATATATATATATATATTTATGCTTCCTGCTTGTTCCGATTCTTGAAAGGCACTCCGACACACCTCAAGGCTTCAAGCATAAGCCTTTAATGACTGGTACAGAAGCGTCTTGCTGCCCACCTTTCACAGTCCGATTCCACAGCCGGACGCGTTTCGAATACTTTTCTCTGCATGATGGCACGCCCCCTGATGGGCTGCTCTGTATGAGTCTCTGCGCAGGGGGCGTGCCATCATGCAGAGAAAAGGGAGTGTTTGGAACCAGCAGGTGCTCATTTCATTCTCCACACAAGCCTCTGAGGAAGAAAGTATTCGAAACGCGTCAGGCTGTGGAATCGGACTGTGAAAGGTGGGCAGCAAGACGCTTCTGTACCAGTCATTAAAGGCTTATGCTTGAAGCCTTGAGGTGTGTCGGAGTGCCTTTCAAGAATCGGAACAAGCAGGAAGCATAATATATATATATATATATATATATATATATATATATATATATATATATTTATATTGAAGCTCCCGGTCCCACTTAATCAGTCCGGCTCGACACCGGTTAACGAGGAGGAACTCACTCAGGCACAAACAGATTTTAAACCAACAGCTTTATTTTAAGCTCGCTCGTCTTAACCGGGTTGTGTCATCAGTGATGTCATTTGAGATGTCATCAGTGATGTCACTGACCATGTCACGAATGATGTAATATGTGACATCATCAGCAGTGGATTGCGGGTGCGCGAAATATAGTTAGTACAACTAACCATATAGGAGCAATTTCAATGGTTTTTTAAATGCTAATTCATAACTATATATGACCTGAAACCTATGGTTTTTTCAGTGAATTTGCACGTTTTTTAAATGCTAAATCCTAACTATATATGACCTGAAAACTATGGCTTTTTCAGTGAATTTGCAAGGTTTTTTAAATGCTAATTCTATCAGCGGATAAAGTTTAAATATGTTAATATCCTTGTGGGACCACCTGAGCAGCCCTTGGGGTCAGGGTGTTTCTACCCTGCCCCCTTTTTGCATTCTACACGTTTGTTTTTCTGCTTCTTTTGTGCCTCGGTCTACCTAGCACAAGATGAATGCCAACACTTCCTGGTTAGAAGTGTTGACAGCCAATGAGCATGCTGCTTTCCTGTGAAAGGCATGCTGATTGGCTGCCACTGTCTGTCAACACTCCAAACCAGGAAGTATTGGCAGCCATCTTGTGCCTTGGTAGAACCAAGGCACAAGAAAGCAGTGAAACAAAGGTGCACAACACACAAAGGGGGCAGGGTAGAAGCACCCTGACCCCCTAGGCCTGCTCAGGGGGTCCCACAAGGACCCCCCAAAAAATGATTTTTTTTTAAAAAATACGCGTACCGTACAGAGTACAGTAAGCTTACTGTGTTCTGTATGGTGTGCGTACCCCGCGATTTTTAGAAAAAAATAAATACATTGGGGCCTGGGGGGGCCTTGTGGGACCCCCTGAGGAGGCCTAGGGGGTCAAGGTGCTTCTACCCTTCCCCCTTTTAGAGTTCTACACGTTTGTTTTTTCTGCTTTCCTGTGCCTCAGTCTACCGAGGCACAAGATGGCTGCCAACAATTTCTGTTTTGGAGTGTTGACAGACAGTGACAGCCAATCAGCATGCAGCTCATACTCGGGAAGGTACAGAGTACAGTAAGCTTACGTGCACTCACGGTGTCCCACTCATAGATATATAATTTGGGAAAATTCAATTTTCTCAACAACTACTGTAGCGATTTTCACCAAATATAAAAAAGGCACTACTGCATACCAGTCCCTACCATTTTGCCAAGTTTGGTGTAATTCCATTCAGCCGTTCGGGCTGTAGCCGTGTCTAAAGGTCCTATGGAAAATTGCATTGGGCTACCTTTCACATAAAATTTTTTCAAAAACTACTGGAGGGATTTACACCAAACATACAAAAGGCACTGCTGAATACCAGACCCTACCATTTTGCCAAATCTGGTGTAATTCCGTTCAGCCGTTCGAGCTGTAGCCTTGTCAGAATGTCCCTATGGAAATTAACATGGGGAAAACACGTTTTGGGACCCCCCCTTTTTTCTCGGCCCCCGCTTGACGAATCCCCCCGAAACTTTCAGGGAAGGAGCGGAGCGCAGTGAGGCAAATTTAAGGAAAATTACAGGCAGATCCCTCAATCGGCGCCAAAGTTATTCCCAATAGAATGTTCGAATTTCCTATGGTAACTAGGTCCTAACTAAATATACCTACTGGCGACTGCCAGTAGGTAATATATACACCCATAAAATATCCATATATATAATATATATATATATATATATATATATATATATATATATATATATATATATATATATATATATATATATATATATATATAGATAATATGCATATACATATGCAGCAAGAAAAACACCATATTAGGCTCCAAAACTGCCATTATTGTATGTAAAACCTTTACATTTGACCATATAAAGACATATAAGTCACCATAAATGATATATGTAAAGAAGAAAAACTGTCCTGAGTTTCTTTGACACATACAACCTTTATTTTCAAAGGTAAAAACAGGCAGGATCATAGAGGGAGGTTTAGCCTAGACAGGCTGCATAGAAAACAATTGGAAAATTGGTGCTGTGTCTTGAAGACCTCCAGGAACCCCCAGGCTCCCATCATGCACCACAGGTGACAGCTAGGTCAGTTCTTTTGGACGGCGTATAACAGTGTAATCACAGCATGGGTAACAGGTACATATATAGGTCTGGTATCCGTCCGGGGAGGAGGGAGGGTTGCTTACGACTTTGATGAGTATACCCCTGGAAGAGAACTAGGATTACAGGTAAGTAACTTATCCTTCTCTTCCAGGGGATACTCATCAATAGTCATAAGCACTGAATAGATTAGCAAGTCCATCCCCATATCCTCCGGGCGAATACCGGCCTACCAAAACATTTTATCAACAGACATTACCCAAACAGATTTCTCAGGGATGCTTGACCAAACTGAGCATCCGCCTGAGTGTCAGAATCAAGGCAGTAATGGTGTGCGAAAGTATGAACCGAACGTCATGTGGCTGCCTTACAAATTTCATGAATTGTTACATTCCTAAGCATCGCTAGTGTAGCAGCTTTGCCTCTTGTAGAATGTGCTCTTGGCTTGCCCTTGAGCTGCTTTTGTGCCAACTGATAAGATAACAAAATGCATGACACTATCCATCTGGAAATAGACCTTTTAGAGGCAGGAAAACCTGTATTCAACGAACCATAATTCACAAACAGTTGGTCAGACTTTCTTAGACTCTTTGTTTTATCAAGGTAGAATTTCAACACTCGTTTTAAATCTAAAGAGTGCAGAGATCTCTCAGCCAGAGTGTCCGGATTGGCAAAAAAAGTGACTGACTGGTTAATGTGAAAATCCGAGACCACCTTAGGGAGGAACCTCGGGTGTGTACTTAACACCACTCCATTCGCATAAAAAACGAGATAAGGCTCTGTAGAGCATAAGGCCTGTATCTCACTTACCCTGCGTGCAGAAGTGATGCCACGAGAAAAGCAGTCTTCCATGACAGGTGTTGCAGGGAAGCCTTATGAATGGGCTCGAATGGGGCCCATTAGTTTAGACAGGACCACATTTAGCTCCCAGGGAGGAGAAGGAGCCCTAACAGGAGGATAGACTTTCTTGAGGCCCTCCAGGAAATCCTTAACAACTGGCATTTGAAAGAAAGAAGCCTTAGTAGGAGACTTTCTATATGCTGTTATCGCTGCCAGGTGAACTTTTATGGAGGAATACTGTAAACCTACTTTGGCCAAAGAGAGTAAGTATGGCGACAGTACCTGTTCTTGACCTCAAATAGGAACATGACCTTCAGCAGTACACCACATGAAAAAATGCTTCCACTTAAAAGCATAAGACTTTCTTGTAGTAGCTCTTCTAGCCTCTTTTAAAATCTACATGCAGTCCTGTGAGAGGCCTAAAAGTCCATATAGGAGGAACTCAGGAGCCATGCTGCTAACCTCAGGGACGGCAGGTTGGGGTGGAACACCTTGCCGCTCGCCCTGGTCAGCAGATCTGGATGACATGCCAGCTTCCTGTGTGGTACTTTGGATAGGTGAAGGTCCGGATACCACCACTGGCGAGGCCAATCTGGAGCAACCAGGATAATGTCTGTCTTGGCCTCGTACAACTTCCTGATCACCAAAGGAATGAGTGGAATCAGTGGAAAAGCATAAAGTAATGTCTCTGACCAGTCTATCCACAGAGCATTCCCCTTGGACCCTGGTTGCGGGTACCTGGAGGCGAAGACGCAGCATTTTGCGTTTTCTGCGTCCGCAAAAAGATCGATGTCTCAAGTTCCCCAGTTGTGGATGATGTCTTGTACCACTTCTTGTTTTAGCACCCAATTGTGTGCTTCTGCGAAGTGCCTCCTTAGGTCGTCCGCTTGAACATTGAGGATGCCCGGCAAGTGGACTGCAGATATTCTCATATCTCGTGCCAGAAGCCACTTCGATTGTTTGTCCTTCGAGAGACAGGGGTCTGGATCTTGTTCTGGCCTGCTTGTTCAGGTAGTACATCGTTGTTGTATTGTCCGTCTGAACAAGCAGAGAGGTCGACGTTATTGACGGAAAGAATGCTTTGAGAGCTAGATGTACAGCTCTGAGTTCCAGCATGTTTATGTGGTATAGTTGCTCTTTCTCTGACCACATTCCCTCGATCTGCAATGATCCCATATGAGCACCCCATCCTTGAAGGGACGCATCCGTCTCCAGCGTCTGTTGAGGCCGATCCTCTTGAAAAGGGACTCCCACGATGAGATGGATCAGTCGAATCCACCATCTGATGGAGAGTCGGACTGACAGAGGTATTGACAACCTGTCCTCCAGAGGATTGGAGATTTGGGACCACTAATCCTCCACAGTCTGCTGCAGAGGTCTCATGTGAAGCCTGGCGTTTGGAACAAGAAAAATGCACGAGGCCATAGACCCCAGTAGGGAGGAAATCTGCCTGGCCGTAGGCGGAGGTGTCCTCGAGAGAGTTTGACACTTGAGGAGAATGGATGATAGTTTTTCCTACGAAGGATA
This sequence comes from Lissotriton vulgaris, assembly GCF_964263255.1. Classification (NCBI taxonomy): domain Eukaryota; kingdom Metazoa; phylum Chordata; class Amphibia; order Caudata; family Salamandridae; genus Lissotriton; species Lissotriton vulgaris. The sequence continues at coordinate 176,873,248 of NC_141699.1, forward strand.
CGCTCTTGCGTTGATTGAGTGCAGAGTTGCGTCTAGATAGTGTATCCTGTGTGTTGGATCGAAGATGGACTTCTTGAAGTTTACATGCAGACCGAGCCGATGCAACTGATGAATACATTGCGCAAGATGCTGTTGCAGAAGAGTGGGAGACGCACTCTTGAGAAGCCAGTCGTCTATGTAAGAAAATACGAATATGTGCGGTTTCCTCAAGAAAGCCGCTACTACTGCCATGCACTTTGAGAAAGTCTGAGGAGCCGACTTAAGCCTGAAAGGCAGGACTGTGAATTGGAAGTGGTTTGATTGGATGCGAAACCGTAGAAACTTCCGAGCTTTGGAGAGATTGGTATGTGGAAATGGGTATCTTGAAGATCTATAGAACACATCCAGTACCCTTGGTGTAGAAGCGGTATTATTTGATGTAATGCCAGCATTCTGAACCTTTATCGGAGAATGAATCTGTTGAGACGTCTGAGATCTAGTATAGCTATTATACAAACAGTGATTCTTGGGCTATACTCATACAATGTGTAATTAGTTACCCATAGAGTTAAATCACAGAAAGAGAAAGAAAATAGGAAAAAAGTCTGATATAAACATAACGTGAATGATCATGTACATAATATATATATTTTAATAAAAATCAAAAGGCCCTAAAACAGTTACACTCATACTATACATAAGACAACACAACATATAGAAAATCAAAAAACACAATGGCAGAGGAGAATATATATACAGCAATAAACACAGTGTACAATCAAACAATAGTGTCCTCTGGGATTTAGGCCATGTTGAAAGCGTCAACGGTGTTTCAACCCACGGTTGTTTAAGGGGTCATCATCAGGACAATGAGCTTCGAGAGTGGGAAGCGACCACTAAACACATTTTTTTCTAAAGAAATAAGAACATGTACATTGTATTGATAAATAATAATGCAAATCAGAACTGATCAGGCCTTATCAACAATTTGATACATGGAATCATTAAGAGTTCTCCGCAAATATATGGTATTCTTCCATGTAGTACTGGTACCCTATAGTCCCTCCTTTACAGCTCTCTGATTGGGTGTTAGAGGCAGGACTCACCCATTGAAATTGCAGTATTGACGAGAGCCCAGACCGAGACAACGACGGACAGGTAGGCACACAGCCCAAATGGGCTATTTTTTACAACTTGGTTCTGCTTCCTCCATTCTCCCTTCGTTTGTAACCAGCTAAGGAAGGAAGACAAGGCAGATACTACAAACTGGGGCTCCCTCCTCCTTTTTTGTAAAACTTCTTGTTCAGATGTGAATGTGGAAATAGTCATGCTGCACCACTTTTAATTTTAAAATATGTTGATACCATAACGTTGCAGTCAATGCTAGTGTGGTTGTGAGGTCTTTAGTTTGGGACAGGTTGATGTAAGCTAGGTTGCTCTGCGCGCATAATACTATGCAACCCCGGGTATAATGAATGGACAGAGCAGATCAGAGATAACGCTCTCTGCCCATGCTAAGTACGGGGTTGATTTTGTCCTTGCAGAGCCGGGTCTCATATATCCTGAGCCAGGTCCAGGAAGAGGTGAGGTCCTTCCCCCGGACACACTGGGTGAGTAATTAATTTGTAAATAGTTGTAAATTAAGTGGTATCTTATAGACCTTGGTAGCTGATTGGGGTTCACCTGATTGTTTGTCTTCAACAGATGTTACTAAGACACCAGGTGCCGAAGAGGATTTCAGACAGTTGAAGGAACATTATATCCTTTACTGCTGATGGTTCACTTGTGTGTTTTTTTGTATTATTTTTTCACACATTTAGTCACTTGTAGGCAGTAGCATGAATGTAGAACAGAGGCCCTGACGAAAGCCTTGGTCATTTTCCACTACAGGCTGAAACATGTTGGCCCTCTCGCAGCTATTTGTTTGTACTGCGATTATTGTGATGCGCTGTTCTTGTTTTTAAACCGGAAGGGGCTTACGTCCAATAAATACATTTTTGTTAAGCTCCCTATCCTTTTTTAATCACCACTTGTATAATTTTTGCACTGCACCTTCCCATCATATCAACATCATGTGGTATAACTGAGTGATTGTGGGTCGTTACCCCAAGCCGACCATTGGGGTATGCTGGCTGTCTCAATGATCAAGAGACACAATACCCTGGCAGGATTACTAGATGAGAATATTGTATGTAAATGTAAATGTATAGGCATTTATATAGCGCACTACTTACCCGTAGGGTCCCAAGGCGCTTCGACCGCTGCGAAACCCTTCCTGGCTTCCCTGAGAGATGGTCCCTTAATGGGTATCTCCAGGGTGAGACCAGTCATCCCCGGCGGTCTGGTGGGGCCGTTAGTGAAGATGAGGCAAGCTAATGCCCAGAGTTGCCGAGTGTGATCGCTGATCAGAGTGGGCACCGAGGCGAGAGAATTATCGAGTCCGCTGACCCTGGTCCAGAAACCTGCCGCACCGGGAATCGAACCCTGGTCCCGGGCTGTCCTCTGCTCTCGGGTTGATCGATACAAGGCATTGATGGGAATCCACAATGAGGTTGACTGACAATCACATGTGTCTTACTTTCTGGTGATATGATCTGTTAGTTTAATCTGCTTTTTTCCTGTGTACTCTATGAGACATTAGGATAACTTTAAGAAATCACCAAAGGATTTCGAGTTTAGACCCCTAAGTTTGTTTGTTGTATCAGCAGGTGTGGACTGTCTTGAGTTGCAATCTCTTCCTCTACCAGGACGCCGCTGGGAGAATTATGATCTTCCTTGATTTTGTTGCGAAGACCATTGAGGGGTTTGAACACCCTATTGGTTTTGTCGTCGGTCGTAAGGACGGTACTGTCACCTGAAGTCCTTCCTTTTCTCGAGACCCACAGCTTTAACCGTATCAAGCTCGGTTTTCATTCGAGACATCTCATCATCGGCATGAGATCCAAAGAGTGATGACCCATTGAAATGGAAGGTTAAGAATCTGATGCTCTGCTTCCGTTTTCAGTCCTGTGAGCCTCAGCCAAAATGAGCGTCGAGCACAAATCCCAGGCGAGTAGCCAAGCGCAGCTAGATCTGAAGCATCCGCCGCTGCACTGATCACCTGATTGGCTACTAGGCCACCTTCATGCAGGATTTCAAGAAAATATTGTTTGTCCTCTTTAGGCTTTGTAGCTTCTCTGTCCCATAATGAGCAATCATATCGACCCAGCAGGGCTGAGGCGCTGGCTACTTTCATGTAGGAAGCCGAGGTAGTACACATTCTCTTCCCACAGAATCCATAGCCTTACTGTCTTTATCAGGGGGCACAGATAAGGATGCTGTCCCTGTCTGATTTTTTCGTGCCGCCAACACAATAAGAGTCCGGTGGAGGGTCAGACCTCAGAAAAAATGGATCATTATCAGGAGCCTTATATTTCTTTGAGATCCGAAATGGTACAGGCCCCACCGCTGCTGGAGTAAGAAACTTGTGTAACGCAGGCTCCAGCAATCCAGGCACTAGAGGAAGCAAAGGTCTGGAGGAGGACTTTTGGTGCAGGGTTTCAAAAATCACCAATGTCTTGGTGGTAGAGACCGTCATTTCAATGTGGAGTTTGGCAGCCCCACGGCAGAGAACCTCATTAAAGGTTAGAACATCATCGATGGGTGATATTCTGCTTGGAGGAGATGTGGAAAGAGTTGGAGAATAGTCTGCCTTGGAATCCGACGACCCTGTGGAAGACCTACAGCTTCGCCTTCTAGAAGATGGGTGGCGTGATGTCCTACTCCTGGGAGAGAGTGATGATCGCCTCCTCACTGATGGGGACCTTCTCGGCGTGGTACGCTCGCTTCTCCCCGAAGAATGCACCGACGGTATCAAAGGTGACCTTGATGTTGAAGAAAACCGTGGTAGGTTAATTCTGCGAATCTTACACTCTCTAATATCACCTAGCCATCTTGGCGAGATATTGGTTGGTCGGGCTGGAGACGGTGCTGGTGAGGGCTCTGGAGATACTTGCATGATCTGAAGCCCTCGGGAGGAAGAAGCACTCCCTGAAGTAACCACCGGAGCGTCACAAGTTGAGCGGTCCTTTGATGCCGCCCTAGGCCTCTTCGCTGGAGGAGACGCCGATTTAGATCTCGACGGCGACGCCCTTGATGTTGACCTCCTCGATGTCAACCTGGATCTCGACCTCCTAGACCCAGGCCTTTTTCTTAATCTCGACGTCAATCTCCTCAACGGCGATCTCTTCGACGTCGATCTTTTCGGCGGCGACGTCAACGGCATGCGTCTCAACGTCAAATGGCTGGCTTTCTTCGGCGTCGAAGCCCTCGGTGGTCTGCTTGATGTTGATGCCAGTGGACCTCTTGCCATCGATGGCATCTCGACGTCAGTCCAGAACCTCTGGGTGGCGAACTTCTATGTCGATGGGTCAACGTCGAATCCCGACCTCGAGCCAGACTTGGACCTCCTACGCATGGATGGAGACCTCATCCTCTGTCTCTTCTCATCTTGTCTCGATGGCGAGGGATGTCTCGACGACAAAGGATGCTTCAACTGCGAGGGATGTTTCGACTGCGATTTCGACGCCGACTCTGAGCACAGAGGTACCTTGGATAAAGATCTGTCCCTTGACGGAGAAGGAGACCGATGCCTTCTTTTTTATTCTCTTTCCTTGCGCTCTTTAGGATGAGAAGAGGGCTATCTGGAATGATGCTTTTCTCGCCCACTCACTGTTTATCCTCTCTCATGGAGAGAATGCAGCTTGATCTTCTCCCTCTCTCTAAGGGTTCTCTTGGAAAACTTGCTGCAGTGGTATTGAGTTAATTGTATGATATTTATATGAAGTTGGATACCCTGATTTTTATTCTGTATTGTATATTTACCTGATGTTTAATAGATGATGTGATTTTACTGTACTTTCATGGTTATTGTGTATTATAACCGGATAAAGATATCTGACTGACTGACTGCTGCAGTGGTAACATTGGTCTGGCTTGTGGGATGAAGGCAAACAAGCAATACAGAACGAATGAGGGTCTGACTTGGCCATCTTTTTACTACAGGCCGGGCACTTATTAAATAAGGCCAGCATTTTGACTGGAAAAAATAGGCAAAAGTCTGAAAAAATTGTTGAATTAGTCAGATAGAGACTAAAGACGTCAAGTGGAGTCAAAAAAATTAAGTTTCTACCAGAAAACAGAGATAAAATATCACCAACTGGCGAGCTCAATGCTCCAGGATCCTCACAGAAGGAGCCGGAAAAAAGAACTGACTTAACTGTCACCAGTGGTGCTTGATGGGAGCCTGGGGGTTACTGGAGGTCTTAAAGGCACGGCACTAATTTTCCAATTGTTTTCTATGCAGCCTGTCTAGGCTAAACCTGTCTTTATGATCCTGCCCATTTTTACTTTTGAAAATAAAGGTTGTGTGTTTTAAAGAAACTCAGGGCAGTTTTTCTTCTTTACATATATCATTTATGGTCACTTATATGTCTTTATTTGGTCAAATGTAAAAGTTTTACATACAATAAGGGCAGTTTTGGAGCCTAATATGGTGTTTTTCAGGCTGCATATGTATATGCATTTTATCTATATATATGTATATATAAGCATATTATTGGCTATTGCTCCGGGATCCCGCACCTGGGTGGGACTTTTCAGTGCTTATGACTATTGATGAGTATCCCCTGGAAGAGAACAGAGATTTACTTAGGTTCACCTTAAATCCCGGGCCTTCCCCAAAGCTTTTCAGTTCTGCTAGTAGGGCCGGGAGAGACTTCTGCAGCTGCTGAGATGATCACGTTGTCTGCGAATAGACTGATCATACAACTGCAACTGCCGGCAACTGCAACTGCAACTGCCGGCAAGCCCAGCACCCGGGTCAAACACTTCTCTGGGGCGTCTGCGACTATCGACTGTGTGTTTGCCCACAAGGAACCACGGAGTACGGCGGCGGCTTACTCAGGCACGCATGCTAGAGACACAAGAGACATTGCGGTGCTGCTGTGGAGCGAACTGAGGGTTAGCAGCCATTAGGGACGGGATCGAGTAGTGTCATTGTGGCGATGTTGGACAATGCGCGGGGAAGGTCGGGACGTCAGTAACATCGGTCGTATCCCCCTGTGCGTGGTAGCATTATGCGACCGTGGGCTGCCATAGGAGGTGAACCAATATTGGCATAGCAACCAACGCGCATCCAGCGGGCTGCCCACGCCATCCAACGGGTTATATATGTATCCTCACCTACCTGCTCCGGGGGGCCATGCATCCATGCTCCGCAACAGACGGGCCTGGGCCCGAGGTCAGAAATGTGCCCCCCCCAACCCCCCTTCACTGACCGCGCTGCTTCGCGCAAACGGTGCCTGACTCCAAGATGGCGCCCTTGGGGACACGCTTCAGATGACCGGCGGACACAGGCTCCAGGGACACGAACGCATGCCAGGGGAAACCTTTGCTTCAAACTTTGCTGCCTTCCATCTCCCCCTGGGCGCCGGGGGTCTTTTGCCCCTGACCCTCCTCTGGTCTCCGGAGTGAACTCCCCTGCCCAGCTCCTCTTGAACGATGAGGCTGCGACTTTGCTGCGGACTGCCTGTCCCCCCCTGGACCTGCTGGCTATGCCAGCCTTCTTTTCTTAACCTTCGGACTCGGACCTCCGCACTCCCCGCCATTATCTCTATATGACGTGCCTCTTCTACTAACTTTTTCTTCCGCCATTTTAGTGATCTCTCACTGTCCTTTTGACTTTCCTACTGTCTCTCTTATTGCCTCTGACCAGTATAGGCCTAGAGTATATCCATTTGTATCTCCTCCTCGTGTGATTCTATCTCTTGTACATTTGCAATTTTTCTTTTCTATTTGCACCTTTTTTGTAACGCGTGTAATCCTAAGTCAGCTCCTCGTGTGATTCTATCTCTTGTACATTTGCAATTTTTCTTTTCTTTTCTATTTGCACCTTTTTTTGTAATGCGTGTAATCCTAAGTCAGCTGAAATCCCAGGAGCCTAGTCCCGACAGCTCGACGACTTTCGGAGGGCTGGATGAGGTCCCCCGCTACACGGCGGAGGAGGGCACTGGACATTGAATGCTGTCTTATGTAAAGCGCTCTGACAACCTAATCGGTTCAAGATCCTCAAATGTGCAACGTAACTGATTCTATGTAAACTGTCCTTCTGACTTTCCTACTGTCTCTCTTATTGCCTCTGACCAGTATAGGCCTAGAGGATATCCATTTGTATCTCCCCCTCGTGTGATTCTATCTCTTGTACATTTGCAATTTTTTCTCTTTTCTATTTGCACCTTTTTGTAACGCGTGTAATCCTAAGTCAGCTGAAATTCCAGGAGCCTAGTCCCGACAGCTCGACGACTTTCGGAGGGCTGGATGAGGTCCCCCGCTACACGGCGGAGGAGGGCACTGGACATTGAATGCTGTCTTATGTAAAGCGCTCTGACAACCTAATCGGTTCAAGATCCTCAAATGTGCAACGTAGCTGATTCTATGTAAACTGCTGTGAGAACATGTAACGGAACTGGTGCTATGTAAAGCGCTCTGATAACCTATCGGTTCAAGTTCGCGCTATAGAAAACTCTGAAAATAAATAAATAAATAAAATATGAATTTCCGCTCCAAACTGGATACTCCTGATCTGTGGGTCGTCTCTGATTTTTTTGTACAAACGGCTCTAGATGTAGTGCAAAGAGGAGCGGTGATAGAGGGCACCCTTGACGGGTACTTCTTGCTATGGGGAACCGATTCGAGGACACGATTGACATGAGGAAAGCTCTTGGAGCGCAATATATGCAACTAACCCACTTAATAAAACCCTCCCTGAACCCAAAGTGTTGCAGGGTCTAAGTAGGACCATCTCACACAATCAAATGCTTTTTCAGCATTGATGGATAGAAACACTGCTTCTCTATGCGACCTATGTATAACATCCATGAGAAGGGGCAGCCTCTTTGTGTTATCTCCCCCTTGCCAGGAGGGGATGAAGCCGGACTGATCCGGGTCTATCAGTCTAGCCATCAGTGGATTCAGCCGGGCCGCCAGGATTTCAGCAAATATTTTGGCATCAATATTCAGCAGAGATATGGTGTGTTAAGAACCGCACTCTGTTTGGTCTTTTGTTGGTTTAAGTATAACTGATATTGAGGCTTCCAGCATAGAGTCTGTTAGTAAGCCAGTCTCCAAAAAGGAGTTAAATAGTGATGTCAATAGGGGTACTAGTTCTGGGCAGAACAATTTGTAAAATTGCACTGTGTACTCAGTGTGCGATTGCTGTCATCCCCTCTTCAATATGGATTGGTTGGTCCAGCTGCTCTGAAATAGCTTCTGGCAGTCTGGCAACTGGTATGCCCTGTAAGTAAGAGTGCAATAGTGTCTGGGTTGTGTCTGATTCAGAGTACAGGGTTTGATAAAACTTTTAGAACACGTCCGATATTTCCCGGTCAACCTGCACTGTGCCTATAGAGGCATTTTTTATAGAACAGATCAATGTTGCTATTGTCTTTGCTCTAAGCCTTTGAACCAGCATTTTCCCACATTTGTCGCTGCTTAAGAAGATCTTGCGACAAAGTCTCAAGAGCATATTCTGCTCTATCTAGGTCCAGACGTTTCAGCAGGAGTCTTTTTTCTCTAGCTCCCTCCATACTCTGGGTGCACCCGTTCCTTTATGTAAAGTTTCCAACTCCCCCACTTCTTGCTCTATACTCTGCCGTTTCTTGCGTCATAGTTTATTTTCTCCCGCTGAGAATGCTATGCATTCTCTTCTAATTACTAGCTTTAGTGCCTCTCATACTGCTGCCAAGGACGTAGTCCCTGTATCATTATATTCAGATAATCTAAGATTTGTGCGCGGATCTTCTCTTCTGCAATTTTGGATTGCAAGAGGCTTTCCCTCAGGCGTCATCCCGCTGGATTAGAAGTATGTGTGGCCATTTGCAACAAGACCGTGATCATAGCGGGGTCTGAGAGAGAGTGTGGTTCAATGGTGGAGTCAGTGAGGTTCAGGGCTAGCATTGTTGAAGCTAAGAAGTGATCTATACGGGTGTACGTTTTGTGTGCTGGCGAGTAGTGTGTATAATCTCTTGTGTATTCTCTTGGTCTGGGTGATGGCTACGCCATTATGTTTTCCTTTAATGCTTGATTTTGGAAATGACTCTGCAATTGCTCAAGCAGTTCACATGTGCATTTGCTAACTACATGAGGGACTACCTTAATCTTGCCTCACTGAAGTGGCGCTGGATGAGTAACCCAATGTTGATATTGCTCTATGTCACCTTTTGATATTGCTTCTACATATTTAGCAATCTTTCAATGTCTTCATAAAGCATATTTCTCTTTTCTGATACGACTAAGGTTCACCTTACTTGTCTAACCACTGGGCCTCTAATCATTCCCTCTAGGAGAGCCAGTATGGATATGCGGTCTCCATTATGGCCCCTACCTGTACATTACCCACATTTAAGGCAGCCACCTCTCCATCATAGTTAGTAGGGTGTTCCTTCAATCTGCAAAGACCAGTGGGCTTCCACTTTAATGTAGACAGTGATTTAGCTTACCTCTTAACTGCACTTGTGGACCATTCACTCTCAGGTCCTTGCATTGCCATCTATCGCAAGCCCATTCCTGTACTGTAAATGTAGGGGGTGTAACCCCAAGGTAAGTGGAATAAGCAAGAGAGTTAATAAACATTTCTATTGGCCAAAGGTGCATGGTTAAAGGATAAGAATATTGGTCCAGCGCTTACACGAACTATGGGGACACACAGACCAGTGCGCTTCCAACTTTAATGTGGATTGTGATTTTTTACCTTTCTTAACAGCACTAAGGCACTTTTCACCCTCTCAGACCTACGCAATTGCTAAGAATAGCAAGCCCAGGATATTTCCTGCACAGTAAATGCAGGGCACCATTTTGTCTACTCAATATAAAATTAATAACTCACTTCCAAAGGTTACATCCTCTTTCCAGGGCAACACTTAAAACAAACAGATATAGTGTGACAAGCAAAACTGGATTCTACGAAAATTATTAAAGCTTGACATCTGATTAAACCAAAGGTGGAAAGTGTGACTGGAGTGCAGCTGTTTACATGGAATGAAAATGAGTACAAGTCATCAACAAAATACTCACTTGTTTAAACAGAAGCGCAGCTCCACTGGAGGACTGAACTGGGCATTTCAATCTCTCTTTTGAAAACTGAGATCTGTGGAGATAGAAGGCGTGACTGCATAACGCAGACCCGAAGATCAATCAGACCTGAAGACATCCCACCAGTGAACAATTCAGGAAACTAACTATATAGCACAAAACTGAGGCCATCCTGTTCAAAGTGATCCACACCAGAATACACCAATCTGGAAAAGATCATGTATATCACTTTGGACTGAAACCACACTTGTTGTCCTCTTGGGAGAAAGACAACCCAGGTCATCCTCCTCACATTGAGGGTGCCCGTGAGGTGGGCCACAACTGCCAAAATGAACTTTGTACGGCCCACCATCACAGCTGTATAACCTCCCAACACAGGAGACAAGAGCCCCACTGCCCTGTCCATTAATATAATGGACGGTGGAAGCAACCACCAGCTACATCTGATATCAGCATCCTCTCTACAGCTTCCTTGGCCAAAAAAGCTAACACTTCTTTTTGGCTCGAGATAGCGAAGTCGCACCTCTTCTTTAGAGGGATGAGGTGGAGTGTAAAAAGTAGACGGAGTAATTAATTGGCCTACGTGAAAGGATATGACCACTTTAGGTAGAAAGGAAGCGCTCGTATGAAGAACCAGTTAGTCTGGGTAAGTGTTAAATACAGAGGCTTGGATGATAAAGCGTGAAGCTCACTGACCCTCTGGGCAGAAGTGATAGCCACAAGAAAGACGCCTTGATAGGAAGAAGGAGAATTGTGCAAAGGTTCAAAAGGAGCACAGTTAAGGAAAATGAGGACAAGATTGAGGTCCCACTGAGGCATAATGAAAGGAGAAGGTGGGAACACATGTTGAAAACCACAAAAATATATTTACAACAGGGGATTTGAAGAGGGATGGCTAGTCAGGCAAACATAGAAAAGCTGAAATAGCAGAAAGAAAGCCCTTGCAAGTGCTGAAACCAGAGCCCTGCTGGGCAAGAGAAACAATGAAGAGAAGAACCTGTGAAAGGGGGAGCAAATAAGGGAGCGATCTGACTTTCTGTACACCATGGCACAAATTGGAGGCATATGCTGTCTTGGTGGAGGGATGCCTGGCTGACAAGATAACATTGCACATTTCGGGAGAAAGGTCGAAAGCTGTCAACTGATGCAGCTCAATCTCCATGCAAGAAGGCGAAGAGTGGATAGGTTCTGGTGGAGGACCCCTTCCCTACTGCTGCAACAAAAGATCAGAGGACCGATGGCCATGCTCAAAAGCTCAGGATAATCGACTCTCTGTGCCCAGTCCAGCACCATAAGAATGATTTGGGCCTGGTTGTTCCTAATCTTCTTGAGAACTCAGGTAGTGGATCTGGAAAGGATTACAGGAATACAGACCTCCACTTGAGAAGAAAAGCGTCTGAGTGAGAGCTGACTTGGAAACTCCACATGCGGACCTGCTGACATCGCGTGTTCTCGTTGCTGGCGAACAGATCTAACCAAGGTTCTCCCCATTGCTGAAAGTGATTTTGCACCACATCCAGATGAAGACACCATTTGTGATCAGCTAGGCATCTTTGGTCGAGTCAGTCTGCCCTGGAGTTCAGAGGGCCTGCCAGATTTTGACCCACCAGGGATTTGCCCGACGTTCCAGCCAGGTCAAGAGATGTAGGACCACTTGACAAGAAGTCCACGACCCCACCCATCCCTGTTTGTTGTAGTATCACATGGCGCTGGTGTTGTCCATGAACACTTGTGCTAGCCTTCCCTTGATGGAGGGTAGAAAAGCTTTAAATGCCAGCCGGATCGTTCGTAGCTCCAGTGGGTTGATGTGGAGTCCAGGATTCTGCTAGAGACCAAGGGCCTCTGATCCCCACCTCTCCCTGATGGCGGCCACATCCCAGGAGTGCGGCATCTGTCACTACTGTCAGATCTGTTTGGGGAAGGGAGAGCGGTCTGCGCTGACCCAATTTTGCTTTGTTAACCACCACTGCAGATATTTTGAAGTTCCCACCGAGATCAGGATCATGTCGGAGAGATTCCCCTGATGCTGCCCCCACTGGAACTTCAGGTCCCACTGCAGAGCCCGCATATGGCAGCGGGCATGTGTCAGAAGCCTCAGAGTGAGTCTCCCAGAAATTGAGGATATAGAATGAAACACCAGTATTATAGCCTGAATATCGTGGACTCGCCATTCGGAAGGATAGGCCCGAAACTGCATTGGATCCAGAACAGCTCAGATGAAATGGAGCATCTGAGTGCGGGTCAGATGAGACTTCGGCATGTTTATAGTGAACTCCAGTGAGTGCAGAAGGTTCGCCATAGTCAGGAGGAGGAAGACAACTGGCTGTGGCGAGCCCGCCTTCAACAGCCAATTGTTGACATAGGTAAATATTGAAACCCCTGCACTCAGCAGGTGAGCTGCAACCACCACCATAACCTTGTTGACCACCCAAGGGACGCTGGTAAGGCTGAAAGGGAGCATAGAAAATGTACCTTCGTAAACCACAGGTAATGTCTATGGGCAGACAGAATAGGGATTGGAAATATGAGTCCTGCAAGCCCAGTGCTACCACCCTGTCTCCTGGGTTCAGGGCAGACAGGACTTGCGTGATCATCTTGATTATCTCTTTTTTCAGAGTTTGAATAGGTGCAGGTCTAGAATACCAAAAAGGCCTCCATCCTTCTTGGAAACCAGAAAGTAGTGGAAATAGCCACCACCACCTACTTCTGATGCCGGCATCCTCTCTACAGATTCCTTGGCCAAAAAAGCAAACACTTCTTGACGGAGTAAGGAGAGGTGGTCCACAGTCAGCTTTTGGGTGGCATGGGTGTAGGCCTGGTAACAAAAGGGAGAGAGTAGCACCTTTTAAAGAGCAGGAAAATCCAACTGGCAGATGCTATTGACCTCCAGTGGTGCAGGTGATTGCATATCCTGCCCCACCCCCAACAGGATGTCAATGATGATCGGAGGGCAAACTAAAGGGGTTTGAAGGCTGAGGATGTGGTGAATGGTGAACTAGAAAGACTTCTGGCTACCTGTCCCATGTGGGCAATGGGAAATCCATCCTCAGCCATGAAAAGATTGTGAAACTTGCTGGCCATGGTGGCTTGGAGTGTAGAGAAAAGGCTGAAAAGCCCGTCAGTGACCACGAAAGGGGGAAAAGGCGAGGGGCCATAGCCCTGCTGTGCTTAAAGCGCTCCAGCACAAAGTCTGCCTTCTCTCCACACAGACTGAAGCCATCAAAAAGCATGTCCATGAGCAAAGCCTGGACATCCCCCAAAAAGCCAGTGGTTCTCAGCCAGGCATGGAGCCTAAGGGCCACTGACAATGAAATATCTCTACCCAGAAAATTGCCCAGCCCACATCTGATGGTGAACTTACCTACCCATCAGCAACTGATTAAAGGGGTATGGCTCGGGCCTCCGGGACCCTGGGCAGTACTTGCACAACTGAATACCAGATGCACAAGTTACTTACCTTCGGTGAGATATACCTGTAAGAAACAGTATTTAGTATTAGATTCCTTACCTTAGAATATCCCCAGGCGTCAGACTGGATCCGGAAAATGTTGCGTGGCAGTACCCCTGCGCGTCGGTAGGCGTTGTCTGCGGCTCCGCGTCCGTCAGCGGCGGCGCCAGGATAACTTCGGAGTACTTAGACGCCGCCCTCGCGCGCTGACGTCAGTTCTTATACACCGCTTTTCCACAACAGAAACGCAGAGACATGATAAAAATCAACACTGGTGCCATGAAAACTAGGGCCCTGAAAGGGGATGACCTTAACCCTAGATATCGGTTCGCAGAACGGGGAGGATGGGTGGGGAGGTAAGGAATCTAATACTAACTACTATTTCTTACAGATATATCGTTACCGAAGGTAAGTAACTTGAGCAGCTAAAAGAAACAGGTTAGTATTAGATTCCTTACCTTAGAATAGATACCCCAGCAATACCAACCCCGGTGGTGGGTCTGCGAACCAATGATCACACCAGAAAGTCCTGGAGAACGGAACGGCCGAAAAAGCCATCTCTTCGGACTTGGCTGTCCAGGCAGTAGTGTCTTGCGAACGTGTGCAGAGAGGCCCACGTAGCTGCCTGACAGATGTCCTGCAAGGGGACTCCCCCGACCCAGGGCAGTAGTAGCCGCCGTGGCCCGAGTGGAATGGGCACGTAGCCCCACAGGAGGCTCCTTTTTAGCCAGAGAGTAACAAGCCTTGATGCACAAGACGACCCATCGAGAAATGGTCCGTTTGTGCACTGCCCTTCCCTTCTTAGCGCCCACGTAACCAACAAAGAGTTGGTCATCCACCAGGAGCTGGTGTGTGCGATCCAGATAATATGAGTGTGCACGTTTTGGGACCAGACTGTGGAGCCTCTCTTCCTCTTTCGAGGGATGCGGAAAGAAGGTGGACAAGGTGATGGACTGCCCGATGTGGAAGGCTGTGATTACCTTGGGCAGGAAAGAGGGTCACATCCGCAACACAACTTTGTCCGGTTGGAGAGAAACGAAAGGAGGTTGAGAGGAAAGAGCCTGGAGCTCACTCACTCTCCTGTCAGAGGTGATGGCAACCAGGAATGCAGTCTAAAGAGAAAGGAGACGAAGAGGACAGTTATGAAGTGGCTCGAAGGGAGCACACATCAGATAAGTCAGAACAAGGTTCAAGTCCCACTGAGGCATCAAGAAAGGAACAGGAGGGAACATATGAGTGATGCCCTTCAAAAACCTATTTACAACTGGGGACTGTTTACAAAGAGGGCTGATCAGGGAGCCTTAAGACAGCGGAAATGGCAGAGAGGTAGCCTTTAGAGTGCCCAGAGCAGAGCCCTGCTGGGCAAGAGAAAGAAGAAAGAGGAGAACCTCTGAACGAGGGGCAGAAAGGGGATCCACAGCCTTTGCTGTGCACCATGCCACAAATTTGTTCCACCTGCAGGCGTATACCATTTCTGTGGAGGGACGCCTGGCTGCCAGAATCACATTACAGACTTCAGGAGGCAAGTCAAATGTCCTCAACTGCCGCCGCTCAATCTCCACGCATGTAAGTGGAGACTGGACAGGTTCAGGTGGAGGACCATCCCCTACTGCTGCGACAGACGGCCCTCCTGAAGAGGCTGACGAATCGGGGGATCGACTGACATGCTGAGTAGCTCGGGATGCCAGTATCTTCGTGCCCAGTCCGGAGCCACAAGTATGACTTGGGCCCGGTCGCACCTGATCTTCTTCAGCACTCTGGGCAGAAGTGGTATAGGCGAAAGGCGTATAACAGACCGCAGCTCCACTCGCGACGAAAAGCGTCTCCGAGCGAGTGCCGCCTTGGAAATTCCAACGTGCAGAACTGATGACATTGCGTGTTCTCTTCTGTGGCGAATAGATCTAACCAAGGCTCTCCCCACTGCTGAGAGAGGCCTTGCGCCACGTCCGAGTTCAGACGCCATTCGTGATCCATCATGCACCGACGGCTGAGTTTGTTCGCCCTGGCGTTCAGGGAACCTGCCAGGTGTTGAGCCACCAGGGTCACGCCCTGATGTTCCAGCCACTGCCAGAGGACCAGAGCCTCCTGGCAGTGGGTCCACGACCCCACCCCACCCCACCCTGTTTGTTGCAGTACCACATGGTGGTGGTGTTGTCCATGAACACCAGCACTACATTCCCCCAGACAGAGGGGAGGAATGCCTTCAGTGCAAGCCGGATCGCCCGCAGCGCCAGAAGGTTGATGTGGAGCCTGGACTCCGCCGGAGACCAGAGGCCTCTGATCTCCGCCTCTCCCATGTGGCCTCCGAGCCCTGGAGGGACGCGTCCGTCACAACTACGTGCTCTGGTTGGGGTAGGGAGAGGAATCTGCCGCTGACCCAATCGCGGTCCGTGAGCCATCACTGCAACTGTCTTGCAGTGCCCTCCGAGATCAAGACATGGTCGGACAAGTTGCCCTGAGGCTGGGCCCACTGAAACTTCAGGTCCCACTGCAGAGCCCGCATCAGCCACCTGGCGTGATGCACCAGAAGCATGAAGGAGGCCATCAGCCCCAGAAGCCGCAGCGTCAACCTGACCGAGACTGGGGATAACAGCTGAAAGATCGGAATCAGAGCCTGAATATACCAAACCCGCTGCTCGGGAGGATAAACCCGAAACTGCGCCGAGTCTAGAACTGCTCTGATGAAGAGGAGCCTCTGAGAGGGACACAGGTGTGACTTTGGCACATTGATGGAGAACCCCAGCAGGTGCAGGAGGTAAACCGTAGTCTGGAGGTGGCCGACGACTGTCTGGGGCGATGTAGATAAGGTAGCAAAGGCCCAAGGGTTTCAAGGCTTTGGACAACACTTGAATAAGTATGATTAATTGGTGATTGGAGACACACTCGAAGCTCTGGACCTCTTGGGCTTCAGGTTAGAAAAACAGGTTTAAGAAGTTGTAAGTGTAATCTCCACATGAAATTAATTCAGTTTGCCAGGATTAATATCCGTTTTTTCCAGCTCGTAATATGGAGGACAGAGACATTTCTGTTTGCAGCAAGATTTCTTTATTTTGATCCATACAGCAAGGACAGCCGACACGTGTTTCTCCCCCTCTTGGCGATTTGCGCCGGGGCTTTCTCAAGGCTAAATAGGTTAAGTCTCGTAGGAAAATCTCGTTTCAAGGTGTGTACAGTGTCCGAAATATAAAAATATAAATCTTCAGTAGTAAAACATTTCTTTTTAGGCTAATGCCCTCGCTCCTAGAGTCCTCCCGGCATGGTGGTTCCTAGGTCAGTACCTCCCCCCGCTGCTCGGGAGGATAACCCCGAAACTGCGCCGAGTCTAGAACTGCTCCGATGAAGAGGAGCCTCTGAGAGGGACACAGGTGTGACTTTGGCACATTGATGGAGAACCCCAGCAGGTGCAGGAGGTAAACCGTAGTCTGGAGGTGGCTGACGACTGTCTGGGGCGAGCCCGCCTTCAACAACCAGTCATCGAGGTAGGGGGAAGACTGAAACCCCTAGCCTGCGCAGATGAGCTGCGACCACCGCCATCACTTTCGTGAACACCCGTGGGGCGCTGGTAAGGAAGAAGGGGAGCACGGTAAACTGAAAGTGCTCGTGGCCTACCGTGAACCGCAGGTAGCGCCGGTGAGCCAGCAGGACGGGGATGTGAAAATACGCGCCCTGCAAGTCCAACGCTACCATCCAGTCTCCCGGGTCTAGGGCAGCTAAGACCTGAGCCAAAGTCAGCATCTTGAACTTCTCCTTCCGGAGGAAGCCGTTGACGTTCCTTAGGTCCAAGGTAGGGCGTAGGCCCTCTTTCCCCTTCTTGAGAACCAGAAAGTAGTGGGAGTAACAACCACGTCCTACATCTGGCCCAGGAACGCGCTCGATGGCCCCCTTGGCCAAGAGGGCCGAAACTTCCTCTTGCAGAAGTTGCAAGTGATCCCCCGACACGTGGTACTGTGGTGGCATGGCTGGAGAGGTCGCCTCGAAGGGGAGGGAGTAGCCCCTTCGGACGATTTGCAGCACCCACCTGTCCAATGTGATGGTGCGCTAGTGGAGGAGGGGATGGTGAACCCTGCCCCCACTGACGTTAAATGGGCCTGAAAGCTCGGACTAGGAAGGCTTTGAGGCGGATGCTGCGGGGGTGGATGTGGACTGGCGGCGCCGTTGTCCCCTGTTACCGCCGCAACGGTAACCATGTCCGCCACCGCGCTGAATGTTAGTCTGCGGCCCGTGGCTGGCAGGACGTGTGGGAGACCCCTTCCGTGGCCACGAAAGGAGCGCTGGGCAGAAGATTGATGGCGCTGGGCCGACAGGCCCAAGGACTTGGCCGTAGCCCTGGAGTCCTTAAGGCGTTCCAGGGCATGATCTGCCTTGCCACCGAAGAGGTGGCTGCTATCGAACGGCATGTCCATAAGGGTGTTTTGGACATCAGCCAAAAAGTTGGCGGACCTCAGCCAGGCGTTGCGGTGAACCGCCACAGACATGGAAATCGCTCTTCCTAGCGATTCCGTGGTATCTAGTCCTCATATTATAGAGTACCGCGCTGCGTCCCTTCCCTCCGCGAGGGCTTGAGCGAGTTTCGCACGGGCTCCCTATGGGCACTCAGGCAGCACGGCTGCAACCATATCCCACAAAGAGTGGGTGTAACGGCCAAAGAAGCACGCGGTGTTGACCGACCGCAACCCCAAACTAAGGGAGGAGAACATCTTCTTTCCGAACTGTTCATACCTCTTGGATTCCCGATCTGGTGGTGCAGTCGGGAATGCGGACTGGGAAGTAGAAGCCTGGATAACCAGGCTCTCGGGGGTGGGGTGGGTGGACAAGAAACTAGGGTCGTCCGGGGCTGGGCGGTGGCCCTAGCGACGTTCCTATCTACAGGGGGACCTGTAATGGGCCTGGACCAAGTGCCCAACAGGACTTCTGTGAGAGCCTCATTAAACGGCAGTAGAGGCTCTGGGGAGCTTACCTGCGGTTTAAGGACCTATGTGAGGATGTTAGACCTCACTGTTGCGACCGGGAGCTCAAGAGCTAAGGCCTTGGCTGCCCTCATCAGCACCACACTATAAGCAGCCCCCTCCTCCGTAGCCACGGTAGGAGGGGAGACAAAACCAGTATCTGGGGAGGTATCCAGGCCACTGGCTTCCCCTAGTTCCTGTGTCCAGTCCTGATATTACTGGCACTCACGTGCCAGAGGGTCCTCAGACCTCCCCCCTCAGTCTCCCTCGTCGTCCATGTCCTGAAATTCAGGGATAAAGGATGGACCCAGATCCTCAAAGAATTCCTCTTCGGCCGGCGCTGAATGCTCCGACGCCGCTCCGACGCCAGATCCGAACCGAGGGGTGGACCAGGGACGGCGACGTACGGGGACGACGCCTGGGATGACACCCTAGGGGCCGATGCCGGCGGGGTCATAAGGTCGACCAGCAGCGACCCGGATCCGGAACCAGATCCAGTGGGCCTTGCGGCGCCGGGACCGAAGTCGCCGACGGCGCTGGGGCCGAAGCACCCGACGGCTCGGGGGCCGAAGGACCAGGCCCGCTTAGGCTCCCAGTCGGGGCTGCTTGGCCCGAAGGCGCCGCGGAACCCGACGAAGGAGAGAGCGACCCCATGGCCATGAGGAAGGAGTCTATCTCCTCCGGTGTTGCATTCTGCCCAGGGACCGGCGGGTATGGAGCAGGCCGCGACGCCTGCAGCTCCGGCGGAGCCGCGTGAGCGTTGTCACCCAAACCCCCGGCGCGTCGCGCGAGCGTCGGTGGAGAGTCAGTAGAGCGATGTTGCCTCTTCGACTTCTTGTGCCTCTTACCTGAGGACTTGGAGCCCGTCGAGTGGTGTCGACTCGCCAAGCTGTGATGACTTCGGCCCCGGGACCGGTCCCTCGACCTCCTTCCGGACCGGGACCTCGAGCGGCGTGGGGCCGAGTGCCGGAGCTCGAGGCGCTTATGGGAGCACTCCCGCCTAGCCTTCAACGTCAAGGCCCGACAGTCGCGGCACGACTTTTCATCGTGATCGGGCCCCAGGCAATGTAGGCACCGGCGATGTGGGTCGCTAACCAATATCAGTCAGTTGCAGTCGGCACAGGGCTTGAACCCAAGCATCCCTACCAGCACCAATGGAGTCGACTCGAAATGGATCCAAAAAGGATCGAAAAAGCTTAGTCAAAAAGTGACTAAAGGGTACCACTTTCTCCGGACCTGCGCTTGCTGGCGCGGAAAAAAGCAGAACTGACATCAGCGCGCAAGGGCGGTGTCTAAGTACTCTGACGATGTCATCCGGCGCCACTGACGCTGGCGACGGAGGCGGAGCCGCAGGGGTGCTGCTATGCAAAATTTTCCTGATCCAGTCTGATGCTTGGGGATATTCTAAGGTAAGGAATCTAATACTAACCTGTTTCTTTCAGATTGTAGGGTATTATCGGCCCAAGAGGCAGGTGGTTTTCACCGACCACAGTGCCACGCTGGCAAAGAGAACATCTTCCCAAAAGTATCTAGCATTTTGGATTCCCTATCTGGTGGAGTGGTAGAGAATTTGCCGGGGTTGATTTTGGAAGTGGAGGCCTGGACAGCCAAGTTTTTCTGGGGTGGGGTGCAGGGTGAGGAAGCTGGAGCCCCCACAGGGATGGTGGTGGGCCATTGTCTTATGCACAAGAGCCCCTGTACAGGGCTTGGACCAAACCCTGAGTAGGATGTTAGTAAGGGCTTCATTAAATATGAGTAATGCTTAAGTGGGGCAACTTGTGGCTGAAGAACCTCCGTCACGACATTTGTATTGACTGCCACTGAGGGAAGCATAAGGTCCAGGGCCTCAGCCACCTCCGCACCCCCATTGTGAGTGAGGCACCCTCTTCTGTAGCCACAGTAAGGGGGAAGACACCAGGCTAGTGCCTGGGGAGGTATCCAGCCCACTGGCATTCACCAGACCCCATACCATGTGTCATCTGCTATCCATAAGAGTCTGCAAACCCCTCCCAATCATCACCCAGTCCAGGCCGGTCGTAAGAATAAGGCACTGGCTCTGATATGGGAATTCTGCCCCCAGTCGGTGCCATCATCAGGTGATGCCCATTCATCTCTGTATCAGAGTCAGGAATGATGATGGGGGTGCCGGTGTCGCAAAGGGAGTCGGCACTGGAGAAGGCGCAGGGGAAGATCAAGGTTGTTCGACCACCACCGCTCTGGATCAGTCAATGACTCACTGGGGCTCAACTGTTGCCGAGGGAGAAACCCGCCGACAGAAGATCGGTAGGGGCCCTTCCCAAACCTATGTGCCGAGGGTGCTCCAGAGGGGTCAGGCTGCCCAAAGATGAGGTGCATGGCCTCGTAAAATGCTTAGGCAAAGGCACAGAATCCTCTACAGAGCTAGGCCTCAGGTGCCAATAGCCAGCAACTCGTCCGAAGACTTGCACAGTGTAGTCGAAGATCTCTTAACAACTTCTTTTTATGGACCTTATCACTGGACCTTCATTGCAACCAAGATCAGGAGAGTCAGAGTCGATCAACATCGCAAAGCTTGAAAGACCACCACCTCAGCACCTTACTGTGCATGGAGCGGCAATCTTCGCGTGTCTTGGGTCATGATCTCGCTCCAGACAACAAAGACAAACGATGTGCAGGTCCGTCACAGACATCCGTCAGTGAAAGGTGCAGCATGGTTTAAAACCTGCCTTTCCGATGAACATCCTGCACACCAGGAGACCAAGTCTCAAAATAATCTTTAACAAAAGGTCGAAAAATAGACAGTCAAAAGTGACTCAGGGCAGCCCTCTCCGGATCTGCGCTGACTGCAATGGAAAGAAAACAACTAATGTCCGCACGCTGAGGTGCTGTCTATATAGGCACCTCGCAAGTCACATCCGGTGCGGACGTCGGCACGCAAAGCCGAATCCCGTCACCTACAAGCGTGCAGGGTACTGCTCACCAAATGTTTCCGGATTCTGTATGATGTCTGGGAAATATTCTAAGGTAAGGAGTCTCTACCATATAAAAAAAATCTCCAATTGTCCACACCACCATTCTATTGTCACCTATCCACAGAGGCCTACATTTGGAGAGAACTGACACGATGTTGAGAAGAGAAGAAAGAAATAGGCACTATATCTATATCTGCAAATACCAGGATTCTCTTGGCTTACTATCTAAAAAAACAATTACAGACAATCAAGATTTTTGCAAGACATTGTTAATTTTCTGTGAAGGTATACAGACATATCCCAAAAATATTTTATGTACATAGTGTATAAACATGTTCATATATTGCGAAGAGTCCAGAATAACCAAAGGACTAAAATCTCTGTGCATCATACAGACAATTCTCAGAGGGAAATTTTCTAAATTTCAATAGAATTTTTCAAAGTACAACTTAACCATTTCTTCTTCAAGTTCCTATTAAAATACTGATACTGTTGCTCAAGATAACTAAATGATTGAGGTTGTTCCAGTCCTCTGGCAAAGACCTTCCAGTCTCCAACAATCTCCACACAGTCATATTTCAGATATAAATTGACATATTGGCATGCTCCGTGTGGTCTAATTTAGAAGAAGAAATATTTCTTTCGTCAATAGCACTAAGCCAGAGTTTAGCAGACTTGACAATGAAAGCCACAATTGTTGGACCCATACAAGATCATGAGTTTCTGTGTCTTAAAAGAGAAAGGCACTTTTGAAAAAGTAGTGAAGGATGAACGCATATGAAAAAATCCCACTTCACAACTACGCAGGATCATGAAGGCACAGAGCATGCACAACATACATGAATCTATAAAATATCAATTATGTAAAATCTAAATATGTCAAGAAGTGTAATTCTATACCTTGTAATCTGATGCTCAAAACGCTTAATACCGATTACATTATCAGTATACTTACAGAAGTATGCAGACCGGTATGATTCCCTTCAGGCAATTTATAGATTTATTACTTTCAGCTTAAGCTTATATCTTAAATAAATACATTTAAACAAATGAAACATTAACTGAAACATTGTATTGTAGTTCTTCAATGGGTTACCTTGTGTAAGGAATTGTGCACAAGAGACCAATGCTATTTGCACAAGCAATGGGGTAACGAGCGCAGAGTGAAACGACTGAAGTCATGGTCTCTCCAAAGGCATCCTGAACTTGCTCAACCATTCCACCACATGTCAGTTCTTCAATTCTGCAAACAAACAAATCTTCAGTGCATGGCTTCACACATTACAGGTTCACCTTAAATAAAACACCCACCCAAATGTAATCGAATTTTGACCTCATTTAGCAGGCAGCAATCTGACCCAACAGGTCAGCCGAGGCTATGACCTCTAGTACGCTGCTAGCTGCAGGTGGGGCTATTAAGTTATTTCCCTTCCTGTAACTGCAGTACCTTGCATAGTATTACATGCAGAAAAATCTAGTGACAGTCGCCCCAACTAGTGTCATTATAAACTTGCGGCCCAGTGGCAAATGGTAGCCAGTTCTAGGATATATTCACTGGGGGAGAAAGTCAGTCTCAATCTATAGCTACTGTGCAGAAATCCACCTCTGAATTGAACTGGTGAACCGCAAGCCTGATGAGGTGGTTGACCAGCTGTGCGAAACTCAAAATGCAGGTGTTCATCCATAAAGGAAACAAGTCTTGGTAAAGGCAATAGGTCTTGCATGTAATTTCAATTATAAACTATGCTAACTAAGGCCTACTGGTATGCAGATTTTTTTATTGTAGCAGTAACCCAGTAGTGGTAGCACAGGAGCTGCCAGTAGGAGAAACCTTAGAGGTGGCTCGGTGTCTAAATGTGGTTGTTATGCATAGTGAAGGGTCATTCCTCTAATGAATGTCATTAGAGGAACAACCCTTTTGCATCACTAGCAATTAATTTGTTTGCACTAAAGTGAAACAAAGTTTATTTGAAGTGTCCAGGTGCAAACAGATTCTTTTGTCTTTTGCTAGGAGTTATAGGAGGATAATAATGACTAATTCAGAGGGAAAAGAACCATTTAATCGAATTATTGCGTTGCATAAGCAAAATGATAGATATTGCATAAATTACAGTTTCACAAGAATTGTTTCCTGTTGTGTAACTGGAATGATATCCGAGAATCGCAGACAGAATGCTATTGTATGCCTATGACATCTTAGTGTTCCTGGGTGATCACGATGGGTTGGTCAGAGTGTATTACAGATACTACAGATATTTGTAATTTACTCAGGTCCCCTCAGGATTTGAGTTGGGCGTACAGGTCATCTCAGAGGCTTGACATAAATAGGTGTCTATGCGAATCCGGACCCACAGAGGGCATGAACCAGAAATATTCAGCCACAAATCAATAGGTTAGTGGGAGACTTGAGGTTTTGGGATACCCTCCCCCTGTCTCTGTTGGGACGCTTAACGATTTTAAAAAGTAGGATTTGCCATGGTTACTTTAAGACCTACAGAACTTTTGCCATGTTATTTCCCAATCATGTTGAAAAATATTAACTTGAAACTTCTGCATTTTCTATGGCACTACAATAGGCCTCATATCACCGTCCAGAAGTATTTTATGTTCACATTTGACAGGGGAATTGCAACATCAGACATCACTTCGATTTATAGGGCAACACACCTGAAGAACACTTGAGATCAAGCCTAGACATCAGAGAAATGGTCCACTGGAGAGGTGCAATTGCTGCACTTGCTGTGGGGGGGGGGGGGGGGGGGGGGGATGGAGGAGACTCCCTTTCCTCTCTGACATAAAATCAGTGATATGTTTCACTACTAATCTGGAGATGCTATGTCTCCTTTCGTGATTCTTCACAATGCACACGCGTTTTTTCACAGCACACAGTCCCAAACAATAACAAGAAATGATCAAAGTAAGAACTGTCACATACAAGTATGCGAATGCTCTGTAAATATTGAAACCTGTTGTGAAAAGCAGTTACAGTAGGGGAAACTGTCAAAATCTAAGTTCAGGAAGAGCACAGTTGAGCAATTCAGCCTTCATCTTTCTATGTTTGAAAACCTAGCATTATCCGCAGTAGGAAGGCTCCTCTTGGTAATATGCATGCCGTTCATAAGAATGGTGTTCTTGTTCCCTGTGCCTCAGACATTACACCCCTACTAGAATACATTTATGAATGAGTGAGGTACTTGAATAAAGCTACAACTACCCACAATGGGCATCTCGGTGCTGCGTAAGTATGAGGGAGCAGAAAATGATGAATTTGACTTTTCTAAAGAGCAATGTTTTCAAATGTAAAAAAAAATATCTAAACAGCGCGAAGTGACCGAGAGGTCATTCCATAGTTTAGCAGAAAGGCACACAAAGTAACAACCAACCTTCCTAACACGCGAAATCTTGGGAATTTATAACAGTTGTACACTGGCCGCTCTCCGAGCTCTAATGGGGTGGCTGCGGCAGTGATTGAAGAGCTCGATCAAATACCTGGATCCCATTTTGTGAAAAGAGTAAAATGTGAGGACTTAACTTCTTTTTTTGAGAATTTTTTTTATTTCATTTTGCACAATAAAATTAACAGTCTCCATTGTCATTTGGCTTACGTATATCATACATCACGGCATTCACATGAATTTCCATTATAACTTGACACAGTTCAGTATATCATTAGGCGTTAGTCCCTTACCATCTCTCCCACATTCAGTACCCTTTATCTATGTCGATTTTTAATCCCCCCCTGGCGGTGTTCACGGTCTGTTTTCCAGGGTAGAGTCCATCTGCGGAGGCTCACATATATTCCCCCTAAATTCGTTCCACTTTCCCCAGATTCGGGACCATTTCTTAGGGCATCCTCTGTGGGTGCATACCGCCCTTTCAGCCACCATTACGACATCCATGTCACCTCTCCATTGCTGGTATGTGGGGAGCACTCCGGAACCCCAGTTCCTAGCTATGTTTCTCTTTGCTATTGTCATCCCAAGCATGGCCCAGTTTTGCATTGCCAAGTTTAAGTCTGTGGGCTCCCAAACGTTCAGGAGGCATCGTTTGGAATCCGGCGGAACCTCCGCCCCCCCCTCCCCCACCTGCGAGATCACATTCATTACTCGTTCCCAGTATGATTGTATTGGTGGGTATTTCCATATTATGTGGTGAAATGTTTCAGAGAGTCCACAGTTTCTCAGACATAATGAGTCAGGCGCGTGTCCCAGCTTATGTAGTGTAGTGCGTGAATAATATATGCGGTGAAGCACCTTGTGTTGTATTAGTTTGTGCTTAGATGGGATCGCTCCTTCTCGAGCCGACGCCAGTGCGTCCTGACAATCTGAGTCTTCCATGTCTCCTAATTCAGTCTGCCACCTTTCACTTAGTGTCATTCTGGTGTCTGGTTGGTTGTTCAATTAACTTGCGATACGTCTGGGAGATGGCCTTTTTTTCCATATAAGTGGGAAGCAGGGCCGGTCTTAGGCATGTGCAAGCTGTGCACCTGCACAGGGCCACCAAACCCCAGGGGCCACCACACCAATATATATCCTTAGTATAATAATTCTCTGAGGATGGATACATATTTGCGTGGTGGCCCCTGGCAGGGATTTGGCGGCCTCCGGCTCTGTTCCACTTCCAAACACCTTCTGAGCCCCCCCCCGACCCACTCTTCTGGGGCCCCCTAACTAGGCTCCCTGCCCAGGGCCACCATGAGCCTAGAGCCGTCCCTGTGGGAAGTCTGTCCTCCAGGGGCGAGGCCTCTGCTAGTTGGGTGTCTGGGGGATAAAGCTCTTGAGCACGTTTCTGATTTGTATATATCGATAGAGTTCTGCCTCCGCCATTCCGAACGTGTATCGCAGTTTTGAAAAGGGCAGGACCTCCCCTTTTACCCACTTATCTCCTATTTTGGTAATACCAATGAGGTCCCATTTCTTGAACCCCTTGGTGTTGGCTAAGAAGCCCAATCAGCGGGTCTCCCAGAGGGGGGTGGTCTGTGTCAGTACTTCCTCCCATCCCAACTCTCTTTGACTTGTATGCCATATTTTGATTGTGTGAGCAGTCGGTCCTGAGAGTGTGTTCAGTCTCTTATTGGTATAAAGGGCTTTCATCAGGTGATCAGTCGGTAAGACATATCTATCCAGTCTGAATGCCGGTTCCTCCTGCGGGCGTGTAACCATTGGTTTATTACCACAAGCTGCGAAGCCCAGTAGTAGAATTTCACATTAGGTAGTACAATTACCCCATCATACCAGCTACGGACCAGTTTATGTTGCGCTTACGTGTCTGTTTCCCATCCCAGAATAGTGCGTAGACTTAAGCTTTAATAGCTTTAAAATAAGCGGGGGGACTGAGAATGGGGTATTTTGGAGGGCATATAAAAACTTGGGCAGGGCCATCATCTTAAAGAGTGCTGCCCTCCCCAGCATCGACAATGGAAGGGACCTCCAATGTTTAACATCAGCACGAAACTTTGTGAGTGGGCCGCATTAGGTTTTCATTCATGAAAAGTGTCACCTGTGGTGTAGCATATATTCGCAAATACTTAAACCCTCTAGTCGCAATTTGTAGCTCAAATCCACGTGGGAGCTTGGGTGTGGGACCGTGCACAACAAAGGAGTGATTTTGTCCAGTTTATAGTATACCCTGATACCCTCCCGTATGCAGTACAGATATCCAATAAGCATATCAATGACCGTGCCGGGGACGTCAAATATATTAACACGTCATCCTCATATAGCGAAATTCTGTCTTCCCAGTCTGCCTCCCATCTCATCTCATTCCCCGGATCTACCCGTCCTGTCTTATCCAGGCCGCAAGCGGTTCCAGTATTAGCGTGAATAGGAGTGGTGACAGCGGGCAGCCCTGTCATGTGCCCCTTCCCAGTGTAAACTCTTGTGAAATACGGCCATTTGCTACCACCTGTGCTAGGGGTGCTGTGTACAGTAATTTAATTCATGCACAGTATTTCGGGCCAAACCCCATCTTTTGGAGTACTGCGAGCAGAAAAGACCATTCAACGAGGTCGAACGCCATCGCGGCGTCTAATGAGAGGATAGTTGCATCTTCTTGGATCGTTGGTATCCGAGCCAATATTCTATGCAGACGTCTTAAGCTGAGGGAGGTATTGCGCCCCGGCATAAACCCCGATTGGTCTGGGTGGAAGAGGGTCTTAAGGTGAGGCTGCAAACTCAGTGATAATGCTTTGGCTAGTATCTTGGGTTCTGCATTTATCAGGGATATTGGGAGGTAGGATGACCTATTTAGTGTGGGCTTACCTGGCTTGTATATTGCTACAATTGTGGCAAGTTGTTGATCCTTTGGTACATCCCCTTTTCAAGACTCTCGTTATACATACTTAGTAAGTGGGGCAGTATCGATCCTGACACCTTTTTATATAGTTCAAACGGCAGGCCATTAGGTCCTACAGCTTTCCCTGTGTGAAGTGCCGATAGTGCCACCCCCAATTCCTCAGTCGTAAATGCGGCTTCTAATTCCAACATTGCTTCCTGTGCTAGTGTAGGCATTTTGCTGTCTCGGAGAAACTGTATGTTCTCCTCTCTGGTGACTGTGGCTCGCGGCGTATATACCTTTTCGTAATGTGTGGCTAACCCTTCCGCTATGAGTTGTGGGTCTGTCGTGGTGATGTCGTCATCAGGCGTCAGTTGGACAATCCATCTGCTCGCCCTCTCTCTCCTTTCCAACCACGCCAGCAGTCTGCAAGTCTTATCTCCTAGTTCGTACAGTCTATGCTGGGTGGCTGAGTGTCTGGCTTTCGAGTCTTCCCAAGCATACGTTCTATATTCCTGACATTCTAATGTCAGGGCTTGTGCTGTGGTGTCGTTAGTGTTTGCAGCGTGTGCTCCTCCGGTCTCTGTACTCCCTCTTCCAGGGTGTCTAGGTGTTGTCTTTGTTCCCTTTTGAGGCTGGTGATAATAGACATAGCTTGGCCCCGAATCACCGATTTATATGCCTCCCATAAAATGCCTGGTGATTCCACCGAATATTCGTTCTCTGTAAAATATTGTCCAGTGGCTTTCACGAGTGCTTTACCAATCTTAGGGACATTTAGATTACCTGGGTAGAGCAGGAAAAGTCATTTCCTGCCAGGGACCTGTGCTGTATATGTGAATTGTATCGGGGAGGGATCTGAGATGCCCCTTAGAAAGTGTGATATATCAATTATCCTTTCCGGGGTTATTGCTATGGTCAAGATATAATCGATCCGTGAGAGACTGTTGTGCACCCCGGAGTGAAAGGTGTATTGTTGCTCAGTCCCAGCGCATCTATGAATTCCTTCAGAGCCTGATTTGGTCTAGCAGATTCTCTGGGCGGCATGCGGTCTATGGCGGTGTCTATTACAGTATTAAAATCTCCACCCACAATCAGTTCCCCTTCTTGAAGACCCAGAAGAAATTTCCCAAGATCCTGGAAAGCTGTATGGTGGAGAGTGGGGGGATATAGACTGAGACCACATTATACATATGCCCTTCCCACTGACATGACAATGCTGTGAAGCGTCCCTGGTCGTCTGTCCAAGTCACTTTTAGTATCACGGGCGAGCTTTTTTAAACCAATATGCCCACCCCCCGGGAACCAGAGGTGAATTCTGAATGAGCCACTATTTTGAACCCCCAGCGGTCTAACGCCTTAGAGGCCGTCCCAACCAGATGTGACTCTTGAATTAGAGCCACTGTAGGGCCCTTACGTTTTAAGTACTGGAGAACCAGCCCCCTCTTTATCTTATTCTCTAGCCCATTCACATTCCAGGATATGCTCGATAGGGGAGGCCCCGGTGCTCGTGGTGTCGGGGAGTCGGCGTTTGGGTCTTCACGTCGTGGTGTACTGTGTGTCATGTGTAGCTATTACACTTTTGAAAGGAACAGAAAAATAATAGAGGCCGTGTGTATTGTAGTGTGTGTATTGAGCCTCTTTTTCCGTGCATGTTAAGTTAGCATGGCTTATTAGGGGTTTAAACCCCATTTTTCCTTTTTGCTGCTTTTGCACACGGCACTGCTTAGCTGTTTTTGCTGAGTTAGCTTTCATGAAGGTCTATATATGAGAAAGGGTTTGTTTTTTGACATCTCTAGACATTCATCGTGTCTTCAGACTGTACAGTGAGTGCTGAGCCGCCAAGGTTATCATAACCTCGGCATGTCTGTGTAACACATTTTAGACACAACAATTTGGCAGCTGCAAGCAGAGTAGGATTCTGGCGCCTTTATCATAGCACACTTGCCAGAATTGAACACACTTGGAAGATTCCAGGCATGCGAAGAGACTAACCGATCCTGATGTAATTTACACTTACTGAGCGGACAGGTAAATGGGGTCCCCTAAAGAATACTCCAGAGACCTTCTAAAGTTTTATAATACATAGTTCCTAGATAGGGACGTTGCTTTAAAATAGGCGCTTGTATCACCTGTTTGCACTATCATTGTAATATGATTCCTCCTTTTGTATTTTATGGAATTGTAACCATGCTGACCGTATTGTACCTAATCATATGTATGCTTATGTTGATTAAAATACTGGGCTTGAGATCACGTCGTTAAAATAAATATTTTAACCTTACCGTGTCTCTATTTTACTCCTGTTGTGGACTGGTATGAACATATAACAAAAGAGTGTTCTCACTTCCACCATTCCTGAGATAGTCCTAAGTCGCATGTTCTAGGTTGTCTAATCATTGGTTTCTTTGCTATAAGACAAAGAGATAATGTGACACTGATTGCTAGTCTGGTAGGGGATTTTGGGTACTAAGGTGAGTTTTGGCACACCCTAATTCACTGAGGTCCTAAGTCTCTGTGCACAGTCTGTGTTTGCGCAGAATCACTGTAACATGGCGCCGCCAACGAGTGTTGTCTTATTGTGAGACACTTGAGTAGTTCTTATATCAGTCTATGACCCCCTCACTTTGGTTTTCGGTTGACGGTAGTGACAGATATAGGTTTATTCAAGCTTGATCAAATTAAAACGGGTTTCTGTTTGAATTATTACCCAGTTGTGCCTTTTTGTATTGCATTGTACTTCCTTATTACTGTTTCGTTATGGCTGCGGTTAATATCCCATGTAGCTGCGTGTAATCATTTGCAGGAATACCTCGTTTCTATGGAGGGACAGGCTGTGGTTTTTGTGGTTTCAGCGGACGTGACATACCCGTTTCAGTTGTACTACTCCTGGGTCATGTTTCCCGCGGTTGATGCTGTTTCTCTTATACACCTGCTGATGCTCCTGCAGTGTACGCTCCCTATCGGACGGGGGAAATTCCGATTTCTGCTTGGCAGCATGCCGTTTGGTTTGATGGCGCCCTCCCACACGTTATTACAGCAGTCAGACAAGGGCTGTTGTCCATTCCAGGCGCTACCTGGCCTGTTTTAGCTGCCTACACCCCACATCCTCTGGCGGGGCAGTTAACAGCTCAGCAACTGAGACCCCTGTACGCCTCTGCAATTGCAGTTATTAGGGGTCTGGTTCATTACATTACACGCAAACTCCCGGGTGGTGCAACGCATCCAGTTGGTGGTGTACTCAAACTTAGTCCTGTCATGGTTAATGCGGTCATGGGCAAGCGTCCCCAGGATAATGAAGAGATGCCTTTTTGGCTTGCCGAGAAATTCGACCAACTGGAAGCAGTGTTTCCTAATACAAGTCCTGTTGAAAAACACAGGATCCACACAGTAAGTTTGCAGAAAAACGTAGTGCCTGACGTAAATGAGCGTACAACTTGGGGGTTGATTTTTGAAGCTGTCTACACTAGGTGCTTTGGCACCCCGTTGTGACTGTACTGCCCTCTGTGATCAAGCGTGTTCAGGCTGAACAAGAACCGGAGGCTGCTGTGGAGTTGGGGGATGCGTCTCGTGGGAACGTTTGACATGGTACGCGATCTCGTCCTTGCAAAGGTCAAGAGGGATGTGGTGAGTTTCAAAGTCTCTAATACTCTGCGCGAAGTCCCGGACGCCTTTTGCTAAGAAAGAGAAACAACAGCAGACTCAAAAAGGGTCACCTGATAAAGATGACCGCCCGAAGGTTCAGAAACAGAATTGGGGTAAGAACAAAAAACAGGGGAAACAGCAACAGAAACAGGGTTCCCGTCGGGCTCACCTACATCTGCCCCTGTTGAGTGTAAATATGATTTGCGCGACAGCAGTACTATTAAGTCACCTGATAGGTTAAGTTTCCTGAACAACGTTCTCCTCGCTCTATGCAGGAAACATCAGTAACAGCCACCGGTGGAGAAGGCGGCGGCAGAGGTCAAGGTGCCCAACAGAGCCGTGAGCAGCCTCGTAAGACTGATGGAAAAGGCAAGCAGGACGAGACACCACATCAAAGACCACAGTTTCAAAAGAAGAAAATTGCTGCTGTAACAGCGAGATATGCCACGGATAGTGAGAATGCAGCTTCTGAATCTGACATGGGCGCTGACACTGCTGGACAGCGCAGCGGAGATTACCATTGTTCGAGAGGCGCCGCGTCCACTACTGAGGGTGACAGCGACTGAAACCTTTGCGGTAGTGCAGACAGCTGACACTAGAGTGGTTCCCCCTGAAAGGCTTTATGAAATTGTCCTTGTGATTGAAGGAGACATAGAACATACCATAAAAGTTTTTTTGGGGGAAAATCTAACTACTACATATGATATTTTGTTGGCGGAGGTTGACTGGCCCCCACCTTTTGTCTTGCCGCTGCACAAGGGGAGGAGGTGATCCTCCCTGCTTTCGCGCACACTGTGCCTAAGGAGCAGGCTCTGCATTTTGCAGAAGATTGGGCTAAGGCACTCGCGCCGGCTTTGTACCGTACTCACTGTGGATGAGACAAACTGTCCCCTCGACATGAGATTCCACTGCGATCAATGCCACAGCCTCAACTCCAATACCCCATACGGCGTGAGGCGAAAGCCTCTGTTGCCGAAATCCTTGAACAATTGGAATATCAAGGTGTAATTGAAACGTCTGTCTCAGATGAATAACTTTTACTGTGATCGAGCCAAATGGCTCGTACCGTTTGGTATTGGATTACCGCCACTTAAACTAACATTGTCGTACGTGTGCGATGCAGAATACTCACAGTTCTGCTCTTGTGGATAGTCTGGTGTATAAAAGGTTCAAAACCACGCTAGACATATCTAATGGCTTCTTTGCCCATAATTTGTCCTCCCTTAGTAGTCAGTGGACGAGTTTTACCTGTGGTGGCAAACAGCGCCAATTCCTTAGATTGGCTATGGGCTACAAGAATAGGTCAGGCGTTTTTGCCACCCGGATAGTCTCTCTTCTGGAGAGGCTTGACGCAGATGCTTGTTCGTATGTGGATGACATTTATCTTACAAGTCACACCTGTACACTTCGGCCGATTTGCGGTTTTCCACTGTGGATAAAGTTTTGACAGCAGTGCAAATGGTGATTCTTAGGGAACCTGCACTGTCGCAGGGAAAACACATTGTGGTTGTTACTCCATATCCTGCCTTGGAGGCAGTGACGAAGGCCAGTGTACCTAATTCCAAGGCTTTGCACCCTCGGTGGATACAATGGGCTACATCCTTGACATCCCCGGATGGAACGTTAATTTTTGATTCCTCTTTGCAGACTCAGGAGTTTTTGCAGTATGAGTTTGTTCATCCTGCTCCTCTGACTATGCGCCCACTTGAGGATTTTCGTTGTATCATTTACACTGATGGTAGTGCGAAAGCGGCTACGGGTTCTAGACACGCATATTCCGCGGCCTGTGCGATTGTGGTTTGTACGATGGTGGATGGTGAATTCAAGTCCGATGTTGTGCATAAACAGACAT
Source organism: Lissotriton vulgaris (assembly GCF_964263255.1). Taxonomy (NCBI): domain Eukaryota; kingdom Metazoa; phylum Chordata; class Amphibia; order Caudata; family Salamandridae; genus Lissotriton; species Lissotriton vulgaris. Next base: position 176,906,470 of record NC_141699.1, read on the forward strand.
TAGGAGACTGTACCGCCCAGTTAGCAGAACTACGTGCTCTGATACTTGCATTGGAGTACGCGGACCCCAGTGTAACTACTCTTACTGTGAGTGATTCCTGCTACTGTGTACAGTCTTTCAATGACAATCTAGCCTTTTGGACTCAAAATGATTATCGTGACTCCAAAGGTCGCACAATAAAACTTCAAATTATCTGGGTTTGAGTGGCGATGCTAAAAGAACGGCTCCCACTTGTTTTTGGAATTCATACGCTGGGTCATCAGCGCGTTGGGATTCACGCTGTTGCCAACTGTCTGGCGGACGAGGCTGCGAAGACAGCAGTAGCAACATTTGCAGTGGCAGTGGTTACACGTTCCAAAAGTAAGATTGATGATGACATCTTGGCAGCTATTGCCGCAACTGATAAGGGAGGTAGTTATCCTAAGGGTTTCCCTTTGAAGTACACTTATCACTTAAGTCCTGATAAAGTTACTTATGTGAGAATTAACGACGTTGGTGACAGATTGATTCCCAACGCGGACCGCAGACAGGCTTTGATTACAACGGCCCATGCCGGGATGGCTTCTGCGCATGCCGGCGTGTCAGCTACTGTAGCTCTCCTACAGCAGCGGTATGTGGCACCATCCATTCGGACCATGGTCCAGCATTCGCCTCGAAGGCGTACAAGGATGCCATGGCTTCATTGGGGGTCCAAGTCAAATTTTCGTCTCAGTTGAAAACATATTTTATTGGTATTTTGTAGACAAAGTGCAAGATGCAGTACAGGTCAATGTCTTAACTCTGCGAATCAATTCCAGTACTGTCTTGTTACTTCACTGTAAAACTGATCAATTATCGTAGCAGTACTTCAGCTCAACAGTGGCACTGTAACCTATTCGTGCCCTGCACCCTGCACTCTAGACATGACTGACCTGCTTACTAATCTGCTTCCAACCCCAACTAAGAACCACCCCCCTCCCCCCGCCACTGGTGTGTAATACATGCGGTCCATACTTAATACTCATCCAATAACACAGCTACAATGCAAGAGCGCTGACGACATCCATCTCCACAGTCGCTTAAGGTAACAACGCTAGAGCGTCGTGCCTGTTGGAATCTAATAACACTCTCACTACTGGCCCATTTACTTAGCTCTGCCTTTCATCTCTTACTATCGGACCCTCCTTCGACTTCCAGTGCATTGTTATTTCTCTTTTCGCTAGCAATAATCCCAGGTCCACAAATTTACTGGTCACCTTTGTTTTGGGCGTGTGGGGAAACCAATGTAGCAGGCATGTAGCTATATCAAAATCTAATCGTCAATCAGTGACTGTATTTAACAGGTTCCCCACTGCCTCCCAATAACCTCCCAACTTTGGGCACTCCCACAACATGTGCTCCAATTCCACCCCCTCCCTCGCACACCTAGGACATGCTGCATCTTCTACCTGAAAGTATTTCTGAATCTTACCCGGTGTTAAGTATGCTCTGTGCATTATGAAGTGCACCAATTGGAACCGTGCATTCCTGGTGCCCTTCCAGGCCCTGCAAAGGATATGCCCCAATGTGGGTTCCGGTATGGGCTTTCCGAAGCCTGTCTCCCATTTTGCCCTTAACGTGTCAAGTGGTTTGAGTCCCTCATTTAGAATCCTGGAATAGAGACAAGTACCTGCCTTGAAGGTCCCCGCCGCCATCACTGTGTCTTTGAAATAGATTAACATTCTAATGTTTTGCAGAACCTACAAAAGACCAGAGACAGTCTTGCAAAGAAGCACTTGCCCTCCATGTCTGAAGCTGCGTTGCAGATTCCGGTAGTCGGCTGGCTACCCCAGGTTGGAGAACTGGTCCTAGAGAAGATCGACAACAAGAAAGAATTTGGTCCTTACTATCGAGCTCCAGTTACCGTGCTTGGTGTGCAGGGTACAAGAACAGTCATTTTACTTCCTCTTCCTGGGCGGAAGGGGAACAGGTACATTTCTTTTTTTTTTTATTTCAAATCTTTTTTATTGAAGAATAAGGATAAAAAATAAAGACAATACAATAACTCTTTAAAGGTACAAATGAGCAAATTCTTGGTATAATGACACTTACAATAATCAAAAAGCAAATCAGGGAAGAAGATAAGAAAAGGGAGAAAGAGAGGTAGAGAAGGGAAAAGATAGAGGAGAGGAGAAGAAAGAGGTGAGAAGAGAGAGGACAGGTGTATCCATAGAGCAATAGTAGTTAGTTTACCCAGACTTGGCACACTGTGTGCGTAGCAGAGAATATGCAATAAGTATACAAAACCAAAAGCAAACACCTCAAATTCCACCTAGATACTGTCTAGGAAAGTCAATTGTTGAGATGCATATCATGGTGGTTCAAAGTGGGAGGATGATGCATCTAGGGATGTCCAGAGTTTTTTGTTCGAGGGCTTCCAAGTGGCTGACTGTAGTGCAGGATTATCTGCCCCTCTTAAAAATGAGAGCCATTCCAGCCACATTTTGAAGTTGACTTCGTCGAAATTTTTCCATTTGTAAAGAATGACCTTGCACGCCAATGTCAGCATAATGTCAAGCAATTGCCTGTCATGAATGTCCGGCAATTGTGTTTCCAGAGGACCTAAAATGACATATATGAAGTCTTGGACAGGCGTGATTCCAAGCACTTGTTGAATGTATGTAAATATTTTACTCCAAAATGTTCGTAATAGGGAACAATGAAAAAACATGTGTGCCAAGTCACCAGGAGCTTCATGGCAGTTCCAACAGGTAGGCGTATCCCTCAGTTTACATTTAAACAGTCTCTGGGGGGTCCAGAACACTCTATTCAACAGCATATATTTAGTTTGACATAGGATCGGGGATATCTTGTTTGTCAGTGCGGTGTTGTGTATCACCTCCCAGTCTAATGCAATGCCTGTGGAATTAGGTTCCGCTTCCCACTTAATTTCGGTCAGCCTATGTGGTTTCTTGGGTACGGGGAGGAGCAATTTATATATTCTTGATACAAAGTGGTCAGCATGGTATAGTATTCGTAGCCGGGTCACAAGCCATGGTAATTCTGTGTTGAGGGGGCATTTGGAGATAGCGGCCTTCAGTTTTAGGAACTGGTAAAATTCTATGGGTGGTAAGCTAAACTTTTCTTGCAATGTCGAAAAGGGCAGGGGTCTGCCATTATCATAGAGGTCATTCACTATGTGTACACCTTTTCCAGCCCACACTTCCCAGTAAAGGGTTTTCCCTTCTATCCGGATCTTAGGGTTATGCCATAGTGAGAGTAGGGTGGATCTCTTAATCACCAGAGCAGTCTTATGATACTGGTCAAGTCGGAGAAGTGCTCTTCTGGTATTTAGAAGGATGTATTTAGAGTGAGGTATATGGGCCAGATCCATTGTGAGGAGAGACGAGAGGGGTGCATCTGCTATTAACGACCGTTCAATATTTAGCCATACTGGAGTGTAGGATGTATCCTCAACCAACCAAAGGGCCCCTTGCTTACATAGGAAAGCCGTTTGGTAGTTCCTAAACGAGGGCAGGCCCAGGCCGCCCTTATCTTTTGCTAGCTGCATCTTTTTAAGTGATATCCTAGCTTTTTTCCCTCGCCATAGGAACTCTCCGAACAGCTTATCTACCTTCTTAATAAATTCGTCTGAGAAAGTCATGGGGAGCATACTAGCCAGGTAGTTAACTAGAGGCGTGCACATCATTTTTAGAGTTTCAACCCTACCCCACCAGGACAAGAATTTTGGTGACCAGCTGTCTAGCAAAGTGGATATCTTTTTTAATGTTGAGTCTTCATTTAACTTCAGAGTCGTAATCAAGTCCTTCTCAAAGTCTAGGCCTAAATATTTAAAAGCTTTCGGTTGCCAGGTAAGGCCAGATGTTCCCAGAATTCCTTTATCCCCGATGTTGTTTAGTAACTTAACCTCTGTTTTATCCTTGTTTAATTTATATCCTGAGACTCTTGAGAACCCCTCAATTGTGTCCATCAAGGCCGGGATGGCCTCGTCAGCCTTTTCCGACAAGATCAGGACATCGTCGGCGTATGCCATGTCAAACCACACAGGGTGGCCGATACTGTATAGTAGGACGCCTGCGGTTTCGTGTCCAGCAATAGTGCGACACTCTGTTTTGGCCCCGGATCTTGCCATCGGGCCTGATGTTGCTATTGAAATGAGTCCACTTACAAATCCTGTATTGAATCTACCTGCTGGTGATCCTCTAAATGACACTGAATATACTTACCCAACTGATTTGTCTATGCCTGATTTGGAGACCCGTGTGGCTACTCAATCCAGTTTTTCACTTGACACTGGCTCCTCCACATCAAAGACCCCTTCAAAAGTTTCTATTTTTGTTACCTGGTTTAAAAAACATTTTTTGATCCCACCTTGGATTTACATTTGGCTACTGCTAATTACAATTTTTTCAATTCATGTCCATAGGATTTGTGATACATTTTTTCCGTTTTATCAATGGACACTATGTTGAAGAAAGAACGTCCATACGAGTGATTGATGGAATTTTGGCTCCCCACTCCTCTTCGCACATCATGAAGAGGGACCAGACATTTGTGAATATAACTGCTTGGCCCGTTTTAGATGGGATTGTATGAGATGCTGAAAAGTTCCAGATTCATGGCCCCACAGAGGTTATTAATGTTCCCAATGTACTCCGTGTTTCTATGGGGGATGTGGTTAAACAAAATATTTGCTCTGATGATTGGGATGTAAAAGCAGTTGAAGCTTTATTTACCGATTTGAAATATTGTGCTGCCTTCGATGCTGAAGATTTATATTTAGAGTCTGCGAATTATGGTGATTTGCACTGTTACCAATATTTTGGCAATCACTTTCTGCATAAGACTAGCTCATTTAGAGACAGGGTTAATTTCACACAGTGGGAACATTGCCCCGCACCAGTGTGTGGCAGCTTGAGAACATTTTTGATTTTTTTTTCCCATTTTACTGATTTTGAACAATCCAACCCTAATGATTTTTATTTTAAATTGACTGAAGAGTCATTTTCCAAGGTTAAACTAACCCACACTAAATTACTTTATTCGAAGTCCTTTATTGACCAGTTGGCTGTTGGGGGCTTTGAACTGTGGAGAGATATTATTAATCTTAAATCTGTTTTGGGTTCTAGAAATTGGCAAGTGAAAGGCACTGAGGCTTTGCATCTTGTTTGTCTCAAAGCAAACCATATGTTGTTTCTGAATGCTACTATTTCACAAACCACATGCTTTGGATTGGCTACTGCCAAAAAATTTAATGCTCCATCATTTCCTGATTTGGGTGAATTCCCCCATTGGAATAATTTTACCAGTCCACCCCTGAGTAAATTACAGACACTGTCTAGTAATTCCTCTTTTAATGTTTCCAGCATTAATCCCGAAGGCCGGTTGCTATGGCAAAAAAGTGCAGATTCTTGCCAGCACCACTTTCTGGATCTGACCCTGGCTATACGGCGGTTAGAGTTGATCCCCGGTTTCAGACTCACCATTCAGTCACCGCCTATTCTGTAGGCAAATTATGCCAGAGCTGGCTCAGACATTCATCCTTAGCGTCTGTTAAGTCGCATTTGTCCAAACTCACTGAGACGGTCGATTTAAATGATTTTGTGAAAGGCCTTGCGGGTGGCAGATCGAAAAGATGGATATATGCTGCTTACAATGAAGTTTGGAAACTCTCTCAAATTGAAGCTGCTTCTAGGCTTAGAGCTATAGATCAAGCCAATTTAGAAAAAGTGCTTGCTGTTGTAGATAATAGCATTAACACCCTTTCGTCCCAGATTTACACCTTAGATAATATTGTGTCCTCTGTGGTTGATATTGTACAAGAAGATGTTGCAGTGTTATATCATGGGCAAAATCAATTGCGTTCTGTTATGCAGTTTGCCTGGACTTTGCAAACGTTAAAAAATGGTCGCGTTCCATGGGATTGCATGAAGACAAACCTGTTATTTCTGCCTTTTAATTGAACTTTGAAACAGCAATTTATGTCGATGAAAGATGCCACGTTTTCCCTGTTGCATATTGCAAAACTGGAACCATTGCCTTTTTCTGCAGCAGAGGCAAATTCGGCTGTTTGGCTTATTCACGGGTTAATAACCTTACCATTCTCTCTTTTCAAATTCGAGAATTGCATGAAACACCATGCTATAGGCAGATTTGAGCCCCTGGGTGGAGCATATCTTCATGAGGGTTGGAATCTCCCATTCACTTACAGATGTTTAAGGGATGGTAAAGAAGTGTTTTTGAATGGCGAGGATTGCATCACTACACCAGATCATTCATTAACATGCAGAAATCTTCAGTTGCACGGCTTGTGTAATGTGCTTGCACCAAATTTAGCGTGTTTTGAAAGGCACCCCTGTCCCAGCAATTACACCTACATTCACACTGCTTGCTAATGGTAGTTATTAATTGTTAAATAATGAAGAGTGTTTTGGGATGCACGCCAGTATTGCTTACATTGTTACCGTTTCCCAGCGAGTTACTTGTTGCAAGAATGTGTTGTTCCCTCCTCCGCATGGCAGGCTTGATGCTTCCATCTGTCCCTCGATTCAGAACTTGAAAGCAGAGTTCAACAAGATGAGCAGAATAAGAGCTCTTTTGTCCCTGAAGGAAGATTCCCTTACATCTGCGCATGAGACATTCGTCCTTCACATTGCAAATACTCGTACTGAAGTAAATGCCTTATTAAACACGGACCTGCCCTTGCACTTCAGGGCTTTGATCCACACAATCTTAAATGCCTCGTCCACTACTGGTTTGGCACATTTTTTTTAAAGTAGTATATTCTGGCCTTGTTACCTCGTTTTGGACTATATTTGGTGTGATCCCTGCCTTTTTTCATTTGATTTTTTTTTAGTGTCTTTGGAGGTTTCCCATTGCTCCTGGCTCTGGGCGCCTGCATTCTGCTTTTGTTTTGTTTATTGTAAATTCGATGCACAGTTTGTGTCCCTCGACGTACTGCTCCACCTGCATGACCGGATGCTAGAATACTATGGAGTGCTGCCTTTGGCGACTAATTGTGGCGTACAGTTTATCCTTCCGGTTCTCTTTCTTCAATTGCGTGCAGCCTGTTTTCCATTGCCTAGATTGTGATTTCAAATGGGCCCTGGATTTGCGTCTCTGCAACACGGTGTCTCCTGATCTGGATTTTGATCTACTAAAGAGTCCCTTAGTTGCTCATGAAATATACTGTTCTTGTACCGGGATTATGGCCTGCGCAGCGGCACATGGGGTTCTAGGCAATTGGAACATTTGGACTGCGGCGAATGACTTTCTGGATCGCAGTTATCTTAAAGTAAGCCCGGATTGTCCTCTGATGAAGCTAGAGGCTCCGGCAATCGAAGAACATGTATGTTCTTTTCCTTTGCTTAATTGGATGGCTGAAATGTTCATTGATGAAAACAACGACTTGGAAGCAGTTGCAACATTTGGTGCTTACACGCTGTTGGACTGAAGTGATAATTTTTTTGCTTCGTAGACACGTGCTGGACTCGTGAATATTTTTACATTTTGTCTTGCATTTTCAAATACATATTTGAGGTCTTTTTACACATTATAGCCACGTCTGTTTGTATTTACTGATTTGGATTTTTTTTTACTTCACAATCCTAAATTTCAAGTTTGGCAAACTTTCTGAACTTGGTTCTGTCTCCCTCGTACTTGAACTCTGCGTTCTATGACGTTTGTCCTAAGTAATGTGTGTTCCCCGAACATGGGGGTGTGTAGTGTGGGTTATGGGACTCTTTTTGCGTGCATGTTAAGTTAGCATTGCTTATTAGGGGTTTAAACGCCATTTTTCCTTTTTGCTGCTTTTGCACACAGCATTGCTTAGCTGTTTTTGCTGAGGTAGCTTTCACGAAGGTCTATACATGAGAAAGGGTTGGTGTTTCGACATCTCTAGACATCCATCGTGTCCCCAGTGAGTGCTGAGCCACAAAGGTTATCATAACATGCAAGCCTGTTTATCGGCGTGTCAGTGTAACACATTTTACACACAACAATTTGGCAGCTGCAAGCCGAGTAGGATTCTGGCGCCTTTATCATAGCACACTTGCCAGAATTGAACACACTTGGAAGATTCCAGGCATGCAGAGAGACTAACTGATCCTGATGTAAGTTACACTTACTGAGCGGACAGGTAAATGGGGTCCCCCTAAAGAATACTCCAGAGACCTTCTATAGTTTTATAAGACATAGTTCCTAGATAAGGAGGGTGCTTTAAAATAGGCGCTTTTATCACCTGTTTGCACTATCATTGTAATATGATTCCTCCTTTAGTATTTTATGGAATTGTAACCATGCTGACCGTATTATTCCTAATCATATGTATGCTTATGTTGATTAAAATACTGCGCTTGAGATCACGTCATTAAAATAAACATTTTAACCTTACCGTGTCTCTATTTCACTCCTGTTGTGGACTGGTATGAACGTATAACAAAAGAGTGTTCTCACTTCCCACCATTCCTGAGATAGTCCTAAGTTGCATGTTCTAGGTTGTCTAATCATTGTTTTCTTTGCTATAGGTCGAAGAGCTAATGTGAAACTGATTGCTAGTCTGGTAGGGGATTTTGGGTACTAAGGTGAGTTATGGCACACCCTAATTCACTGAGGTCCTAAGTCTCTGTGCACAGTTCTGTGTTTGCGCAGAATCCCTGTAACAGTATAAGCACATGGTGCATTGGCTATCAACCTTACATGGAAAAGAACCATAACAGTTAAAGTGAAACAGAACCAATCAACTCTCCTGTTACCCCCAACCATTACCCCCCCAGCCTGCCTCCCTGCCCGGCGGTTCTAGAACTGTCCTCCACCCCAACTGAGCAGAGTGCTTGAAATCCCTAACTAATCTTATCTCACGGGGTGAGTCTTTCCGTGACCAGAGCAAGACCCTCCCGTCAGAAAAGTCTATCGGTACAGTGTTGCATATAGTCTGCTAGATCCTACCTGCGGGGGCCCCTGCGCCCGGTCAGTGTACATTTTCTTTATCCTGGTCCAGCAGCGGGCAGTGCTCTACTTCTAGTTCCGGCTCCTGACAATGGTCACTCATTTGCAATACAGGTTCAATGTCTCAGTCCGTTGACTGCAGTCTTCGTGTTCTTCGCGTTGCAGATGTCCCAGGTCCCAGTTGTGCATCAGTGCGTCATCTTTCTTGGCTTCCATCTTCCCTTCACAGCGAGCGTTTTGTGAGTTATCCCGGGTCTTGGATCCTCTGGCCTGAGGCCATGACTCCAACCAGCCCTGCGCCTCTGCTGGTGTCTCGAAGAACCATTTCTTCCCTTCAGATTCGCCGGGAAAAGCATAGAGTATTTCAATTCCCTGACATGCAGTTCCTTTTTTACTTCTGCAAAACTGCGCCTTTGTTATGTTACTGCTGCTGAATAGTCAGCGTAGACAGTGATTTCGGAGTTGTCGATTTTCATCGGCGGGGCGATGCGCGCTGCCTGCAAGATGGCGTCGCGGTCCCGAAAGTTGAAGATGCGCGCCTGAATTGGCCGTGGCGGTGCCCCCGGCGTGGCTTGCCCCCCAATACGCGGTGCGCTCCCTCTACTGAGAAATAATTGGGTAGCCCTCGTGGCTGCAGCTGGTTCTGGATCAAGTCTTCCACGAGGAGATCTAGGGCTGGTCCACCTTCCTTTTCCATTACACTCACAAGGCGTACGTTGTTACGCCGGGAGCAGCCTTCCTGGTCATCTAGTTTATCATTTTGATCCGCCTCTAGTCTCTGTACTCTGTTGCCCTCTGCGTGGGGGGATTGCACATGTGGCCTCCAGGCGTTTCCTGCACTTCTGGCACCGTAGTGTACGAGAGCCGATATCTGTGCCTGGGTGCCTTCTGTCACTGCTGTCTGCTAATGGGAGGCAGTGGGGCGTGTAGACTATTGCGCTGGTCCTCCACCGCCTGTCTGGAACCTTAACTCACTGAAGGGCCCGTGTGGAGATCTGGCACTCTCACGCTGCTTCCTCCCTTTGTCGGTCTTCTGGCTGCGTTTGCCCTCGCTGGCAGTCTTAGTTCAGTCTGTGGTGCTTGTGCCTGCGCCCCCCCCTCCCACGCCTCTAGGTACTCGGGTCCGCTCCTGCCGCCTCAACCGCCCCAGTACTTCGGTTGTTCCGATGGGTGTCTGCGGTCCCTCGCGCTGTACTTGCTCGCCACTCACTTGCAGGACGCCGTGTCCGATGCGGGCCTTCGCTTGAACCCCTCTGTCGCGGATGTTGCTGCCTCCGATCAGCGCTCCGTGTGTTGCGGATCTAACGCGCCTCTCCCATCAATGCCCAAACACGCTCCGGCCTCCGTCCCTAATCTCTGCTCAGCGCCAGCCCCCTCACACTCGGAGGTTGCCAATACTCGAGGTCCCACCTTAGGTGTGTCCCCTAGGCCAAGTTCGTTCCTCCGTCAGATCTCGGTGGTCGCGTGGGTTACAGGGATCAGAAGCAGCTCATTCGGCACTCCGAGCACTGCCGCACTGGAATCCCTTAAGCAACACTGTCTATTCACAGGATAATTTAGCGGATTCATGTGGGAAGGCCCAGTCTATCACGGAGCTCGGTTAAACTGCAGCCATTTCGTTCGGCTGCTAGCCGCGCCCCCTCAGGACATAACTTTTAAACTGAACTCTTTTAAGAACCTGTAGCCAGTGCAGGATCTGAGGTCCTAGGAATCACCCTCCTCCAGCAAGTAAAGATAACAGCAACCCTGCCTTCACCATCCTGGTAACCAAGGACATCTTCCTGTTGGCGATGATCACGGTAGGAAGCTGGCTCTCTATATACTAAACTAAAGTAAGGTAAAGTGTGCAGACAGTCCAGTGGGTCCCCAAAAGTATAGCAGAGGCTAAAGTAGAGAATACCGTACTCTCTTTTGTGCTAGTGTGGTTGAGCAGTCAAGCTTATCAGAAGGTAGTGTTAAGCATTTGTTGTACACACTCGGACAAGAAATTATGTCACACACTTGGAGACTGACTCCAGACCAATTATTTGTATACTTTGTGTTTTTGTTTTTCTACTAGAACCAAGATTTACTAAGCAGGTAAGTGATACTTTCAATACAAAGATATTCTTCAAGGTACAGTGTGCACGGGTTTTATAGAAGCATACAAGTTACTTTGCAGTAGAAGAAATGGGTTGTAGACACTGTAGAGTTTTTGTAATTACTTTAGATTACTTTGCAGTTACTTTGTAGTTACTTTTCTAGTTTGAAGGGAAACAAGCTAAAAACATAGTTTAAGTATCAAAGGACATCAGTAAACAGGTTAACTCTTTTGAAGACACTAATTTACTTTGTTGCAGTACAAAACAGGTTCAACAGAGACAAACCCACCATACAATCCAATGCAGAAAAAACGAAGTGTTAGGTTTGCAGGTAAGTAAACAGTTTTGGTAACTGAGTTTTGGGGGTAGAACCAAGGTTCAGGTTGGCACTCAAGGTGCCTTAGCGGCACTAGGGTGGCCGGGTGCAGGGCGCCAATGTTAGCCAATGGGGCAGCTCGGTTGGGTGCTGCTCAAAGCCACGCCACTCGGTCTTGGGAGGCAAGCACTTGGGGTAAAGGTGAGGGCAAAGGGGATCCTAGGTCAGCACCAACACTACACCATTAGCAGCGTAGGCAGCCTGGTGCAGGGTACATAGGCGGTGTTAGGAGCCCAATGCATTCCTATGGAGATTGCTGGTTGTGGAAAAAGATTGCAGGATGGAGCCAGAAAACTGGAAGAAGGGATCCAAGGAACGGAGGAGAAAGTTGAGGAGTTGCTGGACACCAGGACACCATCAGTCGGAAACCTCACGGCTCAGCGGTTGCGGGTGCAGGTGTGCCTTTTCGTGTTGGGTTCTTCTCACCGGTTCCGGTCGGGGGACTCGTGAGGATGCAGGCATTGACAAAAAGGTCGAAGTAGGTCATCCAACACTGGATCCCATATGAAGATCGCCGGTGGGACCTCGGAGGGGTGTTGATCACTCGGACTCATGCCGTGGGCGTCAGGTACAGAGCAGTCCGGCTAGATCTGGAGTCTTGGCTTGGGTTGCTGATGGACACGGTGTCCATGGGACATCAGAGTCCTTTGAGAAAGCAGGGCTCCGGGGTTCTTGGTGGCTACAGGACACGCCGGTTTCAGGATTCAGGGGTTCCGAAACAGTAGACCGGCCAGTAGGGCGTTTTGGCGTCCTCTTCTTCTGCAGTACGGCTCTTCGGTCCTCCTTCTTGTTGAGTCGAATCCGAAATCTGAGTTCAGGGCTGCCTCGTAAATACTGTATTTAGGGGAGCATTTTAGGGGTCTTGATGTAGTAGCAAATGGGCTATTGTCCTTAGGGTGACTTAACCTTTAGGGTACTCACCCCTACATAGGGGAGTGGGCACAATCCCTATCCCTGATTGGAGGGTGCCTGCCATCTGAAAGATGGCGGGTACTAAAGAGTGGGCTTCACTTCGCCTCCCCACCTGAGGGGTGGGGTTGGCAGAGGTGGGCACGCCTTCTGGGCTGTTATATTTCTTCCCACCTGGCTTCCCGCAAAAATGGAGGGGAGACAGGAAGGGGACCTGCTCCTGATAGCAGGAGAGGCTGGGGTCCCGTTGCAAAGGCGGCAAGGCCTTTGAAGCTCCCCTGCCACAGATGGCTCTTGCTGTCCTGGGGGAGGCGTGAACACCTCAGCCCAGTTAAGGTTTTGTTTCTGGGTCCAGGAAGCAAAGGCGCTCAACTCAAGAGTCCAGAAACTTGTCTCGTGGTGGTCACCAGACAGAAATCCACTAGAGGCTGGTTTCGTTTCGGGGCGCCTCTAGAAGGGACCCCTGAGTTCAGGGAATTATACATCTGACATTGGAATCAGTGCAGGTTTATTATTCTGAGATGTTTGATCCAAACATCCTAGGATTCAGTAAAGCCATTATGGTGCTAGGAAACTCATAATGACCAGTTTCCAGACCATAGACTCAGGATGGCTTTACTGAGCACTTATAATATCCAAGAATGGCTTTGGATTTTATAGAGGCCTGCCTGCTCCTGCAGATAGGCCCTCCCATAAGACATAGTGCATCCTACCTTAAGGGTAACTACGCCTCAAGAAGTGCTGGGCATGGCACAGATGTGTGCCATGTCGACTCTTTACTTTTAGCTGCACCAAAACACCAAAACACACAGGCTGCAATGGCAGTGGTGCATGTTTGTGATCAGAGGTCTCTGAGGGTGGCATAATACATGCTGCAACCCTCAGAGACTTTTCCCTGGTTACCATGGCTGGGGTACCATAGGTTCCCCCATACAAGTAAACTATTGCCTGTTAGGGGCATTATTACTGTATCATCGGCATAGGACAACAGAGGGACCTGTCTACCTCCTATTCTTGGGAAATCCAGTTGCTATTTAGTCAAGAATGACTTTAGACTATCGGTATATACAAGAAATAGGAAGGGGGCCAAGATTCAACCCTCGCGCAACCCTTCCGTGGAGGTGATGGGCCTGGTCTTCTCACCTCCTGGTCCAAAGCGCAAAGCCACAATGGTGGATTCATGTAGCCTGCGTAATAAGGGGCTCTTCAAAGCCCATTTCCCCCATCATTGTCCATAGCTGTCCCCTACAAACAGTGTCAAATGCACTAGACAGGCCCATGAAGGGAAGGTGAACCGAGGCCCCCCTGGCCTTCATGTACTTGCCCATAATCAGGGACAGGTTAAGACACTGTTCATTTGTGCCCATCCCCTTTCTAAAACCATATTGGGTATCGGCTATTAATCCAGAAGCATTAGCCCATGACTCCAAACGTGCTAGAATCACCCTCCCCATAACCTTACATGTAGCATCTATTAAAGAAATTGGCCGAAAACATGTGGGGTCATTCCGATTTTCTTTTTTAAAAATAGGTACCACAATTGCTTCCTTCCATGAAGATGGTATTTGACCGAGTATTCCCGCCTTAAAACCATTTGACACCAAGGGTGCCCACAGGTGAAAATTACTTGTGAGGAAGGCGCTTACAGGTAGGCCAGAGTTGTGCCAATTGTGAAAACAATGGTACATGCTTAGGGAAACACCACAGACCCTGAGAACCTGATTGACAGGGACCCAGGGCACACTCAGTCAAATTGCATCAGGAATGTGGCAAAAAGTTAGGCAGCAACCATGCAGAAAGGGCACTTGCCTACAACCACCCTTACCTTCAAGGCAAAAATGTACCTGGAGTTGACAAAAGCTTTCAGAACTATCAAATTTAGCGCTGCCGTCTGAGTCACTACTGACTTTTCCCTCTGTTTCAAGGATCTTGGGAGGTGGGTCCAAGAACCCTTACTAGGTGAAGTTTGTTGGCAAGGGAGAGACTCTGACCAGTATAGTGGGGAAATGATTACCACTTGATCTATTTTGATCTGATGTGCTTTTTAGGAGTTTTCTTTGAAGAGGCTGCTGGTGATGGTGTTGCCGTTGATAGTTGGATATTTGAAGAGGTGGAAGGTGTGCCTGCTGAGTCTCTGACGGGTACCTAAAAAGGCAGAAGGCATAAATGATCTAGGTGCTGTTGACAAGATGGTAACTGATCGAGCAGTCGATGACTGTGTGGATGTGAACAAATTTTGTGGCATCATTGTAGCCTGAAGAAATAAGGAAGCCATCAATGGCATCCAAATAAACAATGCCAAAAGGTGAAGAGGTCAGCAAGATCCTAACTAATGAGGACTTGGGTTTCATTTCGGACAACAATGAGGATGTTCTCAATTTTGTCAGACACTGTGGCCAGTTACTCTGTGGAGACTCTTTCTCAGGTACATTGGATTTAGAGAAAGCCACATTGAAACACTATTTACATGCTTTTTTAACGGTGTGTGACAGGAACTCCTCAGTTACATCCACTGTAGAGGGGGCACCCCCTGGGGTGGGGGGGGGGGGGGTGCGGCAACCATAAAAGCACAGAGTACTATCATGTTCTCAGCTCTTCCGGGTTTATGAAGAGAAGGGCCAATCCATGTTACAATCTTTAAATTTGGGACATGAATGGAGGAAGTATAATCATTAATTGTGAGGATCATCTTTTTCTACAAGCAAAATGTCTTAACAAGGTTGTCGATTAGACTAATGAAAGACAGTTCTATGGTGCAAAGACCCTAGAATAACAGTCCCACAAGAAGACATCAGCAGCAGGGTACAGGAAGTGTCCCTGGGAAAAATGTTTAGCAAGTTGAAGGAAGAGCAAACAGAACTGGAATAGAAAAGGTTTAATGAACTCACTCTCAAATGACATGCAGTAGAAAGCTGCAAAAAGGTGGTAGGCTCAGTACATTTACTGCAAATGTTCATGGTGGGAAGCATTCAAATAGATGAATGTGTTACTAAATAAACACTATTGGTTATGTTTAAACTATTGGGACTCCCATCTGGACGATGGGAAATAATTCACATGTGACTGTAAAAAAGAACAAGTTACTTTCCATCGGAACGCTTTTTCTCGTGGATACAGTATCTGCCTGTGGATTCCTCACCTTTTGAGTTACCCCATGAGTAGCATCTCACAGAAACTTTTCTTCATAGCTCTCCCATGTCTATGCCGTAATGCATACGCTCCGCACGCGACTCCAAGTGATGTCATCAGAACCACAAGAATACCTTGTCAGCGTGCCAACGTCAGTTCCACCAATTTTTCCCGTTTCCTCGAGGCGAACGGATGAACCAACAGTTTCAACAGGTATACAGAGTATACCATACATAGCAAATAAAAGAACTAACCACATGCTATTGAATTGCCAAATCAATGGCCTCTTCGTGATTTAAATAGAAAAACATTCATATGAAAGATCTATACAAACTTGTTTTCTGTATAAGCAAGCAGGCAAGGGGCAGGTGGGTGTGTCAGTAAAGAATCCGCAGACAGATACTATATCCACCAGAAAAAGTGTTACCGAAGATAAGTAACTTGTTCTTCTGATGGATACACCTGCATGTGGATTCCTCAACTTTTGAATAGAATTCCCAAGCAGGCCGCACTCAGAGGAGGGTGCCTACCTGCCTGCCTATACCAAAAAATCCTGCAACATAGGACAAGCAAAATGGCTGTCCCTCCTCACTAACAAATCCAAGCAATAATGGTTTGCAAAAGCATGGAGGGAGACCCAAGTTTCTGTTTTGCAGATGTCAATTACAGGGACCCCTCTAGCCAAAGCAGAAGCTTAAGATTTAGCTCTGGAAGAATGAGCTCGAATACCTTCAGGTGGCTCCTCCTTAGCCAAGGCATAACAAATCTTGATCACAGGATTGTTCATCTGAATAAAGTTCTCTTGTGGACTGCTTTCCCCTTCATTTTGCCCACATATCCTACGAACAGCTAGCTGTCTAATCCTAACTCTTGGGTCCTGTCCATATAAAAACTCACTGCCCTATTCGGGTCCAAATGATGAAGTTTCTCTTCCTCCTTTGATGGATGTAGGGGAGGAGAGAATGAAGACGAGGTAAAGGATTGTCCCGGGTGGAACAGAGTGACCACATTAGGCAGGAAAGTAGCTCTGGTCCTAAGCACCATTTTATCTGCATGGAAGGATGTGGAGGGAGGCCTGGAGGTAAGGGTCTGCAATTCACTTACCCTTCTAGCAGATATAATAGCAACAAAAAACAAAGTTTTAAAGGTGAGAAACCTCCATGGACAAGTATGCAAGGGCTCGAAAGGAGACCCCATCAAAAACCTAAGTACAACATTAAGATCCCACTGAGGTATTATAAACGGAGTGGGAGGAAACTTAGTCAGACTTTTAATAAATCTCATAACAATAAGAGATTTTAAAAGTGAAGGCTGATCCGGCAAACAAAGAATTGTCGATAAAGCAGATAGATATAGTTTAGCAGTTACAACGGCACAACTTTGTTGCGCCGGGGAAAGCTCAAACCTTAAAACAAAAGTGGGCTTTCAAAGGGTCAATTGACTTTCTCTCAACACCACTTACCAAATTTTGCCCATCTGCCGGCATAGCCCGTCATGGTGGAGGGTCTTCTGGACACTAAAATAACATTCACATCATCAGGTGGGAGAGCGAGAGAACTCAGGTAGCCCCGTTCAAATTCCAGGCATGAAGGTACAGGCTCTAGAGGTGGGGGTGAAAAACCTGCCTCAGCGATTGTAAGAGGAGGTCTGCTCTGAGAGGGAGATGGAGCAGAGGGCACAATGATAAGTAAAGAAGGTTTGTGTACTACACCCTTCGTGTCCAATCTGGGGCTATTAATATGGCTTGGGACCGGTCATGGAAAATCTTTCCCAGAACCTGAGGAATCCACGGTATGGGGGGAATGTAGAGAAGCTGAACGCCCCAATCTAACTGAGATGCGTCCCTCAATGCTCCTTGCATCGGAAACTGGAGACTGCAGGAGGCTACTTGCTGAGTTGCTCCCGTACTCAATCTAAAATTTCCTTGAGATGAACTTCTCAAAAAACGAAAACAATTTCCTTTGGGAAGCAAAAGCGGCTGAGTGGAGGGTGGTTCTTTGACAACAAAAAGATCGAATCAGTATCCCATTACAAATATCTGGAAATTTTCCTTGGCACCAGAGGTCTGTTTACAAAGCAGAAAGAAGCACTAAGGGCCAAAGCCCTGTCACTTGAGGTTGCTTCTGTGAAACTGTCGAAACTACTACTAGGCCTGAGTCTGACCACCAATGTTGAAGGTGATAAAGGCAAAGATTAATAAATCTCTGCTATATGGACATGAGATCATGAAGGGTGCAATAAGCACCTTATTAAATCAAATGGCCATCAACATTTTTAAATGCACCTTTCCCCTGCCAAGATCTGCATCACCATCTCGAGTTAGGCTCGAACTAGGCCTATTTGACCCTCAATGCTTTGAGGCAGGTGCGTTTATAAAGCTTTGTAACAGACTGCAAAACGCCCAGGAGGGCAGTCTGGAGGCCAGACTTTGGAACGAAATACTGAATTGCCACTCCAGCTGCTGACACCGGCATCACCTAGACCATTGTCTGCAACTACCTGGAGCCAAGGAATATTGGGGAACAAACCCATCCCAGCCAGCGCTGAAAGCAGTCATCAAGAGAAGCGTCCAGCTGTGGTCTTTCCACTTTTGATAGGGTATCCTTGTCAAAAAGAAACATGCCTGGGCTGTAATTTCTGATTTTAAACCAGGGGTGGAATCATTCTACTTATCGAGCACGTTTGCACTTTTTTCTAAACTAAAGTTCATGGCCCTGTGGATGGGAGAATGGAACTTACCCAAATGGCGTTGCTCCAGCACTAGTATCAAATGCAGGAAGTGTGGCTACTACTCCGAAGCAATGGAACATACGAGTTACTTACCTTCGGTAACAATGGATCTGGTAGAGACGTTGTCTAGCTGTAGATTCCTTAACTTAGAATATCCCCAGGCATCAGACTGGATCCAGATTTGCTTTTGCAGCAGCAGCACCTTTGCACGCCAGGGGACAGCACCTCACAAGGCCGACCTGACGTCGTCCGCGGACGTGACATCTGCGAGGTCATATAATTCCCTCCTAGAGCACTGACGTCAGTTTTCATCGGAGAAACTTTTCTGCGGCACAACGCAGAACCACCAACAAAACTGTGCAAGTATGGGAACAGTGTGCGAAGGATGAAAAATCCGTAAAAGAAAGAAGGCGGATGGTGCAAAACACCATCATAAAAGACAGCATTAGCCACTGTCTCCATATAAGTGAAGAAGTAAGGGCAGAGCAAGTTCTGACAAAGAACGCCGCAATCAAAGCCTGGACCCTCCCCACAGGTTGAGTAACAAGGGAAGAATTTCTCGACAGACAAAGATAGATTGTTATTACCACGTAGAACTGTGCTGGCCAACAAGGATGGGGCACAGGAAGAACAACAGTCTACTGCAAGAAGGTATGAAAAGGATAGCACTTCAACTATAGAAAGAGGAAGGCAGAAACACAGTCCAGCAGATCCCCAAGAAGGCGACTATAAAGGAGACAATAGCGCTAAATCAATGGAGAAGGCGGGAGGGAGGGAAGGCAACAGGAGAAGAAGAAGAAGAAGAATCTCCTGATGACGCTGAATCAAAAGGCACCGTTTTACAGGTAAGAAGCCACCTGGAGGGAGGCAGCCAAATATGGCAATTTTTAAAAAGGTTATAACCATGTGAGCACCTTGTAAGAAAACCAATGGCAACTGAAAGGAGGCAAAGTGGAGAAGCCCACCTGGCAAGGTCCTCGAAGAACGGGGAGGATGGGTGGGCATTAAGGAATCTGCTGCTAGACAACGTCTCTACCAGATACATCGTTACCGAAGGTAAGTAACTAGTACATCTGATAGAGACATCTAGCCGCAGATTCCTTAACTTAGAATAGCTACCACAGCCATAACCCCAAGGGGGAGGAGGGACTGCGACAGAACAACAGAAAGTGCCCAAAGCACTGAGACAGCAACAGAGTGACTGACTATGGGGAAGGCTGAGGCGGAACAGCTAGACAGCAACCCAAGTAGCTCGAAGAGCAAAAG
This sequence comes from Lissotriton vulgaris, assembly GCF_964263255.1. Taxonomy (NCBI): domain Eukaryota; kingdom Metazoa; phylum Chordata; class Amphibia; order Caudata; family Salamandridae; genus Lissotriton; species Lissotriton vulgaris. The sequence continues at coordinate 176,925,886 of NC_141699.1, forward strand.
ACAAGGCATTCCAAACTGTCAGAATGGCGACACCATACCTGTATGAGTATTAGATGCATAAACAGCACTAGCCATATACCAGAACAGAAGAGGGAGTCCAGAATGAAGGAGGAAGAAGGATTACTCCTAGCTCAACGGTGCAGTAAGTGGACACAATGAAAGCTAGAGGATAACCTGAAGAAATGTAATCAGGGCCTACCAGGCTAGCCCACGCAAGGAAGGCCGGAGAGGCCACATCCAGGAAGCGAAGGGCAAGAGGCAGGAACTGAGCAACATCTTAGAAGTATAGGCGGGAACAAAAGACACGCCAAGCGCACACCTAGTCACCAAAAGAGGTGGCAGGGGCAAACAGCATCACTCGGAGGCACGCTGAAACGGACCACAACTAAAACATGCACAGAGCAGACAGCCACAGAGGTAACAAGGGGGTGAAGCTAAAATGAGCATGGAACTGCCCAACCAGACAGCTTGAAGGCTGAGGTGAGAACTCACCCACGAAATACAGAGAAGAAGGGTGCAGCACTTGGGACGACCTGCATCAGAGGAGCTGTCCCGCAGGCACAGGGGACATAGAGTAGGGTGACACCCAGTGAAAAAGACACATCCGAAGGGAGTGGCCGCAGAGGCACCGAAAGTGCCAATAGGAACACGCATAACTGTTGAGAAGAACCTCATCTCTCCAGACCAATTCCTCCGACTGAGGAGAAATCCACCCACCCACGGAAGAGTGGAAATGTTTAGTATATGAACACCAAGAAAAAAGCATTGTCAAGCGGGGGGACCACCCCAGGAGTGGAACGCAAGGAATCCGTAATGCCGAAGATGCAGGAAAAGACACAAAAGGGCACTTAAAGGTAGTAGAAAAGACACCGCCGTGCAGAACGAGGCAAGCTCGAGTACAAGCACTGAATTGCTCCTTGAAAAACAGACATAGGACCAGACTTGGCAGTAGCAAAGGGAGGTGGAGAGATAGAAAGGGGATACGCCACGGCAATTTGTAGATAAAATGTATCTAGCAAAGGGGGTCGAGCTAAGACCACGCAGTGCACCCGTGGCAGAAGCTAGCCGCGTTTTGAAGCCTATTGAAATATATTGAAAACCTCCAAAAGAGGAGAATGAGGTACAGATGCAAGGCTCAAGCAAGGTGAGACCAATTGCGTATAGGAGATAGCGCCAAAAGGCACAACACTGAACACTGTGCAACGGTAAGACAATGGCGTCATTGAACGTAGGGAACCCAAAGAGGCCTCTATGCTCGCCTGATGCACAGCAGAGCTATACAATAGCATACAGGTACCCCACTTTGGAGTATGGCACATCCCCAAGAACCACGGGGGAACACCTCTTAGGGCAAACCATAGTCAGAGGACCAAACACAAACAACCTGTGGAACACCACCACAGTAGGCTTACCGCCAGTCTAAAAAACGCATAGTGCAACTGGTGGACGCTGAATAAAAGGATAACCACCCCAGAACATGTCAAATGGAGACGTGCGAAATACAGACCAATGGGGGAGAACGAAAGCCTGTAAGGAGGCGCTGAACAGCCGAATCAGCATGGACATTGAACAAAAAGACCCCATCAAAGGGTAGATCAACAAGGCGTTCCCGGATATTCTCCAGAAAGACACCATCCCGCAACCAAGCATGGCGCCGTAGGGCAACCGAACAAGCCATAGCACAACCTAAGGAATCCGCAGTATTCAATGCCGAGCGGATTGTAAATTCCGCCAAATCACGCCATCACGGAGAAGATGAAGGAAGACAACACGAGCGCCCTCAGAAGTGGCCGATAAAAGAGACTCAGCAGAGTACCAAAGGGCATAAGTAACCTGAGCCAAGACACACACTGTATTTAGTGATCGAAGAGCTGCGCTAGTGGAGGCGAAAATGTTACAGCCCAAAAACTCCTGCCATCTGGACTCCTGGGAGGGAGGAAGCAGCAGATGAGGCAAGGAAGGAAAAGCAGTTTGCAGGACAAAACACTGTGCGTCCGGGTGAACAAATAAGAAACTGGGTCATGTGGAGCAGGATGGTGGCGGTGCAAGATAGAACGAGCCACCAAATCACCGGAAGCAGGCCGAGCCCAGGTGCCCAAAAGGGCATCATAAAGAGTGGCTTTGAAGGGTAGAAGCAGCTCTACATTCCCCAAACCGTGGTGGAGGACATCCAACAGCGGGTTAACTGGCAGGGGGACTGAAGGGGGTTGCATATTCTGAACACGAGCGGCCAAGGAGACAACCCTAATGAATGCTGCACCGGTCTCTTTAGCCCTCTGAGGAGCGGACAGCAACTCATCCGTGGGTGAGGGCTGTAAACTAAGAATTAGGGTCCTGATGCCAGTGTGGGATTTAATGTACAATGCTCGACAGAGGGCAACTTAGAGTTGCCCCCTGAAACTAACCTACAACCCGTGTCCTGACTGAGAGGCTGCCTAGGCTGCCACCCAGCTGACATGTTGCTGGACCCCTTGGTAGAGAGCCATCCGCTCTCGTGGGCCTGCAACAATGCACATCCTGGGGCGAGGTGCTAGGCCTCCGCCCCCACGATGGGCAGGGGGAGCTCCAAAGGCATGCCGCCTTTGTGAGCTTCTCCAGGCCACTTGCTGTACTCAGCAACTGGCCCCCACCGGTTCTGACCACCACTCTGGCGGGAAGATAGGCAGGAAAACCTGGGTGAGGAACGGGGGTGTGCCAGCCTCTGCCAACCCCACCCCTCAGGTGGGGGAGGCGAGGTAAAGCACAACTCAGGGCTCTTGCCATCTTGAGGATGAGGAGCCCTGCCCAATCAGAGACAGGCTCCTGCGCCCCTCCCACAGGAGAGTGGCAGGATAGGGGGTGTACTCACCCCAGGGAAGGGACCCATTGGTCCCTGACCTTCCCAAGCCTGTAAAATTTAGTATTTAGGGACACCCTGAACCTTCCTTCCTCAGATCCCGATTTTGAAACAACAAGAAGAACAAGAAGAAAGAAGACCTGACGTGCAGCTGCTAACAAGAGGACAACACCAACTGACTTGGCCCCAGCCCTACCAGCCTGTTGATCCTTGAACCTGCTCCTTCTAGATCCTGGCGTCTCCTGTGGACAGCAACCTTGAAAACCCCAGAGGACCTGACTGCCTTGCTCATCTAAAGACTGGGACTCCTACGAACAGTGCTTCTGCTCAAACAGCAACAACCCCTGGTGCCAGCCAGAAACCGCGAGTCCAGCACACTCTTCACCCATCGAGCCCAGCCCGTGCCTGAGTGAACAAAGACCCCAAGGATGTCCCACTGGCAACTGTGACCCAGAATCCAGCACCCAAGGACCCACCTTGATACTCCTGACGACGCCTGTAGCCTCACAAGGGACCCCTCCAACCGCCAGCAGCTGAGGGTAAGATTTCCTGACACCATAAGACACCCCTGCACTGGGCGCCCCACTGCACCGTGTGGCCTACGACATTCCAACTTACCTCTCGAAGTGGTGGTTGCACTTGAAGAATCTCCGCCCCTGAGCCTGCAGCCTTTTGTCAACTTCCGGCTTTCCCATTGAAATACATTGGGGGCCCAAAAGCACCCTGCACCCAGTCGCCAAAGTGCCAATGGAACTGCTGCAACTATCCTTCCTTACTTCCCCACTTGCCCTGTGTAAATGACCAGGAGCTCAGCTTCCACAGCTGCGTGGTGTGCCTGCTAGCAGCCACCAACCAAAGGCCCCCCTATCCTCTATAGGATAACATTGGGCCCACCCACTCTGCACCTGGCTGCCCCTGTGCCGCTGAGGGTGTAATGACTGTACTTACCTGACCCTGGGAGACCCCTGAGTCTACCCCCAGAACCTTAACTCTGCCAGCCGAGTACTTACCCAAAGACCGATAACTTGATTTTCTCCATAGGCTAACATTGGCTGGGTTTCACTCAGAATTTCTAGTAAGTGTTGTGCTGTGCAACTTTGAAATATTCCTTAAAAATCGTCCTAACAACAAAAACGAAATTACTCATTTGCTGACCCTCAAAAGTAATTATAACCGTGATTTACTGGTAACCCACTTTTCCTCTATAGGAATACATTGCCTGGTTTTTGCCAGAAATTCTTCCAAGTGTTAATTTTGAAAACTTACAAATATTCCTTAAATCGCCTGTGTAACAAATGGGCTAGAAAAATCCAGAAAATGGTACTAGTCCTGCAGGACTAGTACCTTAAAAAATCTCCTCGACCTAACTGCAACCTACATGACCTCCGTCTCTGAAAGCGGAGCAAATGTGGCAAGATTACAAGATTTAAAGGCATCTTTAACATTGTGAGCGATAAAAATGCCTTTAAATCTTGTTATCTTGTCACATTTGTTCCGTTTTCACAGACAGAGGACAAAAGTTGGTTTGTTTTCCTACTCGCCAGAAAGGGAAAATTCCTTGAGAATCTTCAAAATATGGAAAATTGCTTATAGTACCTGGGCTTGGTATGAAGTCCTAAGGATCTTTCAGTTGCTCTACTGTCTTTAAATCGCAGCAGCGCAGAATCGACCTTGGATCCAAATAAACAAGAACCATTGAATGTTAAGTCCAAAAGAGTAGCCTGAACATGTGGCGAAAAGCCCGACCCCCCTCAATCGGGCATGACGTCTAGTAGCCAAAGAAGAATCCAGGGCTCTTGTCACCGAGACTGCAGGGTCAAGCCCAGATTGTAAAGGGGAGTCCATCAAGACATGCACATAACACCCCAATAGACAAGTTGTGTTAGTAGATTTGAAGGCACACTCCCAGAGGAAAATACTTTTTGTTGGCTGATTGCTCCATCCTTTTGGACTCCCCATCAGCAGTAGTAGTAGTGAATGAATCAAAAGACAACTTAGAGGAGCATGAAGCCTGAACCACCACACTTTCAGGCATGGGGTGTGATGATAAAAATGCAGGGTCTCCTAGAGCAGCCTCATATATTCTGGCCACTGATCTTGAAACCGCAGTAGAGATCATAGGCTTTTGCCAGATCCCAAGGATAGGTTCCGTTAATGCCTCATTAAAAGGTAATAAGGGCTCTGAAGAAGAGGCAAACAAATGAAGTACCTCTGTAAGAATATTGGACTTTAATTCGGCAGAAGGAAGAGGCAAATCCAATATATCCAGCACCTTTCTTATCACTGCATCATAAGATGTTACATATGGAGGCGGCAAACCCTTCGGAGACAACTCCCACTCGGGGGAGGTATCCAATCCACTAGCATTCTCTAAGCCTTTAAATTCAAAATCCAAACCTACAATTTCTCCTTCTTCAGCACCTTCAAGTTCTTCCTGATATCTTTCCTCTTCCAGCAACCTTGAGATTCCCTAGGGTGTATGATCCTTGGCATCAGCGGCGACTTCAGTAGTGATGCTGTAGGACAATCCAAAGGTGGAGCCGGTGAAGCCGGCTGAGGATGAACTGACGCTGGTTCGGATCAAGACGTACAAAAGTGGGTGGTGATGGACGGAGCATCTGAACCAATCAAACACTCACACCCAGTCAACACATCTGAGTTTAATCCATCACCGTTCTTTAGCCCACTCTGCCACCCCAGTTCAGACATGTCCATATGCAAATCATTGTGACCCTGTGCCTCATGGGAACAGTCCAGCCCCACAAATCAGTGTGACCCTGTGCCTCATGGGAACAGACAAGCCCGAACTGCCAAGCCATGCCTTCTCTGGACCGGAAACAAGCTTCCGGGTACCGGTTTCAGACATTTAAGCAGTCTTCAGCATAGACTGTCTCGGCACCGGTGGAGGCCAGGCTAGCAGAGTCATAGACATGAATGGCATTAAAGGTGTCTGCTGTAAGTGAGCTTGGAAGCCTCCAAGCGAATAAGAAAGAGGACCCATAGGGCCCGCACGATTCAGAAAAGGGGGTGGGGGGGTAGGGCCCGCAGGCGCACAAGATGGAGTTGCAGCCCTAAAAATGCTAAACATAGCATGAAGAAAGTTGGAAGGATCCGAGCCAGGAACTTCAGATACACCGAATCCTAGTTTGAGGGCTCTGGCGCCATATGAAGAACCACCGAATCTGGCTCAGGTCATGGAGTCTGATTTATCTGCCTCAGTGCTTGAGGCAGAGTCACAGGGCGCAGAGTCGTAAACTTCGGAGCGGAACTTATGTGACAACGGCGTGGAAAAAGGGGAACTGAGGTCAGCATGCTGACGAGGACTTTTTATGGCTCCGATGATGTCACATGAAATCACGTGTGGAGCTAATGCATTAGGACATCCTCATTGACGTGGGACAGCTATGAAGAAAAATGTCAGTGAAATGCTGCGCATGGGGGTAACTCAATAATTGAGGAATACACAAGCATATGTATCCATCAGTAGGTCCAGTGCTGACAAGCTCAATGAGCACTAGAAACATAAACTGAAAATCAAACAAGTGAACTTCATGGTAGACATGTTAGGCTGAAATTATCCTGTATGGATGAGATGAAAATAACTAGGCAAGTACTCTCAGCTGAAAACAAATCAATATGACAGAGTGGGCAGGAAAAAGAAAATTACTCACAAAAATATTCCTTCCTTCAGCTACTGATCTATTTTCAAAAATGTAAACTATCTACTGTAAAGTGTACCATGATCCCATAATAGCCATTTACATTCTACTGTTTGTATAAAATAAAATGTCATGAAAAAATACCAAAACGAAAACTTTTTACTCTAAAAGCACAACAATAAAAATTCGTCTTCTAGTGAAAAAGCTCTATCTAGTCTTCTTGCTGCCCCTCTCTCTACAGGCCCTCGAAAGGAAGTACATCCTACTAATTAAAAAACTGGACAAAATAGGAATAGCTTTTTCTGCAATATTAGATCTTTATCTAAACACTCTACAGAAGTGTGGGATCTTAATACATCTTCGTGCTCAGATGTTTGCCTTTTTACATAAACTTGGCTAATGCCACATATTTTACGGAAATTACATGGGTAATTCCCGAAAATTACCAGATACTGTGATGAGACAGAGGTTTTGAAATGAAGAGACGGAATCGGCATCGTTTTTAAAAACAGAATTAAAGTGTCATGTGTCGACACCTCAAATTCCAAAGTAATGGATTAGGCATTTTAAAAATTTAATTTAATTTTCTCCTACAGGAAACTGAAAAGGCGCACTCACGTACCATCCGCCAGGATTTTAGCAAGTGTTTGGTAGAAGCAATAGCGACAAGTCTTGTCGATGAAAGCTTTTCTCCTAGTGGGGGATTTCAACTACCATGGAAAAGATCAATTAAATCCAGAGGCTATTATCTCATTCTATCTGCTACTGATTGAGCTGCGACCAATGAATTTTCCTTTCGGTCTCTGTTTTGCAAATACCATAAAGTTGATTATCAAAAAAAAAAATCCGGAGGCTGTGCAACTTATGGCAGATCTAGAATCGCTGAGTCTGCATCAAAAATTAAAGCCCTACACACTTAAAAGGCCAATCATTATGATTCTGTTACTTGTGGTGCGCCATGCCTCTGACATGGACAGATCAATGTGTGGTCCCCTTTAAATTCCCACAATCAACTGATATAGAGAAAAGTAAAGCAGATAATAAAACAGTGAGAATAGCTTGGCATTTAGTTTCACCCGTTCTTTCACTGAGTTTTTTCAAACCAGCATTAGGAGTAAATGATTCTGATATCTAGGTCTAGCGGATTCTAATAAGGCCTTAATTGTGGCTTCTGATAACATTCCTCCATTGAAAAGGAGGGGTAATACTAAACAGCATCTATCTGTCTCCTGGTATACCACTGAGCTAAAGCTAGAAAAATCAGCTTGCAAAAAACGTGAGAGAAGATGGTGTAGAACTAAAAACTTAAGGGATAAGGATATCTATAAAGAAGCCTTTTCTAGGTATCATCAAAATATCAAGTCCAATCAGAAGAGTTACTTTACGACTCAAATCAAACAGCCAGGTAAATTCATCTAAAGTTTTATTTAAAATTCTACACGATTTTATCAATCCTCAGGCTTGCACTCAAACAACCAGTCAATTAATCAGGGAATTTTAAGCTCGCTACTCACCTGTGAAGGTCTCATGGTGCTGGTGGGGGGGAGGGTCAGCAGTTCTGTTCAGTCGAAGAGCCAGGTCTTGAGTATTCCTGAAGGTGTCCGAGGAGGGGGCGCATCTGATGTCGATCGGGAGCTCGTTCCAGGTCTTGGCTGCAAGGTAGGAGAAGGATCTTCCCCCTGCTTTGGCTCTGTGGATGCATGGAGTTTTGGCGAGGACGAGGTCGGCTGATCAGAGGTTTCTTTTGGGTACGTGGAGGGCAATTCGGTCGTTGAGGTATTGGGGTCTGGTGTTGTGTAGGCATTTGTAGGAGTGGGTGAGAATCTTGAAGTTGATTTTCTTCTCAACAGGGAGGCAGTGGAGCTTATGTAGGTGTTGGCTAATGTGCTCATGTCGAGAGAGAGAGATGCCGAGGATGAATCTGGCGGCGGTGTTCTGTATCGTCTGGAGCATGCAGTGTACAGACTTGTTTAGGCCAGTGTACAGGGCGTTTCTGTAGTCCAACCTGCTGGTAATCAGTGCGTGGGTGACTGTCTTCCTAGACTCGGGGGAGGGGGTCCATTTGAAAGTCTTGCGGAGGATGTAGAGGTGTTGAAGCAGCTGGAGGCGACAGCGTTGACTTGTCGGTTCATGGAGAGGGAGGAGTCGAGAACGATACAGAGGTTTCTTGAGGGATACGGGGTGGTCGGTGGACTGCCGAGGACGGTGGGCCACCAGGTGTTGTTCCATGCTGACGGGGTGGTTCCGAGGATTATGACTTCTGTCTTCTCAGAGTTGAGCGTAAGGCAGCTGTTGCTCATCCAGGCTGCGACATCCTGCATTGCGTCCTGGAAGTTGAGTCTGGTGGTGGTGGGGTCCTTGGTGAGGGAGAGGATGAACTGGGTGTCGTCAGCGTAGGATACTATGCTGAGGCTGTGATGTCGGACGATGGCGGCAAAGGGGCCAAGCAGATGTTGAAGAGGGTTGGGCTGAGCGATGACCCTTGTGGGACTCTGCAGTTGATTTCCATGGGTTCAGAGAGGAAAGGTGGTGTCTGATCCTTTGGCTTCTGCCTGTGAGGAATGATCGGATCCAGTTGAGGGTGGTTCCTTGTATGCCCGCGTTGTATAGTCTGGCTACGAGTGTGCGATGGGTGACTGTGTTTAATGCTGCTGATAGGTCGAATGAGGGCTGTGGTGTTGCCTTGGTCGAGGAGAGTGCAGATGTCGTCTGTGGTGGCGAGTAGGGCGTTCTCTGTGCTGTGGTTGCTTTGGAATCCGGATTAAGACCGGTCGAGGACGGCATTGTCTTCGATGAACCTTGTCAGTTCTGCGTTGACTATCTTCTCCGGGACTTTTGCCGGAAAGGGGAGGAGTGAGATGAGCTTTTAGTTCTCGCGGTCCGTGGGATCAGCTGAGGGCTTCTTGAGCAGGGGCCTGACTTCTGCGCCTTTCCAGTCGTGAAGGTGCCGGTCTCGAAGGTGGTGTTGACGGTGCATTGTAGTTCGAGTGCGATGGTGCTGGCGGCTGTGTGGTAGATGTGTGGTGCGCAGGGGTCGGTGGGGGCCCCTGAGTGGATGCTTATCATGGTTGAGTCGGTCTCTTAGGTCATGATCGGCATCCAGGAGATGATGGTGAGCTTGCTGGTGTAGCCGTCTGGCGGGCTGGCTGCAGGAGTCGGGAATACGGGCGTTGAAGTGGTCATAGAGGTTTTTGATCTTCAAGTGGAAGTAGGTTCCGAGCTTGTCGCAGAGGTCCTGGGAAGGGGTGATGTTCGTGGCATCGCTGTGGGGATTGGTGAATTCCTGGATGACGCTGAAGAGTTGCTGGAGTTGGTGAGGATTTGTTGTGGATGAAGTTTCTTTTGGTGGATCTGATGAGTTGGTGGTAGTCTGTCATGGCGTCCTTGTAAGTGGTTTAGTTTCCAGATGTCTTGCTGTTTCTCCAATCCTTCTCCAGGCGTCTGCAGGTGCATCTGGCTTCTTGGAGATCGGTGGTGAACCAGGCGGCTTTCCTAGGGGGCTGTTTGGTTGCATAGCAGGGCGAGCTGGTCTGCGTAGTTGGAGATCCAAGTGTGGAATTCCCTGGCTGCAAGGTTGGGTTGTCGCGGTTGAGAGTGGAGTGGAGTTGCTCCTTGATGACTGCTCCAGTTCCTTCGCGGGGTGGGGGTGGTGGGGGGAGGGAGGGGGGGTTTGAGTGCCCTGGGTTTCTCGACGAGTAAGTGTACGCTGTGGTGGTCGGTTCAAGGCAGTTTCCGTGGTGTGGCTGAAGTGAATGCTGTTCCTCCTGCGAAGATGGGGTCGATGGTGTGTCTTGCCTTGTGTGTCGGTGTGGTGATGAGTTGCTTTAGTCCGATGTTGGCGAGGATGTTACAGAGGGTGGTGAAGTTGGGGTAGCTGGGGTTGTTGAGGTGTGTCACAAGAATTATTTGATTCTCTTGCCAACCGCTTTGAGGATAAAATACATCAGATATATCAGTACTGTATTATCCCTGTTGAAGAAGGCAGTGACATTACTAGGATAACCTGTGGGGGTAATCCTACTCTAGACAAGTTTCAACCTTTCTCTCTAGAGGATGTCCAGAGAGCCATAGAAATTGTGAAATCCGGTTCTCCTCTGGACTTCTGTCCTCCCAAGATTATGGCTCTACTTTCCAACCGGATTGCCCCGCTCTTAAGATACTGTTTAATTTAACAGTGGGATCAGGCACTATTCCTTTAAGAGTGGAAATCTGCCCAAGTTCTACCTATTCTAAAATAAGCCAATTTGGATTCCAATAACCAATGTAATTATCGTCCAATATCACTATTACCCCTTCTGGGGACACTTTTAGAAGGTCTAATTAATAAACAACTAACAGCCTACCTGTTAGTTGTTTACCCTTCGGTTCTGGACCCTTCGCAGTCTGGGTTTAGACCAATTCATAGTACAGAGACAGCACTATTGGCCGTCACAGATTCTCTAAGACTCTCGCTTGATGCAGAGGTCCATCAAGGCTGTTACAGAGACTTTAGGAGACAGGTATTTATGGTACAGCTTATAAATGGATCCAAAGCTTTTTGGGAAACAGAACCCAAACCATTGCTCTTGGTCCTTGTACATCTCACAATATGCGGATTGACAAAAGCCCTGTGGGTGTTCCACAGGGCTCTTGTTTGAGACCTACACTGTTTAATATATATGTGGCCCCCCTTTGCTAAGACTGTAGAGCTATTCAGCTTTGAAAATAATATCTTACGTTGATGACACTCAGCTGATCTTTACTTTTGATTAAGATGTGGCTAAACTAAAGATCGTTTTGCTAAGGGAATGTAAGCAATTTTAGGATGGATCACAGCCAACTGCTTACAGCTGAATGTTGATAAGACAGAGATTATGCTGTTTGGCAAGGCAAGCACTCTTTGGTCTGATGAGTGGTAGCCCTCTCAACCGGGCGCAGTTCCGATTCCCAGACAAACTGTGAAAAATCTGGGATTAAAAATAGACAAAGCACCGTCTATTAAATAGTAGATCTTGGCTACTACTGGTATCTGCTTTCACATTAAGCGCCTACTACAAAGAACATTTCCCTACCTTCCTATCTCTGCTAGAAGAACACTAGTCCAGTCCTAGTAGTTAATAGACAGGACTATGGCACCGCTTTACTGGCTGCAGCAAATGACACTTATTACAAAATTAAAAGTAGCGCAAAATACTGCGGTTAGGCTTGTTCTCAACCTTCTGTCAGGCGCTCCATTGATGAAAGCATTACCTTGGCTACCAGTAAGGCAGAAAAACCCTTTTGAAAACTGTTGCATCACTTACAACTCCTTTACGGGGTAAAGGCCACAGATATCTTCAGCAGAAACATAAACGTTATCTATCTACCAGGAATCTAAGGTCTATGGGCAAAGCTTTGTTGAGTGTACTCCGTATCAGTCTGACTAGACGCGGTGACTAAGCCTTTTCCTATCTGGCCCTGGTTTATTGGAGCAACTTACCTCTTCATGTTTGTCTTTGTACTGATTATTATAAATTTAGGAAATTGCTGAAAATAAGCTTATTTTAACTGAATTGACTTCTGCATGTGTCTGTTGGCAGCGCAGAGATGCCTTTTGAGGCAAGTCATGCGCTATATTAGGTTTAATTAACATAACATAGTACTTGCAAGAAACCAATGTACCTTGGGCTAAACAATGGAACGTTGAAGCTACATATGAATGCAAACACAGCACTAAGACCAATATAGTAATTAACATGCCACACCAAAAAAAAATACATTTGATTAGAAAGAAAAATCCATAAATGAGAGAATACACACTTTACCCAAACAAGAACATAATCACAGCAGTCAACACAGCACTAACCCTCATGTCCTGCAGCAGAACGCACTACATAATCACAACAATCAAACTTCATAACAAAATCTCACATTGTCAGTCTTTCAAGACAAAACTTAAAACAAGATAACAAAACGGGCAGAAATAGCAGCACCATTAACAACAGACAATTCAATGTATAACAAATTTTTACACCACGGAAACCATGCACATGCTATCCAAATCTGCCAAGCTATGCACAACAGCCAGCCCCATTAAAACAAGACAGCAATCTAATCACTGCAGCCCTTCAGTTCACTTCTCACTCACCAAAACGCAAGCTAACACTTGTTTCAAGAAAGCAAAGGCTAGAAAAGCATAGCTGCCCAGGAGTTTATAATCCATACAACGGGTCTCCCTCCACAACATAACAAGAACTCTACAGAATGATCACACTATGAACACCACAGGGTTCTAAGACCCTACAAATTTGACACTATATGAACATACCGCTCTAATCACAAGAACATGCTGTAATTCAGAATGCAGTCTGCAAGAAACCCCAGAAACTCTGCATTACAAATTTGAGAAGGCCTCATAATTCTCAAATAGTACACAGTGTTACAAGAGTATACAAATGGTAGATATGCAGTATACATAATAAATATTGGGGCATTATGGTGTATTCCTTACCTTGGTCCACCTTGAAGTACCATAGTAACTGGACCGACTAGATGTGTGACACCTCCAACTCGAACAGCTGCTGTCAGTAGCTCTCGCATGTGCACTAGTGCCTGCTTCCTTGTATTGCCACGACGCCATCTTGTTTGCGCCGCTAAAAGGAAGCTACTACTAGATACCTGAAAAAGGCAGGTGATATCATAATTACTTAAAAACAAACTCACATTTTCAATCTTGAATTAGGGTCTTAATGGATTTAGTCAGCTTGACATACCGCTTGGTCAGGATTGGTTCCTATAAATGCAAACAACTGGCCAAGTAAGACACTGTACGTAGGCTTGTCTCGGCTATCTTCAATAGCTAATGACTGGAGAAAAGTAAAAGAGCTACTTCTGTGACTAGTAACATTTCGTCTCCTGTTAAAAAAAGAAAATGCAATTAATGTAAACTGATATGAGAATAACTTTATTAATGTTAGTGATATAATACTGCAGAAGACATTTTTGTGACAGTCTGGATATAAATAATCCAGATACCTTGGGTTAGATCTTGTAAATTCCAAATCTTCATTCCCAATCATTTCCAAGTCAGAAGGGGCAGACATGCTACGGAGAAATACTGGCTGCCGGGCAGAATGAGGTATCACCTTTGTTTCGGACACTGATTTACAAGCTGTAATACAAAACAGGAAATTATGTCCATGTTAACAAGGAAACATTTGCAGTGTGCAGACTACTACAGGAAAACACAGATTTGTGGCCCATTAAAATCTTTACTACCCACTGAATAGTATTCTGGCAAAAAACAGTAATAACTTAAGACCTTAATCTAACATTCTTGGGTCCTTTCACATTTTTTTTTTAACAGAAAATATCTCTAAAGGGAGGGTTGTAAAACAAAATAGATACAGTGATTCTGGGATGTGCGCTTGCTCACAGCAGACCACAAAAGGTTTGTAGAAAGGGTCACAGAAAACAAAGGTTAATTAAAACAGCAAAGCCGAAATGTTGAATTTATACAAGTACATATATCGCCAAATTGACAGAGAAGTTCTGATCTTTGGACTACTGGCCTAAGGATCCAGAAAGGCCATTTGAAAAGAAACAACCTAAGGCTTATTGGTCTACCTGGAAAGTGAAGAGCAACACATAAAATTAGTTCTGGAGGGCTGGTTCAGCAAAGCAGTAGCCCTGAAAGACCTCACGAGTTTTTACTGTTGAAAGGACACATCAGGATTCAGCTCTTCCTAACACAATAAAGGATACCTCTCTGCACCTAGAGTCCCTCAGCAAACGGTTCTTGACCATAATCTTCTCATCATGGTCTTGAGCCAGGGCAACACCCTGGACATGAATCCCAAATTAGCAAATGCAGGCAGCAACACTACAAAATGCAGCATTCAAAGGGATGCCTGGACATGAATCCCAAATTAGCAAATGCAGGCAGCAACACAACAAAATGCAGCATTCAAATGAATGCTGAGGGTGTCCATTACTCTCCATTAGATGTGCACGCAGAATGCACAAGTTACTTACCTTCGGTAACGATATATCTGTAAAAACAGTAGTTAGTGTTAGATTCCTTACCTTAGAATATCCCCAGGCGTCAGAGTGGATCCGGAAAGTTTTGAATAGCAGTACCCCTGCGCGTCAGTAGGCGTTGTTTGCGGCTCCGCATCCGTCGTCGTGATCACTGGGATGGCATCGCCAGAGTACTTAGACGCCGCCCTCGCGCACTGACGTCAGTTCTTGTATATAGCTTTCCGTGCCAGGAACGCAGAGCCATGCCAGAGACCGACACTGGTGCCATGAAACTAGGGCCCTGAAAGGGATGTCCTTAACCCTAGATGTCAGTTCACAGAACGGGGAGGATGGGTGGGGAGGTAAGGAATCTAACACTAACTACTGTTTCTTACAGATAGATCGTTACCGAAGGTAAGTAACTTGTGCATCTAAAAGAAACAGGTTAGTGTTAGATTCCTTACCTTAGAATAGATACCCCAGCAATACCAACCATGGTGGTGGGTCTGCGAACCAAGATCACACCAGCAAGTTCTGGAGAACGGAACGGCCGAAAAAGCCATCTATCCGGACTTGGCTGTCCAGGCAGTAGTGTCTAGCAAAACGTGTGCAGTGAAGCCCACGTAGCTGCCTGACAGATGTCCTGCAAGGGGACTCCCAGACCCAGGGCAGTAGTAGCGGCCGTGGCCCAAGTGGAATGGGCCCTCAGCCCAACAGGAGGCTCCTTCTTCGCCAAGGAGTAACAGACCTTGATG
Source organism: Lissotriton vulgaris (assembly GCF_964263255.1). NCBI lineage: Eukaryota > Metazoa > Chordata > Amphibia > Caudata > Salamandridae > Lissotriton > Lissotriton vulgaris. The sequence continues at coordinate 176,941,113 of NC_141699.1, forward strand.
CACAACACGACCCACAGGGAGATGGTCCGTTTGTGCACCGCCCGTTCCTTCTTAGCGCTCACGTAACCAACAAAGAGCTGGTCGTCCACCCGGAACTGGCGTCTGCGGTCTAGATAAAAAGAGAGTGCACGTTTTGAGCCCAGACGGTGGAGCCTCTCTTCCTCCGAGGGATGCGGAGGCGAAAAGAAGGTGGGCAAGGTGATAGACTGTCCGATATGAAAGGCTGTAACCACTTTGGGCAGGAAAGAGGGACGAGTTTTAAAGACAACTTTGTCCGGATGGACAGAAAGGAAAGGAGGCTTAGAAGATAGAGCCTGGAGCTCACTCACTCGCCTGGCAGAGGTGATGGCAACCAGGAATGCACTATTAAGAGTTAGAAGACGTAGAGGGCAATTGTGAAGTGGCTCGAAAGGAGTGCACATCAAATAGGTTAGAACATGGTTCAAGTCCCACTGAGGCATCACGGAAGGAACAGGAGGAAACATGTGTGTGAAGCCTTTTCAAGAATCTATTTACAAGGGTCTTGAAAAGGGAAGGCTGATCAGGAAGCCTCGAGAAGGCAGAAATGGCCGAGAGGCGCCCTTAAAAGCGCCCTTAAAAGTGCCCAGAGCAGAGCCCTGCCAGGCAAGAGAAAGAAGGAAGAGGAGAACCTCTGAAAGGGGGGCAGAGAGTGGATCCACAGCCTTTGCTGTGCACCATGCCACAAATGTGTTCCACCTGCAGGCGTATACCGATTTTGTGGAGGGACGCCTGGCTGCCAGAATCGCATCACAGACTTCAGGAGGCAAGTCAAATGGCCTCAACTGCCGCCGCTCAATCTCCACGCATGGATGTGGAGGCTGGACAGGTTCTCTTCTTCGACTTCTTGTGCCTCGACTTACCTGAGGACTTGGAGCCCGACGAGTGGTGTTGACTCGTCGAGCGGCGAGGACTGTGGCCTCGTGAGCGGTCCCTCGACCTCCTCCTGGACCGGGACCTAGAGCGGCACGGGGCCCACTGCCGGAGCTCAAGGGACCGCTCCCGCCTAGCCTTCGAGGACAAGGCCCGGCAGTCGGGGCATGACTTGTGATCGTGGTCGGCCCCGAGACAGTAAAAGCACCGACGGTGGTCACAGACAACAAGCGGTGACAATCGTCGCAGGGTTTGAACCCGGGCATCCCTTTCGGCACTGCGAGTCGAGGTATCGACTCGAGAATGATCCAAAAGAGATCAAAAAGTTTAGTCAAAAATTGAGTACTGCTCTTCCCGGATCTATGCTTGTTGGCGCGGAAAAAAGAAGAACTGACGTCAGCGCGCGAGGGCGGTGTCTAAGTACTCCGACGACGTCATCCCGGCGACGACGAGGGACGCGGAGCCGCAGACGACGCCTACCGACGCACAGAGGTACTGCTACGCAAAACTTTCCGGATCCAGTCTGACGCCTTGGGATATTCTAAGGTAAGGAATCTAACATTAACCTGTTTCTTTCAGATGAAAAGCATTTAAAACTATGTTGCAGAGGGATTTTTATTACCATCACTAGTGCAGTCAAAGTGGTTCACACAGAAATCGTAAAACAACAAAATCTGAGACATGACAGCTGAAGAATTTATTGGTGATTAACTCCAAACGGGCTGACCTCAATAAGGGATGAGAAGACAACACACTCAGTTATTAAACAGATTTAAAATTATCAATTACCAGGGATATACTCCCTGACCGCATTCTGAGGATGATAAAACTTGTCACCTGTTAGCTAGATTAGCCAGATTGAATGTGCACCATTTGGCTGGGGCTACACTGAGGCTGGCAAATGGGATAGGAGTATTTTCACAATTTGAAACCAATGCCTCCATACTCTGCTTTATTGGACTCCCATCTTTGAAACCTGGATAAACAAGCTAGTAACAATCTTAGAGGTAGATACTCTATCTAACCGCAAATTTCTCAACGGTGTAATCGCCCTACACCACCTGTTTTTCCTGAACAAGTTGGTGCTAAGGACTTGGTAAGCATTCTTATCCAAATTTGTGACCAGCTTTCTTTGCTTCCCCCCTCATCCCTCAAAAACTTTTACATTGATCGTACCAAGGACCATCGAGTGGAGGATCAACTGCTTGTGGTGGTCTCTGAAGCAAAGAAAGTGAAGGTTGTGCAGAAGAGGACCTTGTCGAAGTGCATAATCCTTTGAATTACAATTTGGTATGCAGTGGTCAAGTGGAAGCCTCCACACGGTCTGAGAGCCCTTCTAAGTGTACTAAGGCTGCTACCACTGTGTTATCTCACAGAGTGCTAGTCCTTGATATCTGCCAGCCTGCGACATGGGCATAAGTGCTTACATTTACAAATTACTATGCCAGTGACAACCAGGAAACTACATTTGGCATTTGGATGAAGACCAGGAGCTCCCACTTAGGAGCGGGGGCCACAAACGTAGCACGGGGGCAAACACACTTACCAGAGGAATGGAGGCTGAGACGCTCGCTGCCACAGATGCTCCTGGGGCCCGACGCTGTTGGTCTCCCCTGCCGCCGCAGCAAGCACCACCGTGCGGCCGCTGAGGGGGGAGACTACAGCTCCCAGGCTCCTTTGCCCGCACCGCCCACTTCTGCCTGACAGCGAGCCCGGAGGCGCATAAAGACCAGGAGCTCCCTCTGCCTCGCGGAAGCGCGCGGGCGGCGCCGGGCGAAGCCCGGGCAAAAGGCGGGCCGTCTGTGGCCGTCCGGGGCAGGAGGAGGCAGGGCCGGGCCACCCCTCTGACATCGGACCATGGGTAAGTGTAAGAACACCCTAAATACTGAGGAGGGGGGCAAGAAGGCCAAAGTCCTGAGACACTCTGAGACTATTATTTCCTATCTTACATCTGCTGTGGGGGCTTTGTCAAAGAAAATAGCTACAGCCCAACAAGAGTTGGGCTTGTTACCTCCTCCACCTATCAACCAGTCTACCACCTCAGACACTGCCCCAGCCCCATGTATCCCACTAGAGTCAGAAGTGGTTGTCTTGAACTCTAACCCCTGCGCTGCTATCACTGTCTGCCCAGCCTGAGCCCGCTCCCCTGTCCAGATTTTGCTAAGTCAGCCCCAGGGGCTCAGGCATGAGAAAAAAGTTACCACTAAAAGGAGGAAAAAGCCTGGGAGTGCTAACACCATTGAACATTTGGACAAGGAGAATATTGGTGAGCACCTAGAAGCGCTATTCGTTGCTCGTATTGAACCCTTGTTAGTGGGCATAGCGAAAGACATTGTTGACACCTTGAACACTTGCCTCGCTGGTCTCTTAAAGAAATGTGCCCTAATTGACAATTTAGTTAAGAAACTGGGCCCTGTCCAGGAATCACTAAGGGTGGATAGGAGTTGCATAGATATTAGTTCACATAATGCAGCAAGTTTAACAGCCTCATCATTGTCATGCGAAGGAGGGACTTTAGACAACCCTAGGGCACTGGTTCCTTGTAAACCTTTAAGTAGTCCTGCTACTCCCCAGCCAACTTCGGGACATACTGACAGCCACCCCGAGACTTACCGCCAAGTAACCAGCACAAGGGCCAAGGGGTGCCAATGACACTTAGATCTGCCCCCGGACGCCGCACCCTTAGTTGCCGCATTTATAGGGGTTCCCCGCTAGCAAACGGGGAGTTAGGACCCACAGCGGCACTAATACAAAAGGCCAGTCAATGGTGTGCTGACACTAGTAGTGGTGGGATAAACATTTCCAACAGGATCATAATGGCTAGAAGGGTGGGCTGGATTGGATACTGTCCCAAAAACGTGCAGGGTGACTGTGTCATAGGTAACTTTGACAGTCCAAACCTGGCAGATAGTCTGTTTTGGGACGGTTCAGCGATCCGAGACACAGGGAACATGAGACCCGTTCCCTTGGGCTTTTTATATCCGCCGCCCGTCACACAACACTCACTTGCAGATTCACATCTCAGGTCACGGCATTCGGCCACGGTAGGGAGCGGTTGGAGAGCAGTAACAGAAAGGTCTAGACGGGGCAGACCCCATATCTCTTGCGTAGATCCTGACCCAGTCCTGTTCTTTAGATTCTCTCCACTCGTTGATTTAGAGGAAATTGACTGACAGCCAGCCCCAATGACGTCCCCCTTAAATGGCAACCCGACTGTAGAGGGCATAGCACTGTGCAAACTTATTAGCTGGAATGTAGCAGGCATCAGAGCTAAAAGGGTAGATACAGCTTGGAAAAACTTTGTTACTAGTCACGACGTGATAGCCATACAGGAATCATGGGATACCTCCGCAAGCTTTTGGTTGGATGGTTTTACCAGCTTTGCCGTCCCTGCAACACCTAGTACCGCAGGTAGAGCTAAGGGGGGCCTCCTTTTTCTTTTTTCCTTACAGCTCACGGGGTCATTTAAGCAGCTGGAGTCAGGTTCTTCGAATCTTTTAATTGTGGAATGGACAGTTTCACCTGCCCGCACACTTTTTTTAATCAACTTTTATAATTCCCGGGAAAGGGTAGTGGATCATAACCACATTGCCTCCCTGGATACATTTTTAGGTAACCTCAGTCTAAATAATTACACCAATTTTGAGCTCATCTTAATGGGTGATTTTAACACCACCTCTGTAGTAATTCCTGTTACACAGGAGAGTATGAGGGTCTCCCAGGTGCGACGGCCCCTCACTTTGAACACACAAGGTCAGGAGAAGCCCTTGAAGAGTTACTGGCCAATTTTAACATATATGAACCATTCTACACGGGGGTCGAGAGATTATGCACATACAAGGGTACGGACCATGGTTCTGTTATAGACTATATCTTTGCGTCCCCAGGGATCATTGCTAAGGTCAAGAAGTACAAAGTTATTGCCTCGACTCATAGTGACCACAACCCTTTGTTGTTGGGAGTTGTTTTGGGGCGAATCCCCGTGTAAACAGGTTGGTCCCTCCCAGCCCACAGACCAGGGAAGAAGGCTTAAATGGGGAAAGGTGGTTCCGGAAAGTTTCACCGCTAATTTACTTCCCAAAATTGAGGGTCATATAGCGACCTGTCTGGATCCAAAGGCTCCCAATCTAGAAATTATAGAGGCCTTTGAGTCGGTATGTGCACAAAGCTCGAGGGACCGGACGTCAAACGAGAGTCAGAGAAGTGAAAAGCCCCATAAATGGTTTGACGCCAATTGCTCGAGAATCCACAGGCTCCTTAAGCAAGCCCTTACATCCACTCCGAGAGACAAGGCCCTCATTACCAACTTGAGGAGGGGAAAAAAAACCCTAAATGGGAGGAAAAACGCCATCAAAAGTGATGCTTGGGTTAAGCTACTATCAATAGACGTTTTGCGAGATAGCAAACAATTCTGGGACACAATAAATCAGCCATTTTTCGCAGATTCAGAGATGCAGTCACAGACTGCGTTATCCCAGATGAGAGGTGGCTTCTTCACTTTAAAGAAGTATATGGTGACCATGACTGTGTTACCCTCTGTGGCCCAATGGTAGCCCTGGATTCCGCCCCCGTAGTTTTTGGTAAGGACGAAGTGGAGAAAGCCATCCTAGAGACATCGAAAAACAAGGCGCTGGGGCCCGACGGCGTACCGGCAGACCTATATAGACACTCCCCGAACCTATGGTCACAGGTGCTAAACGTCTTTTGTGCTGCCAGTGATAATGCATTTCCTACCACCTGGGCAACCTCAATCATCGTGCCAATTTTTTAAAAGGGGCAGCGTGACGATCCAGCATGCTACAGACCCATTTCCCTCCTTGACTCTGCGCCATTAAGATCTTAGGCAGAGTCCTCTTGTTTAAGCTAAGGGCGAACTTAGAGGTCTGCGGGGGGCTCTCGAACATACAATATGGGTTTAGAGAGAAAAGGGGCACCCTGGACCAATGTTCTAACTTGCACCTTTTAATCTCTAAATACACGGTAGCCAAGGAGGGGTCCCCTTTTCTGGCCTTTATGGACCTCTCCTCGGCTTTCGATTTGGTAAATAGGTCCAAGTTGTGGTCCATTTTACTGGAGATGGGAATTGATGCCGCATTGGTTAAATTTATGGCCTCCCTGCATCAGGAGTTATTTGCCACAGTTAGGGTCACGAAGGAAGGTAGGTAGATTTAAATCAGAGAAAGGGGTGCGACAGGGATGCATCCTGGCCCCCCTTCTCTTTACTATTTATATTAATGGGCTGGGAAAACATCTAGAGGCAGGGGGGCGGACGTTCCGCATGTAGGAGTCAATGTACCGGCCCTCCTATACGCGGACGATGCAGTCTTAATAGCGCGAACTGGCAATGGTCCCCAGACTCTGTTGGATCTCTTCGGGTCCTTTATGGAGAACCTAGACTTAAGAGTCAACGCGAAAAAATCCCACTCGATGGTGGTCGGCCAACAGAGAAGTAAGCCTAAAAGTAAAACCTTCATTTGTAAGGGGGAGGTGGTTTCAAGGGTTACCGTCTTCCCCTACTTGGGGGTCCTGTTCGATGAGAGGGGGCCGTCCCCAGATTAGGGCTAATAGCTTATCCCTGGCCCGTTCCCTGTCCGCCCTGATGGGTTTTAAAAAAAGGCTAGGGGCTAGGCCAATAGAGGCCCTTTTGAAAGTCTACAATAGCAAATGCATCCCTATTGTCACCTATGGGTCAGCCATGTGGGGCTATGTTGCCCAAGATAAAATCCAAAGGGTAGAAAATGGGCTCTTAAGACAATTTCTGTCCGTCCCTAAGTCCTCCCCCACCTTCTCTATCCACTCTGATGTGGGCTTGGTTTATATAACGGATAGATAGAAATTGGCCCCCCTAGTATTCTGGGCAAAAACATGGCTTAACTCAGAATTAACCTTGAACCTCGCAATTCTGTCGGACGTCTTTTCTAAGGATTACGCCATGAAAATACCCTGGTTGAACTACCTAAAAAACACTTTTACATACCTTGGGAGACCCGAACTTTTGTTGTCACGGTCCAACATTAGGAGAGAGGACGTTAAATGGATCAAGACCCACTTCCTGGATAGGGCATGATTGGCCAGAGAGGAGAGGGAACTAGCGAAACCCTCAGTAAGATCACATCTTATGTTAATCACCACCCCTTCTCTCGAACCTTACCTTAAAATTGTCACTAAACACCTGCACAGATTTTTACTGACAAAGTTTATGTTTAATCTGATTCACCTTTCTTTAGGTTGCCATCAATCATGGGCCAAACCAGAAGAGGCTCCCCCCAGTGACTGTGACAAATTTTCCCATCAAGATACCATGCATTTTATGATGTTTTTTGGGTTTTACGCGGTCGCAAGGAAAAAATATTTATTACCTGTCTTGAGGGAGGCCGGCTTTATCCAAGTCAGGCCCGCAATAATTTACCTCCAGATGTTGAGCAACACTCGCATTATCTATTGTGTGGCAAGTTTCTTAGCGGCGGCTTTCAGAATTAAGAATAAATATGCGCCACCAAATGCATTATATTATTCATGGTATTGCCCACATTGATTTTATTTTCGTGTAATTTGCAGTGTAAATGTTTACTTGGGCTTAGCACTGACTTTGTACATCAATGAATTGCCTATGGTGGTGCTTTCCAAACTCTCTAAACATTTGTAGTCATTGTGAACCTTACTTGTACCTGGCTTGGGTGCCTGCGCTGGACGCTGGGCGTCTGGACATTTTCTATGCCTGAGAGGCCCCCTGCTGCCACTTTTTGACTACTGCGGCCGCCGAGCGGGGGACTCGATTGCCCAGGATCCTTTGCTGGGGCGCCGCCTGACGACGTCATCCCTGCGCCAGGAGAACCTACAAACTCCCTGCAGCCCCCGCGTCGCGGGATCGCGCGCGGGTCGACGCCGGGCTAAGCCCGGGCCCTATGTGGCCCTCAGAGGACCGAGGAGGCTGGGCTGGGCCATCCATCTTACAATTCTGTAACGCCTATTACGGACCTTAATGTAAATTGCGGACCTTAATGTAAGATTTGCTGTTGGGACTCTTATTATTATTGCTGTTTACTTTGCCGTATTTCCGGAGCCCTGTAGGAACTTTGTATCATAATGCCCACAAAATCTGGCTTACCTGGGAAAACATTGGGGGGAGGGCCAACTACCTCCTTCAAAGGGACCCTAGATAATTACATCACTAGGGCAGTTTCAGTTGTGGAGCGTGAAATTGTGCAGGCCGAAAGGCATATTTCCTCTGAGTGGATAAACAACCGCTCCTCCCTTGGCCTTAGCCAGAAACCATCCCCTACTTCAGAGTTTTACTCTGACCCTGTCCCATCATCTGACCCTGGTATTCCTAGTCTCTTACAAGATTTACCAGACCGCCCTTCCAGTCCTTTCTTAAATAATACTCTAACCCACATCATCACGGATTCCCCCAAGGACAGCTCTTTGGAAGAGCAGCTCCAAGTAAAATCTCCCAGTATTGTAAAGGCCGCGCCTACCCGTCCAACTAAAAGAAAGCGTGGCCGAACCACACACAAGGTCCTAAAGCTAAAAATTCTAAAACTTTATTAGCCCCTACAGCGCCTTCATATGATTATCAAAACCCAACTGTTCATAATCCACAGCACCCATTTCCGCTAGATGACCTTATGAGTAAAATAGAGCACCTAATGAGATCTTTACTGCTCCCTCTTTTTGAGCGAGTTAAACAAATAGCAGCTCAACTCGGGGATGTTCAAGCCGTGAGTATTTCGAATATGAAGTTACTTAGTGAATTGACCACTAACAGGCTTCCCCTGAAACCTACTCCCCATAGAGAAGAACCTAAATTGAGTAAGAGTCCACTTATGGCAAAGTCTATGTCTACGATAGCACCCCAAGTTAACCCCCCACTAGTAATGTAAATTGATATTTGTATAGCGCACTACTCACCCGCAAGGGTCTCAAGGCGCTTGTACGAATACCGCTGTGGAACCCATCCTGGCTTTCCCTGTGAGGCGTCCACTCCAGGGCACCCCCAAGGTGGAGGCCAGGCATCCTTAGCGTTGTGGGGGCCGTTGTGGAGATTAAGCAAGCTATTGCCCAGAGTTGCAGAGTGGGACTCGATGATTGGAAAAGGGACCGAGGCGAGAATTATCAAGTCCGTGGAATTTTGAGCCCAAGACCCGCCGAGGCGGGGAATTGAACCCTGGTCCCGGGCTAGACCTCTGCATCAGGGTCTGCCGCTCTAATCATTGAGCCACACTTCTCCACCAGTGTGGTAGTCATTCCCTCAACCCAGCTCCTACTACTTATAAACCAAGAGACACTAAGAGAGTAAACCAAAATATCACCCCCGAACAGGAGTTGGACAAACAGCTTGGGGGGAGGTCCTCGGTGACCAAAAATTCAAGAGGGAAGGTACTGCACGTTAACCTCCCGCCGGAATCAGAACCCTAAACAATAGTGCTAACCGGGGTTTCGGCGTTGAAGCTTGGCCAATTTGAAAACTACCAGACCCTGAAAAACAAGGTTGCGCATTGGCTAAGCATCAATAGGCCATTGCCTGCAAGTATAGACGGTAAAATCCTTAATGTGAGGAGGTTATCATGGCTGGGACCAAGACCCAAGGACATTCAGGGGGATTGTATAATTATACATTTTAAAGATTACAGGGCAACTAGTTTTATTAGGGACTGGTATAGTGACAGTTATGAGGGAGGCATATCTACGAAATCCGTAAGTTATTTTTACCCTAGACTTCTCGTAAAAAACACCCACCAATGTACCTGACGGGCAACATGGCCCCAGCCTTTAAAATTGCTACCTCCAATCGTTACGCGGCTCTATCTAGCTTAGAGGGGGTGGATTGACATGTAAATAAGCATACGTTGACCCCGAAGCACAAAATGACTCAGAAGGTTAATTTTACCCCACATAATTCATACGCTGGACACTTAGAGGCGCCTGTCTTGGTATCTTCCCCACATAATCCTCCCCCTGTGAGGTCCGACAAAGTGCAGACTACATACAACAGCCACGTGGTGAATAGTATTTCTAATCCCAGGCTTAACTCTCACTCCCCCGAACTTCTTTCTGGAATGGAAGCCATTCAACCACCTCCCTCTACCATAGTACCATCGGGTGAAATAACACTTAATATAATTTACTGGAATATAGCCGGGTTACGCACCAAATTTGATCATGTCACCTGGCTTGAAATAATCCGACAATACTCAGTAATCTGCCTCCAGGAAACTTGGCTGATATCTCCTATCCACATACAAGGTTATAAAACCTTTCATTCAAGTGCTCGCCCTTCTACCTCGGGTAGACCTAAAGGAGGTCTTATTATCTATTTATCTAATGATCTCCCGTTAAAGGAAATATCCGCATTGAAGTTAGCTGGGAACTATCAAATCTTAAAAATAACGGTCAATAAAGGGTCTATGTATTTTCTGGTCAACTTGTATAATAATTTGTCATTATCTGACTTTGTTATAGTCTTAAATGAAATGACACTTTTCTTAACGGAGCAACGGGCTAGACTTCCAGTTTCTTCTTTTAACTTGATTTGGGGTGGCGATTTTAATATTCCTTTGTGTGCATGTTATGATTCTATTAAGTGCGGAATTACAGATGAAAGTGAGAACCCTACCACTCACTTCACTCATTCTATTCCAGGGAACCGCATGAATGAACTTCTATGTTCCCTAGATTTGGGTTTTGCAAATAACTTGGTTGATCCTCCTGTAGCTTTTTCTCCTACTTTCCACGGGAGGGGGCTCTCTAGTGTTATTGATTATATTCTAACCACCAATAACTCGCAACCGCACCTGTCAAAATTCATAACAGGTGCAGACGTCAGTAGCGACCATTATTCTAATAGCCTTACTGTCACAATCCAGGGCATTTCTCACCAAACCAGGACTGTTAGCCTACTGAACCAACAAGCTTTAACAATAGCTAAGCCAAATGGTTATTCAGTTAAATGGTTGAGTGCAGACCCTAATGCTCTGTCAGCCAATATAATTAAACAAGCACTACCCCTATTGGAAATTTGTTTAGATTTACAATCCCCGCTGGTTCTCATCTTGACCAGTTTTGCAGAGATTACTAAAATAATAAGAGAGGAACTATTCTGTAATCAGAAGTTTAATCGCACCCAAGGGATGGCCTAGTTGAATACCAAATGTTGCAGGGCTCTCTCCTCTCTGACAGAGGCCCTACGCAACCCTATTAGGGATGTTCTTGCAGTGAGAAGCCTTAGAAAGGAGTATAACTTGGCCATTAAAAACTGTAGATGCAAAATAAAAAAGGACTTATGGGAACAACTTCATGAGAGCTGCCGCACTAAAGACAGCTCTGCATTTTGGCGCGTAATAAAATCCCCCTTTCTTTCAGAGCCAAGTTCTGCACCCAGGTTAGAAGTAGCAGTCACAGCTGAGGACTGGGTTACGCATTTTTCGAAAATCTTCTCTGAAGGAAAATGTTCACAGAATGATGGCGGGCAAGCGAGGGCGGTTGCTCTCCCCACTTCCCAAACATACCCTATTCAGTTACATTTCGGACACAATGAAATCATCGCTGCACTCTCAGCCTCAAAGTCTGGCAAAGCTCCCAGCCCGGACGGGGTCCCTTTGGACATCTTTACCCATCACCAGGAGCTTTGGTCACCGATTTTGACTCGTGTTTTTGAGGCTGTTACAGCGGTTGGGCGTCCACGTTACTCTCCATCTTTAAAAAGGGTGATCGTAATGACCCTGCATGCTACAGGCCCATATCCCTGAATGATTCCCTTGGCAAAGTGGCAGGTCGACTGTTTCTCGAGCGTTTACACGACTGGGCCGAAACCAACAAAATTCTGACCGACCTCCAGTATGGGTTCGGGAGGGGTTAGGCACTGTAGAGCAGGCATTAAATCTCTCCCTTATTATTGGAAAATATGTGGGGGCCAAAAACGGTAATCTTCATCTAGTATATGTAGACCTTTCCGCGGCGTTTGACTGCGTGTCACATTCAAAATTGTAGTAAATTCTAACTGAATTGGGTGTTGACCACTCTTTGGTCACATTTCTGCGTGAACTGTATTCCGACGCCTCGGCCAGGGTGAGATACGGGGTCCATGGCGATCTTACCTCGCCATTTCCCATTACCAGGGGAGTCAGACAGGGCTGTGTACTGGCTCCCTCCTTCCTTTTCAACCTCTATACTAATGGCCTAGAGTTGGCTATGTTGGAAGGGAGCCAGGACCTCCCCAAAATAGCCCATCGCCCTATCCCTGCATTATTATATGCGGACGATTCTGACATAATGGCAAGAACCCCTATCCAACTGCAGCACCTTCTTAACAACTATTGTAAGTTCATGTCTTCCCTGGACCTGATGGTCAATATTAAAAAGACTTTTGTCATGCATCTGGGCAAGAGGTTAAAGAAACCCAAACCAATAGTCATTGCCAACGCCATGCTGGAATGTACTTCCACCTATGCTTATTTAGGCTTTCTTTTCGATAGCAAAATGTCTTGGAAGCAGGCTATGTGCTCTAGGAAACTACTGTTTCTCCGGGCCACCACCACCCTGATAGCCTTTTCAAGACAGCTTGGTAAGCCCCCGCCCGAAGAACTCCTAAAAATCTATTATGCTAAATGCTAAAGTGTGGCAGTATATGGCGCGGGGCTTGGGGTTACGCTGCCGCAGAAGCACTTCAGGTTGTAGAAAACGATTTTATTAGGTATGTGCTGGCAGTCCCCAAAAGTGCTCCAATTTACAGTAGCCATATCGAGTTGGGTATGGATTATATTATGGATAACATCAAAATCCAGCCCATTCTCCTTTGGCACCGAGTGTGGACTATGGAGCAGTGTCATTTGACACGCACCGTCATTAACGACTGCCTGGGATTTGGCACACTGGGCCAAAATTCCCTGGTTGGCCTATGTGAATAACTTCTTAGTGGACTTAGAACTCTCTCTGTACTTCCACAAGCCATTAACCATGTTAAACATTTCAAGGAAAACTTTGAAAATGTTATGCCCATCACATTTAAGGGAGTTGCGTTTATCCCAAGAAATCAGCAAGCCCTCTAATATTCAGATCCTAACTATCCAAACTACCCTAGGCATTCAACCTTATTTAAAATATAATTCAATCAATAAGCTATTTAAAATATCATTTGAATGCCTATGAAAAACATTTACTTACTAGGTTTCGTTTTAATACTTTCTTCCGTATGATTTCTTTCCAAAGAAGCAGGATTGGTCTAAATCTATCATTAAATGCCCATGTGACGATTTTTCGGATCAATCGACCCTTCACGTTGTATTATTTTGCAGGTTTTATGAATACCCCCAAAAGCGATGGATCATTCCTTTACTCTCATTCATGGGCTTGAGATCTTGTCGTCCTGCTCTTCTTGCTTTGCAACATTTGGACTCTGTATTTATACCTAAATGTGTAGCTTGTTTTCTTAAAATGTGTACAATATATCGACGCAACTATGATTAATTGGCTTTTTAATGCACCTGCACTTTATTCTCCCTCCCCTTTTTCACCTCCCCTGTCTTTTTAACAATTTTTAACAATTGCATTTTCATTTAATTGTAACTATGTCGCTGGGTAATATTTTTTACCTGATTATTTTATTGAACTGTTTCTTGTAATGTTCTTTTTATGGTTCCTAAAAAATTATGGCAACCGAATAAAAGATTTATGACTATGACTGAATTGCCTATTTTAACTTTGTATGTAATTTTTATGCCTTTTATGATTTTTAACAAATCGAATAAAGTGTATTTTGACTGACTGACTGACTACATTTGGCACACCCAGTCCTTCAACACATTTTGGTCTGATTCCATTCCAAAGACAATCCAGCTATGGAGGTTCTTCTTTAGTATCTGTACTAAGCAGAGGAATCTGCAGTTAGAAATATCCATTAGAAAAACAAGTTACTTATTGCCTGTAAGGTTCTTTCTGGTGAATACTATAACAGCAGATTCTTCAACATTATCACTCCTTCCTCTTTTGTAGTGTGGCCTCGTTTTAATATCTAAAATGTCCCAAATAAATAGTTAGCACATTGTTACCAGCAAGTGTTCACCCACTGTGTCTGAGGGCGCTAAAAGAAGAAAGGCAATAAACTGACGTCAGCGCACAGGGGTGGCCTCTATATGCGGCTATCCTTGTCTCTTCAAACGCAATGTGAAGCCATTGTTGAGTTGCATGACGCCAACTAGCGGCATATGGGAGCAATGCTATGTAGAACGTTTTCCAGATTCAGTCTGGTGCCTGGAATCCGAGGTGAGGAATCCGATTATAAATATCCATCACAACATACTTTAATATCTTATGTCAGAAGAGCAGGATTGTACACACTATCTTTAGACATGAAATTAACACTTGATTCATCAAACAGACTGGCAAAGTTTTTGTTCCTGGTTCCGCAGAAACCACCTGATTCAACCATTTTAGGAACATGATTACCAGTCACGACTTTCTGCCTTGAAAAAGCCCCCGGCCGATTGGCCAACGGGCGAAACACGTGTCTGCTGTTGTTCGGTATATGCTGTCATAGTTGGAACAAGTGGAAGTAAAAAATAAACACACTGTGTTACAATGGCTCTTGAGTGTAGCCATTTGTGAGGCACGTGCCACTAACTACATTGGGCCCTGACCTCTGTAGCACAAAAGCCCAGACTCATCCACCCACATCAGCAACTTGTTTTGGATTATAGATAGACTATTGAAGGAGGCTATTGATGTGGCAGCTGCCTCAATCAATAATGAGAAGTATTTTAATCGCCTCAAAGGGACTGCTTATTCCAAGTGGGTTTGGAGAAGAGATTCTGGGACTGGATTCTCCGGATATACAATGGCCCAATAGCAAGGGTTAGGAAATGGGCATTACATCTGACCTTTAGCAGTTGAGCATATTACCGTTGCTATTGGCACTGTCCATGGAGCTTCTAGGAAATCATATAAGGCTAGCAGACTGCACAGGGTACATGGATTTCATACCGTGATGAAGATGGTGGCGGGTGTATCATGTGTGGAGGCGTATTCGCCAGTGGTTAACTGCTGCACTTTACAGAACATAGGCGATAACACGAAGGCTCTATAGACCAAATTATGACATACATCACTGATGAGAATGGTACAGTTGACTTGGGGATGCACAACAGATTCACTTGTCCACACTGTGCTGCATGAATTATTAGTGTTGCAAGATAGAAAGAAACTAGATGCCCAGTTATACAGGGCAATTTGGTCATTGATCACGGCTGATTAAAATGATTTGAAGCCACAATGAAAGGTGGATATACATAGGAAGCAATGAGACAGAGGAAAAGAAGCAACACTGCAGTGTACAGCAAAGGTTTCTAGTAACACTAGATTTAAAGTACAGCAATTTAATTATATGCATTGCAAATACCTTGCAGTCTAAATTTGATGTACCCAGGTGTCTCAGGTACTTATTTTATGCAGTGCTATAAATGGGCAGGCTCACTGTGTACCAGCATTTCTCAGATAATGTTTAAAACAAAGATTCTTGAAATATACACTTTCTTTTTTGTGTGGTTAAAGCTCTGCCATTTCATTTTTATGAAAAATATGACATCTACAGAACCCTCTGTAAAATAACATTTCTGTACAACCAGATATCAGGGACAATGGCCCTTTGTTCATAAAGAATAAGCACCAGGCATTATTTAAAAACACTGTCTTAATAGCGTTAAATGTACATAGACAACAGTTCTATAATGCTTACAAATACATTACTGAGGCAGTACTTGAGTACTTATCAGGGCCGGACTGGGAACCCAAAGCAATTTTGTAGGATGGCATTGGGCAATTCCACATTGGATCTGTCCACTCCGGAAATTACTTTAGGGCCTCCATATAAATGGCACCTCCTCGCACTGGCATCAGTTTCTTTCTGATCCTAGTCTGCACTATAGAAATCTTTAGATTAGTCACATATTAATGGACAGTAGGAGTCTTGGCTATCCAGTCAGTAATGCTTTGTGATCATGTGGAGAGATTACCATGTTGCAGCCTGGCAAATGCCTAGAACTGGCACACCCCGCAGCAGCACTGTGGTAGCAGCCTTTGCTCTGGTGGAGTGAGCGTGCAAGCCTACTAGGGGTAGCTTTTTTGGCCAGCCCATACTAGATCTTGATGCATAACATAATCAATCTAGAATGGTCCTCTATTGCACCACTTTACCTTTCTTAGCCACCACAGAAACTGGTGAAATCTTGGTCATTTTGTCGGTAGTCTCTCGCTTGGTCTGCACTGAAGCTAAGTGCCCTCTTAAGATGAAGACGGTGGTGCAAAGAAGGCTACAAAGGTTATGTGGAAGGGAGTGACTACCTTAGGCAGAAATGCCACTTTGGTCCAGAGGACTAATTTGACAGAAAAAAAAGATGTATATGTCAGATGTAAGGGCAAAGCCACTAGATCGTTCATTCACATTGGTGAATATTATGGCTAAGACAAAAGCTGTCTTAATAGTTAGCAGACAACTAGTCATGGCTGCAAAAGTGGAAAGGGCAGAATCTGCAAAAATCATTGAATTTGTGCCTGGCATTAGCACTGGCAACCAGGTTGGAGGTGTTGATCGTGGTGCTGAGAGTGTAGTAAGGCGTTGCGTTGAGGCTGGAACTGGCAGCGCCAAGCTCTAGTAAGGGACCGACCCCAGGCAGAGGTCAAGTATCACGGTCGGAACTTAGACAGATCCACCGACATGGTCGCGGATAGACATACACTTTGGATCCTTGGGACCTGAAGGGGCTTCAGCAGGATCTGATGGGGGTAACAAAGATTTTCTCCATAGCCTATCTGATCTGGCAGTGTTCATCCATTCTCACAGTCCACTCGAGGGGGAGTGGGAACTCTGCAGGAGTCTGCTTCAGAGAACGGCTCTGCGAGCTGGAGATACCTAGGCCGTTAGGCGACTTTATATGGTGCGAGTGGTGAGAATACTGAGAAAATTGCTTTGATTTCTCATGCTTCTTATGGGATCTCTTTGACACTTCAATTTGTAACATTCATGAGAGAGGTCTCAGGAACAAGAATGCGTCCATGCCCTCCACAGGGACTACTTATTTTTAATGGCCAACTTGGCTTTGTGGTCGCCGACAGCTTAGCCATTTATCTTTGCGTAGCAAGATCATGACTCAAAGCTGAATGAGTTGTCAAGGCCCCAGAGGCAGACATCGTGGAAGACGGTCACAGTCATCTGTCGGTAGCAGATACAGCATGGCTTAATACCTGTTATTGTAGAACACATTCTGCACCCAGTGAAGTGTTTAGAAGAAAAAAGGGAGTTTTCCAGAGGGTTTCAGTTAATTTCATTTATATTCGATTAATTAAAATCATTACATGTGTGAAGCCGTGAAGTACAATTATGCATAATTTTAATAGCCAACAATTATTGAAAAAAATGCAATCAATAGTATTTCTAGGATGAGCACGATTCCCAGTAAGCAGAATTAAAACTATTTAAGTATAAAAAGGAATAAACATGAGTCCAAAACGTTTTAACAGTTTTGTGCAAAGGAAGTAGCATCCAAGATTGTGGGGGGAGGGAAGAAAGTGCAAAATGCAGACTAGTTAGTCCTGGTGCGACTTTGGAGCTCAAGTCGGCACATGGGGAGTGGCCCACAAGGTTGTTGCAGAAAGATGGAAAGTACAAGAGAGTTTTCTAGGGGTGCACAAAACGGCAGGGAAATAGAGTGCTTTGCATGTGGACCTTGATGTAGTTGGTGGGGACTGGCTGCAACTCCAGGGATGTATAAGAAGCATGTAGTGCATCACCAAAAGCTAGTGTCATCCTGTAGGGGCATTATGGAGTGCAAGAGGGATGGAGTGTGAGAATTTCCCCTGTTTAGCAAGGGTTCTTGGTGTATAGTCAGAAAAGCACAGAAATGAGGCCTCTCTGCACAGATTATTGCCATTGGCCCGGAACAGATAAACAAGCATAAAAATACATAAAAAGTTTATCCAGAAGACTTCTCTCCTTAGTAAATGATTCTTGTTATCTCTTCCAGGAAAAATTCCCACTATCTACACATGTAGATACCTTCAAGGTGATAGTGTGCCATGTAACACTGAAAATGTAATATACATGTTACGGTGCCCATGTAGACTATCATATGTGGGCAAAACGCAAAGAAAAAGAAAAACACGCATAATAGAGCACAAGAGTAACATCAGATTGAAGAACCAAAAATCGACATTAGCTGCCCACTTCAACCAAGCCAACCATAATGCGAGTCAGCTGAAGTTCTGTATATTGGAGATAGTGGGAATTTTTCCAGGAAGAGATAACAACAATCAGTTACTAAGGAGAGAAGTCTTCTGGATAAACTTTTTATGTACCACACAGCCAAAAGGTCTTAATGAACGGATGGACCTTAATTGTTTTCTATAACAGACACATGAACTTTCGGATCCATGTTTTTTGATATGTATATATGCACAATTTTGACAAATAACCATTGTACGTGTATAAACTATGGTAGTAAATTACATAGTATTATAGTTATAGCATGGATCACCTTAAACCCCCACACAGGCTATATACACGCATATACCGTTGTCTAAGAATATGTCACTTTAAATTTCATAGTAAACACGGTCGTGTACGTAGTCACGTGATCGGAAAAGGGATATAGAGTTGTAAACCCAGGCAGGGATAGAGCGACGCACGCCGAAGTAGCGAGGGAAGACTAGCGGGATCGTATACCGGGTAAGAGCACAGCTTTGTAACATAGTGCGCAAAGCATAGATTGAAAATGATAGAGAAACTTAGTTTCCCCCCTTTTTTGGTTTAGTGTTGAAACGTCACGTGAAATAGTCAAAGTTAGTGTGATTTACATCAATATGTGGCCACGGGTTATAAGGTGTAAAAAGTGCACGATCTATTGATCTAAGGAGAATACGCATGTTTTATGACACCGAACAGTGAATGTGATACGTACATATGATATACAGATGATTTATTTTTTGGTAGTATGTAATAATAGATTCTAGTACTTAACAACGTGCATTATATTTTCAGATTAATAATCCCCTGATGAAGAGCGTAATGCTTGAAATGCATTGGGAATAAACACAATCATGTAAAAATCAATTAAATATGTACTAAATGGATTAAAAAACTCGCTACAGAATCATGTTTGGAAATGAAAATAAAATTTACAAACAAGCATCTAAACGTATGGAGTAAAATTTGAATGAAATTGAAAGGAGTGCAAGGAAGGAGTGGGTCCTGTGTACGCAGAGCGCACATGTCAAGTTTGTCCATGCACACCCTAATTACTAAGTAGGGTACCGACCTTTTGCACCAACGACAAATACAAAAATAACGTAACATATATAATAAACTGTTGAACATACGAGTGCAATACTACATCTCTGATATTAAATTAGTTCCTGTCTGCCACTTCACCTCTGACTACAAAGTTCCCTATAGTACACAAATGGGAAGCGGGCGAATTACAGGGCTCATTTAGTGGAGAAGTGTGGCTCAATGGTTAGAGCGGCAGACCTTGATGCAGAGCGCTGGCCAGGGACCAGGGTTTGATTCCCGCCTCGGCGGGATCGGGCTTAAATTCCTCTGACCGGATATTCTCGCCTCAGTGCCGAATCTAAGCATGGGCCCCACGCTGCAACTCTGGGCAATAGCTTGCTTAGTCTCCACAACGGCCCCCGATACACAAGGGATGCCTGGTTTCACCATGGGATGCCCAGGAGTGGACACCTCACAAGGAAAAGCCAGGAGGGGTTCCCTTGTGGTAGGAGTACAAGCGCCGGGATGCTTACGGGTTACTGTTCGCGCTATACAAATACAACACACATTTACACATTTAGTGAGGGCACACACGATAGACAAAGTCATGTAATCCAGTAGTACCAGCCGGTTGCCTCAAATTTGGTGGGGGGGCAGAGTCTTTGGAGTTGAACTGATTATGATTGGTTTCTTTGGATAGTTTCAGGGGGCGGATGGGGGGGCTTTGTATATGCATGGTTGGGGATCGCATAGTGTGGGGGGAGCTGTTGGGTAGGCAAGGCATATGCTCTACTTATAGAATTTCACAAAGTATACATGACAATGTTGTGACCAATGTTGATGACCACAGCGAAGGAAGGGGTGTAGCGTACAGAATAGCAACCATTCCCGCTGCTCATGGGTAGCACAGTCCACCTCTTAACATGGAACATTAGGGGGATCAATGATCACAGGAAGATTAGGAAGAGGTGGTAGCATACTTGAAGCGTCATAAGATTGACGTGGCACTGTTACAGGATTCTCACCTGCCACCACAGAGTAGCAAGTTGACGCATAAATTGCTCCAAGGAAAGGTCAGTGAAGCAGGCTTTACGCCACATGCCAGCCACATGCCAGGGGTGTCTTAACATGGGTAAATCCAGCATTAGGGGTTTCTGTGCAGACAATCGAAACAGACCCAAATGGCAGATATGTTATTGTGAGATGCCAGAAAGAAGGACTGGATGTTAAAGTAGATAGCGTGTATGGGCCCAATTACGACGACCTACAATTTTACAATAACCTTGGTAGTAGCCTGCTCCGAGATAGGGATTCCTCAATAATAATAGGATGGGACTTTAATTGTAGCCTGGATCCCCATAAGGATCACTCCAAGAGACCACCTCGCCACTGGAGGCACCTTTTTCCTGATATTGAGGGATTCACTCACTACTCTACACCACACGACACCCACACAAGAATGGACTACTGGCTCGCGTCCAAGGGCCTGCGTGGCCAAATTGCGAAGTGCTCCCTCCATCCATGCACTCTTTCTGACCATTCCCCAATACAACTTGATCTAAATTGCCCTGCCAGACAGACACCGGTATTCCTTTTGGGATTGCGGCCCTACTCCCTTATGGACCCAGTATTTACTGCAGAAATTTCTGCAGACATTGAGACATATTTCGAAAAAAATGTAGGGTCTGTCGATAGTTTTGCCATCATCTGTGAGGCTTTCAAGGTCTACATTTGAGGTATGGTAATTGCTAAACACTCTGGAGTCCTTAGATGAAAGAGGGATGGACTGTCCAAATTAGAGAAGGACATTTCAACACTTGAGCAAATGTTTTAGAGGATACTTCTACCTGCAAATTTCTCACCTTTCCAATATATTTCCAAGTAGT
Source organism: Lissotriton vulgaris (assembly GCF_964263255.1). Lineage (NCBI taxonomy): Eukaryota > Metazoa > Chordata > Amphibia > Caudata > Salamandridae > Lissotriton > Lissotriton vulgaris. The sequence goes on from NC_141699.1 coordinate 176,962,146, forward strand.
ACCCTCCATACGTGGTGGGTCTGAAGGATGGCCAGATAAGGAAACCCTGAAAGATTGAACGTACAAAATGTCCATCCAAACACGACTCGAGTACAAACAATAAGGCTTGGAAAAGTTGTGAAACCTGCATCGTCGCAAACAAAGGAATGTCCCCTAGTGAAAATAGGTAGAAAACGTTTCAGTGCTGGAATGGGTCTCGATTCCCTCTGGCAGTTGCTGTTATGCAAGGGTGTAGCACATTTTGAGATATAAAATTAGCTAGGGGGGTAAAGACCTCCTCTGGTCTAATTATTCATTCTTGCTGCCTGTGTAGCCTATGAAAAGCGGATTATTGTTGATGTAACTGCTCTTCCACCTTGGTGGAATGGGGCAGGGATTGTCCTAGATGGAAAAGGGTAACCTCCTTGAGGAGGAAAGTCGTTTTAGTTCTGGTGACAAGTTTATTTGGAAAGAAGCATGTAACGGTGGCCAGGCACTCAGTAGCTGCAACTCAGTGATGCACCTTGGGGTGGTAACTCCAACACGAAAAAACGTCTAAAGAGTCTTAAGAGTAAGTTAATGCAGTAGACAAATGTGAACTAGCACAAAGGGACCAAAACCAAGATTATGTCCCATTGGGACATGACAAAAGGCATGGGAGGAAACATATTTGCCAGTCCCATCAGAAACCTCATTATTATAGGAGACTTGAAAAGGGACAGCTGATCCAAGAATCAGAGGAAAGCTGAAAAGGCTACTATGTAGCTGCTATGTATCCTTTGACAGTGCCCACCACACAGCTGTGCTAGACCAACAAGAGTGTAAATCTGAGGATCTGAGGCACGTAACCCCTCAAGAGAACCACATCATGTTTAGCGTACAAAGCGGCTACTCTGTTACACCTCCCAGTATAGACTGATTTGGTGGAGGTACGACAAGCAGCTAATATCACATCAAACATCTCCAGCGGCAACTAGAAGAAACTCAGATATTCTGCTCAATCTCCAGACATTAAAGTGGGGGCTCTGTAGGCTGGGGTGCAGAACTTGCTATTCAGAATGGGAGAGGAGGTCCACCCTGAACAGTAGACCGAGCAAAGCACAAAGGGAGAGTTGCAGAAGGTCCACGTACCACACTTTGACCAGTATGATGCGTGAAGACGACTTGCACTCCGTCAAGGCAAATCTTCATCAGATCATCAGGGAATGAAAGGTATGGAAAGAAATGCATACTTAGGTGAACATTTCCACCTCCGTACAAACACATCCCTCAAGGCTTCCTGCAGCAGATAATGGAAGTCACATAACTGCAGGAACCAGGTAATGCTGCAAGTGGCAAAGAGGTTCATCAAAGGGTGTCTCACTGGGCAAAGATGTTTTGTACCACCTCCGGGTAGTGACGGCACTCATGATGGGCAATATGACACCTATTTTGGTTGTTATCTCTGGTATTCAGAGAGCCAGCCGGACAGTTGGACATTATTTATAACCTATGCTGATACACCCACATTCATAGTCCTGTTTGTAAACCTGTCACATCACATTCATGCTGTGTCAAGATCTGATCATTCTGACTATGAAGGGACAGGATGAAAGCCTCGAGTGCCAGCCGAAAAGCCTTAAGTTCAAGCTTCTGATATCCAGTTTCTCTAGATAGGTATCCCATCCAAGGGTGGCTGCATCCACCACTATCACGGCCATGGATGAAGACCATCCCTTGAATTAAATACTCCTTTACTGACCACCAGGCTAGATCTGCCACAGTGTTCTGGGAATTCACAATGGTGATTTCTAGATCTACCTCATGTTGGAACCACTGTTTATAGGGCAACCACTAGAGAGCCTTATATGCCAGCATGCATATATGACCAGGAGGATGCAGAAATCTAGCAGACTCAGAAACGACAGGACTGAAATTCAAGCTCTTGCCCACAATATCTGAAGCATACCCCAAATGTCATGGATACTCTGTAAAGGAGGTAAAGCTCGAAGCAGTGTTGTATCCAGTATGGCCCATATGAACAGGAGACGCTGAGAGGATTCTAGGTGAGACTTGATACAGGGATGACACCATCTGTGGCGAGCTGGACTTTAGCAGGCCATTGTTCAGATAAGGGAATATCAAGATGCCCGACCTCCTGAGACGTGCAGGACCAAGCCATCACCTTTGTGAAGACTCAAGATGCTGATGTCAGACCAAACAGGAGGACTGCGAACAAGTAGTGAATGAACCCTACCACAAAACACAGGTAACTTCTGGGAGACATCAGGATCATAAAGTTGAAACAGGCACCCAGTACGGCGAGGGACACCATCAAATCTTCCAATTACAGAACCACAAAAACCTGAGCCAGGGACAGTATCTTGAACCTTTCTTTGCACAGGTAGAAGTTCAACACCCTGAGATTTAGGATGAGGCGAAGACTGCCATCCTTCTTGGGAACAAAGAATTACAGAGAGTTGCCCAATTTCCTTCTCTGGCACCAACTTCAGCACTCCTTCCTGCAGAACTTCTGCCACCTTCTGCTGCAGTATTTACAAGTAGTCCTGTGACTGAAGAACAAGTTACTTACCTTCGGTAACGCCTTTTCTGGTGGATACAGTATCTGCCTGTGGATTCCTCACCTTGTGAATATCCCCTGCTTCAGCAACATTCGGAAAATTATTTTGTAGCTCGTCACGCCGACGTGAATGACGTCACAGAAGCACGGCATTGCGCGCGGCTTCGCTGACGTCACTGAATCCATAATAAGACCCCGTCGGCGTGATGACATCAGTTCCGCCCTTTTTTCCGTGCCCTCGAGGCACACGGACGGACCGACAACAGTATATTTACACAGTGTACACAGTACAAAATAATCAAGGTAACACACACAGTGTGAAGACAATGCAGTAGAGCAAAAAGAAACAAGACATTGCCTTAAAAACAACATGCACAAAAGCAATAAATAGCAACTATTATAGGTATACAAGGGTAGACAACGGGGAGGCGGGTGGGTCAGTGAGGAATCCACAGGCAGATACTGTATCCACCAGTAAAAGAGTTACAGAAGGTAAGTAACTTGTTCTTCTGATGGATATATCTGCCAGTGGATTCCTCCCCTTGTGAATAGATTCCCACAGCAGTCCCACTCCCAGAGGAGGGTGTCCACCCTTCTATACCAAGAAGTCCTGAAGGACAGAACGAGCAACGTGTCCGTCCCTCCTCACCTCTGCATCTAAACAATAATGCTTTGCAAAAGTGTGGAGGGAGGCCCAAGTTGCAGCCCTGCAAATGTCCTTCACAGTAACACCTCTAGACAAGGCAGATGTAGATGACTTTGCACTAGTAGAATGAGCTCTCAAACCTTCTGGATGTTCCTTACCGGCCAGGGAGTAGCATATCTTGATACACAAGACAATCCATCTATGCAGCGTGCGCTTGTGCACCGCTCTGCCTTTCCTGCAGCCAACGAAACCCACGAAGAGTTGATCATCAATTCGGAACTCCCTGGTTCTGTCAAGGTAGAAGCTCACTGCCCTCTTAGGGTCCAGACGGTGAAGTCTCTCCTCCTCCTTGGAAGGGTGAGGAGGAGGATAGAAGGTAGGGAGGGTAATGGACTGCCCCAGACGGAAGGGGGTTACCACCTTAGGCAGAAAAGAAGCCCAGGTCCTGAGTACCATTCTTTCAGCATGAATAGTCAAGAACGGGGGTCTTGAAGCTCACTTACCCTCCTTGCTGAGGTAATCGCAATCAGAAAGACCGTTTTAAAAGATAACAACCTCAAGAGACACCTATAAAAAGGCTCGAAAATTTAACCCATTAAAAAAGTAAGGACAAGATTCAAGTCCCATTGAGGCACAATAAAAGGAGTGGGAGGAAATTTATTTGTAAGACCCTTTAAGAACCGCAAAACAACAGGTGAATTAAATAAGGACGACTGTTCCAGCAGGCAAAGGAATGCCAACAAAGCCAAAAGATAACCTTTCACTGTCGCTACAGCAAATCCCTGCTGAGCCAAAGAGAGTGCAAACTGAAGAATGTCAGACAAGCAAGCCTTCAAGGGGTCAATGGACTTTTCTCCACACCATGAGACAAACTTGGACCACCTATAAGAATAGATAGACGTGGTGGAGTGCCGCCTGGCTGATAAAATAACATCCACCACGTCAGGTGGGAGAGAAAAAGAATTCAGGTTGCCCCGTTCAATCTCCAGACATGAAGGTGTAAGTTCTGGAGGTGGGGGTGTAGAACCTGCCCCTGCGACTGCGAGAGGAGGTCTGCCCTGAGAGGGAGACGGAGGGGAGGGCACGAGGAGAGGTGGAGAAGATCTGTGTACCACACCCTTCTTGGCCAATCCGGGGTGATCAATATGACTTGGGCCCGGTCTTGGGGAATCTTCCTCAGACCATATACAACTTGGGACCTGTTCTTGTGGTGAATATAGTCCTCCTAATCCTGGCCAGCTACTAACATTATGTAGATGGAGCAGCGGCTATCAGTTTGCCGTCTTGCTTTACTGGATATGGGTCACCATTTTACAAAAAAAGTTCATCACAAACGGTTGCGCTGTTTTCCAAAGCTAGCAGGATGGTACTCGCCTGTTGCCTAGGTTCTCATCGTCAGCGTCCACCACTCCAAACAGAGGAAATGTGATAGTCCACAAGGAAATAAAGAAAAAATGTGTGTGGTGCTAGGGTGTCAAATCCTGCCTGTATAACCTAGTGTACTACAGGTCTGGACCCAAAAAAGGAAAAAATGTGCCAATCCATATGGCGCATTAGTCCCGTGTTATAAAACCGAGCTAGACCACACTGGCCAAACAGTTTTTATTCTGTGCTGTGTGTCTGCTCACTTTAAAAAGCCAACATGTTTCGTTGCCCCTAGAAAACTTACGGCAACTTCTTCAGGGCGTGGGTCTATCACTCCACCCTGCACCGGATTTCATATGTGTGCCTCTGAACAACATAAAAGGAAAAACAACGCAACTCTGTCAATTGGCACTGTTGTCTTAAGTTGATAAAATCTATAACACTCCCCATCTGGCATGTCACAAGCTATTTACCGTGATTAGGCACTTGACAGGCATACCTGTACCTGTACACTCATATGGGTATGTGCATTAGTCACTTTCACTGTCTAGTCCTTCGTACTGCCACCATCAGCCTGTAAAAAACATAGAACATAGTGAGTTTAGTCTCCAAAAGTATGTATGTTCCAGTGTGGGATATGAGCTCTACTGAAGTATGTTTGTTCCAGTGTGGAGTGTGGTCTCTACTGCTGTGTAACAGCGCCTTACACTCTCATGCTCCTAAGGGGATGCTCTACTCATTTCTCCCAGCGTTAGCCTGCCAATACGGATTATGCCGTCATCATATATTATATTATCTGGCTCAACTTGCTAGGGTACTAATCACGCATGGATCAATTAATAGTTCTGCACTATGTCTATGTGCTACTGCTACTGAATGCGCTGATTTGAACTCACCGGGATCTCGTGTGCCGTGGAGCGTTGTCTCTGCACCGCTCGGGTTCCGGTTCTACCAGCTACTCTATAGCCTCGTTGGGATACCCACGTCATCACGTAATCACATGATCGTGGGTGCCAAAAATGTAAAGTCCGGGGGAATGTATCCGCCATCTTGAAATGTTTGCCATACCATACAGCACAGTGGTATCCAGGGTACAGGCATCCAGGAATTAAAGTATTAAGAGCCATGCATACATACTTTTTCTTTTAATTAAAGACTCATGTGCAATTTATATTTAACCGGTCTACTAGAGACCAGTTGTGGAAAAATGACTAGAGCACCGACACTTTGCTCATTTTACATATGCCTGTGCCGTTAAATTGAGTGAGTAGCCCGCCTTGTGTTCGATCATTTGTACATGACGCCAGGTGACCTGCTGTGGCTGTCAATGTCCGGATATCGTTCTAAATGCAAAAAACCTTACACTGCATTTGAATCTACATAACTTTATTTAACTTTATTGAGGGTGTGCCAGTGAACAACCACAGCTTCCATATTTGCCCTATGGTTATCTGTAAATGAGAAAGCTGTCATAAGTGTCTAAAGGCATCCTGTTCACCCTTGGTGTTTACTGGATGGTATTGGGGTGATAAACTTTACTACTTACTCAGGCTATCAATATTCATGCTTCAAATCTAATGTCAGTACTGTACAGTGCTTTCAGATTTGTTGAAGGTGTATCAAAAGACAAAGACATGTCTACGTGTCTAGTTGTATCTACATTAGATGTAGAATCAGAAAGTTATTATGTATGGCTGTGTTCGTCCTGTTCTCCCTAGGTACTCGCTAAAACATAGTGGTATTTAAGTGTTTACCTTTCCCCAATCAATAAAGTAATTGAGGCCCAGGTGGTCCGCTCCCTCCTGGTAAATCCATCTGGCTTCTCTCGTGCTAAGTCTCCTATCCATATTGAACTAGTCTCCTTGCACTTTCTTCAATACCACCCACCGGATGTCTCTCGGGGTGTATCTGAACTCTTGGAAGTGTTGCACCAGTTTCGTGGTCAGTTTACCTGCATCGGATACTGGAACCTCGGAACCCGAGGAATAAAGGGTATGGGAGGAAACGCGTAAAGGAGTTGTGAGTCCCAACTCAACTGAAACGCGCCCCACAAAGCTCCCGGGATCGATACTGGAGACTGCAGAAAGACGGGCAGTGAGCATTCTTGTGAGTGGCGAACAAGTCCACCTGAGGAGTTCCCCACGTACGAAAGATGTGATGAGCTACCTCCGGATGAAGCCTCCACTCGTGGTCGGCTGAGAACTGCCAACTGAGACTGTCTGCACGCATGTTCAGAACTCCGGCCAGATGATTAGCCATCAGACAAATCTGATGGTCCTGAACCCAGGACCAGAGACGCAGAGCCTCTCTGCAAAGACAATGCGATCCCACTCCTCCCTGTTTGTTGACATACCACAACGCTGTAGTGTTGTCCGTTAGGACCTGAACCGACTGACCGTGAAGGGAAGGAAGGCCTTGAGTGCCAAACGTATCGCCCGCAACTCTAGAAGGTTGATGTGAAGCAACCTTTCCTCTCGAGACCAAAGACCCTTGATCTCCAGATCCCCCAGATGAGCCCCCCACCCTAGGGTGGATGCATCCGTTATCACTGTGGCCACTGATGGAGGCAGATGAGAGGGCTTTCCTTGAGACAGATTGCCCTCCACGCTCCACCAAGATAGATCCGCCGCAGCTTCTCTGGAGATCCCCACTGACTCCCTGAGATCTCCATTGTGCTGATACCACTGCCTGCGGAGAAACCACTGGAGTGCCCTCATGTGCCAGCGAGCATGGTTGACCAACAGAATACAGGAAGCCATCAGACCAAGCAGACAAACGACCTTCGGGACTGGAACAACCGCCCCATTGTAAAATAAAGGAATCATTTCCTGTATGTCGAGAATCTTTGTGGAGGAGGGAATGCCGGACACACAGTGGTATCCAGTAACGCACCTATGAATAGGTTGCGCAGAGAGAGCACCAGGTGAAATTTGGGCACGTTTATCGAGAAACCCAACCTGTACAACAACTGAGTTGTAATCTGCAGATGATGAAGCACCTTCTCTGGCGACTCTGCTTTGATGAGCCAGTCGTCCAGATAGAGGAATACTGGAATCCCCGACCTCCTGAGATGGGCTGCCACCACCGCTATCACCTTTGTGAAGACGCGAGGTGCAGTAGTAAGACCAAACGAAAGAACCGCAAACTGGTAATGTTGCGATCCTACCATAAAACGGAGATACTTCCTGTGCGACTTCAGGATTGAAATGTGGAAATGCGCATCCTGCAAGTCGATCGACACCATCCAGTCCTCTTGCTGCAGCCCTTAAAGAACCTGCACAAGGGTGAGCATCTTGAATTTCTCCTGCTTCAGAAAGAGGTTCAAAATCCTGAGGTCCAGGATTGGACGAAGTCTGCCATCCTTTTTGGGGATCAGGAAATACCGGGAGTAGCATCCCTGACTCCTTTCCTGCTCCGGAACCACCTCTATCGCATCTTTTCTCAATAATGCCAGGACTTCCTCCTGCAGGAGAAGTAGGTGGTCCTCCGAGCCAAATCCTTGGCAAGGAGGATAATTTGGGGAAAATTCCCGAAACGGAAGAGCATACCCATTCTCTACAAGATTGAGAACCCAAAGGTCTGATGTGACCGATTCCCAATCTTGCTGAAAATGAATAAGCCGACTCCCCACAGGACTGACATTATCCAGAATAGTGGATCTAGGGCTGCTTTGCTGTGGCGAGAGGGGGGTGGGAAGAGGAAGAGGAGGAGGAGGAGGAGGAAGAGGAGGAGGAGGAAGAGGAGGAAGAGGAGGCTTGACGACCTTGACCACGGGTCCTATTTCTGCCCCTGTAGGATTTGTACAGGGAATTCTGCTGCTGCTGCTGCTGCTGCTGTGGCCGTTTATAATAGCGAAAGGAAGACCTTCCGAATCCTCTGAATCTCTTATTTGAAGTTCCTTTGTTTGTAGGCCTAGAGACCTAGCAGTCGCCTTACTGTCTTTGAACCTTTCCAAGGCTGTGTCTGCCTTCTTGCCAAACAGACCAGATCCATTAAAAGGAAGATCGATCAAAGTTGACTGCACATCAGGAGAAAACTCCGAAGATTTCAGCCAAGCAGCCCTCCTAGTAGCCAGATGAACCCATGACCCTTGCCACAGAGTCCGCCGTATCCAAACCGCTCTGGATTACCTTGCGAGCGGCAGCCTGCTTATCTGCAAGAACCTCACTGAAGTTCTGCCTATCCTCTACAGGTATCTTTGGAACCAACTGCTTTGTGGAGTCCATAAGAGCGTGAATATAACGCCCCAGAAGGCATGTCGCATTCGTAGATTTTAAAGCCATGCTGGCCGATGAGAAAACCTTTTTTGCTGATTGGTCCAATTTCTTTGACTCCCTATCACTTGGTACCTGAGGGAAGGCTCCGGTAGATTGCTTGTAGCAGGCTGCCTGAACTACCAGACTCTCAGGAGATGGATGTGAAGACAAAAAGTCTGATTTCCCAGGAGCAACCCTATACCTTCTTGCTACAGTCCTTGATACCGCAGGAGAAGAAAAGGGCTTACACCACACCTCTAAAACTGGCTCAGTAATAGCCTTGTTAAGAGGCAGCATTGGCTCTACAACCGAAGAAGGGGAATGAAGCACCTCCGTTAAGATGGTGCATATCCATTAGAAATGCTTGCACATAGCTAGAACATCTAGTCAACTTCATCCACACATGCCTTCTGAGCACAACAGGGATGCCAAATACAAGGTACCAGATTGAGACCCGGTCATTGTGAGTTCAGATCCCCCTCCTGCTTCAGTGATAATTTCTGCTGCAAAGAAGTCTCGTACATTTGCATCTTCGTCAACTGTTGCTCTGGATAAGGCATATAAACGCATGGCTTAAGTGGAAGTTATAATCATGAAACTATGTTATAAGCAGGTCATCTCCTGCTCCATCATCATTGGAATCCTGGGGTGCTCGCTGTTCTGGAATAAGATTGGAGTAAGAGCTAAAAAGAGAATAGAGTATCTGCTGATAGTTGAGTTAGAATGGGTTTGTGGTCTGACATCCGTGTCAGCACCAGGTTACTGATTGGTGACAGTGGAGCATGCAATTGCATCATGACTTACATTATGATGCACTCGCACATTACCTTTGAAGCTAGAGTGGGGTAGAGTCTCACTTTGCTTATTTATGCCTTCGTTTGGACTTGGACTTAACAGAGGACTTTGACCTCAAAGTTGAAAGTTCACAGGAACAACTGAAGGACAGAGTCCAGTGCCACAACTTGGAGCAGGACTACACAAAGGCCATGACTTCTTCATACAACTTTGACTCCTAATCAGAGATTGCTTTTGAGAGCCTCAGTGTGCAAGTATCACATGATTTAGAGTCTTGTATGGATCTCCCACACAAAAGACACACCTCCTGACAGTCTGTGATTGACATCTGCTTTCAGTAGTCCCTGCATGGCTTCAAACATTTCTTTTTCGAAGGGGACATCATTCCCTGGCACATTGTGAAACCGTTTAATAAGTCAACTGAAAACTGACAAAATCAGGAGAGGAGCTCTGGATCTGTTTCATAAAGAATGGAGGCAAAGGAGTTGATGTCAGTGCACAGCAGTAGCGCTTATATACTTGTACGCCACCTAGCAGGATACAGGAGCATTGTTATGCAAAACATATCCAGATGTAGTCTGCCTCGAGGGTGATATTCTAAGGCGAGCAACCTGCAGTTAGAAGTACCTATCAAAACATGTCTTGCCAAGGATGGCAATAGTGAGTCGTTAAGCCTTATTCCAGAAGGTTGAACTTAAATGCCGCACCATTAAATTGGGAAATAAAAACATCTGTTACTTAAAGTGGCCATAAATGCAAACATTCTGAAAAGAAGCACTACATAAAAGCAAGTTACTAACATATTCTGACTGTCAATGCAGGGAAACATGCACAAGTTAAGAAAAACAATTAGGGAGATATATTCTTAGCCACCATTTCAATGTAAAAATATGTTTACAAAGTAAACCATGCACTAAGTACCTGGTGCCTCAGTTGGTGTGCCAGATATACTTCTTGTGATACTAGGCTGCGCTGCTATTGTCACATGCAATAGCAACTCAGCTCTATTCATCAAACTTTTAACTAGTGTTTTTGTTTTTGCCATAAGATGCGTGGATTTTGGAGTAAGAGAATGCACTTCTTGAAAGAATTTCTCTCTGCAAAAAAAAATAAAGTAAGTAGGTTATAATTAGCAGAAACATGGTCTCATCATTAAAAGAGTCCTTCTACATCCTCTTCATGGAGAAACACCGTCAGTACTAGACCCATAATAAGAACTATTATTAGAAAACAATAAAAAGCAATAATGATGCCATGGCTAGATAAGTGGAATCCTCCAAATGATGTTTTAAGGAACAATGACACAACTTGTTTCAAGAAACATAGAACAAATCAAAATGGATCATTGTTTGCCGAAACAAATGTATTCATATTTTATCCTAGACCAGTACTCCAGTCATACTTTTTTCCTTCGTGTGTCTTAAGAATGTTGCAGCGATTGATGAGTTAACAGCCGATGACCACTTTTGCTGCATCCCAAGATAACCTACATGACACTTAATTTTTGGTGTCCTCAGCAAAGTAACGGCTTGATGTTTCCCAAATGGAAGGCCTTGGAGTGTCTGCTTCGGATATGCTTTCCTGAGTACTTTTTAAGCTTGTTGCACAGAAGTGTAATTATAGATTTCTTAATTTTGTTTTTTTTATAGTAAGTGCTACAATTTTGATCTGTAGAGCAATGTTAAGAAGGAAATCACAGAAATGATAAATTAGGTGGTTGAAAGATGCTGCTCCTGCTTATGACCAGTTCTAAATGCTTCTGTTATTTGTCTTCATATCCACTGGCGCAAAGACAAAAGTACAGTAAGAGGATATGGTGGATTCTAATATGAAGTATAACAATGAGCTCAAAAGCCACAGATATGGTATACTGGAATATTTTAATTAGGTCATACCAACCTTAAAGCTAGAACCATGTTTTCTGGATCACAGCCATCATTAGGAACCTCCTTCATGGAACATAAAAGTTCTAATTCTTTAAACTTGCCCTGCAGGAAATAAGAAACATTGGACATAGTTTTACACAATTCTCTGTGTAAAAAAATAATAGAGATCCTATACATGGCAAACCTAATACACATTTAAAACAGTTTGCCACAAACTGAAATGAAATGTGATTAATGTGCTAGGATGCATTATCTCATGTTTAATGTCTAAGCAAGCTACTTGCAAGCGGACGTCAGGGGAGTCACTCAATTTAGCTACACTACACAGATTTACAATATGGGAGGGCTAGGTACCCACAACTAAGTGATACTGCATGAATCCTCATAAGCAGTATGTGGTTGCATACGATGAAGACAATGTACATTGTACAAGAACACGTTTTCTATAGGGTAGACCACGTAATAATAGCTACACGTATACAATTGAGGCAAAAAACGACAATGGGGGAGGTTTGTGCATTTGTGTTTGTGTTTGTGCCAGAATCTCCATTTATAAAGGTTTCAATGTTCTTAACATACCACAAATATTTTTTATTTCAGGAAAGCTATGATGAGGATCACATGTTCTAACTAATATATCTAACAGCAGATTCTTCACCTTTAGAATCACCCAGGCACAAGTCTTGGTCCAGATAATTTCAAAAGTACTCCCACCTGCAGGCAAGTGGTGTTGTGTAGCTCTGCGTAGGCTTTGTACCACCCCAAAAGTGTTGCAGCGGAGCCACATATCAGAGCCACCCCTGTGACGACATCAGTTCCTAACTTTTTGTATCTTCTGATGCAGTTATGGAGCTCCACTCTCACCATTCTTACCAAAACATTTAGACCGTATGCTAGGGAATCATGTCCCTTACAAAAACTGATACTCAAACCCCAAAAGGACTGCAGGAAGCAGATGCTGCTCACAGAACGGTAAGAGGTGTACTTTTGGGGCCTGAGGCATTAGCTCCTTTGTGCACTCAAAGGCAATCTGGGACTGTGCGGCAAAGCTCTACATCACCAAATACTTGCAGACAAAGTTCAGGTTCCGCTCCAAGTTCAGGCTGGACTCAGTCCTGTTATCCAGGACATTTCTGCAAATGATCCACTTCCTGCTTAAAGTCCTCAAATAAGTTATTGTCCAAAACGCAAACACAAAAAGACAAAGTATGACTCAACCTCATTCCATCACTCTAGCTCAAAAAAGAAGGAACAAGGCTATCCCAATACATGTTGCACTCCTTCAACGTCCCCGGTTCAAGAACCAACTCTTCAGCTGATCCCGACATGTCCTAAGTTCACTCGGCCATCTTTGATCCCGCAGCAGGTAGTAGCCTTCAAGAAGGCCATGCTGCATATCTTTAGTGATAGTTAAGCTTTCTCTGGTGTGCCTTCGCGTGCCACAGAGTCAGGGGATCTACAGTCATTACTACTGGCAGGGCCTCCCCTGAATCGGTCTGCTCTCCTGGGACCCATCACAAGATCTGTACTAACTCTACTACAGACTTCCATACAGGCCCAAACATTCACACCGGTTCCTACAGTACCAAAACCAACAGACAACATGTGCAACTGAAGACTGAAGGTGTCAACGCCTGTGGCAAACACTGAAAAGGGTAGACTGATCTACCAAGCACCAGGTGTTTCGGGAAGCTGGCAGGATGGACGGTTTAACTGATGGTGGTGGGGGGGGGGGGGGGAGGGGGGAGGGGTTGGGGGGGTATGGGATGAGGGGGGGGCAGTTTTGTTGCTGGGGACAGGCCGGCCACGTTCCTACTTTCAGTGCTTCCAAATAATGCAAAACCAAATGATTTTAAAGCCTACTTTAAATTGTGGAACATGGCCGGCAGGTACCCAGCAACAAAACTGGCCCTCACAGTAGTGAAGCCGGCTACCACCCTGCCAACCCACAGAAATATACAATATAAAATACGGGCCTGACCGGCGACAGTCTGATGCTTACCTATACTGTACTACAAGATGACGAAAATGCAACCAGTCATTATGCAGACTCGCTCCATTCTCTTTTTGGTTAGGACTCTGTCCCCATGCAAGAAACACTCAGCATGCCCCAGGACACAGATGAGGAGAGGGAGATGGATTACTATCCCTTTACTATACCGATGACGCACTATACTTAAATATGCAAAATGCCAATGGGCTAAACACTCCACTGAAATGTACTTTGACTCACTACATGGGGTACTAATGGAAGAAAGTGCCTCGTTTGCAGCAGCTGTCCAGAGAGAGCAGGGTACTAGATCTGCAGTTTCCCTTCATTGTGACAAAAAGAAATGTTCCAACAGAAATTTACCAGGGTGACATCCTCGGTCTCTTGCCATCATATAATCTAATGCCCTAATTGATGCCGTTAAACCCACGCCATGTTCTTGCCTGCCTGTCAGTCACCAAAGATCCTGGTGACATAGACCTGGGCCGGCTGATCCAGAATTCCTAACCAAACACCCTATACTGAAGAGAAATCATTGTACAGGCCGCGACTAGTAAGAACCATCCTAATTTCTTGCCCACACCTCTTCCATATGGGAAATCCAATTGGAAGATGCTCTTGGTAAGCATGTTTTCATCCAGTAGCCTGGCCCACAGGTCCACAATCCGGTATGTTTATACTAGGCAGATACACGCATTCTCTGTGGACATGGCCTGCACGATCTTGCCAGTGGACATGGCCTGCAAGATCTTGCCAGCGGTCCTGGAGGACATCAGACAGTACATGAAGGAGAGGATGCGGCTAAGTTGTGATCCATGAGGGACTGTATACTACTGATTGCTTTGGCAGGGCTCTTGGCATCCCTGTTGTGCTCAGAAGGCATGTGTGGATGAAGTTGACTAGATGTTCTAGCTATGTGCAAGCATTTCTAATGGATATGCAGGGCCATGGATATGCACTAGGGTGGGTTCAGACTCTTTGGGAATAAGGTAGACTTAGTGCTGGAGAGATTTTAAAGAAAGCAGACCTGTGGGGTCAGTATCAGGGCTGCCTCTCTGAATTGGGTCTCAAGAGAAATGGCTAAAGAACTGCAGTGGTGGCCATTTACTACCACCCTGACCCACGTATGATGCTTTCTCTTACCCACCCCAAACTCACAGCTGTGACAGATGTGTCCCTTCTGGTTTGGGGCAGTGGTGACTGGGGAGAGCCCGCTTCATATCAACCCTGCTTCCTGGTCACCAACTACCAGTCAAGGGTCCATGCCAGAGCAGACAAACTAAGCAGGCATCGCCAAGCAGGTCACCAGTGATGTCTCCATTTCAAGGGGGTACAGAGTGTCCTCAAACACTTGTGGGTGAGGAGTCCTGGCTAGATCTATATGCCTCCAGGGGGAATGTATGGTGTCAGCAGTTTTTCACGCTGGAGTTTCCTACAAGGCACACTTTGGGAGGCATATTATGGTTGGAGTCGATTGATGGACTCCTATACTCCTTCCTGATGATACCTCTCCTGTTTCGGGTTCTGAAGATTAAGAAAGGCTGAGTCTAAGTCATTTTGATTGCCTCTCACTAGACCAGAAGTGTGTGGTACCCAGAGCACCTGAGAAACAGCCTTTGCCCTCTGGTCAGGCTTGCATTTCTGGACAACCTGCTGTCTCAGCAGCAGTACAGTATCCTGTAACCTAGCCTCCACAACTTACACCTACATGCAAACAGATTCAGTAGTGGAAGTATACTGTGTCTGATTTGCTGCCCGAGATGGTGGATGTTATACTTGCTGCCTGTCGTCCTCCCAAGAAATCCCTCTATGCTGCCTGAGACACCAATCCCTTGCAAGCTGAATGTTTCAAATATATTTAGCTTGTTCTCTCCTTAGCCCAGAAAGGCAATGATGTGGACAGAAGTTACTTATTGGCCAATTTTGGTAGTTCTGTGTTTATATGACCAACCGTCCTTGTTTAAGTCACCAGATGTGACGTGTTTCATTAAAGGTTTGGTACATATGTTTTCTCCCAAAACGTGTGTGATGCCCCCAGTGGGACCTTAGTCTCATGCACAGAAGGAATGTCAAGATCAGGCTATCCATAGCTGCTCCTTGGGGCTCTTGACGCTGAAAACTTTCTAATCGCCATTACGTCAGCACAACTAATGAGTGAGTTGCAGGTGCTGTCCTAAACTACCGTCATCTAGGGTAAGTGTTGAGGACTAGTGTGACTTCTCTCTATAAGGTCATGACGCAATTTCACGCTGACCAATCTATCAACCTGCTAGAATTTTTCCCTTTGCATCATCCCTCTAAGAAGCAGAACAGGCTATGCAGGGTCTCCAAAGGCTTGAGAAACTCGTCTGCCAGGGGTATGGTCTACACTTGCATGAGGGGTGCCTGTTCTTTATATCTGCTATGCTGTGACATGGACCTCAGTACACAGGCTCATGAAGTACCATAGCCTGATAGCCCTGTCTGACGAGGTGGTCACTTTGTTCATTCTGCACTGCAGGACTTTTTGTTCTGAGACCACTGCTCAGACCCTCTGCCTTGTGAGGTATTGCTTTTATTTTTACTCTAAAGGCGAGGAATCTGCTTAGAGGTATCCACCAGAAGAACAAGTAACACTCAAGAATGATCCTTCTGGTGGATTCTCAATCTAATCGCAGATACCTCACTACCCTACTAACAACAAATTCTGGGAATTAGGGAAGTTTGTATTTCCAAGCAAGGAAAAATTAAGGTGAGTCTAGTCATATAAAAATGGTCTCAATAAAACTGTAGACCACATTTAAGTCACAAATTAACTTGATGTAAACGGGGAAAGGCATCTCCTTTAGACTATTGCCCCCCCCCCCCATCCCGCGGCGGGATGCCTGGCTTTCACCTTGGGGATGCCCTGTAGGGGCTATCTCACAGGGAAAAGCCAGGACGGGTTCCCAAGGCAAGCACAGAGATACCCCTTCGGGGGTCGAATCTGGCGCTATATAAGAACATAATAATAATAATAATAATAATTGTAGAACATTAAAAACTGGCGTAACCAATTTTTATAAAACATCACTTTCCACAATCCCATGTAAAACAGAAGAACCTATTTTGATCTGTTCTTTAAAAGTATAAACTGGAAATAAGACTGTATTTTCTTCATTTTCAAATGGAAACCTCGTGTAGCTCTTGAAAATTGCATACCTTGCATCACTTCAGAAAGTTCAAATCTGGGAACTACCTCATCCCCTGTTTTACTGGAGTAGATTTCATAGATAAGCCCCATGAAAAGTGTCTACCCGATTCTACCTATAAGCAAAACAAACAAAAAATGATAAACTAAGGAGAATTGGGCTGTTACGATTGGCTGGAGAACAGGTTTCCAATGAGCAACAATCACTTCACAAGAGCAACGTAAACTGACATAGTGACACTGCTTTTTAGGTTGATATGAGCCTCCCTGTCAAAGATTGAAAGAAGTGAAGCTCTCTTCCTTGTTTCGGTCATGGGTACCCAAAGAAAGAGTCAGTTGCAACAGTGCCATCCTGCAGTTAACATATACTCGAAAGGTGTCACATGTCTCTTAAAGAATGTCCCAGTAAGGAAAAAAAGCCACTAAGGTCAAACAATTTTGACTATTTGGATAGTTATTAATTGACGATAAAGAGTTTTACGACAGTTGCGAAGTAGACACCAAAAGTACCATGCTTCAAGGTACAGAAAGACTCAATCTTCTACACTGAAGAAACCAATTGCCAAATAAACAGATAAAGAAACAACAATCGGGGACAAAAGGTATCTAAGGTGAACAATCACAAAAGGTGAATTGAAAGTGTTGTTTAAACCCTTTTCAGATCCAGATGTTATACGTGAGAAAAACAGCAAAATACTTCATAGGAAAATGGCCAAAACACCACTTTAGGCAGAGAAACGTTGGCAGCACAAACTAGGAAAACAACCATATTGTTTGGGAATAAATATAACCCAAACACACCCACCATCACATGAAAATGGTGCTTTCCTCGTGTGGCAAATGCAAAAAGAGAAAATAGATCAAATGTTCGAAATTCTGCACTTGATCCCTGTAATAGCTCTGACCCTCCGTACCATCATCAATCAATCAATCAGGTAGTTGTATAGCGCAACTACTCACCCAAAAGGGTCTCAAGGTGCGGGGGAGGCTGGGGGCTGGGAGTGCGGTTCAGTTGAAGAGCCAGGTCTTGAGGTCCATCCTGAATTGAGGCAGTGACTAATTGTTGGAGGTCTCTCAGGTGACTGGTGATGTGGCTGTGGCAGGGGATGTTTAGGATGAGTCGGGCGGAGGTGTTCTGAATGTTCTGCAGTTTCTTCATGAGTTTTTGGGTGATGCCGGCATCGTGCGCGTTGCCGTAGTCGTGTCTTCTGCTGATGAACGCCTGCATGACCATTTCCCTAGATTCGTTGGGGATCCAATTGAAGATCTTTCAAAGCAAGGGGGGCATGTGGAAGCAGAAGGACGATACTATGTTGATTTGACAGTTCATGGAGAGTGAGGAGTCCAGGATGATGCTGAAGTTTTATGCCTGGGCCATGGGTGTGTTCCGAGGGCTGTGGGCCACCAATAATTTTCCCAGGTGGAGGGGGTGGAGCCCAGGATGAGGACTTCAGTCTTGGATGAGTTGAGCTCGAGGCAGCTGTCCTTCATCGAGGTGGCAACTGCCTTTTTCCCATTGTGGAAATTGCTCTTGGAGGCTATGGGGTCAACAGTGAGGGTAAGAATCAGCTCGGTGTTGTTGGCGTAGGAGACGATGTCAATTCTGTGGTTGCCGAGAATGGGTCATGAAGATGCTGAAGAGGGTGGTGCTCAGGCAGGAGCCCTTGAGGCACTCCGCACAGAGGGTGCAGAGGGATACAGTGTCAAAGGCAGCCGAGAAGTCCAGGAGGATGAGGGCTGCATACTCACCTTGGATGAGGAGGGTGCGGATGTCATCTGTAGCAACAAGGAGAGCGGTTTCAGTGCTGTGGTTGCTTCTGAAGCCGGATTGGGAAAGGTCCAGGATGGTTGGGTGCTGATGGCCTTCTTGATAACCTTCATTGGGAAGGGGAGCAGAGAGATGGGTATGTAATTCTTGAGGTCCATTGGGTCTGCAGAGGGTTTCTTCAGTAGGGGGTTGATCTCTGCGAGTTTCTACTCTTCCAGGAAGGTGGCGGAATCGACGGAGCAGTTGAAAGGGCAATAGAGTTCAAGGGCAATGTAGGTGCCGGCTCTGTTGCAGATGTGGTGACAGGTGGGAGCACCGGAGTGGATGCTCTTCATGATCTTGAGGGTGTTGTCAGAGGGGAGAGGGGTCCAGCTGAGCAGGGTCTGCTGGGGTCGAGAATCGTTGGGTTCGATGGTTGAGGGGAGGGGTGGGTGTATCTTGGGCAGCGAAGCGGTGGTAGATCTACTTGATTTTGTGGTGGAAGAAGGTGCTGAGGTTGTTGCAGAGGTCTTGTGAGGGAGTAATGTCTGCTGTCTCTGTGCTGGGTTTTGCAAATTCTTTAACTATGGTGAAGCGTTCTTTGCTTTTGTGTGCGTTGGCGTTGATGCATTCCTGAATGTCCATTTTCTTTGTTGTTCTGATGAGGTAGTAGTGTGCGATGGCAGCGTGGGCTTTCAAGATCTTGTTGCTCCTCCATCTTTTCTCAAGCCATTTACAGGTGTGTCTGGACTCTTGAAGGGCAGGGTAGAATCAGCTGGCTTGCTTGCCGGAGACTTTCTTTGGAGATCCCTAGGTGGAGGTTGCGTGCTGAGGTGTTGGCGCCTGTGGATGTCGGTGGTTGGATTTAGCTGAGGGAGCTGGTGAGCTGGTCTTCGGTGACCTTGTTCCTACTTCTGCAAGGGTAGCGATGGGCGTGGTGGAATACGGTGGGTTTGCTGAAGGAGAAGTGGATGCAACGGTGGTCGGTCCAGTGCAGCTCAGAGGTTTGGCTGAAGGAGATGATGTTACTGGCGGAGAAGATGGGGCCAAGAGTGTGTCCAGCAGAGTGGGTTGGAGAGGTGACTAGTTCCATGAGTACGAGGCGAGGCCAAAATTCAGTACAGAGACTGTGCTTCTGGAAGTCTCTGAACTGATAAAAAGAACACTAGATGCAGAAGGAAAGGCAGTCTCGATACTGCTAGACCTGTTGGATGCATTTGACACGGGTCGCCAAACTAGGCTGCTTAGCCTGCCTTCATGACATAGGCATCGGGCACAGCCCTGAAGTACCTGAAATCTTTCCTCGAAGATAGATGCCAGGAAGTTTGAATGCTGCCTTTTTCATCCGGTAACAGCTGTGTCTCGATAGTAGTGCCCCTGGGCACGGTCCTTAGCCATACTATGCTCATCTATATGACCCCTCTAGCGGCATTGGTCGAGTCTTTTGGGGCCAAGATTATTTTGTATTCTAATGACACACAGCTTGTTTTTTCCTTGAGGAAGACTGAACCAATTGCCCAGAATGCTTACCCGGTTTATCACCAATTTTTTAGTGGATGAATATCGACCATCTCAAATGTAATACTGATAAAACAGAGGTCCTCAGCTTCGTTATAGTTTCAATTTTAACCTGCAAGCTAATTGCCCAGAAGGGGCCTCTCCAGCCAACCTACAAGCTGATGCCGTAAAAAACTTCAGAGTTAAGTTTGATAAACCGCTGATACTACATAACCAAATGAATATGGTAGTAGGCACGTGTTCTGATTTTATCCGTAATGTAAAAAAGTTCTGCATTTCTCCTCTATACCGTGAGGATAACCGTGATCCTGGCCTTGATTATGTCCAGGCTGGATTACGTCAATGTCCTTTATTCTGGTCTACCAAACTATTTGGGGAGGAAAGTGGAAACGATCCAAAATGTGGCAGCTCGTCTGGTGCTCAATCTACCTAGTGGAGCTCATGTCTCCCACATTTGAGGAACCTGCACTGGCTCCCTGTTATCAAGCAGGTCCTGTTCAAAACCCTTCTCATGTAAAGAACGATGAACCACTCTGGTCCGGTTCATCGGTCATCCAGGATGCCTCATTTATATAAACCCACCAGAATCTTGCGCTCTTCACGTTGTCATCTGTCCAACTTTCCTAGGGTCCGACTCACAAATGTAGGAGACAGATCCTTCTTTCTTCTTGGACCACAAGCCTGAAGTAGGTTTCCTGTTGAACTGCATCAGATTGAAGGCAAGAGGCCTTTTAGAAAGAAACTTAAGACCAGGGTTTTCACACTTTAGTCTCTATGCACTCTTTATGATCTTACAATCGCATAGCACCAGGACACGGAGTAGCTGCACGCTCTATAAATCCTTGCATCCGTTAATGTCCACCACCCTATATTCACCTCCCCCAGAGGAAGTGATGGACTGCCCGGATCAATTATTCCTGATTCAAATGCTGGATGGGTACTTGGCCCAGTTGCTCAGAATCCATTAGAGGTCGGGCCCTGAGACATCAGTAGTAAAAGGCCTCAACCAACATGGTTGGACCCTGTAGTTCCTGCTTGTCCCGAGGCTCATTGAACAGGAGTCTAACAAGCTTTTTTTTTTACATAATATCAGATATTTCTTAAAGTATAAAAAGGTTATTACAAATTTAGTATTCCACAGCACTACATTTTATTTTGCTTAACACAGAGTAGTTCATCTTTAAATCTGCAATGTTTCTAATTACAATTTGTTAACCCAGCTTATGTTCGTCAATTATTGAAAAATCTATTAATATTCATCAAAAATTATATTTGTCAGTGTTACGATTAAAAAAGACAAACTATTGTTGAGTACTCACCTCATTGAAATGATAATCGTAAAAAAATGGTGCATCGTTTTCTAGCTTTCCCTTTAATGCATCCTCCACCTCATTTTGCCATTTCTGTTCCAGTTCTGCGACACTCTAACAAAAACAAAAAACAGGGGTTTAGGCATGTTCTTATAATTAAGAATACCCTAAAAGAAAAAACTCTCTACTGCTCAATAGACAGACAATTGTTTGCAGTTTTTATATTGTGCAAACTTGGCCTGAGGGTATTTTAGTCCTTTACATGAAAACCAGATTAAATTACAGAAGGTCAGATTCATTGTTTTAAGGCAAGGGGAGATTAAGTGATTTTCTCGGAATCAGAGGATGTTGAAATAATGCCAGAATTCAAACCTTGTTCCCTAGTTTCAAAGTCGGCAACCCTGGCCACTAGGCAAGTCGTCAACAGTAGTCTTGCTGGGTCAGTAAATGGACTGTTAGGCACTATTTCTTATTCCTAAGCATCCTACCTGCAATTGTCTCTCCATAGCATTTAATTTTTTGAAGGTCTCTCCCATTATTTTACAGAGCAAATCATATTCCTCCAAGTGCTCTTCTCGATACTGAAAGTTTATCAGGGACTGCAGTCCATCAACCAGGTTCAAATGTTTAATGACACTTGATACTACCATTTCTTCCATCACATCAGGCTGAATGACCTCCCTGTGGCAAAGGAAGAAATAATACTGTTCAGTTTAAACTGCGCGGGTTCACTGGCACTGTGTTGCAATTTAGTAAAACAAAATTCATAATCCGCAAACAGTAAAGCTTTTAAAAGTAAAAATATATATGGGCAAATTCTCTGGTCCCAGAAATACGATTATAAGACCATTTATGGAACAAGTACTTCTAAACGTGAGTTACAATAGAATCTAGCCCTGAGAAGATTAGAAACATCAGAAAAACTAAATCTAGTGAACATGCCGGAGGTTACTGGAGACACTTTTGGGGCACATACTCACTCCTCATCAATGTTAGTGACACCAGTAGTGTCATTTTGGCAAGTAGGGATTGGAAAGAAGGAAAGCAAAGGGTTAAAACATGCACCTGTAATATTCCATTGGATTGTATATGCAACATCTCAATCACAAAATAATCAATATTTATATTTATGCTAACAAAAGTAAATGGACAGTCGACAAATAGGAGTGGGAAGCACATAAAACATGTCTGGGTTTGAACCCTTCCATATTATAACCACTTCCTCTTTAAAAAAACAAAAAAAAAAGTAGCATCTTAAGACTAAGGTCCTAATTACATTGGCGGGCGGACTGCTACTGACAGGCCGTCGGTGGCGGCCCACCCTACTTCCAAGGCAACTGTCCGATCACCACATTTTGATGCAGCCGGTAAGATCCCAGAGGTCAGGGTGTAGGAACGCTGCCTCCGACGGGATCGAAGATGGTGTCGGGGCGGAGGTGGGACTCCTATTCCTACAATGGAGGTGGTGCCTGCGCAGGCACCGCCGTAGGAATTAGGATGTCCCTTTCCAAATGCCTTTTCATGGCAGTACCACCGCCATAAAAAGCCACACGGAAACAGACTTTGGGGGGCCCGGTCAGGGCCCCCGTTCCCCATGGGCCCCTGCTTAGTGACCCTGGGGGCACGTGTAGTGCCCCCCCCACAATGCATGCAATGTGTGCCACGCACCACATGGTGACTGGCACCCAGTGCATGGTTGTGCACAAAGTGCCTTTTTCTACTGCTGCTTGTGCTGCAGCCCTGGGTTGCAGCACAAGCCAGAGTAGAAAAAAGCACTTTCCGAGAGCCTCCATGGTGGTGTGATCATATTAGGATGGGTAGATCAGGAGGCCTTTCTCTCCCGCCTGTCGAATGCCCTCTCAGGATGGATGCAATATCCATGGGTGTTGGGAGGGGATTTTAATGCGTTCCTTGATGTGAGGTTGGATCATTCTCACCCTCCTCTACCAGGAACAGTGGCGACATTGCAGGCTAAGATCCTATCTCGATGGGTAAATGGATGGAACTTACTAGATGTGTGGAGACTCCAACATAGTAACCAACGTGAATACTCCTTTTATTCACACCCACATGGCCTACATACTCGCCTAGATCGAGTTCTCCGCACACCGGACCTATTTCCATCTATTTCCCACAGCACTTAGGCAAAACCTTTTCAGACTATAACTCACTTGAATTGACAGTTAATTGGGGCTGAATTCCCGCTATGATCCCAATATAGCGCCTGCAGCCTTTATTATTAGAAGACCCAGTTTTTAGAAATACCACAGCAACATCCATCACCTCGTATTTTGCGGAAAATGAGGGTATGGCTACAACAAGGTCTATGGAGTGGGAGGCTTTTAAGGTGTCAATTTGCAGGGTCTCAATGGGGACGGTGGTGGGTGCCAGACATAAAATTCTTCAAGATCTTATGAACCTAGAGGCAACATTACAATCACTAGAAGTGGAGGCCCAGACAGACGCAGGTGAATTTGAAAAATTACAGGAGGCTATAGTGAAGTATGCGGAATTGCTGGAGCGATTGAGAATAGTTGACTTGAATGCATATACTTTGCACTTGCGTGCAGAGGCAGATAGATCCAGTACATTCTAGCATGCTTGGTTAGACCACAGCCATCACCCACACCTATACTGGTGGTATGAGACATACATCACACACTGGTTTCCACCCAGGTAGAAATAGATGAGGAATTTTAGGACTATTATACGCTTCTTTACAAGGCTTCTCCTCAGTATGCAGCTGGATCACCTGATGAATTCCTTGAGTTCATAACACATCCAACTGTCAAGTGCAAGCATTAAAGACTTGGCTGCCCCTCTTACCTCCTCTGAGATCCGTGGAGCGATAAAGGAACTCGCTCATAATAAAACGCCGGGCTCGGATGGGCTCCCCATCAAGTTCTATTCCACGTTTGCATCGCAATTGGTCCCAAAGCTACTACAGTTATATAATACTTCACTTGGGGAGGGGATCTTACCACCCACAACCAAGGAGGCTATAGTGACTTCCTTATTAAAACCTGTCAAACCTCCTGCGGACCTTTCCTCATATAGGCCCCTATCTATTCTAAATACAGAATACAATATCCTCAGTAAAATTCTGGCGTCAAGGTTGCTTACCCTGCTCACTGACCAGTGTGGCTTCACACCCCGACGTAGCACTTCCATGAATCTTCGTCGCTTCTTCGCTTTATTACATGCGGCTCAGGATCTCTTTATAAAATGCAGGCCGTCTCTCATTAGACAAGGTTTTGATACTCTTAGCTGGTCTTATATGTTTGTAATATTAACAAAGTTTGGGCTCCCTCCCGCTTTTTGTCGTTGGGTAAAGCTCCTCTGCACTAGGCCAACAGGGCAAGCTAAAACAGGATTCAATATCTCCCAAGCATATCAGGTCTATTGAGGGACGCACAAAGGCTGCCCCCTTTCACAGCTATTATTTGTATTACTATTAGAGCCCCTTGTTCAACATCTACGCCAAGTAATGGGGACATATGGTATACCTGTTGGTACAATGACCCACTCTGTGTCACTCTATGTCGATTAAATGTTACTATATTTTAAAGACATGCACTTAGATTTACATCCCATAGTTATCTTGCTGACTCAATTTGGGTCCAAATCTGGCCTACACCTGAATGCCTCGAAGTCTATAGCATACTCCTTTTATAATAATTGCAACCTGCCATCCTTGCAGTTAGGGGCAATGCAACTTAAGATGGAGCCAGTCACATTTAAGTGTTTTGGTATACAAATATATAGATCCACTACAGATACAATAGACGGTAACTTGGTCCGTACAATCACCTCATTAAAGTCGCAAGTGGCTTTTTGGAACACCCTGCCACTAACGACAGCTGGCCGGCTGGCAGTGGCCAAGATGGTCATGTTGCCAAGACTCCTGTATCAATTTGTGAGTCTTCCAGTGGTGATTCCAGCATGGATCTTTTAAACCCGGGACACATTACTGACAGGTTTGATATGGGGTATGGGGCGTCACAGGATAGCATCACTAAAGTTCAGTTGCTGTGTACTAAAGGTGGTATGGGGGCCTCAGATTTCAAGGAATACTGCATAGTCGGACAGTTGCAATGGTTGGCTTATTGGTTTGTGGGCCATAACTTGTTTGAAATTGGACACTCAACTGGGTGGCTAAGGCTTTGATCATTGAAGTCATTGCTTTGTCCCAGATCCAGAAGAAGGAGGGATGCCCCCTCCCTTCTCCATACAGCACTACGCTATTGGAAATTAGCACAGAAATATTCCAAAGTGCATATTCCATAGGCCCCAAATGTTCCCCTCTGTGGCTTACCAGCCCTGCAGGGAGTTCTATCGGCCAACAGGTCGATACAGTGGTCGGAGGCTGGAGTTGAGACGGTGGGCTCCCTGTTCGTGGATGGAAACTTGATACCTATGATGAGTTTGTGAGAGTCAATGCAGTACCACATATGCTGTTTTTGACCCATGCTGCAATTGCACATTTTATACACCGGCTTTGGCTGGTGAAACAGAGAGCCATACACCTTTCACATATCGAAGGCACTCCACTTGGCCAGATGGTTGCACCAAGGATTGAGGGAACACTTTGACATCTCATTACAGTCCCTTTGTCAGAAATGGGAGGGAGACATAGCCAGAGTACTCATTGACAAGGAGTGGGCGATGGTCCTAGATTATCCTAAACAAGTCTCTCGTAATGCCAGATTCAAACTTATACAACTGTTGAAATTGCACAGGGTTTACTAAACACCACATACGATTTAAACAATGTACCCAACGGCTTCCCCGGACTGTCCTCAATGCCATTTGACTAATGCTAATTTCATTCATAAGTTTTAGGCCTGTCCTGCCTTACAAGGGTTTGGGAATGAAATAACAGCGGGTCTATCCCAAATCTCCGGGCGTTCTTTTTGGTCCACTATTGAAGCATGCCTTATGGGACTCTCCCCACTCCACAAAACAGCGGTGGTATTGCGCTGCTTCACGGGGCTTTCCCTACTATTGGCCAAGAGATTCCTCACACACCATTGGAAATCCCAATCAAGTAAGGGAGCTTGGAGAGAGGAGGTCGTCAGGAGGGCCACTGCAGAATGGGAGGCGTTACAGCGCGAGTACAGAGGGCTTAGGAAAAAAAGAAATTTCAAGGGATTGGGCCCAATTAGTGGAACAATTCAAAATGAGTACCATTGTTGACCAGGGAGAGTGAATACAGAGGTCCTCCGTAATGTCTTTGACCATATTGACTGAAATAGCATACAGTGGATTCATGACAATCATTTCTTGACCGCCCCCCCCCCCAGACCCCCCCCCCTCCATCTCCCTCTTCCGTGCTCTAATACCCCACATAGATGTGGCCGGCGAATCAGATGACTGGACCATGGCAGCTAGTTTTATTTGTTTTTTTTTGTTTTGTTTTGCAAGGGAGTGGGGGGGGATTGGAGTTGGGCATGTTGCTAGTTTTTACATTTTAATCCTGATACTTGTATGTAGTAATTACTGTACAATAATAGCTGTAAAACACAGTAGCATATCTCTGTCCTAATCATACCTTTACAGGATGTAAGAATACATGAGTAAGATCAAATATCTGTATGTTTGAAGCTATACTTAACTTGAAAACGAATAAAATGTGTTAAAAAATAATAATAATAGACTGGGTAGGACCGCCGACTCATTGTCTGACTGTCACCTGCCTGATACGATGGCGGTCAGCGGTCCGACCGACCTTCACTGTAATGAGAGCCCTAACTGTTAAAAGTGGATCTGGAACCACACCTGTGGAGTGCAGTATGCCTATAAGCATGGAATAGTCCTGCACACGTGCAGGATCCTGAAGCACCTTTCCAAAGAAAATGCATTTCATATTCGCTTTTTGTTATAAAAGCCATATTATTTTATTTATATATTTTTTTTCCCCCAGGTCCAATGATTAAGCCATCAATCCCCCCTTTGGGAATAGCTGTGCTCTGATGCTTTTATCAGTATCCTGGCTGTATTCTGGCAACCTCCACAAGGTTTTATTTTAGCGATCATTGCTGGTTGAAGCATTATTGCTGAGGGATGAGGTCTACATTCCATTTCTGTCCCTACCAGTTTAAAGAAAACTGAGGCAGCATGTTGCTTGTTAGCCTATCGATTGCACATTTAAAACCTAGGCGGCAAATGAGGACAAAAAGAAAAAAAAAAAGATAAACAATGGAATGGGGTCTACATGTCCTTTACGCCCTTATATTAAAACATAAATATTGATATAAATATGTTAAAAAGGCATCAATAATTAAAATTGGAAAACTCATGATGTTTAGGCTTGGATTCCTCATCCATTTTAAAAGACTCCAGTATAAAATACGAATCAATATCTATATGTTTACTAATACATGGTACAATACAATTGCCTGTGTCTTTTCAATATAGACATCTGTATTATTTGAATAGATTTTGAAAAAAATACGGACAATACACTAAAGCTTTAGACCTACTTTTGCTCTTAAAAAACGAACTGCTAGCAGAAATCTACTAACGCCAAAGACAATGACCTGTGCAGTTTCAGTCTTTAAAATTCTTTCCGCCTCTTTGCATGATCTCATTTCTAGGTTTAAACAGATCGGTTTGATCCATTTTTTCCTAGCCTTGGCATATACAGGACAAAAGAAAAGAATATGCAGCTAGTTTTCTTTGGCTTTACCTGGACATAACGTACACAAATCATCAATGTTTTCAGTAAGATTACTGGCCCATTTTGCTACAGTTGTATTAATATTCATTACACCATATCTAAATTTCATGTATAGTGTTTTGGCAAGTTGAGGGCGTACCTCATCCAAGACAGGCTCACAATATGCCATATCTTTGAACAAAAGGAACCTTGTCGTTAACACCCCACCTGCTGAATCATGTAACACACTACTTTGAATGTATGCCCAAAAAGTAGATTTTAATACCTTTTTCGAGGCTTGGGTCAATGAAGACGGGTCATCCCAAAACTGGGATAAACCAATCCTTTTCAACCATAGACAAACATGTCTGAGCCATGTGATACTGTTGTTCTGATCCAATTCCATAATTTCTTCTAAACCGGCCTTATAATCTAACAATTCTGGAGTTGACCAGAGACTTACCCATAATGTAAGAGGTCTTAAAATTGCATAGCGATCAGTTCGTTATATGTTCAGGTCCAAAGCGATTGGTATTAATGGTGTACGTACAGGAAGGCTTACAGTGTTCTATAAAATTTGTTTGCTCCCACCTCAAAATTCTTTTTACAGAAGGGTCCCCATATTTCAGCCCCATATAATGCCGCAGATTGAGCTTTATATTTGAACACCTCCAGTGCTGGGGAAACAGCCTTAGTAAAACTATTCCCATGCCTTTTCATAATTGGCAACGTATTTTGTGTCAGGGTTATCTTGCTTTTTTCTATTTGGGTCTTCTATGATAGTTTAGCATCCAAAGAAATACCCAACTAGCTGAAACTCTGTACGTATTCCAACTTTTGACCATTCAAAACTATGTTTTCCCGAAAGGTTTTGTGGGGATTTATAGCCATGTATTTAGTCTTACTAATATTGATTTGAAGGCCTTTGGTGTTGCAATATGTCTGGAACTAATTCATTAAACGTTGTAACCCCTTGGGTGTTTGCGATACTAGTATCGTATCGTCAGCGAATAGAAGTGCTGGCACCAATTCACCCCTTAGTTTTGGTGCATCATTTTTACAGCCATTCAAAAAATTTGGGATACCGTTGACGTATAAAGAGAATAATGTGGGTGCCAGTATGCATCCTTGGCGAACCCCCCTTTTTATAGGGATTGGTCCTGTTAGTTCACCCCTTGGACCTCATCTAACCTTGGCGTAGTTATTTTCATGTAGCCTCATAATCTGTTCAAGTAGGTTAGCTGGCAACCCTTGGCATCTCAATCACTCCCATGCCCGAGGAATAAGATCAAACGCAGCCTTTAAATCTACGAAGGCTACGTAAAGATAACCCTTTCTTAAATTTACATATTTCCAACAAACAAGAAAATCTGAAGACCTGACCTATTGTACTGGTTTTAAGTCTGAAACCTGCCTGAAATTTAGAAAGTACAGTGTTTTCCTCGATCCATATATTTATGCAATTTAAAATGCGCCTTGCAAAAACTTTGTTAAATATCAACTAAACTGATAGGGCGATAGTTTACTGTGTCATAACGATTTACCTTCTTAAAAATTGTAAACATTTCCGCCCCTTTCCACGTTTCTGGAATTTCTGCGCCCGCTACTATGGCATTACATAAATAGTTAATATAGGGGCCCCAGACACTGATTTCATGCTTAAATAAATCTCCCGGAATTTTATCAGGTCCAGGCGCTTTCCAACTTGGGCATCTGCTCTGGAGTAGGGATTAATACAGTAATGTCTAGTAAATGGGTGCACAGACCTTCATGTGGCTTTGTTGCAAATCATGACATTTGAAATATTTCTTAACAAAGCAGCATATTTACAGCTACTAGAGTAATGTAATGTAATGTAATGTATAGGCATTTATATAGCGCACTACTTACCCGGAGGGTCCCAAGGCGCTTCGACCGCTGCGAAACCCTTCCTGGCTTCCCTGAGAGATGGTCCCTTAATGGGTATCTCCAGGGTGAGACCAGGCATCCCCGGCGGTCTGGTGGGGCCGTTAGTGAAGATGAGGCAAGCTAATGCCCAGAGTTGCCGAGTGTGATCGCTGATCAGAGTGGG
This sequence comes from Lissotriton vulgaris, assembly GCF_964263255.1. Classification (NCBI taxonomy): domain Eukaryota; kingdom Metazoa; phylum Chordata; class Amphibia; order Caudata; family Salamandridae; genus Lissotriton; species Lissotriton vulgaris. The sequence continues at coordinate 176,992,096 of NC_141699.1, forward strand.
CACCGAGGCGAGAGAATTATCGAGTCCGCTGACCCTGGTCCAGAAACCTGCCGCGCCGGGAATGGAACCCTGGTATAAACAAATCCGGGGGACGGGGATGGGTACTTGCTTCGCCCCCAGTTTTGCAGGACTCTACCTGGGCTGGTGGGAGGAGCTAGTGGTGAACAACATCTCCCACTATAGTACCCACGTCGTCCTCCGGGCCCGTTACATAGATGATATTTTCTGTGTTTGGGGAGGTACATTGGATGAGGCAAAGGAGTTTGAAACCATCCTCAATGATAATTCTCTGAATTTGAAATTTACAAGCACAATGAGTCAAACCGAACTAGAGTTCCTAGATGTAAAACTAGACGTTAAAAGTGAAGGATTGTGTAGCACCCTGTTTCGCAAAACAACGGCAGGTAATAGCCTGCTACATGCGGGAAGCGGTCACCCCCCCAACCTGATTAAAAGCATCCCACTGGGGGAACTCATAGGAGCTAATTGTAGTACCCCAGAAGGATATGTACAGGAAAAAGAACATATGAATAAAATATTCCAAGAGAGGGGATATAGTCGATCTATAATTAAACAAGCAGAAGATCGAGTGAGTCTCCTTTAAAGAAAAGCTTTGCTTCTCCCCAAGAAACATGACAAAAAAGAACAAATACGTTTCATTACTACTTATGACAGTCAGGCATGGGAGGTCCGTCGCAGTTTGAAAAAATACTGGGATGTACTCAAATTAGACAGCGATTTAAAAGAGGCTATAAATGAAATCCCCTCAGTAACCTACAGAAAAGCTAGATCTTTGAGAGATAGTCGAAGTACTACTCTCATTAAGGAACCACGCAAACTAAATACGGTCCAGGGGTTTTTTCCCTGTAGGAAGTGTAAGGCCTGCAGACACAGCCACAATTGCAAATTACTAAAATTGTCACAAGACCATATTGCCCACAAAATTAACAAACATTTACATTGTAACACTGATTTTGCTATTTATGCGTTACGGTGTCCGTGCAATAAATTCTACATTGGCTGTACTACTAAGCCAGCCAAATTGAGGATACTAGAATATCTGAGGGCGATAAAAAATCTGAATCAGCAGTATCCAGTGGCCAGACACTTTGTAGTCGAACACAGACCAAATCCTGACCTATTAGAGTTCACTGTTATTGACTGTATTGAGAGAAGGGAGAGGGGCGGAAACAGATGGCTGGAACTACGCAAACTCGAGTCCAGATATATCATTCAGTATGATACTTTACAGCCAAAAGGGCATAATGTGGGGGATGAGTTGGCGATTCATCTGCAGAGCTAATAAGTGTATCATTTTAAGTTTTATGCTTGTGAAACAATGACAGCTGCCTAAAAAGTATATCTCCATTCCTATGGTTTTAATACGATTTTAACTTTCACCTTGTGATCGAACTAAACAGTATTGAGTAAGAATATCATTGTTTTCTGTTTACAGGATAAGAAGCGACCAATTGAACACATGGCTGTCTTCGCCCACTTGGGCAATACTCACAAACTATTTCTTTAAAATAATTTTGTCCCTTATGAAGTACGGGAAACAACTTATGCCCAGGAATTCGAGGGAAGGGGGTATTTTATCTCCCTAAGCTAATACGCCTCGCATTTGGCAGCTGACTCGAAGTTTCTACATTAGGGAAATGGCCATGGCAGGAGTGAGGGGACAAAGAGGAATGACTACAGTTTGGGGAGCGGTGTGAACAGTCCCTACCAACCCACCTGTGACACGCACGGACCCATCGTCTTGAAGTTTCACCCCCACGCTACCGACCAGTTTACTGCTAAGACTGTGCATTCTGGGATATGCAGTTCCGAGGACTTTAATTGGAGCTGCACAGGTGAGCCTGCAGCTTAAGGGGGAGGAGCATGAGTGCAGTTGAGCATTCCACGCAGGAGGAGATTCATTGGGGAAGGACACAGTACTGGGCGCTGAGGAAGGTCTGCTGACCGAAATGCATTCGCCGCTGCTGGCATCCTCCTCAATGAAGTAGCTGTTCTTTATAGGTATAGAGGAATGGACAACGGGGAGGCGGGTGGGCATGTTCCCGAGGGTAAGTAACTTGTTCTTCTGATGGATACATCTGCCAGTGGATACCTCACCTTGTGAATAGAGTTCCACAGCAGTCCCCACTTCCGGAGGAGGGTGTCCACTCTTTTAAACCAGAAAATCTTGGAGGACAGAACGCAGAAAGTGGCCATCCCTCCTCACTTCGGTATCTAAGCAGTAATGCTTCGCGAAAGTGTGGAGGGAAGCCCAAGTTGCGGCTCTACAAATATCCTCTACAGGTACACCCCTAGACAAAGCAGATGTAGAAGACTTTGCTCTAGTAGAGTGAGCTCTCATACCCTCTGGAGGTTCCTTACCAGCCAAGGCCTAGCAGATCTTGATGCATAGTATAATCCATCTTGAGATAGAGCGCTTGTACACAGCTCTTCCATTTCTGCAGCCAGCAAATCCAACAAAAAGCTTGTCATCCACTCTATAGTCTTTTGTTCTATCAAGATAAAAGCTCACCGTCCACTTGGGGTCCAGACGGTGAAGTCGCTCCTCCTCCTTGAAGGGTGAGGGGGAGGATAAAAGGTAGGGAGGGTAATGGACTGTCCTAGATGGAAAGGAGCTACCACCTTAGGCAGAAAAGCAGCCCTGGTCCTGAGAACCATTCGTTCAGCATGAATGGCAAGAACGGGGGCTTTGAACAAAGAGCTTGAAGCTCACTTACCCTCCTTGCCGAGGTAATTGCAACCAGGAAGACTTAACATGAAAGTCTCATGGGACAGTTGTGCAAAGGTTCGAAAGGAGAACCCATCAGAAATGTAAGCACAAGATTCAAGTCCCATTGAGGCACAATAAAGGGAGTAGGAGGAAATTTATTTGTAAGGCCCTTTAAAAACCTTTGAACCACAGGAGATTTAAACAAAGACGGCTGATCCGGCAAGCAGAGAAAAGCCGAAAGATAACCCTTAACCGTAGCCACAGCAAACCCTTGCCACACCAGGAAAAGAGCAAATTGAAGTATGTCAGATAAACGAGCCCTCAAAGGGTCAATGGACTTCTCACCACACCAAGACAAAAATTTAAACCATCTGTATGAATAGATTGACTTGGTGGAGTCACGCCTGGCCGATAAAATGACATCCACCACATCATGTGGGAGAGAAAAGGAATTCAGGTTGCCCCGTTCAATATCCAGGCATGAAAGTGTAATGTCTGGAGGTGGGGGTGTAGAACTTGCCCCTCCATCTGAGAGAGGAGATCTGCCCTGAGAGGGAGACGGAGCGGCGGGCACGAAGAAAGGTGGAGAAGATCTGTGTACCACACCCTTCTTGGCCAATCCATGGCGATCAAAATGACTTGGGCCCGGTCTTGGCAAATCTTCCTCAGAACCCGAGGAATCAAGGGTATGGGAGGAAACGCGTAGTTGTGAATCCCAACTCAACTGAAACGCGTCCCCCAAGGCTCCCTGCATCGGAAACTGGAGACTGCAAAATGACGGGCAGTGAGCATTCTCGTGAGTGGCGAACAGGTCCACCCGAGGAGTTCCCCATGTCCGAAAGACATGATGAACTACCTCTGGATGAAGCCTTCACTCGTGGTCGGCTGAGAACTGCCGACTGAGACTGTCTGCACGCACGTTTAGAACTCCGGCCAGATGATTTGCCATCAGACAAATCTGATGATCCTGAACCCAGGACAGAGACACTGCAAACCCTACTCCTCCCTGCTTGTTGACATACCACATCGCGGTGGTGTTGTCTCTCAGGACCTGAACCGGCCGACCGCGAAGGGAAGGGAGGAAGGCCTTGAGTGCTAGACGTATTGCCCATAACTCCAGAAGGTTGATGTGAAGCAACCTTTCCTCTGGAGACCAAAGACCCTTGATCTCCAGATCCCCCAGATGAGCACCCCACCCTAGAGTGGATGCATTAGTTATCACCGTGGCCACCAATGGAGGTAGATGGAAGGGCTTTCCTTGAGACAGATTGCCCTCCACGTTCCACCAAGACAGAACCGCTGCAGTTTCTCTGGAGATACTGATCGACTCCCTGAGATCTCCGTTGTGTTGATACCACTGCCTGCTTAGGTACCACTGGAGTGCCCTCATATGCCAGCGTGCATGGTTGACCAGCAGAATGCAGGAAGCCATCAGACCGAGCAGACGAAGGACCGTCAAGACTGGAACTACCGCTCCATTGTGAAATAAAGGAATCATTTCCTGTATGTCGCAAATCCGTTGAGGGGGAGGGAATGCTCAACATACAGTTGTATCCAGTACTGCACCAATGAACAGGTTGCGCTGGGAGGGCACCAGGTGAGATTTGGGCACATTTATCGAAAAACCCAACCTGTACAACAACTGAGTTGTGTCTTGCAGATGATGGAGCACTTTCTCTGGAGATTCCGCCTTGATCAGCCAATCGTCCAGATAAGGGAATACTGGAATCCCTGATCTTCTGAGATGTGCTGCCACCACAGCCATCACCTTGGTGAAGACTCGAGGCGCAGTAGTAAGACCAAACGAAAGGACCACAAACTGGTAATGTTGCCATCAGATAAAACAGAGATACTTCCTGTGCGACTTCAGGATTGGGTTGTGAAAATATGCATCCTGTAAGTCGATCGACACCATCCAGTCTTCTTCCTGCAGCGCTTGAAGAACCTGCGCAAGGGTGAGCATCTTGGAACTTCTCCTGCTTCAGGTAAAGGTTCAAGATCCTGAGATCCAGGATTGTCGAAATCTGCCATCCTTCTTGGGGATCAGGAAATACCGGGAGTAGCATCCCTGACCCCTTTCCTGCTCTGGAACCACCACGATCGCACCTTTTCTCAACAGTGCCAGGACTTCCTCCTGCAGAAGCAATAGGTGGTCTTCCGAGCAAAAACCTTGGCAAGGAGGGTACTTTGGGGGAAATTCCCGAAAGGGAAGAGCATACCCATTCTCCACGAGATTGAGAACTTTAAAGATCTGATGTAACCGATTCCCAATCCCGTAGAAAATAGGTAAGCCGACCCCCTACAGGACCCGCATGATCCGGAATGGCAGATCTAGGGCTGCTTTGCTGCTGTGGGAGGGGGGTGGGTAGCACAAGAGGAAGAGGAGGAGGAGGAGGAGGAGGAAGACTGTCGTCCACGGGGACGAGCTCTTTGTCTGCCTCTGTAGGACCTATACAAAGGATTTTGCTGCTGCTGCTGCTGTGTCTGCCTATAGGGTCGAAAAGAAGATCTTCCAAATCCCCTATATCTTTTGGTCACAGAGCCTCTGGATTGCAGACCCAAAGATTTTGCTGTTGCCCTGCTGTCCTTAAACCGTTCTAAAGCAGCATCAGCCTTCTTTCTGAAAAGGCCTGAGCCATCAAAGGGCAAATCCATTAATGCGGCCTGAACATCAGCCGAGAACTCCGAGGTCTTTAGCCAAGCCGCTCTTCTAGTGGCAATCGAAGTGCCCATTACTCTTGCTACCGAGTCTGCTGTGTCCATACCACTTTGAATGACCTGCAGAGCAGCAGCTTGCGTGTCAGAAACCACCTTGTAGAAATTGTTTCTGTCCTCTTCAGGAAGATTAGGTGACAACTGCTTCACTGAATCCATCAAAGCACGACTATACCGTCCTAGCAAACAAGTGCCATTTGTTGATTTTAAGGCCATACTGCCAGATGAAAATACTTTTTTTGCAGTCTGGTCCAACTTCTTTGATTCCTTGTCTCCAGGTACCTGAGGAAAAGCACCTACGGATCTCTTAGTGCAGGCAGCTTGCACCACCAAACTCTCCGGTAAGGGATGAGAGGACAAAAAGTCAGGGTCACCAGGAGCCACTCTGTAACGTCTATCCACGGCCTTAGACACTGCAGGAGCCGTTAGAGGCCTACTCCATACTTCCAGTATTGGATCCGTTAGGGTGTCAGTAAAGGGAAGAATGGGTTCAACCACTGATGTAGGTGAATGAAGAACTTCAGTCAGTATATTTGACTTATATTCAGCTGTAGGCAAAGTCAAATTCAACAAGTCTGCTGCCTTTTTAATCACAACGTGATAAGGCGCAACATCCTTAGAAGGAGCACCTGACACTGAGTTTAAATCCCACTCAGGGGACAGCTCTAACCCATTGCCTCTCTCAAGTCATCAAAATAATCCTCAGGATCAAGAAGTTCACCTTCCTTGTATTCAGCTTCCCTATAACTCTGCTCCTCCAAAAGGCGCTGGGCTTCCCGCCTCGACCTCTCCTTTCGAATCGACTTCGTCGGATCCGGTATCGACTCCGAAGGCTCCGGAGCCGGCGTTAAACGCAGAGCCGGGGCCGGCGTCGAGCTTCGAGGCAGATCTCGAGATCTATTCGACGTCGGTGAAGCCGCATACGGCGTAGATGACTTCAGCGACGCCGGGATGTGCCAAGAAGGAGTCGGCGTCGGCATAAAAGGAAGGAAAGGCGCCGGAGCATAGGCTTGAGGCACACCCAAATTATAAGCCAATGGACCCATGGGACCAGCCGGTGCTCCAGAGGGGTACATGGCTCTCGCATAAACACCATACATGGAGTTTAAAAAATGCGAGGGGTCGTGTCCAGGACCTGGAAAGGGAGGATACGAACCCACGGCTGCTCCTGAGGAGACTGCACCAGAGTCGACACCTCATGTTCCTGTTTGTCCTCGGGTTGGCCAACCGGAGTCGTAGAGCCCTGAGGATCAAGAACCTCTTCCTCCTCACGCTCCGGTGATTGCGATGGAACTGGAGACGGATTCAACTCCGAAGCCGGTGAATGTTCTGGAGTCTCACAAGGCAAGACCTCACCTTTAGGATCCTGACCCGGTGAGGGAGTTACCATGCCCCTTCCATGCCTTCTTTCAGATGACCTAGCTTTTGAATCCGAATCCTTCCCTGAATACTGCCTGGAACTATGTCTTCTCTTCTTATGCTTCTTCTTCGAAGACCTGGAAACATGCCCCGATGTCGACTTCGAAGCCGACCTCGAACGAGACCTCGACTCGATTTCGATCTTGACTTCGAACACCTCGACCTCGAACTCTTCCTGGCCTCCCTACCTTTTAATTTGACAACAAGCAGTTTGGCCTCATGTTCTCGAAGAGCCTTCGGGTTCATCTTTAAACAGGATCGACAACTCTGGACGTCGTGATCCGAACTCATGCAGTCACTATGCGGATCCGTGATGGACATCATCTTCCGGCATGCATTACAGGGCTTAAAACCGGTCTTCTTCGACGACATTTTTCGAAAAGACAACACCACCAAAAAAGATACAGAAGAAATCCAACAGTAACAAAGTTACCACGAATCGCAATAGAAGATTCCCGAAACCGTTAGCGTCGGCGACGTGGAAAAAAGGGAACTGATGTCCTCACGCCGACGTGGGCCTAATAAGGAGTCAGTGACGTCAGTCGGAGTCGCGCGCGATGCCGTGCTCCTATGACGTCGTCCACGCCGGCGTGCTGCAAAAGAATTTTCCGAAAGTTGCTGACGCAGGGGGATATTTACAAGGTGAGGAATCCACTGGCAGATGTATCCATCAGAATGAAGGATCATCCTCCCAATTTCGCGCCTAGATTTTTTATAGAAGCTGCAGCCACCAGAGATCTGGTGCTGGAGGCGGCCCCTTCCCGAAAAACATCACCGCCGTTTTTCCAGGATTGCGTTTGTGTTTATTATTGTTCATCCACAGCGCAATAACTCTCACATAGCCCTTGAAGCTTTTGAAGGAGTCCTCATTTTACTCTTTAAAGGAAAAAACCAGCTGGGTGTCGTCGGAGCATGAAATCGCCTTCACCCCCCATTTAGTTATCAGAGAGAACAAGGGAGCCAGATAGAGGTTGAACAGAAGCGGACTCAAAGCTGACCCCTGAGGGGCTCCGCACCAAAGATGTTTAGGTTCAGACTGAGGGTTGCAAAGCGACCTTCTGAGAACGATTATTGAGGTAAGATTTCAGCCAGGCAAGGGCCATTCCGCCAATGCCCATCTCCTGCAGTCTTTGAGCCAGCACGGATTGATCAACTGTATCGAACGACGCAGAAAGATCCAGGAGCAACAGCATCACCAATGCCCCTGAATCTACTGCCAGTCTTACTGATGCCCGCGAAAATCAACAACTACAATGCAGAGGTGTCCGTCGCTTGCCCACGTTGTCAAGCTGTGGGTGCAGATTTGCTGCACATGCTGTGGAACTGTCAGAGAGTCGGGGAGTACTGAGAGTCAGTAGTGACAGGACTAATCTGTTACACAGGCCGCACTATCTCCCTAAACTGGGAGACTTGCATTCTGCACCTATATGAAAACAACAAACGTTTACGAGTTACCTCTCGGTTTCTGACACTGGGGCTGATCCCTGCAAAGAGACTCGTCACGAAGCGTTGATGATCTGCAGAACCCCCAGCGGTACAGGCCTGGAAGCGCTTGCTACAGGTCTGGGCTGTGGCAGAGAGTGTAGCTCTGCACTGGGAGAACTCACTGGGTCTTCAAAAGATCCCAATTGCGGAAAACTGGGAAACAATACTACGGGAACTTCGGAGTATCAATGAGACCCCAGAACCCGACGATGGCCCTGCAACGGGCGAGCAGCAAAGGAGACCCTCACAGGCAACACGTAACATAACAAGTCTAGAGGCACGCGCAGTGGCTGCCCGATGCACCTACATAGACATACCTTGACTTATCTAGAGCACGGTGCCCCCGCCCTCCCCATCCTGCGCAAGTCACCCCTCAGGTGCCGCCACAATGACATATTCTGTACTCCGGTACAAAGCCACAAACGAACTGCCCACCCATACCCCCCACTCAGTTACTTGTAGTTACTCCGACTCCTTCGCCACTTGACACCCCCCCAGCAGATCTGACACACTGAAGCAGCGAAAGTGCATTCCATGGGAACGTATTCCCCACCTGGCGTGCAATCGCGAACCACGGGGCACACACCACAGAACACTTACTTGTGTCCCAGCCCGTAACGCCAATTTATCGTGTAGCTGATACAGCTATTCACTTTCTTCCAATAGGCACCAGTCACGATTGCCACCGTAACACCTTTAGTTTGGGCAGCTCCTGCCAGACCAGTAAACATGATAACTGAATGCTACAACATGGCAGGGGCATGCACCGCAATGGCCCGACAACATTATCGCCGTCAAAGTTGCCTACACAACTTGTTCACAGCGTTAACTGTTCACTTTCGCAATTACAAAAGCCGACCCCCAGATGTATTATGGCACTCCAGCAGCCGAAGGATGTCCCACATATGTACCAATGCCATTATTTTTGATAACAGGTACTGTGTATGTCAGAGCTGCAGAGTTGTAAAATGTTTTAAACTGTGTTAAAATATTGTTTCACGAAAATACAATAAACAGATTTAAACAAAAAGAAATCTCTGCCCCTAGAAATCCATTCGTAGAGCAGGGAGGATGGGTGGGTCAGTAAGGAATCTGCAGCTAGATAAGTCATTACCAAAGGAAAACAACTTATTCACCTGATAGGGGACTTCTAGCTGCAAATGCCTTACCTTTAGGAAAGATACCCAAGCAATATCATCCCGAGAAGTGGGTCTGCAAACTAATTTCAAACAAAAATGTCCAGCAGGACAGAACGGGCAAAAGAGCACATCCCTCCAGATCTGGCTGTCCAGAAGAGTAATGTTTGGTGAATGTGTGCAGGGAAGCCCACATTGCTGCCTGGCAGATATCCAGTACTGGCAGATACTCCACATGTTAATGTAGTGGTGGCCCCTTTAGCTCCGGTGGAATCGGCCTACAAACATGCAGGTGGTTGCTTCTTGGCCAGTGTGTAGCAGATATTGATGCAGAGCACAACCCATCTGGAGATGGTCTGCTTCTGAACTGCCCGAACTTTCTTTGCACCAACATACCCCACAAACAGTTGGCCGTCCAACTGGAACTCTTGTGTGCAGTCAAGGCAGAACAACAAAGCTCTTTTGGGTTCAGATGGTGGAGTTGCTCCACTTCTATAGATGGATGTGGAGGAGCATAAAAGGCAGGTATGGTGATAGATTGTCCTACATGAAAAGGGGGTACCACTTTTGGTCGAAAGAAGGACCTTGTGTGAAGCACCACTTTGTCAGGATGGACTGAGAGGTAAGGCAGCTTAGATAATAAGGCCTGCAGCTCACTTAACCTGATCATGGACCAGCAACTGCCACTAGGGCTTACCGGGAAGCCATGGGCACCCTGGTTTTGGCTGTGCATTATTCCGTACTATATCATCCCAAGGGAAATTCCATTGTGGAAAGGAAAAACTGTAACTTGAAGCAGTCTTTAACAGCTAGAGTATTAGGTTGTAGTTGGATCTTTTATCTGTATAGAGTCCAGAGAGCTTTAAATAAGCTACCTAGAAGATCCTTGGGAAGCCGGACTCCCTTTAGGATCTGGTTCGGGGTCCAGATGTGGGTTCCAGACCTTGATAATCCTGATACAGTGGCGGCAGATACACCTTTTGACCTCAATGAACGTTTGGCTGTCTTACAGGAGCTGAAAGACTTCCCAGAGAACTGTTCGAACGAACACATGAAGTGCTCTGCCACTGGAGAAGTAAAGGTGCAACCAGCGAATCCTGTCTGGATTCCAAAGACTGGGAGATCTAGTTCGATATATAAACCAATACAAATTCCTTCACAATAGACACCATAAGAAAGATAAAATAGCCCCATAAGTTATCAAGAACATGCATTATATTTCAGTGGGGAACTAGCTCACATAGTATAAGCAGTTAGATTGGGTCAATTAGGCTGTCTAGAGCCTACAACTACAGTGTTAGCAGGATGCATACCACACCCAGACATACAAAATGTGAATGAAAATCAATTAAATGATTTAGTGACTGTATATAGACGACCAAATCAGTATACAGACAGTAGAGACTAATGTTGGGGCTCAGACAGACACACATGGACCCCCCGAAACAGACAATATGTTTGCAGACTGCAAAAGCCATAATGGTTAAAGCCTCAAGTAAGCAAAATGAAATCCACTTCTAGACTACTCGTAAAATTAATTAATCGGAGGCATTACACCCCAAAATAAACATTAAAAATAAACTACTTGTCTTCCTTTAGGAATGTTAATGCCCACTGAAGAATGTAGTACCTGGGGAAGAATTTTGTTTAGCATATATACTATTACGCAAGGTACACTCTCCTTGTGGTGTTGCTAAATGTTTGAAAATGATACAAAAGGAAAATTGGGACACTCTGGTGGGTGAGAAATTGTTGGATAACTTTGATGTAGTATCTTCATTAGTTCTCAGTAACATCTAGGGAGAAGGAACATTGATTGCCATATGATAGTGTCTTGGCAATGTTCCCTTGAGCGGGAACAGAAATTACCATAGAATAATTTAAGAAATCTATACGGGCCAAGACTTCTTACGTACTCTTCCTTAAAAAACACAGCTTATGTAAAAGGCTGATGCATTGGGGGGCACTGAAATAAGCACCTACTGATAGAAAAACGAGACAGAAGGTTAAACAGAAAGCACAGATTGGATCACCACTGAAGCAGGAATCCTGAATGGGCGGAGGGAATATGATAAAATATTAAACCCTGATTGGTTACAGTATATTGTTAGCTGTTCATGTGCGATAAACAATTCCCAGGCAATCATAAATGAATACATATATAAATAAGCGGAGGGTATAACAAAAACCAAAAACAATAAGATGTCTATGAAATATATATAGTGTTTTTAATTTATTAATAAAAATACATGACTAGTTAAAAACAATAACAAGAAATCATTTCATAATGAATCAATGTCTACAATGTTTCATACAATAAAAAGTAAAAGGTAACATCAATAAAACTTTCAATCAATAGACGAGTGATTATTCAAGTAGTAATTATTCGACGCGCGTTTCGGCGTAGCAAACGCCTTCTTCAGGAAATTACTACAAAAAACCTAAAAACCTAAAATGTTAATATCAACATGAACCAGCAGTTTCTTCACCAGTTCCTTCGGCCAGGCTTGCTTGAACTGGGGTGGCAGAGTGGGCTATAGAAAGTTGATGGATTAAACCCAGATCAGTTGACTGGGGGTGAGTGCTTGTATTGTCAACGCTCCGTCCATCATTTCCTTTGTTTTTTCTTTGTTCGCCCTAAGTTGGCAGGGTATGCTCAGACGTGAGTCCCTTGCTCACTTTGCCACTAGATTCAAGCAAGCCGGGCTGAAGATGGATGAAATGCCAGAAACCGGTCCTCAGTAGCTTGTTTCCGATTCAGGGAAGGCATGGCTTGGCAGTTCGGGCTGGACTGTTCCCATGAGGCACAGGGTCAAACTGATTTGCATAAGGCCATGCCTGAACTGGGGTGGCAGAGTGGCCTAAAGAACGGTGATGGATTAAACCCAGATCAGTTGACTGGAGGTGAGTGCTTGTATTGTCAACGCTCCGTCCATCATTTCCTTTGGTTTTTCTGAGATTAATTCAAGCAATCCATCAATGACTTTTGTGCATAGTTTAGTGTGTCTGGTATGATCAGACATGGGTCCTGTGCACACTATATCAAAGGAACCGAGCTTTACCTGACTGATGAGCCCTAACGAAACTTAGGTTGCTTGTATTCCAGTACAGGGAAGAACTGGAAGGCAATTCAGGTTGTACTGTTCCCACTGGACAGGTTCAAGACTGATCTGCATATGGCTGGGTCCAAACTGAGCTAGTTTGGTGTGCAAAATAAAAATTAACAGGGATGCAGCTCAAGTAATTTCCAGTGGCTGAGATTAATTCATTGTTTTTATGTATACTTTATTCTGATAAAGCGATCAGTTTAAGAGATATTGCTAAAGAAACATTACAGAATACCTTCTCTGTCACAGATAATAGTTTAAGTACACTAGCTAAACATGTCTATGCCATCTCGATCACTTCTTCCGGTTTGAAGCCAATTAAAGATAGCACATATGCACTACGCCAAGAGCACATTCAGACAAGTGCAACTACACAGTTGCTTTTGGCTTTCCAGACAAGAACTGCTGGTCTGTCCAAGGCGCTGCGGTTCAGTCGAAGAGCCAGGTCTTGAGGTGCTTCCTGAATTGAGGAAGTGATAGTGATTGCCTGAGGTAGTGGTGGAGGGTGTTCCAGGTCTTTGCTTCAAGGTGGGCGAAGGATCTTCCTCAGAATGTCCCATGTATCCGCAAGACCATGGCAGAAGGAATCTTTCTCCTACCTCACAGCAAAGACCTGGAACACCTTCCCTCTCCACCTCAGGCAATCATCGTCACTGCCCCAATCCAGGATGGACCTCAATACCTGGAAGTAGTTAACCAGCCACCAGGACTTGGATTTTGCAAGATGCAAAGATTATCAGACTGTCCCACGTATCCACAAGACCAAGGCTAGAGGAAGATCCTTCACCTACCTCGCAGCAAAGACCTGGAACACCTTCCATCTCCACCTCAGGCAATCACCATCACTGCCCCAATTCAGGATGGACCTCAATACCTGGAAGTAGTTTACTACCCACTAGGCCTTAGATATGGCAAGATGCAGACATACAGCCCCTGGGCAAATGGGGAGGGTTGTTCAAGATTCTACCCCTTGGACAAGTTGGAGGGCTTAAATTACTTTTGAAGTCCAGTCTTACCACATTGTCAAGGCACGATTTGGGGAAAGTAGTGAAGTGCCATCAAAACTCGCTTTCCACACCAGCTATTATGAACTCTCTTCAATATTCACAAACATCAGAGAGATGCAAAACTTTTTTGGGGTGGAGGCAGTTTAGACTGAACCACACCCCCCAACCTTAGCCAATGACTACTGTGATGTTATGAGCCTCAGCCCACTGTTTTGTCCCAGGGCCAAGAGGTGTGGTTTTTAATATTAAACAACTCTCCCAACCTAGCCCAAGAGCAGGAGGTGGACCTCAGCCCCATATAAACCCCAACAAACTCAAAGACTGTGAGCTGTCACCTGACTCTTTCAATGTTGTAAAATGAGAGTTAAGTGTTCGGCTGTCAGTTTAAAAAAAAAGCAGGACACCTGTTAACTGACTTGGTGATTTGCTTCTTACACCCTCTCGCCCTAGGGCAAGGAGAACTACTAATCCTCATCCCTTGGTCCAGGTGGTGCATGATTAAGGGCCAGCGGTGCTCAGGATCTGTCCCAGACGTTGTTTACCTTTCCGAAAGCAAGAGTTAAGTAGCAGCTGGGAACGCTGACAACTGCCAATGCACCTTGTTTGCACATTGTAATAGAAACATATTAATGAAAATTCATTCCTAGAGTAACCTTAAATTGAAGGGGAGTTGACATTGCAGAATAGTGGATACACCACAAAACGTCAGAAAACGTGAAATTCACAAGTAAAGCTACATCCATAACCTTAGCTCTCACCATGCTATACTCATTCAAACTCAAACCCCACTACACACGCTTTCCAACTAGAATATTGTTTCACACATACAATATCACAAGATTCCATCTACACTGGAAATACAAGGGTATCCATCTTAAAAATATGTAACTACATTATTCATTAGACATACTACTTGCATAAACTGCCAAATAAGGAGTGTGCTATAACGTTCAATTATATCTAATGATCCGAATAACAAACCAATCACTGTTGGCCTCAACTGAGATGCTTCTACAAAATAATATCTTCATACACAAAGGAAAAACTGTTCAACCAACATTTCATTTCAGTGTCACTTTAGCGAATTAAAAATCATCACAATGTACTGTCATTCACATGTAGTCTAGAATTCACAATTCATTCTCACCTTCTACAAATTATTGTTGGAGAGCAAGCTAAGGTTAAGAGAGCACATCAGGGATCAGAGCTAAGTTGAAGGTACTGTAACTTGTGAATTTCATGACTTTTGAGGTTTTTCTATGGAGCTGCTATTACATCTTCCATGTCAACCATAACTACTGCATTTTTTCAATATTGTATACAAACCAAGCACACAGTCACTAAATCAGACTTTACATTTATGATATTATTGAAAAGGTGAGTGCCACAATCACTCATACAGCAGTCAACTAAAATGGAACACACATTCTCAGCCCACATGCAATACAAGTGTAGGAATCACAAAATACCTATCTATCTAATTAATTTAGCAGCATTATGAACTTTTATATCCTTAACAGGGGTACTATAATTAAGTTTGGGGAAGGCAGGGTGGTAAACTTACTTTATACTCGGTCTAAATTGAGGTCTAGCACGCCCAGATATTTCTCTGAGTTTTATCATGATTCCTGGAGGGAGTCGAATCCTTGGCAGATCAAAGTAATGTCCAATTGGAGGTACCAAAATGTCAGAAGGATACGTGAATTCTCGGTCTTCTTCTATGGTGAGAGGCAGGGGAGATGGGCTTGGAGTAAGTGCTGGGGAAAGTGCACCATTGGCTTCAACCTGCCACTGACAACTGAAAAACAGAAAACATTTAGTATATGCACTGAAGATGCCCTTGCTTCTAAAATATTTTAAAACTGCCATGACGGAACAACCTATTAGGGAACAACATTCCTATTTGTTAACAGAAAGTACTCCACATGGTTACAATTAATTCATGCAATATTTGATGCTTAATCTCACATAACTACCGTCTTCCAAAATTCCTAAGGAACAAATTCAATATGTACAATTTACCCAAAATAAATACTCACAGGAATAGGGTTGCTTTCATATTTGTGTAGCTCTTTGCTGTCATACTCTGCTCACCGTTTGTTGTTGATTTCCACCCATAAGACATTTTTCTAACCTGGTTATAGATTTTGTGATTTAGAAACTCAGTCTTCAGCTACTAAAGCAAAAATCCATAATTACTTAAAAAATAAACAAAACAAAGCTGGCCTTGATTAAGATGTCAAAGGAGTTACAGATTACAAGGTGTATGTGGCCCCATGCTTCAGATAAGGGGTTATACCTATCCCCCAATCCATACACCTTTTGTTCCCTGCCCTACTTGGAAGCACCAAGTAAACTGTACTAGCAACATGGAAATTACACAAAAGAGCACAGAAGTCACATGTGGACAAACAAATAGCACTTAAATAAACCAATTAGGTATGTAGTCTACTAGACTTCATCAAGTAGATTAAGGACATAATCGATTCATCCAAGTGCTATTCATTTGTTCAATATCAGACATCAAAGCTCTGTAATACAAACCCCCTGTTAATCGTGCAGTTTATGGTGAAAACATGTTTTTTGAAACTGCAATTTCACACTATGTGATCATGACAGCACTGAGGACGTTTGTGTTCTTTCCACTTTTGTAACATATATTAAATCCACACTATTTATGATTAGCTCACTGACCTCATTCGTTATCATTGGAATTATATCATACGTTATATATCTTTTATGTTTCTCCAGGCAAAACTCTGAATAACATATCTTCTATCAATGAGTGCACTGGCTGATCAACAGAGGGCTGCGTTGAAACAGGACTGATGCCAGGCTTCGCCACGCCGCTTTGAGATCCCGATATCGATCTGGAAAAACACTCCAGAATCTTCACGCTGGCGACAATTTAAACTTGATTACCCAAGCCAGCACCAAGATCACTTTTAAATGAACCCCTCAGATTGACCGTTTTAAAGATGATCAACTAACCAAAAGTTATTCTGGTTGACAGAGGGCTGTCACCCCTTTCCCCCACCCTTGTCCTGATGAGTTTTAGTTTAGTTTAGTTTATTTAATTATGCTTGATTAATTAAAACCGTTGCATACAAAGGATAGAAGATTTCTTGTGATGAAATTGATCTATAATAAAAAGTTTAACATCATATTAAAATAGTACAAATTATTAAAACATTCTATACATTAGATTTGCTTATTACTAACATTAATTAATGTACGGTTATACTAGTTACGATCCATTCAGTTCATATGAAGATTAGTCTTTTTGCTACTCTTTCCCATATTTTATTCTTTTTGCAGTTATATCGAGGAGTTTCATTAGCCGGCAATTTAGCTGAATCAGATCCGGGTTAAAGCACAACATTAGCGCTTGTCTACATGTTCTGGCTACGTATTGATTGAATGCTGGTTTTAACAGGGTAACCCTTATGTCTTTTAACCTAATGCAAATGCATATAACATGAATTGCATCCTCAACACCGCTGCCGCATAAACAACACTGTTGAACTCCATCCTTCTTTTCCCCAAGGCGGCAGAAATTGTTTAAAGGGACCAACTCCCAGTCGGAGTCTTAGGAATTTTTCCTTGATGTTAATTTTTAATCCCATTTTCAGGTAGAACTAAATGTAAATTGTAAATTGATACTTGTATAGCGCACTACTCACCCGCAAGGGTCTCAAGGCGCTTGTACGAATACCGCTGTGGAACCCATCCTGGCTTTCCCTGTGAGGCGTCCACTCCTGGGCACCCCCAAGGTGGCGGCCAGGCATCCTTAGCGTTGTGGGGGCCGTTGTGGAGATTAAGCAAGCTATTGCCCAGAGTTGCAGAGTGGGACTCCATGATTGGAATAGGCATGAGGTGAGAATTATCAGGTCCGTGGAATTTTGAGCCCAAGACCCGCCGAGGCGGGGAATTGAACCCTGGTCCCGGGCTAGACCTCTGCATCAGGGTCTGCCGCTCTAATCATTGAGCCACACTTCTCCACTGAACTCCAGTAGAACTGGGGTTTTAATTTGTTGCATGTATGTAGGACCATCCCGCCATGTGATCGTCTTGCTAATGTTTTCTTATCCTCGATTGCAGATAGTAAACAAGTGACCTTTCTCATCGTTTTTTTGAATGTTAAATGGTTTAAGTATGGTTTAACTGAACGTCCCACAGCTCTCTTAAACCTAGGTGTTTAATAGATTCCTCAAGACAAATGCTTGCTGGTGTTTTCCTGAACGGGAAAGCTCTTCCCAAAGTTGTCCTGATGAAGACCCACTTTGACTGATTAATTGAGCATAGATTGGGTTGAAACGTCGACAATTCGCTGTGGTCCAGATTTTTCAAGGCTCTGTGTACAATTGAATGTCTAATTTGTATAAGCAGCAGAGGCATTGTGATTTCCATTTTCTTCTGCCCTTTTTCACTGTACATATTTTTAATAACCTTGTACATAATATATGCACTATGATCTATCACTAGCACCAATGACACTTTAGCACAGGTCACCGTAATCTATTCACCTTGTGTTGACAGCCTTATTTACAAATGTGTGAGTATTCAGTTCATTTGTGTAAGTTAATCTGAAGTCTGCGATACATGCAGAACATGTTCCTACCCTCTGGTAAAGATTTTCACACCTATTTCATCAGGCCAATTATTTGTGTTTTTCTAGTACCAGACCATCATAAATGCTGACAAACTCACATACTTCTGGAACATACCCTACCTAGCTAGTGCACAATATTCTTGCAGAGAACATATTTTCATGAAAACTCAATAGGATTTTGTCCCCTAAATTTACTCTCCCATCATCTGCTGTTCAGCCATCCCAATCTGCTTTTATTGCCATTTTTCTACCTGGAGCTTTCTGGTTTGCTGATCATAGCAGTAATATGAAGAAGGTTGCTTACTACCTCAAAACAATCCTCCTTAGCTGGTGCTATTCTAAACTGTGTGAACAGTCAAAAGGGGGAGCCGAAAATTTCTGTTTTAAGCTTTCTGCCCCAACTTAGTACTGTGGCCTCATGTGGAAGTGTATCATGCTGGAAAAATTAGTGGTGCTTCTAGAATGATTACAGTTCAGTTTGAGTTGCTGCAGGTGCCATGACCTCTCTCCAACATGGTTGCCATCATGGCACACATTCGCACAAAGTCAGCCAACTGTGGACTGATTATCACATTTACCACTCACTATGAGCAGAACCACACAAACACACAACCAACAATGAAAAATCTATCTTTCACTTATAAAATAGTCAGATCAATTACCTTTGTAAATTATCATTTAATTTGGACACAAGAAGAACTTAGTTATCATTTTCTATCCCTTGTAACTGCTAGAGTGCTCCAGCATGCAGACAAAGTGGGGCATATTGGAGGAAAGTGGCAGGTAATTGAAAGAGATGACTCGAATCTGTGTTTGGAAACTGAAGTTTGGTAAACTTAAATATAAAGGGATAAGGTGTGGAATAAAACTGCGTGTTGCACAGGTGCACCTGAGGTACCATTTAAGGTCTTCATGTTGTACATCATTCTGTATAGATTGATGTTTACGCACCGGTGCAAGTACCAGGGTGGAGATCAACCAACCTGCTGGTGACAGTGATACGGATTAGAGCAATCTTTTTCAACAATTTATGTGGATGTAAGACAGTTTCCCTTCAAAAGATCTGGCTGTATGAATTAAAGTAAGAGTGAACTCATGCTGTTGGATCGTGGCTGTGTAGATGGGTGTAAGAGCAAGTCTGTAGCCTGTATGATTTGGGTCTGTTCATATCTGACTGACAAAAATCAATGCATGAGTTGAAGTACTCCTGCAATGAACAATGCATGTGTCGATGCCTTACGGCAATGAGTTATGCAGATAAGTAGACAATGTGCTTTGAGGGGTTTCTGACTTAGGAGTGAAGAGGGGTTGGTTATGTGGGTAAGGGTGAAGGTATCTATGTGTAGGATGAAGTTTGTGTCTTGTACTGCAGGTCTTCTGATGCTCAGCACAGCTTGCAGACAGTGAGACATCACCTTTATGCTATTAAGAGAGGAGCTATTGCATGAACAGTGAAGGAGAATTCACTTACAGCAGTACTTCCTTTACAGCTCTAGTCAGTGACATCCATTGTGGACACCACAATTAGCAGATTGTAAAGCACATGACATATAGTGCATTTTTGAAGGACATAACAACTGAGAGACGAAACACTTCACTGGACAAAACAGGGTGGGTAATAAGTCAATGCTCTGTTGAGGAATGCATATATGAATGAAAAACCAATATAGCAAATGTCTGAACACTCCTTAGTTATGTATCATCAAACAATGTGCGCAAACGGATTATGGTATGCTTAAACACCAATTAAACATCCCGATATATGTGGGTATGCCCACTGTTTTTTGTCAACTAATTATAGCTGAACACAATTACAGAAGGTGCACAGAGTAAATACAGGAAGAAAATTATTACATCAAAGCTTTGAATTCAGGTATGCATGCAAGGTTTATAGAACAAAACAATGAAAGGCAGATGCACCACTATTCGGCACAATAAAACACATTTGCACAACAAACGCAGAATTGTGTATTTACCGCTGTAGAAGTTTTGATCGTAAAAGGTCCTGACACGTTTCTTCTTCTTTGGTGATTTCTGGTCCGCTGTACAATATCCTGAGCATGGAGCAAGCTAGCACTGATAGACCTAATGCCAGATCTACTAAAAATGGCAATCCTCCAGACACATCTTCAGAAGATTCCTAAGAAGTGGAAAGTAATAAGTGTTCATTCAAGCATGCACCGTAATAACCTATCAAGTTATAGACTTTTAAAAATGAGAAACTATTTTGAAAATACAACAAGTAGTAATGGTAAACAGTTCATATTAGAAGGTCATGTGTGGCTGCAAATCAGATTTGTGAAATAAGGACAACAATACGAACAGCACCTTTTTTCAAATTAGTGTTGTATTGAATTGAAAGTACAGATAAATGAAAGCAGTTGGTACTATTAACTCAAACATATATCTAACCCTGTACAAGCTTTCTTCCTCAAATGATGTGGTCCAGTGGTTAACATGTGGTCCGGGGACCCCTGGGGGTCCACAAACCCTACGCAGGGAATCAGTGACTGCTTAGAAATTTAAATAAATAGTAAGAGCTCAACAAAGTGTATATAAACAAAGAAGCAAAATTTACATTTACATTTTTTAAACGTTATGTACATGTGAAGGACTTTAAAACTGCAGGCTTAAAATGAAATTAGTATCCTGAAATTGATTTGTGGGAGCAGTGCAAGGGCATCAAACAATGTGTAGTATGGACAATGAGTGCTTTACTTGAATAAAAGAAAAGAAAACACCAAACTTCCTATCAAAATTAAAATTTAGATTTGTTTATTGTTTTTGCAAATAAAATAAAATGTTTATTAATTCGTGTATTTGTAAAAGATTGCCTATTTCTGTATTTGTTGTGTATTGTTTTGCGGTTCAGAATATCAAAAATGCTCAGGCTGAGTTCCTTGGCTTCCTGTACTCACTCAGCTGGGGTCCCTGGATTCCAACAATGATTCAGTGGGAGACCCAGTGTATCAATAAGGATCAAAGGGGTTGGGGGTGGGTCAGAAGACAAAAAGTTAAGAACCACTGATGTAATCTGGGACCCCTCCGGGAGTCTTCTCTAATCCTGTCTTTTAGAATCTCCCAATTGTGGGATGAATAGAGGCATTGCATGTAGATATTTGCTCTTTTGTTGATCCATGTAATGTAGGAGGCTTAGAGGAACATGTCTTGTTATAAATAGACTGCCACTAATGGGATTAGAGTATACTATTTACATTTGATACCACAGGAGTACCAAAGACTGGATCTCATTAACTGTTCCAGGAGATTAATCCCTCATGATGACTGCGGGCATCTTTTTAAACTCAAAGTTCGCTAAAACTAGAATGGATGTATACCAAATAAATAAAAGCACAATGTCAATTTCCAACTTTGTCAAATTTGGTGCAATTCTGTATTTTTTGGGACTTTTTCCTGTATCGGAGAGCAGAGTGTCCTAAGGGAATTAAAATAGGAAATTGATATTTTGAGACTCTCCCTCCCCTTATTGTTGTCCCACGCTTGATAGATCAGCACAAAACTTCCATGAAGGAGCTAAAGCTAGTTATTAAATAAATAAATAAAGAAAGAATATATATATATATATATATATATATATATATATATACACACACAGACACACACACACACACGCACAGAAAAAACAAAGGTTAAAGCTATCCTCTAGTTAGGTGAAAATGTCAATTAAAATGTAACATTATGAACCCAAAAAAACACTGAAAATCACCAGTTATAAATAACTAAAGAACTAGAACTCCTGCACCTCCAGGAACAGTGATGTCATTAACAATGTAATTTCAGTTGTCATCAGTGTACTATTAATGACATCACTGAACATGCCATGAGTGATGTAAGATCATTAGCTGGTGCAATTTATAGTTACTTCAGTTAACTACAACTGGTGAATTTCAGTGGTTTTAAGAGTTCGAAATGTTACATTAAAACTGCCAGTTTCCCCTAACTATAAAGCCACTTCAACATTTGTTACTTTAGTGCTTTTTTTTTCTTTTTTGAAGGTATTTTTATTTTTTCATTCAACACATAGGCAGTAATGACAGAGTGCAGAAAATCACATAGTACAGTTAGGGTACACATTCCCGAATACATTTCTATTATGAAGTCAATATTAGTCTGGACAACCCTTAGTAGTCCCTTCGACAGTCCAATCAATACCAGTTCCCCCGCCCCCCCCTTTATTCCTCATCTGAACTATCCTCGTCAGATTCTGGTATTGGGTCACAAATGTCCCCCCGGTAAGCATTCCAGGCCGCCCAGATTTTTGTCAATTTTCGGGGGCTTCTCCAATTGGCATATACTGTCCTTTCAGTCACCATAGCGAGATCCATGTCTTTACATCAGGTCTCCAACGAAGGCAGCTCCACTGCACCCCACTTCTGTGCAATGTTTCGTTTCGCTACCATGAGTCCCAGCGTGACCCATGTTTGTCCATGGCGTGTGTGATCATTGGGCTCCCACATGTTGAGTAGGCATCTGCGCGGTTCCGGTAGAAGTGACACTCCCACTGCCTGTGATATTGTTCGCAGTACCTTTTGCCAGTAATCCGCTATTGCTGAACTTTCCCATATTGTATGTATAAAAGAACCCTCTTCCCCACACCCTCTGAGGCAACATGGATGCTGTGCCCTCTGTACTTTATTTAGCGTGGTCTGGTATAGTATACTCGTTGCAGGATCTTAAGCTGCACTAACCGAAGCCTTATGTCCCCCACATCCGTCACCCATTTGCCACGTAGTGAAACTGTCGGGTCTGACAGATTGTTAATCAGCTTTCTGTAAGTGAAGGATGTGGCGCGTCTCGGCACGTGGTCAGTAAGCAGTTGGTCCTCTAGTGGGGAGGCCTCCGGGACCTCCGTACCTTGTGGGAGTACCGCCAGCGATGCATGTCTTATTTGTGTGTATCTGTAAGCCTCAGTCGGGCCTAATTCGTATTGTTGCTGGAGTTGGGCAAATGGCACTACATTCCCTCTGTCCCACAAATCCCCCACCGTGGAGATGCCTATATTGTCCCACTGTTCAAATTCCTGGCTATTTCCCAGCCGTCCCAGTTGTTTAGTATCCCAGAGCGGGGTAAGTTTGGTAATGACACCCCTCCATCCCAACCGTGTCTGCGCTGTGTGCCATAGCATGGCCGTATGCTTTGTGGGGCCCTCTAGTTTCAGTGCTTGCCCTCTGTTATATAGGATTGCAAGCATATTATTCATTCCCAATTGGGCTCTATCTGCCCTGTACGCTGGGTCATCCTGAGGTGCATGTAACCATTGGTTAATGACCTTGAGGTGCGCCGCCCAATAGTACAATTATATGTCGGGGAGCGCTATCCCACCATCATACCAACTTCTATGTAGTTTCGCCTGCGCTATTCGTGCCGGTCTGTTACCCCAGAGAAGTACGGACACCTGTGTAGCTATTTTTTAAAGTATCGAGGCGGGACTGGAAAGGTCGTGTTATCAAGGGCACAAAGAAACCGGGGTAGGGCCATCATTTTATATAACGCCGCTTTACCCAGGAGTGTAAAGGGCAGGGATGCCCAATGTAGCACGTCTCTCCGTAAGCGCTCCATAGGAGGTGCCAGGTTTTTGGAGAAGAACTCTGCGACATCCGTTGTGATATGTATACCCAAGTATTTAAATGAGTTCCTCGCAACCACAAGTGGGCCATCAGTAGAGAGTTGCGGTGCGGGCCCCTTCAGTATATATATGACCGACTTGGACCAGTTTATTGTGTACCTTGACACCTTCCCGAAGTTATCACAGATGTCAAGGAGCTCTGGTATAGAGTGTTCTGGATCTGTGAGGTACACCAGTATGTCATCAGCGTACAGAGAGAGACTGTCTTCCCACCCCTCCCTCCATCGTATACCTTTTAGTAGTGGAGCACCTCTAATCAGTGTCGCCAGGGGTTCTAGCACCAGTGCGAATAGGAGTGGCGACATGGGGCAACCCTGGCGCGTCCCTCTCGCCAACGGTATCTCGCCTGACAGGTGTCCGTTAGCCGTTACACAAGCTAGAGGCCCCGTGTATAGGAGGCGGACCCATGCACTAAATTTAGGGCCAAATCCCAGATGCAGAAGGATCGCAAAGAGATATTTCAATTCTACCATGTCAAAGGCCATCTTCGCATCTAGGGACCCTATAACTGCCGGTTCAGACAGAGTCGGAGCCTGAGGTTGAGTGCGGTGTTCCTATTTGGCATAAAGCCAGAATGGTCCGGTTGAATTAAGTGTGGTAAATGTGTCATCATTCTGTTGACTAATAGTTTAGCTAAAATTTTAGCCTCTGCATTTAGCAGCGATATTCGGCGGTAGGAGGTGCATTCAGACGGGGTCTTACCGGGTTTTGGGATTGCCACTATTGTTGCTATTCGTTGGTCTCGTGGTAGTTCGCCCTTAAGCTGTCGTTGTACATCGCCAATAAATGCGGGCAGACCGGCTCTGCCATCTGCTTATACCATTCTATCGGGATCCCGTTGGGTCCCAGTGCTTTGCCTGACTGCAGCGAACGGATCGCTAATTGCAGCTCTTCTTCCGGAAGGTCTACCTCCAATTCCAGAGAAGCCTCCTGAGTCAGCGTGGGCATCTCTATATTTATTAATGGGTCTGCTATCTCAGCCTCTGAAATATCCGATGTCGGTGTGTAGACTTCATGGAAATATTCTGCCAGTGTATTTACTCCTCTGGGTCTGTCATGAGTCGCCCATCTGCCATCCTTATCTGTGGTATCCCCCTAGCGCTATTCTCACGCCTATATAGCCAAGCCAGCAGCTTCCCCGCTTTGTCTCCTACGTCGTATATTTTATGCCGTGTTGGTGCAAGGCTAGCCACCGTCTTTTCTCATTAGTAGTCCCTGTGTCGTTGTCAGAGATGCAGGACGTGTGCCGTATCCGGTGTGGGATCCGCTGAGTGGTCTGTGTCGGCTGCCTGCAGTTCTATCTCTAAATCTAATAGTTCCCTCTGCTTCGCCCGTTTATGCCCCGTGATAGAAGCTATTGCTTGCCCTCTGAGGACAGTCTTGTATGCTTCCCACACTATTGACGGTGAACTAAACAATTCAGTGTTTTCCTCAAAGAAATGTTTTGTGGCTCTACGGAGGTCTTCTCTAATATTGGGAATCTGGAGGTACCCGGGATAAATAGGGTAAATCCTCCGACGAGACTTTTGGCGGTAGGAGAAAGTCAGTACCACTAGTGAGGGATCAGAGATGCCCCTTGGTTTGATCACTACGCCCTCAACGTTTTGTAGGTTGGGGTCTAGCATCATAAAATAGTCTCTTCTGGACAGGCTATTGTATACATTGGAGTGGTACGTGTAGTGGGGCGCTGTGGGATGTGAGTGCCTTCAGACATCTACAAGCCCCATTGCTTCTGTGAAGCTCTGCAAGCGTGAGGTTCCAGGTGCCTGCAACTTAACCGGATATTTGTCTATGGTGGCGTCCATTGTGGCATTGAAGTCCCCCCAAATGATAAGGTCCCCTTCCGGCAGTGTAAGGAGGAAGCCGCCGAGTGCTACTGTGTGAAGTGCTGGTGGAATGTATACTGATACCACATTAATAAGCCTGCCTTCCCATTGACCCTGCAGTGCTGCAAACCTTCCCTGGTCGTCCGTCTTAGTTTGGAGGACTATGAAGGGAGAATTTATCCGCACCAGGATGCCCGTTCCCCTGGAGCCCGATGAGAACACGGAGTGTACTACCATCTTATACCCCCATCTATCTAATGCCTTACATGCCATGCCCGTGAGGTGAGTCTCCTGCAGTAGCGCTAATGCGGGGCCTTGGCGTTTCAGGGCCTGCAGTACCAGTCCCCTCTTTATCTTATCTCCCAGTCCGCAAACATTCCAAGTTAATAACACGAGGGGGGTTACTTGAGCTTCGTGGGTCATGGTCTAGGTATAGTCAATTTGTGTGCGCGTTGCCATGGGTGCGGTGCATAGATACCTTGAATTGCTGCCTAACTAACTCAGTTGAAATTCTGCCGGTCAGTCGATTCTCTGCCCTGCCATCAGTGCTGATACAAACTCGAACAAAGATAAAGATAATCCAAACTTCCCAAGCCTCTGTTCCTCCCCCCCACCCTGCCTCCCTGCTTAACGGACCGCCACCCCAACTCAGAAGAGTGCTCCTTCCCAACCCAAAACATAGTACTTGCTTGACGGGGGTAAGGAGTCCAAGAGGAAGCATCAGCCCTCCCGTCCCTCCATGGACTGCTTCAGTCCAGTGTCCAGAGCCGGCACGACCATGGCTCTGCATTTATGGGATCTCTCTCCCGGGTATTATGTTGTTAGTAGCCCTATCCTTGGCCGATATTCTCTGTATCTGACCTTGGCGAGCAGTCCGGGCCTGGGCGTTGTGTTGCTTGGCTGTCTGTGTCTTCTGCGTCTGCACTGCGGTGGTTGTCTTTATTCCCACGACGCAGTTTATCCACTCTCCGCCAACCCTCAAGCCAGTCATAGGCCTCTTATGGTGTTTCAAAGAACCATGTCTTGCCCTCCGCTACCACTCTGAGCCTCGCGGGAAATAGCATGGAATAGGGCAATTCTTGCGCTCGTAGTGCTTTTTTAACTTCCAAAAAACTTCGCCTGCGTCGGGAGACCGCTGCTGTATAGTCCGGGAAGAAAGCGACCGTTGAATTGTGGACTCAAATTGGTGGGAAGACTCTCGCCGTATGTAAGATGGCGTCTCTGTCTCGGAAGTTAAACAGTCTGGCGAGCACCGGTCTGGAGGGTGCTCCCGGCTTAGGCCTTCCGCCCGGAGCCCTATGGGCTCTCTCCACCGAGAAGAAACTGGAGAGTCCTTTTGGCTGCAGTTGCGTTTTCACCAGTTCTTCAACATAGCGGTCCATTGCTTGAGTACCTTCATTTTCTGGAATACCTAGAATGCGGACGTTGTTCCGACGTGAGCGCCCTTCTTGGTCATCGAGCTTCTCCGCTAGTAGCTTGTTTTCCGTCTCGAGTCAGGACAGAGCTTTCTGCATTGCCGATGTATCCGTCACCTGGGATTTGGTGACTATCTCCACTTCTTTGATTCTTTCCTCCATTTTCTGGAAGTCCGCTCGTAGAAGGGTGACGTCAGTAGAGATCGTCCCCACTGTTGTTTGGACACTCGAAAGGGCCACCATGATATCCTCCAGCATCACCTTTTTTGCCCCATCACCGTCTTCTGCTTTGCCTGAGGAAGTGTACCCTTCTGGAAGCGGTGGAAAACCTTTGTTGTATGCATACTTGTCCAATTTGGCCTGCGTATTTTGAGTCCATGGGCCCCTGCCCGCCATGGTTTCGTCGAAGGTGGGTCGGCTAATGCACTGCGCAGTGTTATCTTGTCTCTCAGGCTTGTGGACCCTGTAACCTGTTATGCGTCGACAACTGTACCGGTACTGGTGTCTTGAGTTAATATGGAATGTGCGGGCGTGCCATTGCTGCAGGGTACGCAGTACTTAGAGGCCTGCGTCCACCCCTGGTTCAGTTCTCGACCTCCAGCCTGCACCACCCGCCCCTCCGATGGCGTGTCTCTTGCCAGCCCTATGGCGTTTTGTCACTGGGGCTCCTAGAGCTGAGTAGTGTATCTAGTCTTGCCGCATTGCTGAGGTATCACCAACAGGCAGAAGGGGGAGGGGTGTGGTGGGTGGGGAGGGAGCCGATGCTACTCAAGCTCCTCCTATCGCAGTGAGTGCCCTCACGGCTGCTTCAAAGTCCTGGGCCCCCACGCCCATAAGGTCGATAACAGTTGTGGCCTTCTGAAAATCGAGCCCCTGGCTGAAGCACTGTCACTAGGCCGCACCTTGCAGTTGCTGCTCCACCCGGTGTTTCTCCCGCGTCACTGGGAGCTACCAAGTCCTCAGGGAGCGTCCAGGTCGTGTCCGTTTGCGTTGCTTCCAGGGGCGTTCACAGCTCCTGGCTTGCCACTCGCCTCGCGCCTCGCGCCTCGCTTCGCCGCCCTTCTGCCTCGTTCCCGGGCCCTAAGCTACGCCAGGCCCCGGTCTCCGCGCGAGTGATAGGCCGTTGCAGAACACTCTTGGCTATCGCTGGCACCCGGTGTCTGAATCTTCCCCGAGTTTCGCCGCTGGAAGCCGCTCGGTCCTAGACCTCGGCTCAGGCCCCTGGGGCACAGTTATATGCCGGATAAATGGCCAGATTGATGCGAAGGGCTATGTCTTCCCCAGAGCTCCTCCACTAAGCAGCCATCTTGCTCGGCTGTTAGCCACGCCCCTCACTTTAGTGAACTTTTAGTTTTTTTTAATGTAAAGTAATATGTTACCACCATTCCCACCCACTGAGGGCAGCCGACACCTTGACGTGTGTGTGTGTGTGTGTGTGTGTGTGTGTGTGTGTGTGTGTGAGTGGGTGTGTGTGTGTGTGTGTGTGTGTGTGTGTGTGTGTGTATATATATATATATATATATATATATATATATATATATATATGTGTGTGTGTATATGTTGAATGTGTGGGAGTGTTTCTGGTTGTCAGGTCTATTGTGTGTAAGTCAAACAACTAGAATGGGAGAAAAGAATGTTTTTGTGAAGGGAAAAACACATATTCCAATTCTACAACACTGTTAATCAACCAGGGGAAAACCAACTGCATTATGTGTTTGGTCAAAAGACAGCGCCTGCAGACACCCACCCAACAAAGTTTTTTTATTTTGTGGTACCTTCCTGAAAATACAAGGGGCCATAGGGACCGACTTCCAAAGTCCTAAAGTGGTGGCCTCAACATCTCGCTTCATTTTTTTTTTATTTTTTTTTTTTTAAGACCAATGGTCCAAAACTTTATTTAGTTTCACAGGTAATAAGGCAATCGATCACACAATGTCATAAAAAAGAATAACTACTACAAACGTTACCCAGCTAGTAGCATGTTTTGACATGTCGGTCATACATAAGTGAAAATAAACAGTAGCCAGGGGAGATGCATTAGTCCGCAAACGGCAGTGCCAGGAAAAGTCTCGGGTTGCAGTGCTCGTAGCCCGCAGCACTGCAAAAGGACCAAGGTGGTCATGAAAGCCAACAACCATTGTCTTAGGCCGCGTTCCCTTGTCGGCACAGAAGTAGTCGAAGGCAGGATCACATCCCATATTGGCATATGGGTCGCTGGGTTACAGTCTCCTGATCTTGGCAGTGTCCAACAGGCATTGTGTGAAGAGTAAACGGGGAGGGGAAATCGAACATCATCATGAGTACAGCAGAAACAATCTCATTGCCAACCAAGAGACACAACAGGGAATTAAAAGAAGGGGGGAGGGAGAAACATTTCAACAACAGTCGGACTAGTGTTTATGTGTACAGTAATGTATCAGTGATCCTAGCTGTGTATGCTGCACCCTATGTGGGCCGTGTGGGGGTGGGGACGGCTGAGGATGTAGGGTTGCTGCGACCGCAGGGCAGGGGGGAGGGGGGGGGGGGGAACGACAGGGGACATCTCCTGCTGGGTATGACCTCGGTGGCCGGGGGAGGGAAGGGGGGGGGGGGGAGTTTGGCTCGTGCCACGACCGGACGGTAGGCGACAGGACCCTCACTGTACCGTGTCGGGCGGTCACGCTATACCGGCCTGGGTGCACGCCCGGTGGTACGCAGTCAGGGCAGCGTCCCAGTCTTGTGCAATCGGGTACTTCCGGAGGCCCGCGGTCTCTTCCCTGTGTAGAGACACACTCTCCGCGCAAGCCCAGTTGTCAAAAGAGCGACGCCAGTCAGCAGGGCGCGGGGGGCGACACTCTTCCATCGTTTCGTGATGAGTCGCTTAGCCGTAATGAGTCCTAGGTCCCAGAAACGTGCCCTTAGTTTGGTCTGTTTGGTTCTCTTGTAGAGCCCCAGTAGGCATGCTTCCCACGTCGTGGCCGCCGTCAATGTGTCAGCGACCGCTGTCCAGTACAAGGGGAGGTGGGCGCAACTCCAGAGTGCGTGCAGGAAGTCCGAGTTCAGGAGGCCGCACCTGGGCTCAACATCTCGCTTCATGTTACGGCTAGCCAATCAGACCCATGTTTTGTCTTGGCGGGGCAGTGGTAGTACAGTGAAGACACACGTTGGGCTGTCCATGACCTATCCCTAAGGGTGACTTATATGCATTACAAAGTAAGGTTTGCGCCTGGTAAAAGGTTTCTTTTGCCACGGCGAAATTGCAGTTTAAAACTGCACACACAGGCTAGGCAATGGCAGGCCCCAGACATGTTTAACGGTGTTCTTAAGTGGTTGGCACAATCAGTGCTGCAGGCCCACTAGTAGCATTTAATTTTCAGGCCCATGGCACATGTAGTGCAGTTTACTAGGGACTTATAAGTAAATTAAATATGCCTACTGGTGGCGGTGTGAGCGCAGGTAAAAACCCCAAGTATTGGCTACTTGGCCAAATACAGCAGGGCCTGGGGAAAATGGATAAATCAACTGGGCTAAATGTATCACACTTGCACTTCTATACATATGTGTAATGCCCTTCTGTACTGGTGGATCACCCAATCAAGAACCTACCTGTATTCCAAATTGCCTCTTGCAGAAATGACTTACATTATTTTGAAATGTCTTGTGCTGATGTTTTGTTTGCTCTTTAAAATCAAAAAAATAGATCAAAAAAGATATATATGCCAATTGGATGTGAGTCAATATTACCATGTTCAGAGGAGAGAGAGCACATGCACTTTAGCACTGAATAGAGGGGCAAAGTGCTCAAAGTCATAAAGCCAACAAACACGAATTCAGCACAAAGTGGGGGGAGGATGGCTAAAAGTTTGGGGGTGACAGTGAAAAGGGCCATTTCCAACAATTTGCAACTGCAAAATGCCCTTTTTCTATTTACCCAATCCAAACTGTGATTGAGTAACATGTTACCAAATTACAATTTGGGTATGCAATTGCATACCAAATCAGTAATTTGAAAGGGTGTGTTTAGGGCGTTCCTTCTAAATAGTGATTTGGAATGAGATGTATTCATGTTTTGCAACCAAAGTTTGGCTACAAAACATTAATATTTTTACCATCTACTGAAAGGTAATAGTAAACATATGCAAACGGGAAGGTCTTTATTAGAAAGAAATCACAGACCTCAGCAGGCCACCATCCATGTGATGTCAGAGAATCATAGCGGGTCACAATTTGCAACCTATCTCATGAATATTCTTGAGGTAGATCGAATTAACTATCTCATGAATATTCTTGAGGTAGATCGAATTATGACCAACTACGATTCAATATTTTTCAAAATGACCCATTAGTAAATTGGTCGGTTCTCCAAATACTGCATTGTATGCAAAAATACTGGTCACAAATTGCAACCGCTATTTTGCAACCAGTGCTAAGGGCCCAGTTTCTTTATGGTTTAAATCTTTCTATTAATTTTTTAGGAGTGCAAGGATAACAAAAGCCGCCACCTACATCCACTAGCCAGTGGGGACCAGTAAAGAATATTCAACTCAATCAAAGGGTGAAAAGACAGAAAGCAGAAAAAAAGGATAGGCTCACATGTTTTAGGAGTAGGCTGTGTTTCAGTAATGTGCATTATGCCCACAGTAGGGGTATTCTATTGTGTGTGTGTGATCTTCCGTGGAGGGAGGTGCTTTGATGAGCCGCAGGAATCTCGGGCACATGAGCTCTGTGGATAAAAATTCTATGGTAGTGCCCCAGGTTTTGTCAAATTTGGGGAGTGTGTGTGTAAGGCTCACAATAATCTTTCCCTGCCCAGCGTCTCCCACACTATATGTAACCAATCCAGTTGGGTCGGCCCTTCTACTACCTATTTAGACAAGATCTGGTCGGCAGCGCCCAACGCTAAAGTAATCGCTCTCTCACTACAAGATTTGAGAGGGTATGTAAGAGTGTTGGGGAATCCTAAAGATGTGTAGCTGGGAAATCTGAGTATGCCTGTGTGGTAGATGGTGTAGATGTCTCGCATGATATACTCAGATTTCCCAGCTAGTCCCAATATGTTTGCATCCTCAGGCAATGCCAGAGGATATGTGTGAGGGTGCCAGGCATTCCGCAACAGCGCCAGCAGAGACCATCTCCCCGGTTTCCACTGTGCAAACCTAGCGGGGTGTAATACCAGTAATGCGCTATTTTTAGGAATATTTTCTTACCCACCGTACTGCAAGAGGAGGCCCAGGCCCTATGGATGACATAATGCCACTCTCTAGGGTAGAATTTGCCACTGGCGCGGATCGGGGGATTTAGTGTTATGCTTAGGCCCATTCAAAAATGTATATATGTCTGATAGATGGTGCTTGTCCGAAGTCAGAGTTATGTACCATAGCTCAAACTTAGTGAAGGGGCGGCTAGTGTGGGGGTACACCTGTACTTGAGTCACCCAGTGGCGCAGGGCAAGTTATTTCCAATATGCATCCTTAGGGACTCCAAAGTCTGAAATAAGGCGAGAAAATTAGATTACTCCTTTTTCATCAAAAAGGTCTCCAATTCTTTTGCGTTTGGCCTCTTGCCATTTAAGGTAGCTGTTCCCTGTTCTTGCCGGGGGTAAGTCTGAGTTGCCTATAAAAAGTGTCAGTGGCGATGTCGAAGTTGAGAGGCCACATGATTCTTGCACCCTGTCCCATACCCCAAGAGTGGCCCTCAGAATCGGAGAGACATAGGCCCCGACTGGGCGATGTTGTTTAGGGAGCCAAGGTACCTTCCAGACATGCATGCCGTGATCAAGCAGTCAAAAAACACCAGTGTTTCTCTGACTCCAATTTATACCACTCAATCATTTATCGCAGTTGTGCGGCCTGGAAGTATTGCTCCAAGTGCGGAACACCAAGCCCCCCATCCTCCTGCCTCTGATATGTCTGGTGTTGTGCCATACGTGCTCTCAACCCTCCCAATATAAAGCACCAGATAAAATGGTGCAGCTGTGCCACTAGACGGGGCGGTGGCTGAAACGGGAGCATCTGCATCACATATAGAATATGTTACAAAAGGGTCATTTTAATTGCCGCCACTCTACCCAGCCATGATATTGTGTGCTTCTTCCAGTTCAAGAGCTCCCCCCGCTAAAAGCGTCAAGTAGTTCAACTGGGTTGTCTTATCGAGCTTGGAGAATATCCGCAGCCCCAAGTATGGGATGCCTTCGGAGGCCCACGTAAATGGGAACTACCTCGCTAACTGCTGTTGTTCAGCTTTAGGAAGGGTTAAGCTAAGAGCTTGTGTTTTCTGGATGTTGACCTTAAAGCCCGAGGCTTGGCTGAAGGTCTCAATTTCACCGAGCAGGGGAAGCAGGGAGGTTAACGACTGTGTGAGGAAGAACACATCGTCCGCATAGAGCAAAACTTTGTGTTCCCTGTCTCATCTTTATCCCTGAGATGTCGGGGTTCTGGCGGAATCTTTCAGCCAACGGCTCCATGTAAAGAGCAGGGGGGACAGTGGGCACCCCTGCCAAGTCCTCCCTCCTGATGCGAAAAGGCAGAGAGGCAACACCGTTCACTCTGATACGCGCCTCCGGGTAACCCATCTATAGAGCACCTGCTTCAGGAATGGCCAGTGGACCAGGTCAATTGCCTTCTCGGCATCCACCGAGAGGAGCACCACGGTTTGTTGAGTGCGCTGGATCTTTTCCAAGAGATCAAAGCATCCTATCACTGCAGTTAAGCTCTGGGATGAACCCTGATTGGTCCGGGTCCACAAGTCCCTGCATATAGGGTGCCGGTCAAGTATGCAGGTAAAGATTTTCAGATCAACATTTAATAAAGATATGGGATGGTAGAATGCACAGTCTAGTGGGTCTTTGCCCAGTTTGGGTATCACGACCACCTCCGCCATAGCCATCGTTGGGGCCAGGGCTCTGGTATCACTAAATGAATTAAAAAGCCTGATGAGCACTGGGGCAAGGTCGGGGCAAAGGTTTTATAGAAGTCAGCTGAGAAGCCGTCCCCTCCGGGAGCTTTCCCAGAGGCAAGTCCCTAGATGGCTCGTAGGACCTCGTCTGGATGGATATCTGCGTCTAGCATGGTTGCATCTGGGTTGGAGGGAGGCCAACGGAGCATCCCGCACATAGGCCTCGGCGGCTGTAGGGTCCAAGGGGTCTGCCGCGTACAGATCGGTATAAAAGGACTCAAAGGTAGCAGCGATGTCGCAGTCTGATTGGAGGATCTCACCCTGGGTGTTTTTGATCCCTACAATGCGACGAGCATTTGTCTGAGCGGGAAGCGTGTTCACCCAAAGATTTCCGGCTTTGTTTCGCCTCTCGTAATAGCGCTGCTTGATGCGCAAGTTAAAATATTTCACTTGGTCACAGCCAAAGGTTCTCAGTTGCTGCCGTGAGGCATTAAGTTGTTGTTTAATTTTGACTGCACCCGTACAGCAGTGCACTCCATCCAGCTCCCTGATCTGCGACTCCAGGTGCTCACTGTTTATTCAGGCCAGTGGCTATAGCTAGAAAGTGGCCCCGTCTGACAGCCTTCAGTGCGTCCCACAACAGGGAAACTGGAGCGAACCCAGCGTCATTGATCTTTAAATGCACCTGTATCGCTGCCCGTATGTCTTTAATGTTTGAGTCCTTTTACCAACTCCTTCGCCAGTGGGAGCAGTTGAGGGCCCAAATGAGGTTGGCGGGTTGACCAGGGGAACAAGCCTCAGGCCCCCCCCCCCCGGTGGGCAGATGCTCCTATCTTTCCTCCCTCGGCTGGGGCCTCACCGCTCCGCCTCAGGCCTACAACTTTTAGCCTGGGCCTGGATCATCCGCGAGCCAATCGCGTCTCCTGGGAACCCTTTTGTCAGGTCCCAATATGGGCGTCGGGCTGTGCCTCCTGTACTAGACGATCTCAGGGGTCACCTGTGCCAGATTGCTTCCTTATGGGGGTAATTAGTTCTCTGCCCCAGGGCCTAGCTTCGATATTCCCACCAAAATTTCTGCAGTGACACTCAGTCCGTCACAGAGCTCCTCCCTGCAAACAAACTGTCCACACAGTCGCCCAATGCCGCCCTGGCGCACCACTTGTCTTCCCCTTACTGTAGCCAAACCTTCAGTTGGCAGGCGGGCCCGTCCCCAAAGCCTTCGGTTGCTCTTGTGGAGGGGGCGCATCCGCATTCCCCTCTGCTTGGTGACAGCCACGCCGTCCCACAGCATGCACCTGGCCTCACCTTGAAGAGACTGGTGTGTCTGCAGACTGGCCCTCGTATCGCTTGTTGGGCCTGCTCTCATCAGGGAACGCAGGGAGATCCGGATCGTCACTTCTATCTCCGGCGGCTCCGAGCCGCCTCCAGTCCGATCTTCCTTCACACGGTGTCTCGCTCTATAGCCCCGATCCTGGTCCATCAACCGAATCGCCCACCAGACACCTTCAGCTGCTTCTGCCCACAGCTGTGCCTCACGCCTCCTCTTGGTCACTCTCTTTGCAGGTAAGCCGCCGGTCTCCTCCAGAGTTGTGGATGCTTTTATCGGCCGTGGTGAGCAGAGCTCCGAAGGATCGCGGTTACTCCGCCGCCATCTTGGCAACGGCAGGGCACAGTTTCTTTAGGAGGTCAATTTTCAAAATATTGTTGACGATAATCTGCTGTCGGAACTATATAATTCTTCGATTTACCAATCTCCAGCAGTTTTGCCAGTAACACAGTGCAGTAACACCTTAGCAAACAAGACATGATAGGAACTTTTCGAATGCAGGTTATCACAGCCACTGATAATGGCTTTCTGCCAATGTTGGCTTTTCCAGGCAGACCATTATACAGGCATGAGCCCTTGAAGGACAATTCAAAAAAGAATTATGTATCCATGAAGTGGCTCTACTGGGCTAGTTAAGGGCTAGCACTTGAACCAGAGTTGGTGTTCCAGTTCAGTCTGGTGAATTGTGTCACAGACTGGTCATTAGCGCTACGAGGCCTCCGGGTAGTATGCGCTTAACAAAACGCCATTAATAATAATAATAATAATCTGCCCTTCAGAAATGCACCAAGGACTGGGTAAGCTGCACTAAGGAGGTTAGGAGCACATTGGGCTTTGGGACTTTAAGACAAATGCACCAATAAAATAAACAGGAGGGTTATGCAGGCCATGAGTAATAAGGCGACTCCACATTCATCAGAAAGAAGTTAAGTTTCAGAATGACTGAAGGGTCAGAGAGGCAAGCAGAGATGAAAAAGATGCTTGATTTGATAGAGAGGGACAGAACCATGCATGATCTGCCAAGTTTGAAGGCAGGTCTTTGCCTTGTGAAAAATATGATTAAGATGGTAAAACATGAGGGCTGTCATTCATAGACCTGACTCAGCATGATCTGCTTTGTTGGAGATGTATATAGCATAAAAGCAAATTCAAAACATAGATAACATCTAGCACAGGAGAGGAAGCTTCCTGCAATTGAAAACTGGAATTTTTCAACACCTGTTCGAGGGAAGAGGATGCTATTGTACATATTGTGGACTTGCTTACAATTTTACATATTGAACTTGAATAATACAAACCACCAAAGGAATTTTGGCATTTTTAAATACTAGACTCACAAAGCCCCTATACATACACAATTGACTGAATGACTCCTGCTGGCAGTATAGCAGGAAATAGCTAAATAGACATTCGTACAGATACTGTGTCAGGTTTGGAACTTGGCTATAAAAATCATATTTATAAGGTGTAGTTAAAACAGGATGCCTTCAAAGATTCTTTGCTCCTTGGTGACTAAATACTTAGTGGGAGAATTCACAGGAATCACCCAAGATATTTAAGCACTATAATGATAATAAAAGGGAAATGGAGTTCGAAGAGTCCCAGAATGGGTCTGGTCCCTCATAGCAAACAAAAAGTAATGAAAACAACATGAAATCAGAGGCCCTGGAATCTTTGGGGAGATACACATATTTAACGCTCATTTTATCCTTTTTTAAATAACGGTGGTCTCAAGGGAACATGTGGCGCATTTTACAAAACACAAAATATGCAAATAAAAAGAAGCAAAGTTTACAAACTAATGGGGCACTATACAGTTAAACAACCCCAATACTTAAATTATAATGTCCATTCTTGTCCCTGTCCAATTCATACTTTCGATGGCTTGGCTAACAAATAAATATACTGCCAAGCAAACACTGCAAATTAGATTAAGGATTGACATGGCACACAGAGTCAAGGAATTGGCAAGCAGGAACAATAAGCAAGTATATTTACCTGAGCTCTAACCGTGCAAGAAAATCCCCACATAGCTTTGTCTGGAGTGTTATGTTCACGACCACTTCTCATTTCAAAAGAGAAAGTTACTGTATCTCCTTCCACCTTTACAATGGAGAAGAAAAGCTGTTTAAGAGCATGTTAAAAATCAGATACTTACATGAGGAATTGGCTCTCTTTTTCAAAACAAGTCTTTTGTGGAATACATATAAAATCTGAGTTAAACAGAGCCAATAAGGTTCACTTGCTGTAACCTAATTTGGGTGCTACAATGCTGGCCTATATGTAATGTGGCCCACTCTTAAATTAACAATAAGAATGCATGTCTACTCTTTAAGCACTATATGGAAAGCTGAATTCCAGAGACAGTTATTATAATGCTTATGTATATTAATGACAACAGACTTGCACTCAGTCAACGTTGGCAATTCGCTTTAGAGTCCACCTCTTTCCATTAAATGAATGTGTTGTTTCCATAGCAATCCCTTATGTGGAGAATAAGTTATAAAAGTCTGGGCACCAGCATATCCTCCTGGCTTTATTACAGGACAAATGGGTAAAGTGACCATCTGCTCAGTTAATGTTGGTGGCCTAAATGACAAGCTGAAGCGACAAAGGGTGGAAGAGATACTTAAAATGTTGGGTCCTGATGTTATCTGTCAACAGGTAACACATATTCCATGGAGAACAGGAGAGCAGAGGATAAGGAGGTATACTCTGCTAGCGCTCTATGATTAGGGGGTGGCTATATTGGCTAAAAGTCATACTGGGCCTGCTAAACGTAAGTTAGTGGATACATGGGGAATGTGGGAGATTGTAGAGTGTCATGCTTTAGGGTTTAGGTTTACTATCTGTTCAATCTATGGTTCCAATCAGGATGATCCAAAAGTATTCGAAGATCCAGAAATTGAATAAGCGGCTTGGTCTACCCTGTTGCTAGTTTGTTGGGAATTCAAACCTAGATCTAGACGTAGGAAGGAAACAAACAACCAAATATCACAGGAAAAAGACCCATGTAGAGGGTTGGTGTCCTTAATGGACAGTCATGGATTGGTTGATATCCCGGAAAATAAGAAGACACTGGACCCTGGCTTCACTCATTTCACATGTCCACACAAAGTATGTCCATTAGATTATTTGTTGGAAGACTTTTAGCCCTACGTACTAAGAAAAGGGAAGTTAATAGAAATATTGAGAACATTAAAAGGAACGCTAGGTCATTCACCACAGATCTTACAGACATTGTCAAAATATTTGAAAACCACTATAGGGTTTTATATTGCAAAAATACCCCGCAAAGTAGTTCGCTGGCAGACGAGATACAGCTAGAAGAAGGGATGGGTCAGATAGATCCAGATCAAAATAGGGAGCTAGATGCAGATATCCCTTAAGAAGAAGTCGATGGTGCACAAATTTACTGGCCTCAGGGAAGGAAGCAGGCCCAGACAGAATCCCCCTCAATCGCTACAAAGTGTATCTCGAAATAGAACCATTTTTACTGGACATGCTTTTAGTGGTGCAGCGGGATGGGGTACCTCCTCCGTCTTGGCAGAGCACAGACATTGTGATCTTCCTGAAAAATATTAGCCTCCAGACAACCCGGGCTCTTATAGGCCTATCTCATTGATCAACTGCGATGCCAAACTATACTCCAAAATCCTTGCGGCCCGCCTGATCATGCCATAGTAACACTGGGTTATTCCTGGCAGATGAACAACAGACCATGTCAGACGTGCCATCACCTTGCTCAATATTGCAGAAGTAACGGGTGACAAGTGACTATGATCCTCCTTGATGAGGAAAAAGCATTTGACATTATGTAATGGAGTTATCTTTAGGAAGTTTTGAAATGTAAGGGGTTTGGCACACAACTGATCAAGACAATAAGGGCTATATATTATACTATTTTTGTCAAACTTCAAATTATGGACCAAGAATCTGGGAGAAAAGCTATTACTAGAGGAACAAGACAGGGATGCCCCTGTTCCCAAATTTTGTTTGCTCTCTATATTAACCTGTTTATTGGACAAAGTGCTCAAAGTCAGGTTATAAAGCCAGTCCGAATAAATGAGTTTGATATGAAGGCGTTAGCACACACTGACGATATCTCGATAAAAACTTCAGATCCTAGTAGCGCACTGCTTGAGGTTGAGAAACTGGCTAGGAAATTTCAGAGAAGATCTGGCTACCTACTTAATGGGGAAAAAACCCAGATTGTATGCACAGATAACATTGACTTTATAGACACCCGCAGGGTGGATACTGCTACATATCCAGGAATCAAGATAACTCCCAATGTTGAAACTATATATCCGATCAACTTGGACCCTTAAATAAATAATATCAGATCCGACTTGAGACGTATTAATAGACTACTTTAACACCCAATATATATTATTTAAAATAAGGAATTGTTTAAATTATCTTATGATCCAGCGGTAATGACCGTAATGCTGTTTTACCTTTTGACATCGATATTAACTTTATAATGAATTGTGGAGAAAGTCTTACTGTATTAATCGAATTAATTAACTTTGTATGCTCACATAATTTTGGGGGAAATAAAAAAAAATGTTAAAAAGGAGGGGGGGGAAAAAGAAATCACTCATGCTAACGGCACCTAAATGGCTCCAGAAGAATCCTTTACAAATTTGCTTTACTAATTTCTCTAACTACAGAAAGCAGCAGTACTTGCTAGTCTTTTTGCTAAGACTCAGCTGAATCCTGATCCCAGTGTGAAGCTAGCGGGAATGGAAGGAGTCGACTGACTGGACTTATCTGATAAGTTGTCTTGGGACGAGTCTGACTTTAGTAAAATGGGTATCAGTTCAATTCCCCTGGGTTATTTCGTTCCCTCGCGTAATCTTAATCATAACCAGGCATCTATTGTCCTCCCAGCGCGACAGGATAATGTAAGGAAATTACATCTTACCCAGGGGTGTGGCGGATTCCCTGGGCATCACCTGCCTTACCCAATCGCTTCTCCCCATTCCCCCTTACACCCTGGTGTTGGCCAGGGGCAGGGATTAGAGAATCCAAAGAGAGGGGGCTTAAATTCGCCTAGCCATTCTTCTCCTCTGAGTTTTTTGGTGGGGAACGATCGACCTGATCATTTGAGTGATGATCTAGCTGTGAGAGTTGGCATCCCACCTAAAGATAACATCTGTAGATTCCTCAGTTGGAATATTGCTGGAATCAGAGCTAAAGTGCAAGATGAGAACTGGTTGGCCCTCATTAAACTGTACGATATTTTAGCATTCCAAGAAACTTGGGACACTTCACATACTTTTATTGTGGATGGCTAGGTCCATTTTAGTATCCCAGCCACTCCAGTATTGACAGGCAGAGCGAAGGGAGGTGTGGCTCTGTTAGAATCATTGAACTTGAATGGAGTCTTAAAACAGTTGAACTCCGGGTCCCAAAATTGTTTAATTGTTGAATTGTCAGTCAATAATGCTCTTACTGTATTATTTATTAATTTTTATAATTCTCCTGACAGTGTTGGTCCAACCCAACACTTAGCGTCCCTTGAGGAATTGTAAATGTAAATGTAATGTAAATGTATTGCGATTTATATAGCGCACGTATCACCCGAAGGCATCAAGGCGCTTGCCTTGGGAACCCGTCCTGGTATTCCCCTGTGAGATAACCCCAGTAGGGTATCCACAAGGTGAAAGCCAGGCATCCCGCCGCGAGGGGCCGTAGTGGAGATTAAGCAAGCTATTGCCCAGAGTCGCAGAGTGTGAACCCATGAGTCGAGTAGGCACCGGAACGAGAATGATCAAGTCCGTGGAATTTTTGAGCCCAAGACCCGCCGAGGTGGGGAAATGAACCCTGGTCCAGGACTGATCTCAGCTTCCGGGTCTGCCGCCTCTAACCCCTGAGCCACACTTCTCCAATTCATTGATAACTATAGAAGCAATCATAATACCTTTGAGGTTTTGCTCATGGGCGATTTTAATATTCATCCTTGCAGTTTAAAGTGTATCTTGGAAGACAGTGAGGGCCCCCCAAATTTGCTTTCAACCCACTTCCAACATACGAGGCAAGGTGAAGCTCTGGAGAACCTCTTGGCCTCCTTGAATTTATACGAATCAGGAAGTAGTGTGGATGGACCAAGGCCAATTACTTTTAAGGGTGGTCACATAGGAACAGTTATTGATTATATTTTTGTGTCGTCCTTAGTTTTGTCAGATGTTTTAAATTACAGGGTAGTAGAACCAGTTTTTAGTGATCATAACCCTGTGACACTTGATATGGTCACAGGGAGGTTTCTGAGTTTTAAAGATACACATTCTCTTACTGTCACGGACCTGTTACCCAAAGATCAGGGCAGAAGACTGAAATGGGCTAACCTGATCCCAGAAATATTTTTACAGGCTATCTTGAAGAAGGCTGAAATGGAGATGGGAATATGCTTGGACCAATTAGCCCCCAATACTGAGATTGTCGAATCATTTAATGTAATATGTCAACAAGTAAATATTGCCCTGAGAGTCAAAAATAAACATGGCACCCAAAGAGGGAAAAGATGGTTCGACCACAATTGCTCTAAAGCACACTCCACCCTTTATAAAGCACTGAAGGAATCCCCAAGAAATAGAACACAAATAGCTACATTACGGAAACTATACAAACAAGCCATTCATGATCGCAAATCCCAGATAAAAAGTGAAGCCTGGAGTGATCTGTTATCAGAAGAGGCCTTACAGGATAGTGCTAAATTCTGGGCTATTATTAATTAGCCTTTCTTTTCCGGGGAGGAGAATAATACTTTGGAATGCTCCATCCCAGATGAGTCATGGCTCGCCCATTTTGGTAGTATTTATTCCCAGCCGAGCTATGAGTCCCCTCAAGAGCCTCAAGTTCTGAGCCGCCTAGGGTCCATAATGGCCTTTGTGGAGGCAGATGTTGAAAAAGCAATAAACGAAACTCAAATCAACAAGGCACCAGGTCCAGACGGGGTCCCAGCGGACCTGTACAAGAGTGCCCCGAAATTTTGGGCTAAGATCCTCACAAATGTTTTTAATGCAACTAGACAAAACAATTTCCCGGAGTCCTGGGCGAAGTCTATTATTATACCTATCTTCAAAAAGGGACAACGTGGAGACCCGGCCTGATATAGGCCTATCTCCCTAATTGACTCTGCCGTTAAAATCTTAGGCAGAGTCATATTAGGTAGGCTTACCGACTGGCTAGAGGACAGTGGAATTATGTCAAATGCCCAGTATGGTTTTAGAGCCAGGAGAAGCACTCTGGATCAGTGTCTTAATCTTCAACTTTTAATCAGCAAATATACGGTTGCTAAGGAGGGCTCTCTATATATGGGTTTTATGGACCTTTCCTCAGCTTTTGACCTAGTCAATAGGTCAAAGCTGTGGAAGGCCCTTTTAGGAATAGGTTTTGATCCCCCTTTGGTTGGATTTTTAGCTGACCTTCACTGCGGTCTCCTAGCATCAGTCAGAGTCACTCAAGAGGGGAGGTGTACAAGCCACTAAGTCGGAGATGGGGGCCAGGCAAGGTTGCATTCTGGCCCCCCTCCTCTTCACTCTGTATATAAATGCATTAGAGCCTGCACTAGCAGAGGCAACTGTAGACGTACCGCGTGTAGGAGATACCAATATCCCGGCCCTCCTATACACGGACGATGGCTCCTCCATTTGGGGATATACTAATCAGGATGACATCCATAAGGTGGAGAATAAATTTATTAGATCCCTTCTCTCTGTACCACAGTCAACCCCGACCTTTTCAACTCACTCGGAGTTGGGG